>NW_026294595.1:49125777-49759299 GCF_007827085.1 Peromyscus californicus insignis | reverse complement strand
TAGGAGTTGCCATTTCAAGTGTTCTGTTTCTATAGAAGTCTATTAGTGCATGCCTTCTCGTTGGGCCATATGTCCCCCGTGTTTTTGAAGCCAGAAATAAATCAGTAAAGATCCCTTGTTTATTGTGAAATGAGCCGTGTGGGCATGCATACATACTGAGTGGAGGAGAGGAGGGCTGGAGGCCAACCCTAACTGGGCAGTGGATGAGGCTTTAGTTTTAACTTCTCCATTTCCTGGTCACTTGTCCAAGAGAAGTCAGCTTCTTGGCTTTTTCATCTAGAAAAGGTTCAGACAAATCCATTTTTTTTTTTCCTTTGAGATAGGATCTCCTTCCATCTGTTGGCTGTCCTGGAACTCACTGTGTAAACCAAACTGGCCTTGAACTCTCAGAGATCCACCTGCATCTGCCTCCCAAGTGCTGGGATTATAGACATGTGCCAGCACATCCTGCTTTTTTTTTTTCCCCCGTTTCTCATGTGCATCCAGATCCTTAAATGCATCTTCCAATAAGAGAACACTTCATCCAATGCTCGAAGGCACATTTCCTTGGACTCCTGGTCAAATGACTACTCCATTGTGTCTGCTCAGGTTAGCCATTCTGCCGAGCAAACACGGGCTACGAAACTTAAATGTCTCTACCCTATGTAGGCCGCCAGCCCATAGACATTACCCAAAGCACAAAATTATTTAGGCTATTGCATTCCTCTCTGGAGAAAGACTTGTTAACATTAGGAGAGGGGATTCCAGTGCACAAGAGGCTAGAATTTAACCAAATTTAGTTAAGAATCCGAATAAATGGTTCAAGAATAAAAGAGTAAGTGAACAAAAATATGAAAGTGAAATACGAGCAACTTGGGGCCGGCCTGCACGGGGCTGTTTTATAATGAAGAAAAGACATATGGATGCATAGTTACAGAAAGAATGCCTTGTACTTAACTGCGCGCATTCAAAATGTGGTCCAGCTTAGAGGACAGAGGGAGCGCTTTGGAAAACATTTTTTAACCTCATCTTTAATTTTGCTGGAAAGAGTATTACTATGCTGTGCCACTGTGAAGTAAAAGCTGGCAGAGATGCAAGAAACATGCCTCTTTGATATAGATGGGGCTCATTTTATAGCGAGTGTCCCTGAGCAAGCCTGGGCTTGACCCACAGCACTACATAACCCAGGCATGGTGGCCCACACCTGTAATCTCAGAACTGGCTTTGTAAAGGTAAGATTATCAGAAATTCAAGGTAGCCTTGATTACACCCAGAGTTCCAGGCCAGCCTGGGCATGAGACACTGCCTTCAAATAAATGAATGACTTAAAACATTCATTTAGAATTCCTGGGCTCAGGAGACATCTCAAAGCTGAGGGAAAAGTGAGAAACCCAAAGCTAACTCTGCCTGTAACCACCCATAGCCTGGGGTCCGGGGAGGAAGGAGAGTTCCCTGGAGGCTAAAGAGGAGAAAGGGAGCCTGGGGAAGGAGAAGGGGGGCAGGTTTAGGCAACGAAGGTGGAAGGTTCTGGATAACGATAGGAAGCAGACAGCCCATGAACAGCACAGCTAACCTTTGAGCTGTTCTCTATCTGACTCTATTTTTATACATTGCTTTTTAGTGATCACTTGGCAGGAAAACTCAGTGTATACAAAGGGATTCTTTCATTTTCAAACATTTATTATTTTTAATAACATGTATGCGCGTAAGTCTGTATGGGTATGCCAGGCCAGCAGAGGCCAGAGGCTTTAGAGCCCAGGAAACTGGAGTTATAGGCGATTGTGAGCCCAGAACTTGGGGCTGGGAATCAAACATGGGTCCTCGGCAAGAGCACTAATCTTAACCACTGAGCTGTTTCTCCAGCTCCAAAAAGATTGTTTCTTAAAGAATTGATCCCTTGGGCTGGAGAGATGGCTCAGAGGTTAAGAGCAATGGCTGCTCCCCCAGAGGTCCTGAATTCAATTCCCAGCAACCACAGGGTGGCTCACAACCATCTGTAATGGGATCTGGTGCCCTCTTCTGGCCTGAAGTCATGCACGCAGGCAGAACACTGCATACATAATAAATAAATAATTCTTAAAAAAAAAAAAAAAAAAAAGAAAAGAAAGAAAGAATTGATCCCTTTAATACCTAAAAGAGATCTGGTCATGGGGATGCACATCTGTAATCTCAGAATTTAGGGAACTGAGGCAGGGAGATGAGGGAAAGTTCAAGGCCAATGTGATTTACAGAATGAGTTCCAGGCCAGGCCTAGTCGAGACTCTTGTTTCAGAGAAAAAGGGGGCAGGGCAGGGGGTGGGGATTGGGAGTCTTAAAAAAAAAAAAAACTGAAAAGAAGGAAGGAATGGAGGGAGGGAAAAATATGTACTCTGCAATCCTCTGTATAATCTTTATATTTTCTGGAAGTGCAGTCTCCTTGGGCCCAGGCCTTGAGACCTAACTGATGGTCCCCTATCATCAGCATCTGCTTAAGTTCCTAGTGCAGCATCCCTGAATGGAACAAAGCAAAACAAATGAACGGGCACTGAAGTGTAACGTGAATGAGGGTTCTGCTCCCCTTCACCATGACCCCGTGCATCCTCTCAGGGTTTAAAACAATTTCAGTAGAGAGAAAAATCCTGTTTTAAAAAAATACAGACCATTCGCATTAGACACACAGCTGTCCTAACTCTGCCCCAGATCTAAGCATCTTTTCTAGCTAGAATAACAGCTGTGTCATATTGAATGTGCTCAGGTAGCGGTCGAACACTCCACACAGATTATTTAATCTTCACAGTAATCCATTAGGGCCTTGCCATTAGCCCTACGTTTTCCAAATAAAGCAAAGAGATTGATATGACCTACTCAGGTCACATGACTCATATCAACCACAAGTATTCTAGCTCCAGGATATTGTTTTATTTTGGTTTTTTAGGTGAGTGTGTACACCTATGCATGCAAGTACCCTTGGAGGTCAAAGAGACTATGTCTTCCTCTATTGCTCTCAACCTTATTTTTGAGACAGGGTCTCTCACTGAACCTGGATCTTGTCATTTCAGCTAGACAGGCTAACTGGCCCATGAGTCTGATAAACCAGTTTGCCTACATCTTAGGCTTAAAAGCCATCTTATAGTAAAGACAAACTAGGCTTATTCCTGTTTATGATTAAACCTCTGTTTCTCGAGGATGGACTATGCTCCACCTACAATCTTAACTACAAATAGTTTTGTTCTGCCTATTCCAGGAAACAGCAACCATATCTTTGTTTCAAAAGGTTGTTATGACCATCTGTTGTTACGACCACCTTGCAATCATGTCTTTGTTTCAAGAGGGACTAACCTGTTATGCTTATGTCCTGCTCCTGTAACCCCAGCTATTTCTTGTTTGTTTGTTTGTTTGTTGTTTTGTTTTGTTTTGTTGAGACAGGGTTTCTCTGTGTGTATTCCTGGCTGCCTTGGAACTCACTCTGTAGACCAGGCTGGCCTCGAACTCACAGAGATCCACCTGCCTCTGCCTCCCGAGTGCTGGATTAAAGGCGTGCGCCACCACCTCAGACAACCCCACCTATTTTGCCCACCAGATCCCCCATTTGGGAACCTGGGCCATAAAAACTTGTGTTTCTCATGTCCAATGCTGACCTCTTAAACCTTACCTTAGAGAGATGCAGCACGTGTACACAAATTTAAAAAAAAAAATCTTGCTTTAATTAATTGCTTGCTTTAATTAATTTGGCCATGACGATTTGGGATTAACAAGCCCTCAGGATCCTCTGTCTGTGCTCCCCAGCATCTGGGGTTCAGGCATGTGCCGTTACGCTCATCTTTTTCATGAGTGCTAGGAATGCCCAGTCAGAACTGCAAGCACCTTACCCACTGAACCATCTCCCAGCCCAGCACCTGTCTTCTTGGTCTCTACTCTTCACGACGCTGAAAGCAGTTTTGCTAGAATGATGCTTCTTTATTTTAGTTTATCTTCTTCCTTGTGAAACCATCTGTAATGCCTCTACTCTCATTTCTTCAATGAAATCTGTAATTAGAATATGGTTAAAAAGACACAAGTGTGTGTGTGTGTGTGTATGTGTGTGTGTGTGTGTGTGTAAACAGAGAAAGAAAGACAAAGTAGTTCAAAGAAATTCAAGCTTGAGAAAGTGTTGGAAATATATTTGCTCATTTTGAATTATTTTCACAGCAAAAATGCTGATGTTTTTCATCTCTACCCCATATGTTTGAAATAAAAGGCTCTTGCTAAAGCAAGACATTGAACTAAGATACAAACGATTTGCACAAAAAGAAAAAAAGTCCCGAAAATGACCCAGAACCATTGTCTTAGAAGAGAACAATAAACAGGACACAGACAGAAGCAGCAGTTGTTGTTGTTGTTGTTGTTGTTGACCTCAATAAAAGGTTTCAGGTCTAGTTTGGGTCTTTTCTAGATGGGCCTCTAATTAACAAGGAGAACCATTTCAATAACATCATTCTAAAGTCCTACCTCCAGTGATCATCAGTGTCCCCAACCATAACCATAGTGCTTGGACAATTTAATTTTTAGACTAGAGATGCTGGAGGGGGCTGTTGCTGACCCTTTGCTTTGCTTTGCATTTAGGATTTTGTGTCTAATAAATAGCCCTCACTGGGCAGGGTCTGTAGTTCAATTCAGTGCTCGTCTAGTAAGGAAGTGGTCCTGGATTTTATCCTCAGCTTGAATACGGAGAGGGCTGAGGGGAGGGGGAAGAAAGGAAGGAAGGAAGGAAGGAAGGAAGGAAGGAAGGAAGGAAGGAAGGAAGGGAGGGAGGAAGGAAAGAAAGAAAGAAAGAAAGAAAGAAAGAAAGAAAGAAAGAAAGAAAGAAAGAAAGAAAGAAAGAAAGGCCCTCATAGCCTTAGGGGAAAGTGATTGCATTAATATGTAAAAAGAGACAGGAAAAAAAAAAAAGATTGTGTTGAAAGAGAATACACATGGTATCCAAAGAGAAAGTCTCTTGGAAAAGCTAGCTCTGATTGAAGTATGAAGTACACATTTAATATCTTAGACTTGGGTTTCACAATTTCTCTTCCCATCATAGGCCTGCTGTAGCATCAGAAGAGACAAAGACCTAGATCCTGGTTATTAAACCAAACAACAACCTCATCAAAACGAGAATTCTAGGATCATGAAAGTGAGCAAAGGAAATTAACCATTGGAAACGTCTCCATTTTACACGCTTCAGCCCGGGTTTGACCCTGTCGAGAGGCACTTTCATTTGATCATTTCCTCTCCCACGTTCCCTTTAATGTGCTTGGCATATATAACCACTCCCGGATATAACTCAATGAACTTTTTTCAAACATCTGAAGATGAAAAATAATAATAGCATAAAATAAAACATCTGAAGACGGAGTGAGACAGCAAAAGGAGGGCTGGACAGCCACTGTGGCTAAAACACAAGAAACACATAGAGAGGGAAGGATTGGTGATTGAATCCAGGCCTGGGGCGTGGGGGCGTGCCTACGATCCTTCATGGGAGACGATGGTGAGAGGGTGGCGAGTTCGAGGCCAGCTTGGAAAACGTAGGAGGGGAGGGAAGAGAAACGGTGTCCAGGGCCATCCACTTTTAATTCAGAAAAGTTCTGACACTTAGACACATGTTCCTCAACATAGGTTGGAGTCGATCCTGAAAAACCCCCAGAAAGCTGAAAATATCAGAAGACAAAATACATTTAATGTACCTAATCTGCTGGCCACCCCAGCTGAGCAATGAAGTCCCCCTCCATAGAGCATCATCTTCCCCTGGTGACCGCCTGGCGGACCGAGAACACTGGCTCACTGTTGCTGCCCAGCATCGTGAGAGATTGTTGTACTGTTTGCTGTTTATTACAAGTCTGAGGGGGAATCAGAATGTGAGGCACAGTTTCCACTGAGTGCCTATTGCTTTTGCCCCATCATGAAGTCTAAAAACCTGCCTGCACTCGTTGTAAGTCGGTAACGGATTTGAAACTTTGCCGCTGGGGTGTTGATGGCCGGGTTTCCTAACCAGGCTATTTGTTAGTATCCCAGAGTGGGTTTCTTAAGAAATATTGATACCTCGGTGCAGCCCAAACCAACTGCTACAGAGTCTCTGGCTATGGAGCCAGGGCAGTGATGAGTGAGTGTTCCCAGCAGGTGCCTCGCTGTTCAGTTTGAGACAGACTGGTACAAACAACTCAGCCTTCAGAGTTCCCTGGCATTGGGTTCAGATCACAGCTCTGTTAGAATGAACTGCACAAACCTGAGTCTTGCTGCCTTGTCTGGGAAAGGAAGGTGCCAACTCCTCCTTCCAAAGATAATTAATTATAGGGCAGAGTGTAATAGTGTACGCCTCTAATCCCAGCACTCAGGAAGCAGAGGCAGGTGGATCTCTGAGTTCCTGAGGCCAGCCTGGTTTACAGAATGATGAGTTCCAGGACAGCCAAGGGTACACAGAGAAACCCTGTCTCAAAAAAAACCAAACACACAAAAAGGTAATCGTAACTATTAAAAAAGAAAATATGTGGAAAACATTCATAATCCTAGATATTAAGTCTACGTTTCTCACCCTTTATGCCTTAACTTTTTTGTACTCTGAAACAAACCTAATTTTACTAAACCGTTTTAAGAAAGTTACCCAAATCACCAATGTCTTTTCATTCCATCCCAAAGAATCAACTTTCCGAAAACTGTAGAATCTGGCTCAGCAGCTGTCTGGTAGCATTGTTCAAGCACAAGCCAAGTGTGAACACAGCATGAGGTAGCAGCGAGGCCACATCTGTGCCACTGCAGCGTGTCTCGCCACAGAGGGGTGGGAAGTTCTTACCATCGTTCATGTCTGACCTAACTCTACCCTTGAAGCTACCCATCACTAACTAGGCAGGCTGATTACGTTTCCCTAGCATGCATAAGACCCTGGGTTTCATCCTCAGCACTACATCCCCCAGGTGTGGTGGCTCACACCTGGAACCATAGCACTTGGGACGTGGAGACAGGAAGATCAGAAGTTCAAGGTGACCCTTAGATACCTGGCAAGTCCAAGGCCAGCCTGAGATGCCTGAGACCTTCTCTCAAACAGATAAATAATACAGAGTTGAACATTTTCCCCAAACAGTGCCCCACAAACATGGCACTTAATAGGAATCTGACATAACTGTTTCCCTTAAAATAAGGTCCAACGAAAAGTGCTCTTGAGACCACAGCAGATCTTACCTTAATGACCTTAGAAGCCCTGGGGGCGTTTTCAGGCATTACTGAGGATATGTTGATGGCCAGTGCTGCTGGATGAAGCACAGATCGCTGGTACACATGGTAGCCGTGCATAGCAGCAGGTGTACTCTCCATAGCTTAAGCCAGAGGAGTGTGAGAAGTCAAGTGATATTGAACCTTCCCCTCAACAGGGCTCTTCTTCCATCTGCACCACAGGTCGTGAACCAAAAGACATCCTGACCCACTTAGTAGTCCAAGAAGGGTCAGGAATTTCATTAACTTCTAGCTCTACTGCAGAAAGAGGAGAATAATTATTTGTGTTTTTTCATATTTAAGCTAAATCCATTATATATACATACATATACATATATATATAATGGATTTAGCTGTATATATGTGTGTATATATACATATACATATACATATATACATATACGTGTGTGTGCGCGCGCACGCGCGCGCGCTTGTGTGTGTGTGTGTGTGTCTGTGTGTGTGTGTGTGTGTGTGTGTGTGTGTGTGTATGGGTTCAAATTTGGATTTTCATCCGTCAAAAAGAGCTTATGCTGTTCTGGAGTTAAAGCCAAAAACATGGACTAGGAATTTAGCTCAGTAGTAAAGTGCTTGCCTAGAATGCAAAAGACCCTAAATTTGAACAGCAACATCATGCATAGAAAATGACCTTCAACAGCAACCGCGTCAAAAGGACCCCAGATTCTACTCAAGTGAGCATACATATCTCGTTACATCCGTGGTACATTGCAGGACTGAAATCTAGCCTCTCGCCATAAGACGTGTCTAGATCAAACAGCATTAGATAATCATTAAAATCTGCCTTTTCCTTCACGAAGAACAGCTCCCAGCTCCACATTGAGCTGTGTGTGTTAATGGAACATTAGCTATTATGTAAAGTGTGAATGATAACTATCTTGGGGGTAGACAGTTTGCTGACGTATTATCTGGAACGGATGCTATCTGATTTACTAACTTATTATCCATTAAAAAATCCCCGGGTAAATAAACGTGTGACTAAAAGAATTGTCACTCTGCATAATCAGATGAATAGCTTGGAACAGGGAAGATTGCTATCATTGTCCCATAGATTGCACTCAACAGATGCTCACGATCCTTTCAAACAGTGTGCGATATCAAACTGTTCCCCTCTGCCTGGGCTCTGCGCTTTATCAATACGATGCTCCGTCTTCCAAATAAATCATTGTTCTGAGATGAGAAGGCTCTTCTCTGTGTGTCTTCTCCTGCTAGCCTTCTGCCCACCCTGCATCTTGTAGCCAGAGGGCTTGACACAGAACTGAAAAGATTAGTGCCAGTATAGCTGGAAACAAGTCTCTGAAGGCTGATGATGAGCAATGGAGTCTGTTTTTACCCTAAAGAGCACATCATGTCATGGGTCACATCAGAAACAATTTGAATCATGGTGATTGAGGCCTCAGTTCTTGGGAGTTAACCAGCTGGTCTGTCCCATAATTGTTCTGAGAGCCATGGGCTAAAACCCACTGGCCAAGTATGGCTTATGGTTCTCTGTCATCCGGTCGTCATTCATCCTGCCTTTGGCAAGCACATTTTCATCTGGTTGGTAAGGTTTCTAAGAGCAGGCAGTAGACTTGAACACAGACGATAACTGGCCTCTTCCTTCTGTGCAGCCCGTCACCGTCCATCCATTCAGCCTGGCCACACCAGAAGTACTCTAAGGTCCCTATGGTGGCAGGCAGATATGCAAGGAAAGCCTCCATATGGTTTAGAGTCCAGGAGAAAGGCTTGCCAAGAAGGCACCAGCTATAATGCAGGGTCATAGGCTAGGCTCGGGTGACAGGTACTGAACACAGAGGAGAGACAGCTGTTCCAAACTGGCACGCTAATGGTTAGCATCACGGAAAGGGGTGGTCACCGAAAAGAAAACCAGAGGTTGTGAGAATGAATTTACTTAGATTTGTTTAGAAATTGGCTCAGCAATTAAAAATAAAACAAATTAAAAAATTTAAAAAAAAACAGCCAGGCGGTGGTGGCGCACGCCTTTAATCCCAGCACTCGGGAGGCAGAGGCAGGCAGATCTCTGTGAGTTCGAGGCCAGCCTGGTCTACAGCGCGAGATCCAGGAAAAGTGCAAAGCTACACAGAGAAACCCTGTCACGAAAAACCAAAAAAAAAAAAAATTAAAAAAAAAAATTAAAAAAAAGCAAATTTAACAAAACAAACAAGGAAGATGTAGCTTCCGCTGTGACTGTGGCCCTAACAGAGATACTTGCTCTATGAAACTCTTGTCTTCTTAAAGCATCTTTATCGAGATACTATTTACGGCCTACAACTGGACAAGTCAATGGCTTTTAGTACGTTCACAGAGTTCTATAACTACTGCTGTGATCAACTTCAAGACATTTCCATCACCCCCAAAAGGAAGTTTACACCCTTTCATTTTCACTCCCATCCCCCATAGCCACCCTTAGCCCTATACAGCCACTCACTTCTTCTCTCTCTACATAGCTATGCCTGTCCTGAGCGTTTCATACAAATGAGATTATATAATACAGCTGGATGATTTCATTTAGCATAGGACTTTAGACTCAGTGGAACTTTCTTGAGAAAGGCAGTCCTGGGTCCTACCTACCCTTAGCCACAACTGACCAACAGGCTCAGTGTGCTCTCAACCTAAGGACTGCCGATCTAGATGCTGGTCAGCAACCAGTGTTGTGGTCTGGCCAGAAAGATGGGCCAGGCAATCAGATTCTCTTCCCCTTGAACTGACAATACTCAGAAGGGGACAGCCTTCCCAGGAAATCAGAGGGCAAGACAAGTTAGATGCACAGAGGTAGAACCAATGGGCGGGACAAGGAAGAACAAGCTGAACTGGGGGAATGTACTAAGGCTGGTTGCCGTTGCTGGTCGGACTCAGCTGCCCGCTCGGATCTGCCCCACCATGCGTTATCTACTGACAGGCTGATCCACCTTTGAGGATGTAAATCTTTTCTTTACCTCACGGTTTCTGTTTATTGTTGGCCATAGCTCCTCTTCTTGTCTTCCTCTTTGTCATCATCTTCTTCTCTTTATTTTAGATACGGTCAATATATCTAAAATAATACATATATGATATATATGTATATGACATATATGATACATACATATATATATATATATATATATATATATATATATATATATATATAAGCACACACACACACACACACACACCATCCCAGTCCCCATGCACTGTATATCCCTGACTGGAGTCCAGCCTGGCCTTGAATTGATCTTCTCCTGCCTCAGTCTCCTACTGCTAACCTTCCAAGAGCCATTTAGAGGACCTGCTTTTCCTGACCCACCATGCTTTCCCCTCCCTTGAGGTTTATGTTGGATAGTTTTCTGTCAACTTGACCCAACTAGAGCCATTAAAGTGGAGGGAGCCTCAGCTGAAGAAACACCTCCATAAGACCAGGCTGTAGGCAAGCCTGTGGGACGTTTTCGTAATTAGTGATTAACATGGGAGGACCCAGCCCATTGTGGGTGGTACCACCTCTGGGCTGGTGGTGCTGGGTTCTGTAAAATGTAGGCTGAGCAAGCCAGTAAGCAGCACTTCTCTGGGGCCTCTGCATCAGCTCCCGCCTCCAGATCCCTGTCCTGTTTGAGTTCCCGTGCTGACTTCCTTCAATGATGGACAGTGATGTGGAAGTGTAAGCCAAAGAAATCATTTTGTCCCCAAGTTGCTTTGGTCATGGTGTTTCATCCCAGCAGCAGTTACCCTAACTAAAAACGAGGCTTGATTTGGGTTTTGGGGGGTTTTTTTGCTTGTTTGTTTGTTTGTTTGTTTGTTTTTTCCAGCTCTAACTAGGTTCTTCCACATATGTAGCCTTAAAACAAAATCATCATTACTTAGTTCAAAAAAAAAAAATCTGAAAAGGAATAAACTCAGTAGGGTGAGAGGATAATGAATTCAGTCCAAGACATGCTAGGTTGAAGATGCATGGATGTAGAGGGACCTCCAGGAGCAAAGTCCTGTGAACAGAGAAAGAGGCACCTATGGAGGAAGGTGAGAAGGAACAGTCAAAGCTGGGGGTGAAGAACCAGGAGACAGTGGTTGGGTACCAAACCCATATGCTCCAACGATAACCTTGGCCATGTGACTGTCTGGGGATTCAGCATGTCTCCTAACTCCTTAGGAGAGCAGACAGACTGCTTCCCACTCATCTCTGCTTTCCATAAGTCAATGAGAACTTGCTGAGGAGCAACCTGTTCAAGGTAGGAGAAACGCCTGCCTGGGGAAGGCAGTGCCGTGTCCCCAGACTCAAAGGAGAACATTCCATAGTAGCCGGTGCCGAGTGACACGTAAGTGACCTGTTTAACATCTTAACAACCTGTACAGAACAGGATGATGGTGGACATGGTACAGACCAGACAGGGTTCCCAGTGAGAAGCATCAGGCAGGGATGGTGAAATCTTGTTCCAAGCTGTACTGGGAAACCAGAGAGTGCCACAGGCTTCTGCGTTACTGTGGTTACCATGCGGTTAAATGAGGTGTGAGCAATCCCTCACACACAGAGAGGGCTGTGCTAAGGTGGCCATTGTCACCAGCTTGCCTGTGAAAGGGAGACCTGCCCCTGGTCGCAGATCTTCCGATTATTTTTCTGTTCACAGTTACAGCCTTTAAGGATGCTTAAGAACCACAGGGGTGGCCGGGCGGTGGTGGCGCACGCCTTTAATCCCAGCACTCGGGAGGCAGAGCCAGGCGGATCTCTGTGAGTTCGAGGCCAGCCTGGGCTACCAAGTGAGTTCCAGAAAAGGCGCAAAGCTACACAGAGAAACCCTGTCTCGAAAAACCAAAAAAAAAAAAAAAAAAAAAAAAAAAAAAAAAAAAAAAAAAGAACCACAGGGCAAGTCAAAGCAAAGGACTATTAGAGGAACCGGGAGAGCTCCAGCCCTGCCTCCTTGGTGCAAGTCCTGGATCCCTGCCTCTCAAATACCTCCACTTCCCGGGTGGTTTAATACCTCACTTGACATCCCGTGGATGACTTGTACATGAAAATCGTGCACAAAGGTTACAATTTGAGTGAATCAGGAGAGAGCAGTCAGATTCAGCTTTGTGAAGCAGCCATAGATATTTTTTTTTTTTTCTTTTCATGGAGCTACACACACAGTGCTCATGGCAGAGATTCCCTAGATGGGAATTCAGGATAAGTGGAGGTAAAGCATCCAGAGGTGGGAGGAGAATGTCCCCAGGAGAGGCATGAAAGGGACAGAGATAAAGTCCACAACTGCTGCTTATTTCCCCATGGGCCCTCTCAAAGTCCCAGACACCACAACCCACAGTTCTTCCCTGGGCCACCTGGGGTGCTGGTGCCATCTGTGGCTGCAGCAATGGACCGAAGCCCTCATAATTATTCAAAGTGGTGAGACAGAAAGCCAGGGGAGAGACCACCTCAGTGCAAGCTGAGATGAATTCAGACCACCCAGAAAGGCACTTAATTCTGCCAAGTTCAAGTAATCTTCAGACGCAACATTATCAATAACAAAATAGATGTAAACCCCAACTCAGCGCCCCTAATTATGAAACAGTTGGGGAACAACTGAAATCAAGACAGTGGGCTTCTGAGCTAGCTGTCAAGATGCACTCAGTGCCGTACAGACTATTTACTCAAAAACAGTATTATTTCAAAGTGCAGAGATCGGAGTCTGTAGGAGTCCCCAGACTCTGTGGTCATTTGCTCTGATTGGTGATTGTATTTAAGAGGCTTCATGGACAAGGCAAAGATTGTAAGGGTGCAGCCCTTGCTCTACTGACATCTGCATCATAGGAACCACAGCAACCGGGCAGTGTATGAGGAGTGCTAGGTAGTGTAACTTCAGCTAGAACAATATAGAATTGGCAGATCACCAGGGAAAGCTCTGTAGAAGAGCCAGAAATTGGGAAGACGACTTCTCACTTGATAAGAATAAACATCTGGCGCACAGGTGTGCAGTAAATCCTTGCTGGATAAACATCATTGAATAGGGACCCTCAACGGACATGAGCAGTATGGATGGGCAGCGTCATACTAGAAACCCACATTCCCCTGTTTTCCTTCTGCTACAGTTTACAAACATCCCGGGGAGGGGGGGACATCAACAGATTTCATCCCCCATCACTATTTCCACTCTAAGCGAAGGAGAGTTTGTCTGGCTTCTACAGAGAACTTGACCACATCTGCTACTGTCCTTCATAACCTCTTAGAAATAAGCCCTTAGGTACCACTTTACAATTGGTGCCATTTCCTTACTGGCAGTCCCTACTCACGCAGAATGGTCTAGCTGTTCTCTAGAGGACAAAGTAGGTGCTTGCAATCTGTGGAAACTCTGATGAGGCCCTGAACACATCTCCTCACAATAAAATTCACTCGTTGCATAAGTAAAAACAAAAACTTTTGTGGTCTTGCGTGTGAAAAGCAAAGAGCCATGCCTGCAGCAACATACAACAGAGAAAGCAAAGTACGGTCCAAAGGCTGCCACAGGACTTGTGACTCATAAATTAAACACAAGGAAACCGGCTTGTCCTTGTGTGTACCAAAGCCTATAACCTACTTGCAGCATAAATGTGTGACCAGTCTCTGTATTCACAAGCACACGTCTTTTTGTTGTTGTTTTGTTTTGTTTTTTTGGGTTTTTTGTTTGTTTGTTTTGTTTTTTGGTTTTGTTTTTGTTTTTTGGAACTCCGAGGGTGTTTTGAGCACTATCAGCTCCTCCATCCAGGAACCACCAGACTATAGAGAATAAAGGAACGACACTTCACAGAGAAAACGGAAGCCCAGAGAGGCAGCTCCTTCCTCCGTGTTCAGCATTTCTCAAAGTGGGCTGCACAGAACACTGATATCGTGAATATAGGCACTCTGTGGAAACGGGGTCGGGTCATGATCAGCTACTGTTCGGGAATTCCAGATTAGACAAAATTGCGTAGGGTGTTCCTTAGTTTATTTAAACTATAGAGCTTCTAGGAGTTACAGCCAGCTTTCTTTCCACAAAAATTAGGGACAATGGGATCCACGGGTGATGTGTTAAGCCTCCCCCTACCTGTGATGACAGAAGTTGAAGATTCCTAGGGACAGCAATGCTCCACGCAGCACAGCTTTGAACTCTGTCCCTGGCACTCTGCCTCTTAGGTCCATGATGGGCAGGACTGTTTTTTACACGACCTGCCCACGTTTTGTTAGGCTTCCTACAACCCCCTGCTCGTCCCCCAGAGAGTGGAAACCGGAAGACGTGGCAAAGGGGGTCCCTTAACCCCTTGTAGCTACAGCGTGAGGGTTTTTTTTTTTTTTGTTTTTTTGGTTTCTCATTCTAGAACCCAAAGAGAGAGCAGCAGGATCCCAGCACGGACTGGAATCTCAGTCCAGCCAGCCAGCTCCCCTACCCCCAAAAGCTGCCCAGGGTTGGCTCCCTGCCCAGCACACCCGCACAGAGGAAACATCAGAGTGCATTCCCTGCGGAGAGCAGAGGTGTGCAGGGGAGGGGAGTGAGCAAGCGGGGGAAGCGCGCCCTTTTTTCCCCCCTCATTTTTTTTTTCTTTTACTGCTGATCACCTGTTTCTGAACTGTCTTTTCTGCTGTGTTTCTCTGAAGGTATTAACCACTTTCCTCATCCAGGGACCGCGCAGACCGAGACCTCTGTTTCCGGTTCAGCGACATCATCTATGGACCCCGTTACCAACCTCTGAGGCAGGGAATGCTGAACTCAGAAAGGCCTATGGCCGGGATATCTAGCGGTCAGCCTGCAATGTCGGGTTCCCAGAGTTAGGGCTCCCCCTGCTGGAATCCGGAGCCAAGCCCGGCTGTATTTTTTTCCTCCGGAAGCCCTGTTTGAAAACGGCTGCCTTCGGCCGGCCAGCCACTTCACATTCAGACGCGGCTTCTCCCAAAGACTTGACTGGCGTCTCTATCCAGACATCTGGGAGTCTCCCCTCTGTCTTCTTCCTAAAGGATGATCCAGCTTGCCCAGCCCAGGTTAACCGGGACTTGGCGATGCTGGAAATTCAGAACAGGGGAATTTCCCAACTTTTCCCCAAAGCAGATCTTTGTAGGATAAGTTCTCCCTAACAAGAATTACATTTTGCAGATATTTGAATATCGGATCCTTTGTATTGCTCATCTGAATGTGACCGAGAAAGAAGAAAAGGCGGAGGGCAGCTTGTGGCTTCCAGAGGGAGGAAGGTAAATGCCTCCTTCAGGAAGCTCCCTCTTTGGAGGTCGGCAGCTCAGACCTGGAAAGCAATCCAGTTTTACTCTGCTCTGGTTGCTAAGCTCATTCTTGCCATAAAGCCTTGTCCCTGTGGAGTGGAAGACTAAACAGTTAATCTCGCGGGGCGCTAGCTTCCTCTAGCTTCTGAGTCTCGAGTCTCAGAATTCCTGGTGGCTGAGAAATTGCATGGCCCTCCATCTGGAGAATCTCCCCCCACCCCGGGATGCCACTATTTGTAATCGAGAAGTCTGTGTATCTTTTCATTCGTCAAAAATGAGGGGAAAGGAGGAAGGCTGAGCCACATTGAAATGGAAATCCGGCTGTAGCGTGCGGAGGGCAGCAAGGTTTCCGGCTGTTAAGGTGATGACCCATTGTGATGATGCACTGGCCTAGAATTGGAGGCTCCTTAAGACCTGAGAAATCAGGGCCTGTTAGCTGTTCTTTCCATCAGTGGGCTCAGTGGGCTATGTACCCACTTGGGCGCTCACTGAAAATAAGACACAGAGGACTAGGAGGGCGAGGGGCAGTGGCTCCGTAGGAATGCAGCCCTGGGTTTGATCCTCAGCACCTCACAAACCAGTGCAGAATGATGCAGGCCCTTGGGAGCTGGGAGGGAGGAGGATGCAAAGTTCAAGGTCAATCTCAGCAACACTGCAAGTGGAGGCTACCTGGGATGCGAGACCTTTTTCAGAAGAAGAAATAAAGATAGCAAATTCAAAATTCTAAACGAAAGCATACCATGAATAATTATTCACATTTACGAAAATGAATACTAAAATGAGCAGATCTTCATTTTACAGCAGGCTGCACTATGGGATCCCTTTACATTCCAAGTTCCCCTGATGCATAAAACATATGATTAGATTTACAAAAACTTGATTTACACGGGTTCTTTTTTTTTTTTTTAACATCTTTGCAGAAAGATTAGGTGTGATTAGATGCAATAGGAGCCCCTCTGGGGCTTCGCTGATGGGCGTTAGTAGAGTTAATAGCCAAACAAACACTCTTCAGGCCAGAACTGATCTGTGAAATTCTGTTCAGTTCTGTGAAATTCCTGGAGAAGTCTTAGGGGAGGCCGAATGACTGCTCACAGGATTGGGATTGGAACTCCAAACAAGGGATGCTTTAGGAAATAGGTGCTGTTCAACCTTCGTGAACCTGTCAATGACGCAGAGCATCAGAGGTGGGCAAAGGGTCTGGTCTGTTCTCTATAGGGAAAGGCACACAGAAAGACACAGCTTCTAGCTCCCCTAGTATGAGGCTGTTGAGAGAAAGTGGAGAAGTCCCAGGTGGCCAGAGAGCTTTGGCAGAGACTAAAGGAAGGAAGCTATCACACCTGATTAACCTATCCATTCCAGGGAACTCTAAGAAGACTCTCAGAGCCCACACTATGGTGCAAGTTATCGACCTGGGCTCCTAGTCACAATTTCCACTCTTTTCCTGGCTTGACTTTTTCCCTGTGAATCTCTGTCCCGTACACAGCAAACAATCATGTAGATGATGCGTATGGTGACTTCTCAGATTGCTCTGCTCGAATGGTCAAAATCAACTTTATTTTTAAATATAGACTCTGGCTAAATAGCCATGATAAACTTGAAAGAAGAAAAACAGTTCATATATGCTCTCTTTTCTGATAAAGACATCCTACCCTGCACCATTGTGAAATGACTGGGAATTTCTATCACATTGTGCTCTAACTCGGGGTTTGCTTTTGAGCCTTCTGAAGTGCAGGGGAGCAGGGGCTTTGAGAATCCACATCCAAGTTCCCTTCTCAGCCTTTATCCCTCCCCTCTGCCCAACACACACATTCACAGCAGCATTGAGATGTCCAGAGGAGGCAGTGCCCTGTTTCCCTGTCCTCTCCTCTCTCTCTCCTCACAGATTCAAAGATGCAGCAACATTGCAAAGCTGTCCACCCGTGACCGCCACTCGCCAGAGCTCCCATCCTGGGCGTGCTTGTTCACAGTCGTGCGCCCCTTCTGGAGATACAGCACACTCGCAGCTCGTGAATATTTGATACCGACTTAAACGATTTTCATTACATAAAGAAAATGATTTAGTCCAAAGGAAACCATTTGAAAGAGAACTCGTTAGTACCTGGATTTTATTTTATTTTATTGTAGCACTTTGATTGTTGCATAGACAATCCATGACTTTCTGCCTCTTTCTTTCAATTCCTTTTTTTTTTTTTTTTTTTTGGTCTAAAAAATAAAACCCTGCCTTTTACTTTGCAAACTACAATATTTGTTTTCATTTATATATGAAAAAGTATTTTTCCAAATTAGTAAATTGTTTAATTTAGAACAAATAGAATAAAAATATTTTTCCAGGAGAGTGCACCTCAAAAATTAGAGAGAGAATATATACTCCTAAAATAATACTTTTATTTCATGATTTAGCTCAAAAGACGCTTCTGAGACTTAACACTGGCCCTTTCGAAGGCTTGTCAGTGGAGAAGCTGTGTTTGTTTGTGCAGGTAGTTTTATGATTCAGCACGGATGTGTTATAAATGTTGGGTGTTTTTCAACACAATATGAAATCATTTCTTTGCATATCTGATTAAGTACCAGCTGTGAGCAGTGATGAAGAAAACTGGGGTTTTGTTAGGGGTGCTGGGCAAGCCACGCACTCTGATTTCCAGGGCTGACCTAGGTACAGGGCCGAAAGATGGCCCCCAGAAGCCTGCCTGTGTGCCTCCCACCCTGAAGAGCATAAATTAAATACCTAATTTGCTGTCTGTGACTTTGGGCAGCCTAAGTACCCATCATCAATGAGTGGGATGTCACCAGTGGTGAGGAAACACACAGAGGTATGCAAAGGGAGAGGGTCATTAATCTATAGAGGAAGAACATTGTCCCAAAAGTGACAAGCAGGTGTGTGCTCCTGTACAGCCACCAATTCATTTAACATAACCATTTTCTTGTTATTTTTCTTTTCCTTTTAATTTGACCAAGGAAACGCAGGAAATGGTTTTAGGGTGTTAAAAAAAAAAGTCACCCAATAAAATAAATCAAGTGACTTAAAGTACTCTGAAATCATAAGGACTTATTCTCAGTCATTTGTAATGCTTAACCACACAAGTCAAGCTAGAGAACCAGGTCTTAGGATGTCATTAGCAGGTTTAACAATCTCCAAATATTTTCATTTCATTTTTTTCCCTAGGAGATTTTTTCCCCCTTTCCAAGATCTAAGATAATACTTCTCATGCTCAACATTTGCTGATTCACATACTAATATTAAATGGTTTTTCTTAATTAAAAGGCTTCTTTGGGTGTATAATTTAGATTAACTATATTCAGACATAACTATTGGAATTGGATTTCTGCATTCTACTTTACTCTATAAAATACCAAAAAGTCCCTGGTTGTCGCTTACATATGACAATCCTATTATATGATTTTCCTTATAAACTGACAGAAACGTCTGGTGTGTATCTGCTATTAATCCTAGAATAGTAAATGGTTCCCTGTGGTTTTTGTTATGCTTTCAAGAATATGAAGAAAGGACAGTTCTGGTCAAATTACACTGCCTCTTCAATAATCTATTTTAAGTAAACAGGTGCTATATATTGCTGTAACCATTTCATCCCCATGATTAAGTTTCTCTAAGGAAATGATGAGAAACATCTGATTAGTCACATATAAGGCCCTTCCCTTATAGGTAGACTTTGTTTTTAAAGATTAGATTAGACACGAACTTGGAGTTGTGGAGTTGGGTAAAATGAAGGGCTACGTCCATATTCTCTGATGTGTTTCCGTTTGGTTTGGGAGCGGGGTGGTTGCTGGGTTGCTCCCTCCGTGTTGTTTACTCGAGGGTGTAGTATGCTTGGCTGAAGGATAAGGAAGCCAGAAAGCACGATCTCTGGACTGGCTCACCTGTGATTCTCTTTAAAGGCTGGTTTATGAAATGAAGCTTGGATTGGGGGCGGGGGCGGGGATGAAATGACTTAGGTTGGCTTTGCCAGCAGCCTGGTTGGTGTCACTGTCAGGTCACCTGGCAGATGTTTTGTGTCTTCAAGGGATGAGGCAGGTCTGGGGTCTCTGCATTTTGCTGTTCGTTGCTGTTGTTCAGCACTCAAGCTTCCCAGCTGGCTGCCATCTTCCTTCTCTCTCCCTCCTCCTCCTCCTCCCAACACAGACCCACAGTCCCTCCTTCTGCCCTTCTATGCCCCTGGTTCCTCTGCCTGGCTCCCCTCCTCTCAACCCTGCAAGTGTTTCCTTCTCGGACTTCCGCTCGTTTTGCTGTTCCTCTCAACTACCTGTCCCTAAGTCTTTTTGCATCTAAAGGCTCCTTTAAAATTAAGTTTGGCCAAATGTGGTGGCGCACGCCTTTAATCCCAGCACCTAAAGGCAGAAGCAGAAGGATCTCTGTGAGTTTGAGGCAAGCCTGGTCTACAATGAGATCTAGGCTAGCCAAGACCCTGTCTCAAAAATAAAAAACAAAACAAACAAACAAACAAAAAAATTGAGTTTGCCTCTATGTTCCTAAAATGCGGGCTTCAAAATCTACAATGGAATTTCCTCCTCCTCCTCCTCTTCCTCCTTCTCCTTCTTCCTCCTCTTCTTCTCCTTCTCCCTCTTCTCCCTCTTCTTCCTCCTCCTCCTTCCTCCTCCTCCTCCTTCTTCTTCCCCTTCCTCTTTCTCTTCTTTCTCTTCCTCTTCTTTTCTTCCAGTGCTAGAGATGGAACCAGGCTTTGTGCATGCTAAGGCAAATGCTCTGCCTCTCAGCTATATCCCAGTCCTCAGGTTTGTCTTATTTAAAGAACACAGTTGCTCATGGACATAAAAAAAGGAGATCAAGAGAAAACTTTCGTCAGTGATCTGGGTTCCCTAGGAACTCAGAGATATCTAAGATACCATCAAAAAATAAAGATTGGCCCCACAGAGAAAGTCAGTTTCTCTTGTGGTGTGCACCTAAATGAATGTGGCCTCCTCCCTTGGAGCAGGCAGGTCTTCAAACCGTCTTCGAAGGCACTGAAGTGCCTTAGTGCCTAGAATCACTTGATTATATCATTCCCATTGGCCAGTGAGGCTTGTCTTATTGCTCAGTGTGGCAATTCATCACCAACAGAAGTGACAGGAAAGGTCATTGCCTTCTTCCATCCAACTACCCTTAAGTGAACAACTTTCAATGAAATACAAACACTACGGAGTTGAAAACTAACCATATGAAGATTCAAACTGTCGTAAGTAAGGCATTTCAAAGCAATGCTGAAGTTGGTCGTCCAAAAGATGTAACAAAAGAGGCTGGTATCCACAGAGCAGGAAGGAACACTCCTCGGGTATTTATTGACCACATTTTCTACCAACACTAAGTGCAGAAAGAACATGAGATCCCTGTCCTGGTGAATGTTCCTAAAACTTGGGAAATTCTTGACTACTTCTGCTAGTACCTGGCTTTTCCTGGCACACATAAGAGCCTGTCTTCATTTTTACAGGTGGGCAGGCTCTTAGGGCTTCAACAATTCTTGCCAGAGTCTGGAGTTGAATTGTCCCTTCTGGAAATCCTCACGGTAGGCCCAAGCATTTGTTTTCAACAAATATATATTGAACTTGCCCAATCAACAAGACCTAAATAAGGGCCAGATGTAAGACCATCTCCTGCTGTGGGGCAGTGGTAGTGCATACCTTTAATCCCAGCACTCGGGAGGCAGGAAGAGGCAGATCTCTGTGAGTTCAAGGCCAGCCTGGTCTACAGAGTGAGTTCTGGGACAGCCAGGGCATCACTAGCTCCTGTGTGTGTGGTAGAAAAGCCACGGGTGATGGTTAATCTTCTCATCTTGCTTTTGTTGAGAGACACCTGGAAGATTAGTAGAATGCATTTGTGGATGGCCTTGTGAAGTTGTTTCCAGAGAGGGTTAACTAAGGGGGAAAATTAAGATTATGCCTGGATTTGATGAGTGGCAATGACCAATCGTTAGGTGCCTCAATGAAATACAAGAGGAAGGAGGAAGCCTACTAGCATAGTCTCTCTCTCTCTCTCTCCCCCTCCCTCCCTCCCTTCTCCCTTTGTCTGTCTGTCTATCTACACTCCCTCTGTCTCCTGCTCCTGCTTCCTGTCCTCCATGAAGCAAGTAGCTTCTACTACATGTCTCATTACCATGAAGATGCCTCAGCAAGGGGCCCAGAAACAGCAAACCCCTGTCCCTCTCCCTGCCCTAGACTATTGAGTGAAACCTTTGAAACCGGGAGCCAAAATAATCCCTCACTTTAAGTCAGTTTTCTCAAGTATTCATTACAGCCATGCTGTACTCACTACACTTAATGCATCTAAAAACATCTTGATAATCTCCAAAAGCCAAGGTCTGCTTAGTTCAGTGAGTGAGAGGGACGATGGTTGAGACCCTTGAACTTGACTGAGGCGTGTAGAAAAGAGTCAAACTCCATCTGAAGCCTCATCTTGAGATCCACGGATAAACAAAAGCTGCCTCTGGATCCTCAACACAGCCGAGCCAGGAAAGGTCAGTGAGCACTCACTGAGGTCCTTGAGGGCCTATTCTAAGTCAAACCATGAAAATATACAGGAGCGCCTGCTGACTGAAGGCCTTGTTCTAAGAGCCTTAAGGTCCAGCACCACTTCAGTTTAGGCCACAGGAGCCTTCTGTTAGACAGCTCTGGCTTGCATTGGTCAGGCTCTCTGGGAGTATCTGGGGACTAGGAATGACACTAGGAAGGAGAGAAGGGAACAAGCTTCCCTAACGATGCTTGTGAACTTCAGCCATCTGTGACACAACATAGTTTAGGAAGCAAGTCTGTGACGATGACCTGAGATCACTTGAAACCGCGGCCTTCTCTGCAGTTAATGAGGGTTGACAGTGGTTGCAGTCAGGAGTAAAGGCTCTCCGGGGGACAATATCCTATTTGGATACACTCAAGTTCATTCTGTTTGTTTCCAAATCTTAATAAACACCCTCGGTGACTCCGGTGCACAAACTCTTATTCTTGGGGCGCTGCCAGGTACAGACTCCACCCCGAACCGCACGTAAAAAGGAAAGCGATTTGCCTCCTGCTCATTTGTCCCTTGCTGGACCACGTCTCTTGTACAAGCTGTCATGTCAAAGCAACGAGGCAGGACCAGGAGGGCAAGTCCAATATTTTAGATGTATCTTGAGAGTGTTAGAAGGATGCTTTAAAAAGAAGTACCCTGTCATCCAAGATATCGGCAGGCACCTGCATTGTTCAAACCCACTCACCTTTCCAAAATAAACAAGCCTCATCAATTGTGCTGGCTGAGATTTTCTTTGCATTTCACGATTCAGCTACCTTATGTGTTTTTACCAGCAACCTCCCTCCCACCCCTACCCTACCGTTTATCACGTCATCTTATCACAGTCTCTTTGGGAGACGCAAATAGCACACTAATGTTTCCTTTTGTCAGGGTGAGTTGTCAATCTCCTCCGAGAGCGAACAACTACAGACAGCTCTTTCTTTTGATAATCTTCCTGACACTTGCGGGAAACTGGTTTATCCATCACACAAGGACCCCACTCTGGGGAGAGGAAACATGCCCGACAGACAGTCAATCAGTGTGAATGTCACTCTGTGTCCATCGAGAAAATATGTAACGTGAACTATCATGTATTTTGTTCTAGTAAACAGCCTTGCTTTCTTCCAAAACCGTGTCTGCGTTTCACGGACCCACAGTACAAGCACAACACACAGGATTGTGCCCTTCTAACACGCAGGTCTGAGAGATGTCTTTTGTGCAGATCTCCACGACGAAGGCGATGGTGAGGAGACCACAAACACGGAGGCTCAAAATGCTCCAAGTTCAAATCCCCTGCTGGAATTAGGAATGCTGGGTTTGGTGTGAAACTGTTTCTCAGCCTCATCGGCCAGGGCCTTCCAGCCGTAAGAAACCTCCACAGTTTTCCAGCTGTGAATGACCCAAAGAACCCGTAGGCAAGAACTAAGAATACAGAGCCAGAAAAATATAACAAAGCCATTTCGGCAAACAAGTTGGTGGAAGTCAGCCTAGTCCAGGTCTGGAAAATTCTCTCAGAAGTATTCCTCTTCTCAAAGGAGAAAGAACCATCATACGGGAGGGCTTTGTTTGGAGGGGACGGGTAAGAAAGTAAAAAAATGTACTTTTTTTTTTTGAGATGGCTTCACAGTTGGCCCGGAACTTCCGAGTAGCCCAAGCTGGCTTCAAATTCACAGTCCTTCTTCATCCTCCCAAGTGCTGGAATGTAGGGAGAAAATGGAAATATTTATATTTGTGTACTAGGTGGCTAGGCTGGCCACTAGCTCTGGATAGCTCCATTCCTTCCTCTCTGGACACAGGGATGGAGCGCGTAGTCTCCGAACATCACTCGTGACTACTCCAAAGTCTAAGATCTGTGACTTGTGTAAGAGACTCGTGACACATTTACATCCCATATCTAGGCTTTGAAAGAGGAAGATCTGGAGAAAGCCAAGTTGCCTGGTAATAGAAAGGGTTAATAAATAGCAGGAAAGTGGACCAAGGGATCATCATTGGCCACTCAAAAACAAGATAGGTCTTCACGCTTTGCCTGGGAGAAGTATCCACTGCCACGTGGAACTAAGCAGCTTGCTGACCTATGACACAAATACTGTCATGTTTTATTTCTAAAGGCTGACAATAATGTCAGCTGTTCATGATGGACTTTTAGGAGAAATGTGCTTGCATTTTCAATTTTTTCAAATGTTCATTTGAATTTTTAAAAATAAACAAGTATTTGCCTGACTACTTCTTTTAGGACAATAAGAGTCATTTTCAGCCGGGCGGTGGTGACGCACAACTTTAATCCCAGCACTCGAGAGGCAGAGGGGCAGGTGAATCTCTGTGAGTTCAAGGCCAGCCTGGTCTATACAGTAAGATCTATGACAGGCACCAAAACTCCACAGAGAAACCCTGTCTCGGGGGAAAAAAAGAAAAAGAATCATTTTCTTATTTGCATTCACACATGATTTCCTGGGGAAGAAGATTTTCATATTTTCATTGCTTTAGAAAAAGAGGGGCACATGGACTGTGGGTTGTGTGTGTGTGTGTGTGTGTGTGTGTGTGTGTGTGTGTGTGTGTGTATGTATTTGGGGGAGGAAGTGATAAGACAAAAAAAAAATCTATTAATTCTTAAAAAGCTACCAGGCCCACTTTGCTCCCTTTGGCTGAGAAAATTAAGATTTTGGTGTGCCCAATAGAAGAGAATTGGATTGAATTGTTTCAATGGAAGAGAAATTGGTGCCTGTACACCTTCCACAAAGAGCTAGGGATTCCACGACAAAGAAATAGTAATCCCCATGGCTTCCAGACTAAAAAGAATTCTGTAGCATTCATGTAAACAAACATCCTAATAAAAATCCATCTACATGAATCTCTGAGACTTATTTCTACTGGTCTTTTTGATTGCAATATTTTTAAAGCCTTTAACAAATAAATAACTGATCAGGAAAATAAACCCTGAATGAAAATTCAGCAAACATGCCAACCACAGCATTGGAGTGTTGTAAGAGAATTTCCTCCTAATAAGAAGCATGGAGTGTTACACAAAAAGCCTGGGGTTGGGGCTGAGAAACAAGGGCAGTGATAGTCATGGATTAGAGTGGGAAGAAATGCACCGTGTGTGTTCATAGGGCACTTTCCAGTCAAGAGGAAGAGGCCATATTATAGGAACTTCACTTAACCACGGCCCTGGAGCCAGTCACTTTTTCTTTTGTTTTTGGTTTTTTGTTTTTGTTTTTTCACTTCTGTGGTTGGAAGGAATTGAATGATCTATGAAGAAATTCTCCAACAACTAGAAATGAAACCTGGTGAGAATTTTTGAATGACTTTTGAAATTATATGACACATTTATCATCTTAAGCAAATCCACAGTATTTAAACTCAAATATGCTTTGTGTCTCCTAGCTCCAGGATTGGGCTAGACTACTAGGAACACACATGTATGTGTGAGTGCACACTCACAGTCCTTTAGCATGTAAACAATGTGGCTGCATGCTGAAAAGAAAAAGAACAAGAAAAATGAACAGTATAAACTACAGTACTTCCAAACACTTATAATTGGAGATTAGGAGCTTAGCCTAATGGTTTATAGACTACTTACCTAGTGGGCATGAGACTCCATGCTCAAACTCCAGTAACACACACACACACACACACACACACACACACACACACACACACACACACACACAAGCCCCCTCACACACCATACATACACACCAATAATATTTATAATTAACTGATAAGGTAATATATGTCTATAGTTCTAGCTACTAGGAAAGCTGTTCCTTGAGGCCAGGAGTTCAAGGCCCCCTTGCAATTTGTGAGACTCCATTTCAATAAACAAAGCAGAACCACCTCTCCCCGCCCAAAAAAAAAAAAAACCCTCAAACACCTCATAATTAGTAATAGTAAGATTAAGATATGGCTATAAAGTCTTGGAATGTTTTTGCTAATGGTATCCTAAGGGCAATTTTTAGACATAATTATAACAGAACAATGCTAAATGCCCATCATTAGTTAAAGTAGCTTACAAATTTGCTATACCTAACAGTAGGATACAGACAACCGTGACAAGTGATGGTTTGGGAATGAAGCTCAGAGGTAAAACACTTGTCTAGTATGCACGAGGCTCTGGGTTCAACCGCAGCATCACACACATGCACACACACACACACACACACACACACACACACAGCACAGCACATGCACACACAAAATAGCTTAGTTTTACTTGTAAATAGGTGTTATATAAACAATAATTATATACTTATAGTAAAATAAATGGGATTTTAGTGATATATGGATCTTACATAATTAAAATGTATATGGCTAGTATTACATAAAAAGTAAGGTTAGACTGAAATATCACGTGACAACATGACCCAGTCTTGCAGCAATGTGTGACATACATAAAGCAAAGCGCAAGTAGAGAACAAAATACGACAGATCTTCTATGTGAGCTATTTAGAGTGTGGGTCATCATGAGGTATAAAACAATGAGCATGTCATCAGAAAGCGGTCACCTCCGCCACGGCATTAGGAAGAGGGGCAAGGCAGTTGTTAGGGCTCAAGGAACATTTTCCTCTAGGTAGTAGTGACATGGTTTGTGTGGTTTTTCAAAGCTATTTCAAATGTTGAAATACCTCCTGTCGTTTATGCAGATTTCCATGTGTATGTTGTACTTTGATTTCAAAAAAAGCATATGACAGAAATGTCATTGAAAAATATTGCTGTTTTTAAAAATTTTACCAGCTCTGCCGCTTTCTTACTTAATGATCATATATATGTGATATGTATAAAATATATAATCATAAAAGATCATGTATAGACACACACATATATTTTATGTATATATCACCTATATATGATCTTTTATAATCTGGAAAAAAAAGGCAACTATTTAGAAAAAATTCAAGCCATAAAGATTAGAACCAGAATGACTTTTCAAAATTAAGATAAACTCTCTCCCTACGGGGCTCTTTCCTGAATTTGCAGTAGATATTCAACACCCATGTGTGTTTTCCATACCTTCTAAAAATGTCCCCCAACCCCAACGAAATCAAGTTTTCTCTCTGTGGTTAAAGGTGTAAGGAACATGGAGACCTAATCCTCCTGCCTCATTAGGAAAATTCCCAGCCCAAAGAGGTCACACAACAGAGCAGTGTCCAGCCCTGGAGGGAAGTGAATGGGAAAAGGGATGAAGGAAACCCTGTCTCAGATTCCCGCCGCTCTGGCCTAGAAGTTGAAGGGCTCAGTTAAGGTATGTTGCTGTGTACTTGCCAGGCTCTGTTTATTTCATGTTCTGAATGATTCCTTTTTAACCTACCAAGTATTTATAGCCCATAGAAACTCGGAGATGAAAGTTTTTCCAACGTGCAAAAGCCACAAATGACAAAATCTTGTTAGAGTGGCCGAAGCCAGGAGGGCTATCAAGCTCATGTGTGTGTCCATCCGTCTGAAGCCCCGTTCATTACGACGGGGCTTTTCTGGGCTGGTCCTCGGAGGAGAATGGGTGACCCTAGGAAACCACTGCCACCACTGTGTTGTGAGCTGAAGGAGAGCCATTGAACACAAACAAAAAAGATGCTTCAAGGACGCATTGCAACACAATCAGAACCATGCCACGGGCTCTGATGGCTAGAGGGGACAGCAGGAGTGACACAATTAGGGACAGGAGTGGTTCAATTTAGGGGGAAAAAAAAAACTAACAGAAGTGCGCGGTCTGCCGGACAAAGAGGCTGAGTTCTAAAGCCCCCCCAGTAAGCGGCCTCCACAAAGCGCTGACCATGTGCGTGGAGCAGGCGCCGCGGATGGCTCTTTAAGCCCCACTCAGAGCTGGCACTCTCAAAAGAGTTCGGGGGCAGCGGGTTTGCAGGCAAGGGAGCGTGGAGCTGCGTGAGAATGTGCGTGTGCCCTCATGTACCACAGACAGTGTAGGCCAGACAAAGCCTCACCTGGCAGGACTGCGGAGCCTCCAGCCTGTTTCTGCTCTGGTCCTCTCCTTCCCGTTCTGGCCTCCCCAGCACTCCCTGGTTTATGCATTTTGAAGTGATAAGCCAGTTTAGAATTCCCACATCTCATTTGTTCAGCCATTTGGGTTACAAAGCTGACTCGACCCATGCTTTCCGCTCTTAACAAAAGTTTTCAGGAATCCAGGGCCATGTCCTGGAAGAGCAGGTTGGAAAAGGCTCTGCCATAGCTTCCAGGACCCTTTCATGTCCACAGCACCCCTGATGCCCTCGACTAACATTAGGAATAACTAGAGAAAGGAGCTAGGGAGCTGGCTCCATCAGGAAAGTGCCTGCTGCACGAGGAGTTTGATCCCCGGCACACATGCAAAGATGCTGGGGAGAGCGGCTCACACTTGTCGTCTCTGGACTGTGGTGACAGAGACAGGAGCATCCCAGAGGCCGATTCATCAGCCAGTACAGCCCAGTCAGTGAGCTCCAGGCTCAGCGAGAGATGGCGAGTGATTGAAGAAGACACTCAACATCAACCTCTGCCCTACACACACACACACACACACACACACACACACACACACACACACACACACACACACGAGAAGGGAAGATCACAGGTGAAGACAAAGGGAGTGAACACCTGCTTTAACCCAGCCACTCTCCTGAATACCAGACCCAGACCAATGGTCCATTCTCGAGATGTCCACAACAAGTGAATCTGGACCACGATCTGTCTAGGTGGAGGAGGCTGGGGACTCAGAGCCTTAACTGATGCAGCTATTGAGTCTGGAGCGACAGAGCCCTGCATAGCACACGGCCGACTCTTCAGCCACTAAGTGCGAGTGTTTAAATTCTCTTGCAGTTCGTGGGGCATGTCTGCAAATAAGAGTGCAGTTGGCACGAATATTAGTGAGAGGAATGTACTTCCATCTTTCAGGAAAGATAAACATGGTGAATTCAGCCCATGTAAGGAAGCAGTCTTTCTGGAATCTTAAGGGAAGGTTCCTGCCTTGGAAAAAAAAAAATGTAGACTTCAAATGCACCACTTTTTTAAAAAACCAGCCGTGCCAAAGAAGCCCTGTTGTATTGGACTTGGGGCCTCTGAGTATGGCTCTACAGTTTATGTCCTGAAAATATCTTGGGGAAATTCTCAAATAGGCTTCAGTGCGCAGTGTGGCCCACAGTGTGGGGGCATGTCGCTTGATGAGGCCACGGCCAAGGAAGGTGCATTTTGGAATATCGGTATCCTGAATCGATGCCCACTTGCATGTGGTAACTCAGGTAACACAGCAGTGTCCGGCTTGCACGTGGCTGTCCCTTTGTGTGTGCTATGCCCCAAAGCTCCTCTATCACTAAACAAGGATGTGAGAGACTTTGCATGGCCATGTAGCAATAAGCTTACCGTTGTACCCCTCAATAGTAACAATTTTCCGTGTTTTAAATCTCTACTATGAATCAGGGTCTGACAGACAGTATTATTTAGTCTCTTACCCCCTAAGGTAAACTGACCTACAGACAAGCTCAGGTCTGCCTGAGCCCAGGAGCCGCCACTCCCAGCCAGGCTCTCTGATTTTCATTCCGTTCCCAGGACTCTGATCTTGGGCTGTTTTTTCTCTCTTTCTTAACTGTTCAATATGCATTTGACTCATGCCTGTGCTCTGTGTGTGTGTGTGTGTGTGTGTGTGTACAATATTTCAGGTGTCATTCCTCAGGCACTTTTTTTTTTTTTGTTTTGGTTTTGGTTTTGTTTTTTTTTGAGACAGGGTTTCTCTGTGTAGCCCTGGCTGTCCTAGAACTTAGGTCCTCATATTTACAAGACAAGCATTTTTAACGATTGAACTGTCTCCCCAACCTGGCAGCTCCTCCTTTGAGTTCTCCAACTAGGCTAGACAACCCACCCCCATTCTGTTCCCCTTCTTGCTATGGCTCTGTGCCTTGTATCATGCATGTCCTAGTTCAGCATCCACCCTGAAGCACCGTGAGCCTTACAAAGGCAGAGCTGTGCCGGTCCCACGGATCACTGGTTACCTGTTGACTAGCAAATAGTTGAGCTTGTCAGTGTCCGATTGAAGGACCGAATGAAGGAGTGACTGATGAGGGCCTCCATAAGGTGACTGCAGCTTCCATTGCAGTGTCTTGAAACGGCTTCTTGTCTAACCCTTGGGACTCTAATTGTAACACAAACTCACAATCAGCATTTGAGCCCTCCGCAGGATGATTTTCTGTGTGCCTGTTAGGGTTCGAATACCTCGGTCAACACGCCAAGGAGCCCCCAGCCTCCTTCCCGAACTGCTCACCCTGGGACTGCCCTCAGTAAGCCGCCTCCTCGTCTACTGCAAAGAGAGCTCCTTGACCTTTACTGAGTGGTGGGATTCAGACCTCTCATCCCACAGGGTACACATCTTCCCAAGCTACTCTGGGTAAAATGGAGGGCTGCTCACTGCTCTTCACGTTCCTGTGACTCAGTCCCACCACTAAGTACAATATTACTCATTAGTTTCATGTACAATGATCATATTATAGTGATATAATACACTGTGACAATCTTGATACTTTCGTCTGACAAGCCAACAAACCTGACAATCTCATTTTAAGGCATCTGCAATTTAAAGAAAAAAAATGTACACTCTAATGTCATTGTGCCCTCCCCAAAAGAGGAGGGGTTGGACCCACTCGGAGTACGACATGCTGAAATGCTGTCAGAATTCTTAAAATTAAACAAAAACCCTCTCGGTGTTACAAGTGAGCAGACAATAGCAACCAGAACCTGAATAGATAGCTGTCATTCTAGAAGACAGCCTGCCGGCAATTCAGAGAAGTTGCTTCTGAGGGGCTGGCTGCTGAAGCGGGCGGGCGCTGAAGAAGGTGTTTTCCTGGGTACCACATTCTGGGTGGGAGATCTTCACCTGACATGGGGGAGGGGGGGCCGTCACCATCTCAGGCCACCTTTCTGTGCCCAGAAAACAAAAACTGCCCAGGATGAACTGACAGAGGCGGGTCATGTGGGAAGAGCACATTAATCCAGAAAACGGCACACCAAAGCTGTGTACCTTCACCCCTCCCTAAGATTTTACAGTTCCACTGTAAAACATGCCTGCCCTCAGTTCGGTCTGTTGTTTTGGGTTTTTTTTTTGTTTTTGCTTTTTCCTGTTTGTTTTGTTTTTTTCCCTATCCCGTTTCTTTACATGTAGATTCTCAATCAAAATCAATTACTTACACTCTTAAGGAACTTAGCTCATGCTATAAATGAAAGAGAATTCTAGCCAGTACTGATCCTCCAGAAGAGGAAGAGTTCCAAGGAGCTTAATGGGGGGGACAAAAAAAGAAAGGAAAAAAAAAAAAAAAAGCCAAAAACCTCCACTGGCTTGCATTTGTGCCGGCGCCATGCTCCACAGCTGGCTTTGAAAGCGCAGGGCAGAACTCACACCTCAGCGGTCAGAGTCAAGGCCTTACACTTGCCGGACTGCGTGTGTCTGGAATCACGTCCCGGGCTTAATCAGAAGCTCTGTCCTTCCGAGGCAGCAGATGTGTGCCCCTCTGTGACCCCAGCACGCGGCAACGCGGCGCTGCTCCCAGGATGCTCACCTTCGGGGGGGGGGGGGGGGGAAGGCTCTAATCTTGTTCCCACCGCTGCAAGAATGGCCCTGGTTGTGTGGCCCACTCTTTTTTCTTGCCTGGCTACTCTGATCCTTTCTTGTCCGGGTGAAAGAGAAAGTGGCGCGGCCGCGGGGCTCCCTCCCTCCATCCTCATCTGGGTAGCAGGCTTTTTCAACCCCCAGTCCTTCCTCACAGGTAGGAAGCACATCACAACTCATTAGTAATTTACTGCTACAGTAATTTTTATAATTACTGCCAGGAGGCCTCATTAAATTTGATCTAATGAATAAATATTGTATTTTTCAACGTGATTACCAGAACAGCTTAAGCTGAGTGCCATAAACAATTATTTTCCTCAGTACTCAGGATGTTGGTGACTATTGATTTTTATTTCATAAAGAATTTACTGTAGTAATATACCAATATAAATGATTTCAGAAATAGGCACCATCCCTGTGTCAATGCACAAGCAGCTCTGAGCCCTAGAAACAGTGGCTTGAAAGGACTACAAGGTAGATGAATAGGAAAATATGGCAGAAGAGAGAAAACTCAGTGTCTGTGGGTCCGGACGCCATGTATGGACAGCCAGGTGCCACCAATTTCAGTCCCTGGAGGGCTGGTGAGCACTTGGGCTGAACACAGAGCTGGAAGCTGATTCCTTTTATTTTTATTTTATTATTTTTTTTTTTTTTTTGGTTTTTCGAGACAGGGTTTCTCTGTGTAGCTTTGCACCTTTCCTGGAACTCACGTGGTAGCCCAGGCTGGCCTCGAACTCACAGAGATCCGCCTGGCTCTGCCTCCCGAGTGCTGGGATTAAAGGCGTGCGCCACCACCGCCCGGCTTCCTTTTATTTTAAAAAAAAATAGAATCAATAAATTTGCCTCATTTGAAAATTTCCAAAGTAAAAAATTAACACCAGAGCATAATAGTGTTAATCACATCAAACGCTCATTATTTATATGCTTCTTTCTCCCAGTGACTATTTTGTGTTTTCTTTTTGTTTTGTTTTGTTTTGTTTTTCAAGACAGGGTTTCTCCGTGTAGCCCTGGCTGTCCTGGAACTTGCTTTGTAGACCAGGCTGGTCTCGAACTCAGAGATCCACCTCCTCTCTTTCCTCGGTGCTGGGATTAAAGGCGTGTGCCACCACGCCCAGCTATTTTGTGCTTTCTGTTCTGTTTCTTCCTTAGTCCCTTTCGTTCTTTTTCTTTTTTAATGTTGTTATGGAACTTCACATTTTAGCTCCTGGAATCTGCATTTTCCTACCTCTTTTAATGTCTGTCCCACTTCTTAACACCATCCTTTACATATAACCGCTGTCACGTGCGCTGGGATTCTCCGGGTTTCTATTTCTCAATCTAAGCACAGCAGAGATTTGCTAAAGCAGATGGCCATTGCTCCCCTGCCCTTTAAAGACATAATTAGGGGGAAATGAAGTCTAAATTCCAATCAACAGGACTGACGATCTTATAAAGAGGAAATGTGACCAGGAGTACAGAGAAAAGTCATGTGACGACACCGGAGACATCCGTTTACAAGCCAAGGACAAGTCCCCAAAGCAACCAATCCTATTGATCTCCATCTCAGACTTCTAGGCTCTAGAATGTTGAAAAAAAAAATCATTTCTGTTAAGTATATGTAGAACTTTGTTTATTTTTTATTATTTATTTATTTATTTATTTATTTTGGTTTTTCGAGACAAGGTTTCTCTGTGTAGCTTTGTGCCTTTCCTGGATCTCACTCTGTAGAGCAGGCTGGCCTCGAACTCACAGAGATCCGCCTGGCTCGGCCTTCCGAGTGCTGGGATCAAAAGCGTGCGCCGCCGCCGCCACCACCACCCAGTTGAACTTTGTATATTTTAACTGATACATAATTGTACATTGATATATGTGTGTTTTAAGCAGTGATAAAATTAGGGTCATCACAGATGCCCCAGGAAACTAGTCCAACAGTCTTCACAGACTGGACAGAAGAGCCCAGTGGCTAAGAGCCAAGAGTCTGGAAGAAGACAACCCCAGGGTCTGTATAATCAGATTCTCTCAGAACACAAGCGGCACAAAGCAAGTCTTCTCACATCCATGAGTGCTGTAGAGCAGGCACTGAGACAGGGATTGGACCATCGTGTCTACTCTACAGTGTCTGAGACCTCATCTAGAAGCAGAAAGGACGAGGGGAGCCCAGCAGCTAAGGTCCAGAATCATCAGAAGGCTTGTCCTCTCCCACTTGTAACGTGTGGCCAGCCATGGGCTGGAATAAATTAGTGGCTATTAATACATCGTCTCTTCGTGGAGTGTGGGTTTCCTAACTACATGATGCCTGGGTTCCGAGAGCAGGGAGAGAATGAGATGCCACTCGACCTTTTTGATCCCAACCTTGCAAGTCAAACACTGACATTTCCTCAGAGCTCTATTGATCAACACAGAGCCCACTTTGCTGGTTAGTTTTAATAGTCAACTGGACACAACCCAGGCTCACTGAGGAAGAGAGTGTCAGTGAGGAATGGTCTGGATCAGATCAGCCTGTGGACATACTTGGGGAGATTATTTATTCATTTATATATTTTAACTTTTTTGAGACAGGGTCTCATTTTGTAGTTCTATCTGTCCTGGAACTCCCTCTGTAGACCAGGCTGGCCTTGAACTCACAGAGATCTTCCTGCCTTGGCCTCCCTAAGTGCTGGGATTAAAGAGGTGCACCACCACACCTGGTTGTTTCCTTGTTCTTGAAGCGGGATAGTGCAGACTCACCTGCATGGTTGCGTGGACCTCATGACGACCACTGCCAGTTGACAAACTTCCAGCATCCCGGCGATCACAGCTCTCCATCACCTTTACTTTCATGTTTAACAATTCTCTCCTGTGTTAGGGAAATTCCCTTATGCCTCTTCCTTTGGGAAATTTGTGTGGGCTTTGGTGAAGGATGAAAATGTATACAACGGCAGTCTCTTTAAACAAAGTAATTCATTGGGAAAAAATCCCCACCACTATGGAACCACATAATTCTGCCTACTGCCTATACAGGACTCCTCATTGTGCCCCCCAACCCCTGCCTGATCACACCAATAACAGAGAAGTTACAGATTTACTAACTGGGCATACCTGGTCCCAGGGATGAAAAACACACAATCAGGAGAAACAATGGGCCCAGATTTAAAGCCTGAGGCCGTTTAGGGCAAGAGTTCAGTTAATGAGTATAAAATGCTGCCCAGGATTGGTGGCTGACTGGATGAAAGGTGAGATCTGGTCTGCCCCACGGGGAGCAGATTCCGTTAAGAGGTTAGACTGACTTGCTCCCCCCTGCCATACACAGGGGCACACACTGAAGGAACCAGAATGGTATGGTATAATGGGAAAAGATGTCAGGACCTTCCCTTTGGGAGCTTACGAGGGGAACAAATCCATATCCTAAGACTGAGGCACATAGGAATGCAGTTAGGAAACAGCTCAATGCTTGTGCTACACGGTACAAACACTATGTCACACCCCCTTGAGGAATGAAAATTGCTCTTAGGGGTTTGTTTCTCAGGACTCAATGTCTGAGACCTCCTGACCATAGGGGCTGAAACCATGCAGGAGGAAGTGTAGGAGGATGCCTAGTGGGGGTACTGAACCTTGGAGGACAATGGGCATTTAGATTCTTGTTAAATTTGTTGCTTTTTGCTTCAAGAAAAATCCTGTAATGCCATTGATGACTGCTTTCACCCCAGAATCATTAAGTCTGCTTTCACTATTGCTTGTGGTTAAACTATGATGCAATTACAGAGTATATAAGGTGTAACCTATGTTCAATAAATGGGCAGCCACCCTGATTCACCCTCAGATCATGTCGGTCTTCTTCCCTGGCTGATGCTATACCCCCTCTTTGGACCTGAACCCCCGTGGAGCTGGACTCTGGCATTTGGTTGTTGAAAGGGTTAAAGTAACAGTTCCAGAGCACGGTTCCCTGTACCCAGGAGGGGCTTAGGAAACCCAGTTACTCTTATTATTTGGGACCAAGCTCTTTATTCTAGACATGCCTAGAGGGATGATCACTAGCCTGAGGCTGGTCCCACCTACCCAGAATCATAACATCCCCTTTATCCCTTCCCTTCTCCAGGCACATCCAGCTCCTCCATGTTCAAAATCCTGCCTTCTCCATCTCTCAGAACCCAAGTGTCTCCACAAGAGTCATCCAGGAATGGGAATATGGGACTCAGTCACCATTAATTAACTCAGTTCTCTCATCTGAGCCTTCTCAGGGGTATTTGCTTGTGCAAAAGAGAAAATTGATCATGTTTGGGCAAAAACCTAATTTGAAAAAGTACATTGCCAAGCAGTATCTCCATTATTTTGTTAAGCGAATGAATGAATGAATGAATGAATGAATGAATGAAATGCACATATATACCCAAATACAGAAAATTTTAAATGTTGAATTTTTTTTTGTTTTGTTTTGTTTTTGGTTTTTCGAGACAGGGTTTCTCTGTGTAGCTTTGTGCCTTTCCTGGAACTCACTTGGTAGCCCAGGCTGGCCTCGAACTCACAGAGATCCGCCTGGCTCTGCCTCCCGAGTGCTGGGATTAAAGGCGTGCGCCACCACCGCCCGGCTTAAATGTTGAATCTTAAGAATGTTTATCTCGGGCTGGAGGGATGGCTAAGAGCACCGACTGCTCTTCCAGAGGTCCTGAGTTCAATTCCCAGCACCCACATGGTGGCTCACAACCATCTGTAATGAGGTCTGGCACCCTCTTCTGTGTACATAATAAATAAATAGATCTTAAAAAAAAAAAAGATTGTTTATCTCTGCCAGGTGGTGGTGGCACACTCCTTTAATCCCAGCACTCGGGAGACAGAGGCAGGTGGATCTCTATGAGTTCAAGGCCAGCCTGTTCAAAGCTAGTCCCAGAACAGCCAGGGTTGTTACACAGAGAAACTCTGTTTCGAGGGGGCTGGGGAGAAGAATGTTTATCTCAGGGTGAGGAAAACCTAGTTCTCTGGTGTGCTTTAGTGTTCCCACAGTGCTTACACTAAAAACAGATTACCTTTGTAGTCACCACCACACCACCACCACCACCACCACCACCACCTCCACCACCACCACCACCACCACCACCACCACCACCACCACCACCACCACCACAGTGATGCTTTATTTTTAAATGATGATCACTTCTAAACAGCAATGGCTGACAGGACTGACACTGTGGTACAGGGAGACCTCTCAAGGTCGTGCTTCTCCTCTGCAAGGGACTTAAGACCCCCGACTTAAGACGTCACCTCCTCAGTGTTTGAAGACAAATTCTTGAAAAAGTTCACACTCTCTCAACATGGTTGAACACTTGGTATGCATTTCTCATGCTGGAGCATGGTGTGTTCTGTGGTGTTCCATACCACCAGCAGGGCATCCTCCTGGGTGATCCAGTTTGAAGCAGATCAGGGAAAGGGAATTAGTATGTGATTTGCTGGGACCCTGCAAGACAGGGCAAAGCCCGTGGGAGGTAGGAGCATGTCTCCAAACTGTGTGTGACACATAAGGCAGCCTGGAAGTCTCCCACAGATAGACTGGAGGCTTGTTTGGTTACCCCTGAGAAGTAGAAATGAACTGCCCATGGAGAAGTAGATGAATTAAGATGTGTACTGGGCCCTCCTGGGAAAGCCCACCTTAGAGACAGACTCAGTTCCCAGCCTTTAGCCTGAAGTCATGTCCTCCCCATAGCAGACCTGGCTCAGCTAGCCAGGGTCAGCCTTCTGGGTCAGCCTTCCGATGGCCCCGTTTCTAAAGACGTGCCGACCGACTGAGAAATCTGCAGGTGCCGAGAGAAACCTGCAGTCAGCAACAGGATAAAAATGAACTGAACTGAAGGAGCCAAAATAAAAGAGTGTTCTTCAAGAAATTTGAAATAAATTCTATGCCCAAAAAATGATGATATGAAAAATGAATAATCACAGGACAGGAATGGATTCTTGGAAGCTAAAAATATGGCTAAAAACAAAGCTGTTATTTGAACTGTACGAAATTGCTGATATTTGACCATGTTGTTGTACATATAGCAATTCTACATGACTGGACCCAGGTTAAGTAAGTATTTGCAGCCTCACTTGGTGTGGACAGACACAGACTCCATGAACAAAAAAAAAAAAAAAAAAGAAGAAAACACAGAGGATCCATGCAGAGGATCGGGCACACAGCAATGAAGAATTCCAGAATAGCCACACACAGAAGTAACAACAAAATTGAGGGAAGTAAATTACATTTAATACGAAAACAGTTTCCCCTAGCAGAATAGGATCATTTTAATTAAGAGTGTCAGTCAGAACAAATGAGGTGGTCAGGGAGAATCGAAGCCAAAGTCACCAAGATGCATCGTCATGAAATTTCAGTACCCAGAAAAATCAAACCTCAAAAGCTTCCAGAGAGAACACAGGCTCCCACCACAAAACTCCCTTCATTGGGTCAACAGATGCTGGGCGGCAAAGGAGCCAAGCGGGCAAACAGAGAGATAATTCGACGTCAAATCCTCTTCCCATCCAAGCTACACATCAGGACTGCAAACAAAATCATTTTCAATGCATGCAAGGATGTCCCGCCTACTCCTTCCGGGGAAACCGCCAGAGGATGTGCTCAGTAAACTGAGGGGAAACTAACAGAGAGGGAAATGCAAGTTAGGCAAGGACCGACTCACCTGGTGTGTTTAGTTACTTTTCCTGTTGCTATGATTAAAAAAAAAAAAAAGACCCTAAGAAAAGCAGCTTGAGGAAACTCACAGCTCCAGGGTACAGTCCATCGTGTCAAGGAGTCATGGCCAGGAACCTGAGGCACCTGATTATATCGGTCAGTGTTCAATTTTCTTTCTCCTTTTCTTTCTTTCTTTTTTTTCGTTTTTGTTGTTTTTGTTTTTCAAGACAGGGTTTCTCTGTGTGACAGTCCTGGCTGTCCTGGAACTGACTCTACAGACCTGGCTTCGAACTCACAGAGATCCGCCTGCCTCTGCCTCCCGAGTGCTGGGATTAAAGGCTTGCGTCACCACCGCCCGGCTTCTTTCTCCTTTTCATTCAGTCCAAACGTGGTGCCATCCCCTGAGGACCCAACCTAGATAACCCTTCACAGGCAGGGCCAGAGTCTTGTCCTTATCTCCTAGGTGATCCTAGATCCCATCAGGTTAACAATGAATATTAACCATCACATCACCCTGGGCGCTCAGCACCAAAGAGGGAGGACTGAGTGAATTCTAATGAAGAGGATTTCATGCAAGGTAGAATGAGAAAGAAGAGATGAACAGATGAGGGAGCAGGATGGAAGGACAAGGGGGGAATTGCAAGGAAAGGTGATTTTTTTAAACCTGGGAGAATGCTGACGTTTCTAAGATGGGAGGAGAAAATTTAAATCCTCAAGTTGCGGGTGTAGTTCAGTGAGAAAACACTTGCCTCGCTTCTATCAGACACTAGGCTTGGTCCCTGCTACTACACACACGTGAAAGTGACACAAACTTGACAACTTTGAATAATCACTGCAATGTACAAATTGAAGAATCAGTGAGATGCCTCTGTGGGGAAAGACACTTGCCACACACTGAGGGATCCACATGGAGAAGGCGAGAACCAAGTCCCACAGGATGTCCTCTGGCCTCCCCACCCATGCTGTACATGTACATACATGTATGTAGACACACATACAATAAAGGATACTCTAAAAAAATAGAATAGAGTTGGGCTGGAGAGACGGCTCGGGGGTCAAGAGCACTTGCTGCTCTTACAGGGACCTGGGGTTTAGTTCTCAGCACCCACAAGGTGGCTCACAGCCATCTGTAACTCCAGTTCTAGGGGCTCCTATGCCCTCTTCTCGTTTCTGAGAGCACTGTATGGACATGGTACACTTACATACAGGAAAACCACTCAAACACAAAAGAATATAAACAAATTTTTTTTTAATAGAGAATTCAATAGACGGTGACACTCTCCTTTGAAGCCAAAGGCTGTGATGGCTGACTGAAGGAAGGTCAATGTAATCACGTCACTTAGGACAGCAGTAAACATCATCCTATTATTGTGTGTCATTTGGTCCCGGTCCTTATAATGACCCTAGCGATGGAGCCCCAAAGGCTATGTTTATAAATCCAAATTGCATCACCACTGATTACAGAAAAACTAAAGACGAGGTGCCAGAAGTTGGTCACGGAAGTTGAGAGGTCAAGAGGTCAACATATAGTATCTCAAGGTAATAAACCAAAGCATATTTGGGAAGAAATATGATTTGAAATATAGGGGTTATTCCTCAAAAGTCATAGAAAGTTTGAAAAACTGGGCATGATGGCGCATGCCTTTAATCCCAGCACTCTGGAGGCAGAAGCAGGCAGGTCTCTGTGAGTTCGAGGCCAACCTGGTCTACAGAGTGAGTTCCAGGACAGCCAAAGCTATACAGAGAAACCCTGTCACCAAAAACAATAAACAAAAAGAAAGGAAGGAAGGGAGGGAGGAAGGGAGAGAGAGAGGAGAAAAAGAACCCCTGGGCATGGTGGTACACACTTGCAATCCCAGCACTCGGGAGGCGGAATTAGAATCAGGAGTTCTTTGCCATCTTTGACTACATAGCAAGTCTGAGCATAGACTGGAATACATGAGTCTCTGTCAAAAAAAAAAAATTAAATTAAACAAAAAAGTAAAACACCTAAAGTTGAAAGTGGATTCCAGGTCCTGAGTTTCATCTCTGGCAAAGAAAAAAAAAAAGTATTCACTCTTTGAAGAACAGGGTTGGGGGTTCAGAAATATTTGATTATTTTAACCAAGTGAATACCTTTCTTTAATTACAAAAAGAAAAGAAAAGAAAAAGAATAATCCAGGAAAATACAACTAAATTACTGTTGCCTCCTATGTGCTAGCATATTTCAAATGATGTTTCCTAACAATGTGTGTGAGTGTTGCTGGAAACTGAACTTAGGACCTGGGGCGTGAGAGGTAAGTGCTCCACACGGAGCTTCAGCATCGGCCCTTTTAAAATCTAAACGACTCAGGGTCAGTCTCTGGAGTAGCTAGGGTACTACAGGGTTATGGTCTCACCCAGCAGTGAATCTTTACTACATACTTTAGTTATTTTTAAAAAATGGGAAAAGGAGCCGGGCTGTGGTGGCACACACCTTTAATCCCAGCACTCGGGGGAGGCAGAGCCAGGTGGATCTTTGTGAGTTCAAGGCCAGCCTGGGCTACAGAGTGAGTTCCAGGACAGGCACAAAGCTACACAGAGAACCCCTGTCTTGAAAAAAAAAATAAAAAATAAAAATAAAAAGGAAAAGGTAAAATTATGTACACATCTTCAGTCCCAGAAACAGAACTCTAACTGCAGCAACTTTTAAGTGGTGGGATTATGTATGGGTAATTTCAATTACGGACTTCCAATTTTCTACAATAAGGAATTAAAAGACATTTATAGCCTTCAAAATATATGGAACCAAAAATTAAAAGTATAAAACATAACTTACATATGAGGATAGGCTAATGTCCTAATTAGATTTTATGAACATTGTACATACATAATGCACTTACATACATGTAGGCAAACACTCATACATAAAATTTAAAAAATCTTAGAAAAATACTTTTTAAAAATGAAGTAGACTTCATTAAAATTAAGATTGCCAGCTGGAGACGTAGCTCAGTGGTAAAGTGCCTGCCAACCACATGTAAAAGCCTGAGTTGTATCCACAGCGACACACATAAACACACACATACAAAGGAACACTACAAGCCTGTGAAAAAGACAATTTAGTACCATGGTCCTCAACCTTCCTAACACTGCAACCCTTTAATAAAGTTCCTCACATTGTGGTGACCCCCAACCATAAAACTATTTTCGTTGCTACTTCATAACTGTAATTTTGCTACTGTTATGAATCATAATGTAAATACCCGTGTGTTCTGATGGTTTTAGGTAACCCCTGTGAAAGGGGTCGACCCTGGGGGTCACGACCCACAGGTTGAGAACCACTGACACAGTGATTCCTCAAATGATTTTAAAGAGTTGCCAAATGACCTAGCAACTCTACTTTTATCAAGAGAAGTGAAATCAGGTGTTTAAGCAAACGCTGCCAGTAGTCTTATCCATACTAGCCCCAAAGTGAAAACAACCAAAATATCCACCAACTGAAGTGTGTTTGAATTGTGATATCTCCATATCACAATTTGTTTTTTTTATGAGACAAGGTCTCACTATGTAGCTCTGGCTGCCCTGGAACTCACTATCTAGACCAGATTGGCATCGCACTCAGAGATCCACCTGCCTCTGCCTCCCGTTGGAATTAAAGGCGCACGCCACCACCGCCTGGCTAAGAACGTCATTTAAGCAGAAGTAGGAAATGTGTACTGATACACACTGCAACCCTGGCAAGCCTGAGAAACATGACGCCAGCGAAAGAGGCAAACACGACCCACCTTGTGCTGGTTCGGGTCAGCTTGACACAAGGCAGAGGCATCTGGGAAGCAGGAATTCCAACTGAGGAATTGCTCCCACCAGATTGGCTTGTGAGCACGGCTGCAGGGCATTTTCTGATTAATGATTGATGTGGGAGGGCGGCCCCGCCCACCGGAGGCAGTGCCACCCCTGAGCAGGTATTCCTGGGGTATGTAAGAAAGCTGAGTTAACCACTGGAGGCAAGCCAGCAAGCACTTCCTCCGCAGTGGTTCCTGCCTCTATTTCCCTCAATAACCCTTTCTGCCCCCAAGGTGCTTTTGATCATGATCATGTTTATCCTGTGCATCCTAAACATCCCAAATAGGCAATTCTAGAAAAAGAGGGCAGATGGGCTAAGGAGCTTGGAGAGGGAAGAAGTGGTGTGTGTGTGTGTGTGGGGGGGGGGGGCCTTTAGATCAGTAGTTCTCAATCTGTGGGGTCGTGACCCCACAGATCTCGGATACCTACATTATGATTCATGACAGCAAAATTGCAGTTACGAAATTATGAAGTAGCAATGAAGTAATCTTACGGTTGGGGTCACCGCATGAGGACCGGTATTACAGGGTTTTAAGAATTAGAAGGGGCCAGGTGGCAGTGGTGCACACCTTTAGTCCCAGCAACACTTGGGAAGCAGAGGCAGGTGGATCTCTGAGTGTTCTAGGCCAGCCTGGTCTACAAAGGAGTTCCAGGACAGCCAGAACTGTTACACAGAGAAACCCTGTCTCAAAAAAATCAAATAATAATAATAATAATAATAATAATAATAAATAACAGGGATAGACGGGCGGTGGTGGCGCACGCCTTTAATCCCAGCACTCGGGAGGCAGAGGCAGGCGGATCTCTGTGAGTTCGAGGCCAGCCTGGTCTCCAAAGCGAGTTCCAGGAAAGGCGCAAAGCTACACAGAGAAACCCTGTCTCGAAAAACCAAAAAAAAAAAAAAAAAAAAAAAAAAAAAACAGGGATATTTATTATGGGGTTGGGGATTTAGCTCAGTGGTAGAGTGCTTGCCTAGCAAGCGCAAGGCCCTGGGTTCGGTCCTCAGCTCCAGGAAAAAAAAAAAAAAAAAAAAGAATTAGAAGGTTGAGAACCGCTGCTTTAGAATAAGAGACTTGTGGGAGGGAATTGAGTCTGTTCTGCAGTTACAGCTCTGTGAATGTGCTGGAAGTCAACAAATTATACATTTTGAAATGGTAAATTTTATTTCAATTTTTTTCAAGTTAAGGAAAAAAGAGTAACAAAATGCTAAACACCAACCAGAGACCCAGTAAGCTTGATGCTAGATTTCTTCCGAAGCCTGCCTGGTCCCATGGTAAAACCAACTAAATTGCCACAGAAGCTCTGCCTTTCAGGGCTAGCTCTCCAATGGCTTAGTACCCTCATTGTGCCTGCTGAAATCAATTAATAGACTTCGTGGTGTCTGCCTTAATCATCATGCAGGCAGAGAAAATTTAGTTAATATCTTTTTCTCCCTCCCCAACACTGAAAAATAAGATAAATAGACTCTATCTCCATAATTTCACTTAGTCATTTAGTTCAGTAGCATCTGTTTATCATGATTTACAAGAATTGGGCTGGCAATGAGACTTGCTGGAATCATTTGCATAAAGGAATTTTATTTACATATTTCCCTCCTTAAGCACCAGAGTGCTCAAAACGGTCATGTCCTGGGAGCCCAGGCAAGCTCCAGCAGTGGCTTCTACTTTCCAAAAGCCGTACCGATGGTCATTAGGAGGCAAGAGAAGAGTTCCAGCTACTCAGCTGGGAAGGAAAACTTGAGGACCAGTCTGTTAAAACATGGACAACCAAACAAAAACAAGAGAAAGCAGAAATACGGATTCCTGTCACTTTAAGTGGTCTCGGAAGCGAGTGAGGAAAGGGGACTTGGTTGGTTTATCATGAACTCACACAACAGCCTTGTATGTGGCCAAGGAAAGCATTTTCCAGATTCTATTTCTCTGGAACTATCTACTTAACTCCATGTTCATAGACCATCTGAGTATTACTTCAGGATTCTTTCTGTAGTATTATTTTTTAATTAATGTGTGTGTGTGTGTGTGTGTGTGTGTGTGTGTGTGTGTGTGTGTGTGTGTGAATGTTTGCCACAGTATATGTATGGGGGTTCAGAGGACAACTTGGAGTCTTTCTTTCCACTATGTGGGTTCTGGGGCTCAAACTGAGGTTGTCAGCTTTGTTGGCAAGCACCTTTGCCTGCTAAGCCGTCTTTTCAGCTCCCTATAATATTCTTTGAATAGAAATTCCACTCATCTCACCCACACATAGTGTTAAACTAGGTACGCACGGTGAAGGACATGGTGAGTACATACTGCCATGTATCTGGCAGGCAAGAGGTTACAGAAACACATGTAGATCTGGGCAGGCACAGTACTGAACAAATGTAATCCTAGGAAGGAGAAGGAGGATCAGGCATTCAAGACCAACCTGGTTTAACAATCAGCAAAGCAAAGCAAAACAAACCAACCACACACAGTAGTTGACTTACTACTTCTAGGAGCCAAAACAAAATTACATTGTTTTGTCACATATTCATAGTTTAGTAATCATTATTCTGAAAGGATATGTAGCAATATCAGTTATTATTAATATATCTAAGTACTAGCATAGAAATAGATTCATGACTATTTATATGCACGTTATCTTCATTTCATTATTTGCTGTGATAAAAATATTCTGATGAAGGCAACTTAGAGGAGAAAGGGTTTATTCTAGCTCACAGTCCTGGGGTACAGTCTACTGTTGGGGAAAGGTCCTCCAGAAGAGCGGCAAGTGCTCTGAGCTGCTGAGCCATTTCTCCAGACCACCCCCCCCCCAAAAAAAAATTTTTTTTTTTCGAGACAGGGTTTCTGTGTAGCCCTAGCCATCCCGGAACTCACTCTGTAGACCAGGCTGGCCTCAAACTCACAGAGATCCTCCTGCTTCTGTCTCCCAAGCATTGAGATTTTTTGCCCAGCAAAATTAAGAATCCTTAATGTGGGGCTGGAGAGATGGCTCAGAGGTTAAGAGCACCGACTGCTCTTCCAGAGGTCCTGAGTTCAATTCCCAGCACCCACATGGTGGCTTACAACCATCTGTAATGAGATCTGGTGCCCTCTTCTGTATACATAATAAATAAAGATTTCTTAAAAAAAAAAAAAAAAAAAAAAAAGAATCCTTAATGTGTGTCCTTGAGAACAGCTAGACAATAACCATTTCCAGCAATGTGACTACTGTTTACCCCAAAGTATAAGAATGCCTGCAGTGGGACTGGGAAGCTGGACCCTGGAAACTCACCCATGGATAGAAAGCTCAATAGGGAATCCCAGCTGACTGCCTCAACTTCCCCAGTCGGTATCTGCTGGATGTCTGTAAGCTCTCAATTGTCACCCCCAGGATTGCAAAACCCAAAACTTCTGAGGAGACTGAGTAAAAGTCAAGGATGAGTGGCTTTCTGTTTGTGTTCCTTGTTCTTTCCCCCCAGTGTCTTTGTGGATAAAATGATACTACATGGATACTATATGGATAAGTCTATCCCTGAAACCATCAATTTCTCTGCACGCCCTGCCCGTCCCACATCCTTACTGTCCCCTAAAGCACACAATCCTTTGACTCACAGGCAGTAACTGTGCCTTCGGCTTCCTCCTTCCCGAGTCTTCTACTTACAGGATTTTCATCCATGCAGCTAAAGCTTCTGGTTTCTGACATTGATGCAAATAACCCATCACTCTGGGTTTCCATCACTCCACACCCTAATTCCCTGGAGCCTTTACCTCCCAGAAGCCCCTGGTCCTAAGGAGCCTCCACCCCCACCCAGCATTTTCTCAGCTGGGTTTGATTGGGCACCCAGCCTTCCTCTCCAGACTGAACCCAACCATCTTCCTAAGCTTTCTCTTTCCTGTTACGGCAAGTTTAGATTAAATAAAATGTAAAGTCCTTTCCTGGAGTTTAGGGCTAGCCTGGGTAACACACTAAGTTCCTACCTCAAAAACTGGGAGGGGAGAGCATCTATGGAAATCACCAAGTAAGGAGAAAACGCTAATGCTTCTTCACTATTCACAAGAGACATCATGTGTAGGGTTTTCTCAGGAGTTCCTCTGGCAGACTGCACAGTTCCTTGGACAAGGTGTCACAACGAACAGTTGTAGTTAATTATTTTAAAAGAAAACCGTATCACTTACACTAACATAAAAAATTATGCAGATCAGTTGCAGGGGGTCGGGGGGTAATAGCTCAGTGGAAGACCCTGGGTTCAATCTATTACCAGTCATAAATTTCAAATAAACCAAACTATAGGAACTCTAGCATTTGAGCTCCCCAATTACATACTCAACAGGGTTGAATTATAATTTGGTTTCTTACGATCCCAAGACTTGGTTTCTAAAAAGTGCGACTTCTTTTGGATCCGTGTACCAGGTGAACAACTTTCAGCCTGGTCCTCCCTAAGTGTGTGAGATAATCATGGCTTCCCACTGAAGGCATATCTAGGACATGGTTTTTTTTTTTTCCCTATAAAGTGCCAGGCTTGACAGGTGAAGAGGGCATTGTATCCCCGGAACTGGGGTTGTGGATGGTTGTGAACTGCCATGCAGGTGTGGATGGTTGTGAACTACCATGTGCTTGTTGGGTCCTCCCAAGAGCAACAAGTACTCTCTATAATCACGGAGCCATCAAAAACAAAAACCTCCTTTACAAATGTAAAAAGGCATATGCAGTTGGCTGTGAAACGCAGACTGTGATTTGCTAATCCTGGTCAGTAACTTAGTTACATTATGAGCTTTGTGTAGGAGTCTGGGCAGCTCAGCAATTAGGAGTACTTGCTCATCTCCATGGACTCGAGTTCAGTTCCAGCACCCACCATCTGGTGGGTCACAACTGTCCGTAACTCAAGCTACATGGGATCCAACACCCTCTTCTGGCCTCCCGAGGGCACCTGCATACACATGCAGAAGAAACCCATGCAAACATATACATTAAAATCTTTAAAATAAATAATAAAGCGATTTTTTGAGGCTTGCCTCAATTTGCAATCCTCCTGCTTCAGTGTCTTGTGACTCCACGAACCACCATGCCTGACTCTAAAGTCTTCGTCTTCTGTATGTTCTAGTTCTAAAAACCTCAAGGCATGGAACACATTTAGTAACTATTTGAAAAGTAGATAAAAGTGGCCAAGTACTGAAAATGATAAAGGAAAACAGCATAAAACTACCCAAGCACATGCTGCGTCCTGTGGTGGTATTTTACTTGTACTGAAATGTGATTTTAATTGTATGTTAATAAATAAAGTTGCCTGGGGGTCAGAGCTATTAGAGCCATAACAAGTGCGTGGCGGCGGTGGCGCACGCCTTTAAGGACCTGGAGGGCGGTACATGCAGGCAGTGACGAGGCAGTCACATGTTTGGGTTTACAACCAATGAGAAGGCAGAACAGCTAGACTATATAAAGACATACACACAGGAAGTAGGTCCCTTTCAGAGAGCTCTCTTGGCTGAAGAGGATCGCTGAATCAGGAAGGGTGAGGCTCTTAGCTCTGACCTCTTGGCCTTCTTCTCTAAATCGGCTCTATGTTTCTTATTTAATAAGACGGTTGGTTACATCTACAGCGTCCTGTCTGTCAATGTGGCTATCGTAGTCCACTTTCTGACCCTGTTCAAAAGAGCTGGCTGTGGGCCTCAGAAATTTAATCCAAAAGAGAAAATTTTAGAAGAGGCAGAAATGCCCTTTCAAAATACAAAGAGAAAAAGGAATTAAGTATAGTAACATTAATTTTTTAAAACAAAAATAAACACACAAGTTAGAACAAAATGTTTTATTATTAAAATAAAAACCTTTGTATAAAAGCATTACAGAGCAAAAGCTGTATTTACACTGAATGATTCAAGGTCCCGTTGCATCACAGAGTGGGGCACATGTTACACGTGCGATGGAATCAGTCACTTAGAGTCCACCGCTACTCAAGGACCCGACTAGAGGAAAAGGGAGGGAGATGACTCACGCCATCTGCCATACACTCGCAGAGGTAACTCGTTAACAAGTGATTCAAAGCTACCCCTCTCTAAAAGGTCACTGTTAGAAAACTCATTGTCACAAAACTGTTAGAACCTAAACCCTGGACAGGACACCACCCTGAGGGTATCCTCTTCAGGAAACTGCCAGGAACAAAGTGAAGTCCTTGAAGTCAAGTTTCTCAAGCAGAACAGGATGATTTCAAACCAGCCCATTGTGGTCTTGTCATCTTAATTTCCTGGAATGCCTTTTCTACAGCAATTTAAGTAATTATGGTACCATGTTACCACAAACCCTTGGGTGACTGTGTAAGCCAGATGAACCGCTCTAACTTAAGAACGACGGAGTCTCAACTGTGACAAGGTGCACACCGAGCCCAACAGAGGAGCTGTACTCTCCAGAAAGTCATTCAATGTGCTACTCCACTTCCCAACAATTACCTCATTTTTCCACATCGTGTTCAGACCTTTGTTTGTGCCTTGGCGTTACCCATTTCAAATGTCAGCCAACAGAACACTGAATACTAAACCGCGTGTGCTGATTTCGCGTGAACAACTTAAAGAGCTATTCTCCGCAATTCACCAGAACCGTTGTTGGCTCACAATACCGCTGCACCCCTAAGCGCTTGGGTTTATGGGTATATGTCCTGAGACCATTCCAACACCAACAAGACAAATAATGCTTCCTAAAATTGCCGCCTAAAAAGAACTCAGAAACTTAAAAAGTGGTGGCAGAGGAACAAGGGAGTAGGGAGGCTACGAGGTCGAGCCAGGGCAAGCTTTGGGAAACTACACGTAGCTGAAGTGTACCTAGCAGTATGTATGCCTTCCACGATGCTTCAGAAACAAGTGTGAACCTAACGAGGTTAGCCAGACTGAGTTCTAACACAGACTGGTCGCCATGATTCTTACTCAGGTTTCCATCAACGACGACGATATCAAGAACAGGAGAGCCTTGAGAAGCCAAAGGCAGGAGGTGAATCCTCAGGCTTGCATTTCAAACTCCTGCTTCAGACTGTGGAAGACAAAGGGGAAGACGTCAAGACGGTTTCCAACCAATAATTCTCTTTGGAAAGTCAAATTCATCTCTTTAAAAAAAACAAAAGTTTGTGGAGCCCTAACATACATAGTGTCAACACGTGTGTCTTAGACACCCAACCTGAATGTTATATCCATGACCCGCTCACAGGAAGATGCGTTTCCACTAACATTCCCCTGCCCCAAGAGAGCCACTCTTCAGACTTCTATCATCTTATTAAGGCATGAATGTAAGACTCATGTGAAAGAGAAAAATCACAACGGCCATTACCTTTTCAGGTAAGCATGCACGTTCCCAAAGCCGTGATACTTGGCTAAATACACGAGGACTCCCGTGGCGCACCGTCCATCGCGCTGGCGGCAGAAGCTGCAGTTGCAAATTCCTCGACAGGGCGGGCAGTGCCAGTTCTGAGGAATTGAGGGAAAGCACCCTGAGGCTAAGCATCACTTCCCCTCCATCCGTCGGTTCCGTTTCTTTAGCCGTTGAAGTACTTAGTATCAACTCACTTACCCTGTGATTTTTTTTTTTTAATAACTAAACCATAAAACAGGGGTCCAAATTTCTGTTTCAGTTTGAGAACATTTGCCTAGCGTATGTGGTTCCAGCCCTGGCAACACACACACACACACACACACACACACACACACACACACACACACACACGCACACTCACAAGATATAATTCAAGAAAGTTACACACCCACCACCAGGGATGAAAATCGGCTTTTGAGCAGCAGCCCCGAGCTCTCTGGTCAGTTACATCCCTGCAGCACCACACCATGGACTCCTGACACCAAGAGTTCCAGCCCCTCCCCGACCTTTTAAGGCACCTACCGGGTCCAAGAGAGCATCCTTGACCTCTTCACCGTAGCGGTTTCGAAGGCAGGGACCACAGAACTGGCCCCGAATGCCCCAGCAGTCTGGGTTTCTGCAGTTTGTTTTGGTATCAACGGTCTTCTGGCGACACTGATGGCATGTAGAGCCCTGGAGGGAAGACCCGGTGAGAGAAGACACAATCGCCGTATTTTGTAGAGAAAAACAGAAACATGGCACGGAGAACACCCACACTGGTAGTGATAAAGGACCTGACACTTGATCTTTGAAGTTCACGTAGCACCTACATACACAAGCATGAAAGCATCTCGAGCAAGGCTTCCCACTCTATTGGTGGTACAATGTAATATCGTCAAAACTATTTGGAGGGCTCAAGGCCAGAGTACATCCTTAACCCACTCGAGGTCCTGGGTTTGATCCCCAGCATAGGAAAAAGAAAATTCCACCCAAATCCATTTTTATCCTCTTTTCCAAATCTATTTTTTTTTTAAATCTTTGGCTCACCACTGCATTCCCAGTGGCTGCTGACAGATACACCCTAATGATACACTGCAAATCCCAGCTGAATGAATCCACTTCTAAATTAAAAAGATATAACCCTACTGCAGACTTCCTAGGCAGATTCATTCAATCCCAGGCATACAGTAAAACTCTTCTTCCCTTGTATAAAAAAAAAAAATGCGCAAGCATGAATGTCCAGACCATATACCATGTGCAGCTTCTGTTTCGAGACATAACCTCGTGGCACTCACCAGCGATCGGTTGTAGATCTTCTCTCGAGAGTTGCCACAAATGTTCTTGATCTCTTCCTCCGTAACTTCCTCTACCGGGCGAATTATATGTGGAAGGGTCATGGACCCAGGGCGACGACCTCTGGGCATGTCATCGTCCTGAATATGAAGCATGAAACTGAGTTCCTCTCTGTAGCCCTAAATCTCAGGATGCTTTCTTTGAAACTTTTCACAGAAAATTCAACCTGGAAAATTTTTCTTGCTTATGGAGAGAGGGAGCAAGCCCATAAACGTACTGTAAGGATAACTGGCCAAAAGCATAGAAATAATTCCTACAATACTGAGAAGTTGAAAATCTGACTCCTGTCCGCTAACAAAATTAAGTACGCTTATGTAGCATTCATGACTTGGGATGGTCTGAGGCGGTGTGCTCAATGCCAAGCTTCCTGAAGATGGGAAACGTTAAGAGGAGAGATCAGCAAGGACTCACATTCATGTAGCCATCCACAGACTTCCTCCTTCTCACTAGCATGTACTTATCCTCTTCCTCCTCTTCTTCCTCCTCCTCTGTGGGCAGAGCATCCGAAGACCCCAGGATCCGGGACCTTGACCTGGTAAGAGGTCGGGCTCTCCGTTCAGGGTTCCTTCTGGAAGCCACACCAGGGAATGTGCGTCTTCTAGGTGGCTTTGACTGGTGAATGAAACACACAATATAGCTCCACTTGCTCTATTACAGAGATCCTCACTTGGGAAAACTGCAACTCTCCCTTAGGGAGGGTTAGGTCAAAGAAGAGCTCCATTTTCACATTTCCTTTGCCCTTTCCATAATGTGTAAACACCAAACCCCAAAGCCATACATACAGCCACTGCAATTTTTATTTATTCTTCTGCCATTTACTCTTCTACTTCAGTTACTGAATATGTGAAACCTGAGCTCCTGACCCCAAAGCCTTTCCCATGACGTCTCTAGACTCCTGGAACACACATGCGATCTCCATATTACACAAAGAATGCTTGTGTTGCTTCCTGCCATTCCTTGCTTGTTTTTTAGCCTGACTCCCCATGGGGAAGTAGGGAAATGCAGACTTGTCTTTTGTGCCATAGCCAACACAACAAACTTTACCACCATTCACACCAGCTTAGTCCCTTGGGATGCCATCAAATACCATTATTAGGATATGACTTGACAAAAGAAATTGTGTGTACTTTTTCCCCCCTCAATCGGTTTTTAAAAATATACCTATTTTGCATCTAGCATGTAGGAAGAAAATGTGTCGCTTGGGGACATAGCAACAAGTTGTCAATCTTCCTTGCTGCTAGTACAAAGAGGAGCAATTGCCAAAGGAGTGTGGCCACAGGGTGGGAGAGCCAAAGTGTCCAGGATGCAAAGATCATCCAAAGCCCCAAGAAGGCTCTTTCTAGCGACCCCACCCCCAGCATAAAAACAAGAACCCAAAATCTCAGGGGTCTGCCCTGGGCTTGTCCAAAACAACAGTTTAGAAAGAAGGACTTACACCTTTGGATCTGTGGCCGGGGAGGGAATGTCTTCCAGAGAATATGCCAGGGAAGCTTTCTAATTCTGACATGAGTTTTGCAAGCTAAAGAGGGGAAGAAAGTGAACAAAATTATAATGGGTGACAACAGGCAATTTGTGGAAATAATGCTAGCCTTAACTTTATCCTTAACTTATCCCTTAACTTTCTAGTTAACAGGTTGACACAGTCAAGGTTCCGACTTCCCCACTAGTCATCCAAAGCAGCCGCAGGGGCTGGAGAGAAGGCTCGGCGGTTAAAAGCATCGGCTGCTCTTGCAGAGGACCTGGGTTCAGTTCCCAGCACCCACATGGTAGCTCACAATCATGCCTAACTAACTCCAGTTCCAGGGGACACAAAATGCCCTCCTCTGGCCTCCAAGGGCACCGCACGCATAGCACAACCCTCCTCCCCCACACAAATAAAAACAAATATGAATATTTAAAACACACCATGAAGTCTTCACAACTACAAGGACACAGTTCTTAGAAAGAGCTTGCTTAGAGAAAAGCTAGGGAGGGTGCTGACGCATCCCAACACCTACCATGGCTTTGTTTTGCTTGATATTTAGAGCCCTTTTCTCCAGGAAGTTCATGCCGTCCTCTTCCACTTCCGAGTCAGACTGGGAATCGTTTGCGGAGTTCTCAGAGGGTTTTGAGGGGACTGCCTTTTTGGTGGCCGACCTCCGAGTGTTCCGTGCTGGGAACTTCATGGCTACCCTGAGGGGTCCGGGGTGGCGGCACTGACTCCGGGTCCTGCAGCCTTCCCTGTCTAACTGCAGCCTCTAGTTAAGAGAGCAAAGGGGGGTGTTAAGGACCCTCGACTGGCAGACAAGCGGCCCCAATGACTGCCACAGATCCTTTCAGAATAAAGGATGAGAGCAAATCAGCCCAAGTGAACAGCAAGGATCATGGGCAACAAAATCAAGACTTGAAAATGCACACAACGGGGAGCAGAGCTTCATAGGGTTGCTCCTCTGAGACGCTGCCCCAGCCACCATCACGGTCCCGAGACCTGTGCTACTAAGGGCCTGCCCCCTTCCCATTTCCTTAAAATTAATCCCGGGCCATTCTCATAAAGTCCTCTAGGGACATCTGTGTTTCACCCATAAACATGGTTTCAATGCCTATGATGGTATTAAGTAATATCCTAGGCTGCCAATTTCCATTTCCTTTTTTAATTGTGATTAAAATACACCTCATTGCTGTGGAGCCTTCACTTGAACCAAGATTTTATCTCGCTGAACTGAAACTTCAGGTCCATTCAACAGTAAGCTCTGTGGGGTATGTTGGCCCATGCCGGTTAAGCCCTACAAGTAGGGATCCTGGGCTACACAGCCAGTTCTAGGCCAGCCTGAGCTACACGGCCAGACCCTGCCTCAAAAACAAACAAACAAGCCAAAAAGACCAATTCCTCCCAACACCAGTCCCTGGCAACCACATCTTTCTAGTCTTTGAATCTGACTCGTCTAGCTACCACTCAAATTAACTGTTTGTAAGTCAAGATCTAGATATCACTTCATACCAACTAGTAAAGCTAAATAAATCTGCCAGCTTGCTCAAAAGTTAAACAGAGTCTCTATATATTCCAGCCATCTACTCCTAGGTAGAGACCCAATACATAGACACATAAAAGCTTAGAACATGAATGTTCAGGACAGTATTACTCTCATTTTTGCATGTGTGCCCATGCAAATTTGATGATTCTCAATCAAATCCAGAGCTCACTGATGTGCTATCTTGTTAGCCAACTTGCTCTAGGGATCCTACCTCTGCTTTCTGAGAAGCTGGAACTACAGATAAGCCACCATACCTACTAAGCATGTACATAAGTTTCTGGAGACTGAACTGCAGTCCTTATACTTGCAAGGCAAGCTGAGCCATCTCCTCAGCCCCTCAAAACACTGAAATGGGCTGAGGATGCAGTTCAGTGGTAGAGTCTATGTTTAGCATGTCCAAGACCCTGGGTTTGATCCCCAGTACCAACAAATAAGGACCCCATGGGCAGCTTAGTGTCCATGGATGGAGATCACAAAACAAAACTTTCATGAACTCTTAGCACTTTCAACCAACTAGCGTTTTAGTCCTCACAAGTCAATACCCCTAAAGAGCTAAGAGACTGCCTAGAAGAGTCAAGCCGCAGACAATGGGTCACATCCAGATCTGCAGACTGCCCCCAGCTAACAAATGCCAATCAACACCCGTTGGGACCAAAGTCTTTTATTAGGGAAGCATGCATTGGTACAGCAGTTGCTGAAGAAATAGTTCTAGGGCGAGTGCTGTCACTCAGAACAGTGTCATTCAAGCGATGGCCTGTGGCAATGTCGTCAGGCATGGTGAAGGGAATAACATGCAGGTGACTGTAATGCACACCCCACTTCCTTAGGAGACAGTTTAAGCACACCATGCTCAGGGACTAGAGCACAGGCATGGCAGCCACCCGGGCAGGTGACAGCCGAGAGGGGAGAGAAGCACAGGCAGACAGGCAAAGCAGACCAGCGAGCAAGAAAACCCTGAAGCAGGAAAGGCCCTACTTATCATCGATGTGGTCCTGAGAGGCTCCCAAGATGCAGGTACAAATGGAACTACGGAACCCAGCCTTGTCAGCTCCGCGCCAGCCCTGGACTGGGCACCTGCACCTAAGTGCCAATGTAGCTAATCTTTAGGACATATGTGCTTCCTGGGATCAGGCCAGATCTGCAGCTAACGGCAATCTGCAGGCTAGCCATCTTTATTTAACAAATCTCCAAGATTTTTAGAACCTAAAAAAAAATTGTGTTAAGGCCTACATGCAGGACATTGGTAAAAATGGCTTTAAGACATGAAGAAAACATTCATGATCAGGTCATCAAAGTCTTCTAGCTGGAATGAAAGGAGAGCTATAGGTATGGGGGGAGGAGGTCAAAGGGCAAATCTCCCCAGCCTCTAAATGTACCTCACTTCTTGATACTGGTGAACTTCTCAAACTCACCATTCCATCTTGTATCTCACTCTCTGAAAAACCGCAAAATGATTCATCATCAGAGTCGGCATGAAAAATGCTGGCCAATTCGTTAGTGACATCTGGCCCTGGTTTCTGTAAAAATCCACAATGGCTTAATACATCTTGCACCTCACCCTTTGAAAAGCCGCAGAAAGATTCATTATCAGAGTCCTCATAAAAAACATTAGCCAGTTCTTCACTGATATCTGACCTGAATTTAGGTTGCTGTAAAATAAATAAATGTGGTTGTGGATTTTTTTTTTCTCTTTTTCAAGAACCAATTTTCCATAAAGCGTGCAGAGAGCAAATCACATTTACAAGTGCACTACAAGAGAATGGCTTTTGTTACAAAGAAAAATGGTTCAGAGGTTTACAAATGATTTCTGAGTTGTTATAGCAAGTCATCAGTCGTGTTAGGCTAGGCGACACTTCAAAGGGACACAATGAGCAGCTAATCCACCTCCAACAATTACTACCTAGAACCCCAGCAAAGAGTGAAATGAAATTACAGTGCATGCCGTATTTTCCTCACGGCTGCATAGAAATGCAGGCAAAAAGCAAGCAGTTTTAATCATGCACAAAGCATTTCGGGGCATTTGGAGCATTGCAGACTCAATTCTGTTTATTCTCGGGCAGCACTTACTGTGTTTGCAAAATTATCAGAAGCAAAGCTGTCACAACTGTCATCAGAGGATGACGACGTTTCCATGGAAATCAGCTTCATATATCTGACATTCTTTAAGTTCTTTACTTTGAGAGCCTTTTGCTGCAAAGAGAAACGGCAACACCATTAAGGGGAACGCTTCCTTGCAGTACAGAACCACTAAAGACGTCGTTTCTCAGTTTGGTAGACTTAAACAGCAGAGGAGATGAACACATCCCCCACCCCCCAGGCCCTACAGAGAAAAAAAATGAAATTGGCAATTGCTACCAAAAAAAAAAAAAAAATTCAACCCAGGTCAAATTCTAAGAAAGGATCTTGTCTGGAGAACATTTTAATGATATTTATCAATTTATCCAAACATCTGCAGTTACTTCTCTTCCCAGCCTATAATCCTAAGCATTTAACATTATATTGAACTCACAGAGTCTGATGCCAGCTCCTAAAATCCAACCTCATTTTTTCTAATTGAACTGTACTTCTAAAAGGAGATTTCAAAAGTGCAAGATGGCAGAGCAATTTTTCTCCCTCAGCCAAAAATCAAGCTAATGAGGTCTTTTTATGTAAGCTTTGGGCTCTGCACTGTGATGCTAATTTTCCAAACTACAAAAATTGGGCAGGTCCTGTGCTTTAAGATGGCAGCCATTCAACCAGGCCCAGTTCCAATGAGGAGGAGTACCGAGGTCCTGCACAAGTCCTTACAGATCAAGTATTATCAGCCTGTAACCACGTGGTACAAGGAGCCAAGTTAGAGGGCAACAGGGCTGAAAGGCCAGGTGGGACACCTGGTTCCACCTGAGCTCCCTATGACCGTGGTCTCCAGGCAGCTCTTTCTAATGGCCCCTTAAGACCTGAAATTTTTAAGAATGGGGTAGTGCTCAGTGGTAAGTATTTGCCTAGCAAAGTCCTGCCTGGGGTCAATCCCCAGCCCATGGGGGAAGAGTTCTTTTTAAAAAGCCTATCATAAGGTCAAATTACTTGGAGAGATGAAAATGCTCCATTCATTCTCATTTATAGCCCTGTACTGTTCACTAGAAAATGTAACTTAACCAGGACAGCCATTTTTGCCATTTCTTGGGACATGATGATATTTCTGAAGGAGTGCATTAGTTCTTACAGTCTTAAATAGTCAAGGAATAGCAGTATGTTTTTGCACTGGAAACCTTAAAGGACAAGCTCTTCTTAGCAGCTCCACAAGAGTGCCCAGATGTGTTAGGGGGACAGAGAATGAATGCCTAGGTGTAGGGAGCTGGACTTCCTTCCACACCAAACGCTCTGCATTTCAGTCTCTCAGATTCAATAAAATTATTTCCCAGATGATGGCAGCCCAGTCTCCCCTCGTTACATGTGGTGATGGGGAGAGCCACACAATATAAAGGTTGTATTTACGGTAAATGTTCAAGCCAGTGTGCCATTAGGAGTTAAAAAGCATCTCCAAAGTCTCTGCCCCGTTTTCCAGACGAGGAAGCCCAAGGCAACAGGGTGAAACACGATGCAAAAACCGAAGAGATCCCCTAGGACAGCACAGCTCCTTAAATGACTCCGATTCTCCCCACTTTGCTAATCAATCTACCTCCATGGCAGCCTCCAGGGAGGCATTCTGTCCAAAGCCGCCCGGGAAACAGGCTAAGCTTTAACAAGCCAGGACAAGCCAAGAGTCATTCACCAGCCAAATACATCCCTGACGGAAAAGACACAGAAAAGCAGAGCAAATGGCCATGCCTGGGATGAACTTTCTTGGCAGATATAACTCTAATTCCATTTATGGGGAGTGTTCCTTGGCGGCAGACTTTGCTTGCGATGTTTGCTTAATTTTTTGCAGCAAAAAGTGACATCGCTATTATCCCTTAAATGAGGAAAACTGATGTGAAACCGATTCCTCCCGTCAGGTGCCCAAATGTGCACCTAGTCCAGTTCCCCACGGGCTGAGATCCGCTACCGAACCACGACCCCGCCTACCCACCCAGACCAGCCAACAAGGGTCCCGAACCTCCGATATTTATTTGAAGCACGTCACTGTCTTCCTTTCCGCCCATTCCCCCCCCCCCCCCCCCCCCACTCTTCAACCCTCTTCAGGGCAGGACGTAAGTTCTGGCTTCCGTTGGAGCAAAAAAAGTAAAGTTCCACTCGGGGCAGCTCGCAGCTGCAAGTGAGGTTGAGAAGAGGTAGGGAGGAGGGGGACGCAGGGAAGCACACTTAAACCGCCCTGGTGCACGGCTTGCACCGTGGATCCCTAAACTGCGCTTAATTACGCCTGGGACTAAAACAATACCTTCCCCCACGTGCACAACCCAAGTTCTCAAGAGATGTTCACAAGGCCTTCAAACCTAAATCCAGAGATCCAGAGTGGTTGAAGGGGCTTCAGAGGAGAGGAAGCGGGTCCCAGGGCCACCAGTGCACGCGTGGGTACGCACCCGCCGTGAGCGAGTAGTGCTGGGCATAGTCCCAGGGGATGGAAAGGCCACCGCCAGCAGCCAGCCCCCGGCCTCCGGCGCGCACGTGCACCACGAGCGCACGTCCCGCAGGCTCCCTGAGCGCTGCCAACCCCGTGCGCGCCGGCGGGCGCATCACCTTGGCCAAGAGTTATCCTAGGTGCAAAGATTATAAGAAAAGCAAAAGCAACCTGTGACTTCCCCTAACCTGGCGACGATCAGGAGCGCCGTGGGACAAGGGAGCGGCGCTCACCCGCGGAGTTGTAGGGAAGTGGCCCCGGCCCGCCGGCGTCCAGCACCCACCAACCCCGCCCCGGTGCACCCGGCCGAGCCTCACCCGCGCGCGGCGAGCCTCCATGCTGGCAGCGGGTACCCAAGCACTCGGAGCGGGGGCAGACCAGCGGAGAGCACAAGCACTTGGAGCCGGAGCAGCAGGAGATCCGGGGCAGAGGCGGGGCGCGCACTCCGCCGCCGGAGGGGCGGGGCCGCCGGCTTTCCCGCGCCGGGACACAGGTCCTGCCAGCTAAGATGACTTCTCTCGCCGCATCCGAAGGGCTCAAGCCCCAAGGGGAAAAAAATCGAAGTGGCTCCGACCGTCATAATCCTGAGTGTCCTTGGAAACTGCTCAATGCGCGCTGGAACAGTGGCATTTGGGGGACTTAGTGCTGCCGGTTCTTTATGGAGCTGCGCGGTCCTGGGAAAGTGGCGCGAAAGTGACTGCCGTGGTCCCGGGACTGGCCGGCTGATTTGCATGCAACACGCGAGCTGGGAGGACTGGCACAGACTGCGTGCAGAGCCAACCCCAGCGTTCTCATTTCTGCTGTGGTTTAATCTTTTAAAAATGGATAAATGTCAAAGAACCCAGCAGCGACACCACCCACAACTAGCTGATTTATCCGGGGCGTAGCACTTCTTATCTGGCAAACCACACCATTATCTATCTGAAGTCGTTAGCTGTGTTAAGTTCCAGTGCTTCAGAAAGATTCGGAAGTCGACTATTTTACCCTTGACCCGTGGGTTTTAAAGTAGCAAACATTTCCTGCAGGTCAAAAAAGACTTACCTGGAGGGTAAAAGTCTTTAGAGACGTATCTTTCTGATATACAAGCTGCAGACGATTACAGTGTGGATTGTCCGGTTTTTCTCCAGGCAAAATTGGGAACTACCGGAGTTAATTTGAAAGACCTGTTTTTCATTGCCCTTTTCATCCAACTGGGCACACCAGTGAAATAAGTGGGGCTTCTTCCCTCTTTTTAAAGAGCAAAACGCACTTGCTTACAGAAGAAAGAAACAGTCGAAAAAACTGGGGTGCTTTAAGACTTTAATCATAATCATAGATTTAAAACAGCGCTTGAAATGAAGGCATTTCCCCTCATTTCAAAACTTTCCTTTGGTATTGATGTCGCCAGTCCTTGGCAGTGAATAGAGCATGTGTGCGCACACAGACACACACACACACACACACACACACACTTTTCCCTGCATATTGACCATAAAGACTTATAAATAAATAACGTGGGAAGACAATGGGTTGGAAGGAGCTGCCCAAGGATCACTCTCCTGTGCAAGAGACAAAGATCTCTAGAAGATCGGGAGAAACAGCTCTTGGTTTGTTTGGCAAATTTCCTGGCAAATCACCATTTGTTGGGTGAATAAACAACTAAGTGAATGATGAGCTAAAATCACCGGATGTTCCCGGGGATCAGTGACTCCCCATGGACCCCTCCCTCCAGGCCGCTGTAACAGTCCCATGGACACAACCATATCAACTGCCTTAGAGGTAGAATCATGCAATGTGTGCTTTTCTGTGTTCCTGCATTTCTTCTTCAATGAAATAGAGCGTGAGCACAGGAAGTGTGCGTATTGTTTCCTTAAAGAAACAATACTTAAGTGCTTGTGTGTGTACTGTAGAAAACGTGTCTCCCGCTGGGCTTCACCAGCAGGGGCTTTCGAGGTCCTGCCTCTAACAGTGTGCAAGGATTGTTGGAGGGTTACTGAAGCAGGTGCTGTTCTGAGTACAGGAGGATACAAAGGCCAGAGATTTTACCTTCTGATGGAGGAGCGAAAGTATACAAGGCAGTTCCGGGTGTGATAATTTGTAAGAAAGATAAAAGCAAAGGGAAAAGCAGAAGACAGGGAATAAAGGATGCTTCCCACTCCGAAAGTTGTACAAGCAGGTGATACAACCAGGGACCTGAGTGGTCAGGGAGGAAGCTATAGGAAGAGAGGAAGTACTGGTTTCAGGCAGATGGCATCTGGTTCCAAGGATCCCATCTCTACTACTGAGAACTAGGAAAAGAGAAAGAGAAACCAGATGTTCGGGGCTTCCTCGCTCTCTGCATTTATTCCAGGCATGATGCGAGGACACTGAAGGATTTGCAGGCTGGGGCCCCAGTCTGACCCCGTGGATGGTGTAGACGGAGGAGCAGCCAGGAGTGGGTGAGAGCTGGGGATGCTTGAGATACTGATGGTTGTTGCAGAGCATGGAGAAGTGTTCAGACTTAAGAGACTTTATTTTGAAGTTGGAGCCAGTTGGGCCAGAGGAGTAGCTGGCTTGGTCTCATTAGCATAGTATATCAGGGCAAAATACTGCAAACAAGCTAAGTGGCATTTGTGTTTGTGTCCCATCGCCGAAACAAGAGTCTCTGACATAAACATGGAGGTAAGGGAGATGAACGGGGAGAGACTCACTTGGCTCAGGCTTTCAGAAGGTCCCCACAAGAGGATGTGGGGAAGGCCACAGTGACACAGAGAGAGAGAGCGCCCGCGTTAGCTGTACCGCCTTTCCCCTTTGTACCATTAAAGCCCCCGGCATGTGGAGTGATGCCTTGTATGCTCAGGACAAGTTCCTCCTTAGTTAATCACATCCGGAGACACCAAAGACACACTCAGGGTTGCACTTTCATAATCCCCTAGGCACTTCTTAGTGCCACCAAGTTGACGAGATTAACCACCACCACCCCGCAAAAGGGATAACCACCACCACCCTGCAAAAGGGATAACCACAACCACCCCGCAAAAGGGATAACCACCACCACCCCACAAAAGGGATAACCACCACCACCCCACAAAAGGGATAACCACCACCACCCCGCAAAAGGGATAACCACCACCACCCCGCAAAAGGGATAACCACCACCACCCTACAAAAGGGATAACCACCACCACCCCGCAAAAGGGATAACCACCACCACCCTGCAAAAGGGATAACCACAACCACCCCGCAAAAGGGATAACCACCACCACCATCCCCCCCCCCCCCGCAAAAGGGATAACCCCCCCCCCCACAAAAGGGATATGATACAGGTAAGAGAACAGTGGTACAGGCACGTAATAGAATTTAAACAATAGTTCAAAGAAATGGAGCACCGTTCTTGCATCAGGGTGGCTAGCTCCTAACAGAACCTTGAGTGAAAAGGTGAACTGCAAACACATGGGGGAAGGCTACCCCTTAACGAAATTTTAAAGCACAGAACAGATGAAAGAGTAAAAATGGGAACAAGCGGAATAGGATAGGCATTAACTCTGAAGAGAGAGAGAAAGGAAGGCGTGGAGGAGGGGGTGGGACTTTGGGGTCATGAGTGCTGAGAAGAGTAGGGGAGGGGGAGGAGGAGGAGGAGGGGGGGGGGGAGAAGGCATGCATCATTGTCAGGCACAGTGGCGCATGCCTGTTATGCCACTGGATCTGCAGTTCAAGGTCAGCCTAGGTCGTAAACATAAACAACGTGAAGCAAATATGGCAGATTAGTGAATGAGCTGAGTAAGAAAGAGTACATGAGTAGCTTTCATACTTTTAGTCTCTGTGCTTTTTTACAATATGAAGCATTTCATAAAAAAATGTATGTATCATATGTCGATAAAGACATGGATAGACTTAAATATGCATTTCCTTTACAGGGTCTGATGAGTGGGAATCCGACGGTGAGTCACTGTGCTAACCACACACTGGTGTGTTTTCATTTTGGCAGGAAGACTCAAAATGAGCAAGTGTGGAACTGCAGCATGCCGGAAAGAGGAGGGCTCAGGCTTCCACAGCAGCAGACCGGAGTGTCGTTTCCTAAGCCTGGTGCGCACAGACGTCCTCAGAGGGCTGGGAGACAGCAGGCCTTCAGTAAACACTTCCTATTCACTAAAATGATTAGAGGTGGACTTTTAAACCTGTGAAGCCTTCTGAGTGACCCGCCTTCAGCACAGGGCTTTCATTTCCATGGGTTAGTAGGAACTTTTAAGGATGGCTGAGTGTCGTCCTGTGGCTTGTCTTCACCTTGCACCAAGAATTCCATTGCCTCTTGTTTGAAACTTGATAGTGAGGTCCTAAGCCTTGAGCTCCTTTTATAATGAGGTGAACCAAAGTCAGACTTTAACTTAGAATGGTTGGATTTTGAACAAAGAATACAACAAGGAGCAAAATATATCATTTTCAGATGGGATTTCAAAGCAGTGCTGATGTCTGAATGGATGCTGGGTCTACCTACCCAGTCCTTGGGTGGTAACATGAACCCAGGCAGCGTTGGCGAGCAAAGCTTGGAGTAGACCCATCACACCTGGAGACAAGGGGCCCGACAGTTGTTATTGTGTTGGTGGGTGCGTCAGGTCACAAATCTCTATTTTCAATAACCCTCTAATTATAGATTTCCCTCCCCTGTGCTCCGCTTTCAGAAAGCATAAAGGGAAAAACTCCTAATAGACCTTCCGGCTATGGAAGGGTAAGTCAGTGGGAGGGCCCAGCCCCTTGCCACCCAGGGGCTGTTCACAAATATTTCACTCCAGTTGTATTGGAACGCTTGCCAGTCATTCTGTGTCAACATCGTCTTAGTAAGTCAGTTTGCTGACATTGGATACCTAATTACAGTATACTGAAGAAATGAATGAGAAGAGGTGTGTGTGTGTGTGTGTGTGTGTGTGTCCATTTTTATCAAGAAGGAAATATATCTTCTTGGATGAACATTTTCCATGGTAAACTTCAGCTGTTAGAACATTCTGCTTTTTAAATTTTTATTGTGTGTGTGTCTTTAAGTACTTTAAATAAAGTTTAGCTCTGATCAGTTCCACCAAGTCAGTGTCAACATTATGGAACCTCAATTACAACTCAAACCTAATTCTGTCTCTCAGAGAAATAGAATTTTAAAAAAATCTGTTTTGTTTCTTGTTTTGTTTTGTCTTTTGAGACAGGATTTCATGTGTAGCCCCAGCTAACCTCAATCTCACTACATAGACCAGGCTGGCCTCAAACTCACAGAGGTCCTCAGCCTCCCAAGTTCTGGGATCAAGGGTGTGTACTCCACCACACTCTAGCTCTCCCCTATTACTTTTTTGTTTGTTTTTTGCACTTGGCAAAATTTTTGTTTTTACTTCATGGTCCTACAGTTTAATGTTAGCAATGGCCAGCAACAACTGCACTTCAACCCACAAGCCTTAGTGGAATGCCTCCCCAAACCAGCCTCATAGGGAACAGTGACCTGCATGCTCCTAAACTGCCACCCATGGGCCACCTTGCTCCCGCCAGGACGAACCTGAAGCAGGCCTGTTATGGTGTAAGGCTTTCTTCCTCCTTTGTAGACCACGTGAGCGTCCTTCCGCATTCCTCCCCTAGTTTCTCAGGCTTGGCACCCTTCCAATCCCACACAGTAAATCAATTCATACTCAAAGGTTTAGAAATCGTCTTTCTTCTTCCAGCTTTGTGGGGGAGAAGAGGCTGGCACTGGCACCAGTGTGGCCGCTGGCGGTGACCTCCAGCCTCAGCTCTAGAGGCTGCTTCTTTCCAGAGAAAAAGGCACATTCAGATGACCCTCTCCATCCATCAATCAGCCCCACCGGCAATCTAATGACAGCTTTATTTTAAAAGAAGAACTCGTTTGTAGATGAGACTTCCTTGTGAAAATGTAACATCTTGAACCATATTATTCTAAAGAAATAAAGACTATGTATTGACCATGGTTCATCATTATTCGCAATCAAGTAAACAAAGTGGTTGTTTGTAAACAAAATGTTCGGATGACATTCAGATATCATGAAACTTTTTTTCTGTCTTCTGTTGAACTAGTAACCCCAATAATGGAAAAAAATGAGCCTACCAGTAAGGAATGAGCCAGGGTTAAAAAAAAAAAAAAGCATGCAGGTCAATGATTTGCATTACCAAATTTTGTTTATTCATTTATGTCAGCAGGTCCTAAGTTGCCAACATTTCTAACCATGATTTCATTTCCATGAACTTTCTTAGCATAAATCCTTCAGTACACATATGTCATCTTCCTGTAAAGGAATAGCTCACAGGAGGAAGCTGTGCATGCCCATTTAAGCCTTGGTTAGTGTGATGGTGAGTTTCTGTCAACCTGACACAAACTAGTGTCATCTAGTGGGCTAGTTAGGGTTGTCATTGCTGTGATGAAGCACCATGACCAAAAGCAAATTGGGGAGGAAAGAGTTTATTTGGCTTACACTTCCACATTGTAGTCCATCATTGAAGGGAGTCTGGGCAAGAACTCAAACAGGGCAGGAACCTGGAGGCAGGAGCTGATGCAGAGGCCTTGGAGAGGTGCTGCTTACTGGCTTGTTCTTCATGGCTTGCTCAGCCTGTTTTCTTATAGAACTCAGGACCACCAGCCCAGGGATGGCACCACTCACAACGGGCTGGACCCTCCTCCATCCATCACTAATTAAGAAAATGCTCTACAGGCTTGCTTACTGTATTAGTTGGGGTTCTCTAGAGTAACAGAACTATATATATTAAGGAGATTTATTAGAATGACTTACAGGCTGTGATCCAGCTAATCCAACAATGTCAGCCGATGTATGGAAGATCCAAGAATCCAGTAATAAGTCAATAAGACCAAATGTCTCACTGGTCTTTAGTATACACCAGAATTCTGAAGAAGTAGGCTCTAATGCCAGTGAAGGAATGGACTTGCTAGCGAGGTGAGGACAAGCAGGCAAAGAGCAAAAACTTCCTTCTTTCATATCCTTATATAAACTTCCAGCAGAAGGGATGGCCCAGATTAGAGGTGGGAACCCACCTCAAAAGATCTGGATTAGCTGCAGTACTCAGGAGGCAGAGGCAAATGGATCTCTGTGAGTTCAAGGCCAGCCTGGTCTACAGAGTGAGTTCTAGGACAGCCAGGGCTACACAGAGAAACCTTGTCTCGGATAAAAACCAAAACAAAACAAAACAAAAATCCCCAAAACATTAACAACACAAGATCTGGATTAAAGGTTGTCTTCCTGCCTTAAAGATCTAGATCAGAAGTAGATCTTCCTGCTTCAAATCAAGCAAAAATCCTTAGCAGGTGTACCCTTCCATTTTTGGGTTTTAGTTAATTCCAGATGTGGTCAAAGTTGACAACCAAGAATAGTCATCACAAATTCAGCCCGATCTTATGGAGACATTTTCTCAATGGGAGTTCCCTCTTCTCTGATGACTCTAGCTTGTGTCAAGTTGACATACAACCAGCCTGGGGAAAAGGAACCTCAGTTGAGAAAATGCTTCCTTCAGATTGGCCTGTAGGGACATCTGTTGGGCATTTCTTGATTAATGATTGATGTATGAGGGACCAGCCCACTATAGGTGGTCTGTTCCTTGGCAGGTGGTCCTGAACTTAGGGCATTTTCTTAATGAGGGATTGATGAGGGCCCAGCACATTGTGGGTGGTGCCACCCTTAGGCTGGTGGTCCTGGGTTCTGTAAGAGAGTAGACTGAGCAAGCCGTGGAGAGCAAGCCAGTAGGCAGCACCTCTTCGTGGCCTCTGCATCATCTCCTGCCTCCAGGTTCCTACCTTGAGTTCCTGCCCTGACTTCCCTTAGTAATGGAGTATTACCTGAGAGTTTTAATAAGAAATGAACTCTTTCCTTTCCAAATTGTTTTTGGTCCGTGTTTTTTCACAGCACTAGAAAAGCAAAATAAAACACTTAACTAATTAAGACAAACCTATCCAAGTGAGGAAGCTTGTAATAATAACATTTTGTAAATAAACTACCTCATTTATGTAATGACATATATAAATTCTGATATAGCTGCTTTATTCAACCTAAACTGTTCAGTTAACTACAGAATTGTCTATTTAATTTGAAAGGTAATGGCTTCAGGAAATCTTTCAACAAAATCTGAAGTGATTTTTTAGATTATTCCCAATGATGGAATCTGAAGAATATGTGTTATCACCCATGACTTTTGTTTTGGTGGATTTTTTTCACCTTTGGTGAATATTAGTTCCATAAATATTTTATGCATATACACCAGCCAGAAGATGCAGAGGAAGCAAGATGAGAATGCTGCACTGAGAAAAGGTACCAAGCCACGTGGCTCAACATAGATAAGAACTATGGGTTAATTTAAGCATAAGAGTTAGTAATAAGCCTGAGCTACCGGTCAAGCATTTATAAATAATATTAAGTCTCTGAGTCAATTATTTGGGAAGCAGCTGCTGGGTTTTTGGGAATAGGCAGGCAGGAGAGAAACTTCCACCTACAACACATATGAACAAAAAACCCAGAATCATTCTTCTGCATCCCTGTTAAAAAGTTCTGATTGACCTGGGCTACCAGGTGAGTTCCAGGAAAGACACAAAGCTACACAGAGAAACCCTGTCTCAAAAAACCAAAAAAAAAAAAAAAAAAAAAAGTTCTGATTGAGTAATGACTGGCAAACTTCACCAACACTTAGAAAAAGCTGTTCTCCAATGCAGAGGCAATACATTATGGTACCAAATGCTCCATTTTTAATCTACAGATTAAAATTTCATTTGCTCAAAGTAGCCAGTGCCTTTTGATGCAAAACAAAAACCAGCCGGGCATCGGTGGTGCAGACCTTTAATCCCAGCACTGGGGAGGCAGAGCCAGGTGGATCTCTGTGAGTTCGAGGCCAGCCTGGTCTACAGAGCGAGATCCAGGACAGGCACCAAAACTACACAGAGAAACCCTGTCTCGGAAAAAAACAAAAACAAACAAACAACAACAAAAAACCCAAAGAATTCCAACAACCATTAATACTTTCAAAATCAACATATTAAATTTTATTTTATTTTTATATTTATTTATTTTATTTTATTTATTTATTTATTTATTTTTGGTTTTTCGAGACAGGGTTTCTCTGTGTATCTTTGCGCCTTTTCCTGGAACTCACTTGGTAGCCCAGGCTGGCCTCGAACTCACAGAGATCCGCTTGACTCTGCCTCCCAAGTACTGGGATTAAAGGTGTGTGCCACCAACGCCCGGCTTAAATTTTATTTTCATTGGAATGAATTTTTGCACACTAGTAATTCAAAACCCAAGATCCAGATGTGTGTGTGTGTGTGTGTGTGTGTGTGTGTGTGTGTGTGTGTGTGTGTAAATATATATGAAAATATGAGCAATTATTGAACTCCATCTTTGGGGGAGGAATTCTAGTCAGTTTGTCCTTATAAAAAGCAATTGGAATTTGAGGACACTTCATATATGCGTTCGCCAGCACCAAGTTGCCCTCTTCTGAATTTTTCCATTTCATGAGAAACATCAGTTCTCCACCACTGTCTGTGGCACCAATTATTTGTTCAAGATCATGACCTCCAGCCAAGCCTCTTCGTTGTCAGCAGCATTTCTTTTCTTCGATTTGCATCATCAGATTCACGGTCAGATAAAGATTTCCGGTTTGTACCATCCTCACCAGCTTTTTGACAGTTAAGTAAAACACTTCTAATAATTACACAGACATCTCAACCCGGATACACGTTGTGCAACAGTCTCCTCCCAGATTCAAACATTCCCTCCTGCACTGAAGCTCAAGACACAAACTGAACAACTCAACATAGCTTCAGGAAGTCCCTAAAACTGACCAGACTCACTCAGCCCCTCTTTCCCAGGAGTAAACAGTAAAAACTACTGCTGAGAGTCACTCTCAGCCTGTCAGGCAGCAAAGAAGACACTGGGAACAGCCCAGCTGCTGTCTGCAGTAAGCAGAAACCAGCCAAGCTGCCTGGAAGAGGCTTAGACCAACTGAGGCACCTGGAAACGACACTGTCCGACCTGTTCAGCTGCCTGTGGCTGTGCAGTGTGCTCCAGGGCCAGCTTTTGTGAGCTGCCACCATGCTGGGTGGGCTTGGGTGATAAAGCTGTCCTTGAGTCAGTTTGTCAGTTCTGCTCCTGTAAGCAACCCCTTCTCGACATTCCTATAAGTCACCCCAATAAAACTCATAGGTTCGTCAAGCTGGACTTCAGTACTTTCTATCTGTACTTTGTTCTGTCGTGGGCTCCCTCTCTGGGGTGAGTAAATGTGTATGTGTGTGTGTGTGTGTGTGTGTGTGTGTGTGTGTGTGTGTGTGTGTGTGTATGTGTGTGTGTTGTGTGTATGTTGTGTGTGTGTTGTGTGTATGTTGTGTGTGTGTTGTGTGTGTGTGGTGTGTGTGTGTGTGTGTGGTGTGTGTGTGTGTGTGTGTGTGTGTGTGGTGTGTGTGTGTGTGTGTGGTGTGTGGTGTGCTGTCGTCTCCCCAGGGAAAGTCTGTCATACAGCAATAGATTATGAAAATTCTGGCAAGCAAAGCACCCAGATACAGTTGATTGTGATGGAATCCACCTATAACCACAGCCTCAGAGAGACGGACACAGGAGGGTATTGCACTCAAGTCCAGCCTTAGCTACATAAATACAACTGTCTCAGATAATCAAACCCAAAAGTTAGGGTCTGTATGATTCTGCAATAATAGATAATGGAAACAGAGACTAAGGGTTGCCAAGGACTAAGGTGTTGCTTCAGGCAGAAGGAAGGCAGAGCCAAGAACAAAAATGAAACTGGAGGGACACTTGACGTCTCGCGCTGTGATACTGTTCTAGACTTTGGAAAATATTAAGATGGTGGGAAACTAGTAGAGAGTAGGGGGGTCTCTATAGTTTCTTCTGACTGCATAAAGAGGCTACAATGATCTCAAAATGAGAAAGTTTAATGGTGTGAAATGAACAAGTTGGGATATAGCTCAGTGGTAGAGTATCTGCCTGCCACTTCCATTCTCCAGCAATATATTATATATTTTATCATTATATTATAAAATTATCATAAAATACAATTATGTAAAATATATTTTTTATTTTAAGTTATGCATATGTGTACATGTCTATGTGTTCATGTCTGTGTGTGTGTGTGAGTGTGTGTGTGTGAGTGTGTGTGTGTGTGTGTATGTGTGTGTATGCTAGTGAAGGTGTCTGCAGAGACCAGAAGGGGGTGTCAGGTCCCCTGGAGTTACAGGCTGTTGTGGGCCGTCAACATGGGTTCTAAGAACTGAACTTGGGTCCCCTACAAGAGCAGTTTGTGCCTGGACCCACTGAGTCCCTTCTCCAGTCCCATTACTACTTTTGAATGAAGCTAATGTACAACTCCAGCCTCAAGGAAAAGCTGGCCCATTGCTTGCCCAGATCTCTAGCTGACTCTAAACTACAACCAATCAGAACAAGCAGAGGTTCCAGCTCTTACCATGGGCAGTGATGTTTGAGTCTGAACCAGGCCTAGCTAACTTCCTGTTAAAGCAAACAGCTGAGACTCTTTAGGAGAAGAGAACGAAATCCAGAGTCTCTACAGTGTCTTGAATGAAACCCCCAAATTCCTAGATACAGAAAAAAGAAAAAGAAAATCCAACTTAAAACAGTCAATGCAGACTGACTTGAAGTTTCCTTAGATGTTGAAAGTAAAAATGAAGGATTTTAAATAGCCATTAAAGCCATGCTTAAGAGAAGAAAGGAAAATACCTTATAATAAATAAGCAGATAGGGGATATCAGCACAGAGAGCAAAAGTTAAAAAAAAAAAAAGAATCTAGTGGAAATTCTGTAACTAAAACATAAAATAACTAAAACAGAATGGTGGACTCATCAGATGGCAGAGAGGATATAGAAGTAAGGAATCCTGAAAGCAGATTGTTAGGAGTTATCCACCCTGGAGACGGAGACAGTGTTTAGGGTCATAGGAAAGAGAAGAGGATGTCACAGTAGTTTCGTGTTTTCTGCGACCATCTGAGGAGGAATTAAAGCCCCGAGAAGAAAGGAGAGCAGATGGAGCAAGGGAGATACCTGAGGAGACGGTAACTAAAAATTTCCCAAACTTACAGACAGAGGAAACTTAGGGAAACCCAAGCAGGATGAATATGAAGAAGCCAAATCAGCAGTTTCAGGAAAATTTATGAAAACCAACTTTAAGTCTTAAAAGCAACTTTAATAAACGAATACATTTATACCCAGAGTTACAACACAAACAGCTACTAACTTCTCCAAATTCCTTGTCACTTAAGTCTTCTAAAGTCCATGTTCTGGGTGTCACCCAACTTCAGCACGCCGCCAGCCAGAAAAGGCAGTTGTGCATGTATGCATGATGGCAGGCCCTTAGCAGAATTTTTTTTTTCCTGCCATCCCATCCTCCGAAATAGATCAAAGAGCTAGTTGCTCCATGGAGACTAACAAAAACCTAGTTGCTTAAGAAAATAAAGGTGTGCCTTTGTTGAATAAATATTAGCTGTAGGTTGTCATATCAACCCTTGAAAAGCCAGGGTAGGGAAGACAGGTAGCTGAGAGATCAGAAAAAAAAAGAAAAGATACAGCTGATTAAATTGGATTATCATCCTGAGAGCCCCTTCTTCTAATCTCTGGTCAATGGCGTCTCTCTAGGGGTTTATTTTCTTTATATTCTTTGGCTAACAGAAGTGTTCATTTTTTCAGGTGATATTGACCTGATCCAGGACTAGAGTCAAATGGCTTAAAAGAAAATTTTACAACTCTTTCAGGCTCAAGATCAATGTAGCAAAAAAAAGAAAGATAACAATGGATACTTCTAAAATTGAAGAAGTTTTCATCAGAGACATTCATACAAATGAACTTAGAGAGGTATTTGAAAGTTATCCTCACAATGGTCAGAAATACAAAGCAAGAATCAAATAAAAAAACATAAATCAGAAGTGGAATTGAGCATTTTATACTGATTCTTACAAAAAAATGTAACAACCTGTAAGGATAAAAACATCTCAGGGGACCGAAGATAGACCCTCTTAGAATGGCTGGCTACATTCTCAAGAACCTTTACATTAAAGCTAGAAGACCCGACTCTAACAATGGCACTGGACTGAAGGTCTCAAGCCTTTGAATTCTCAAGTCTACATTTCTTGTCCTGACTTCTCTTCCAACTCTAGCTTGCCTTCACCGCGGTTTGCTGGTTGGGGGAAGAACGTTATTGAACAATGTTTTCCTAGCTTCACTCATTCGCTCTAGTCTTGCTGTAACCATGGAACCCTTAGACACGTATGCCATTTAGTTTTAGTTGGCACATTTTTGCATATACAAATTTTTGAAGTCATGGCTAGAAGTTAAAAATGTACAGAAGTTTCCAGTAATAAAAATGGTGGATAAATGCCTAAATCGTGATTAAGGGTTAATTACATATTGCTGTCTTCTAAGGTCTGACACTTGTTCTGTCTTTGATGAACAAGAAGGATCCAGTGATAAATAGCATTAGCAGATTGAGACTTCTGTAATATACTTAGAAAGACTTCTGTAGGATTAGAAGAAAAATTATGTTGCATAATTTTTTTGTCAACTTGACAGTAAACTAAGGTCATTTGATGGCTAGGAACCTAAATTGAGAAAATGCCTCTGTAAGCCTGGGCCGTGGGCAAGCCTGTAAGGCATCTTCTTAATTGGTGATTGATGGTCCTGGGTTATTTAGAACAGTCTGTGATCCCGGCACTAGGGAGGCTGAGGCAGGAGGGTCGCTTTAGGTCTGAGGAGGTCAGCCTAGGTTACAGTGTGAGACCCTGTCCAAAAACTAAAAGGGCGATAACGACAATAAAACTCCAAAAGTTCCCTTATGCAGGTCTTTTGTGTTTCAACAGAGATGTAACATACAGTAAGGCTTCAGAAACAAAAGAAGAAAGGCCAGGGGGTTGGGGAACAGGAAAAACACACAGTCCTGTTGGTGGAGGAGACCAGAGAGTTCCGGTGCTGATAATATGAGTGTAGTGAGAACCACAGTCATTCTCCCATAGGAAACAACAGTCAGTTCCAGACAAAATCTTCCCAGCTCTTCAAAGAACCCAGAGAGGGAACACGGGGCAGGAGCTGCCGAGACTCTCAGGCCTCAGAAGCAGGAACCGCACTGGCCAGGCGAGTCCCACATCGACACAGACCCTTCTTGTGTGCACAGTACGGCAGGCAGAAGCCCCTGAAAACCCCGTTGTGAGCCGTTAGAGGTTTAGACCTCAGAGCTGCAAGGGTGATTAGAAACCTAGGGTGAAACCCCAGCAAAGAAGCAGCCGCCGAGTAGGGAGTCCCCACATCTGCATCTCAACAGGCAAACGCTTAGTCTGCCTCTGAACTTGGCTTATTCCGATGACCCCCAAATGCCCAGCAGGAAAGTGCAAGTTGGAAGCTTGGAAGACCTGAGCCCACACATCAACTGCTGTCTGCTGCAGAGGAGTTTGACGTCTGAGGGCTGCCAAATTAAAGGGGTGGCGTGAACACCATGGGTTTTAAATAGTCCCACCCTGGGGGGAAAAAACATCCATCAAAACTTTATAAACTTAAGATGATCCGCCAGTAATTTGTTTACGGAACAGAAATCTCCTGAGAAACATAATGAAAGCCAGAGTCCTCACAAAGAATCACTTACAATGTTCAGTATAAATAGGGAGTAGCTAGCATGAAACATAAGAGAATTCACCCTTACAGTCAAAAAAAAAAAAAAAAAAAAAAAAGGAAATACGATGTAGAAGCACACCTGGAGACGGCACATGTGAGAAGTAGCCACCAAAGAATGGAGAGACGTTGTCATCTGGAACCCTATGAAGAGAGTCACAAGGAGCAAACAGTGAGGGGATCTCAGCCGAGAAAAGATCCTGTAAGAAAGAATATCCTGAGAATTCTATACCTGAAGGCAGAGTTACCAAAATTGACACTTTTCAGGAGTGCAGGAATAGAGTTTGACTGGCTAAACCGTCAGGAAACTTGAAGACAGAGCCATATAAACACGTCTACCTTTACGAGCAAGGCATAGTATATGCAAATATCACAGTGGACCCACTGAATTTGTACAAGAGGTTATAGCAACCGTAATTTAAAAACTAAAACTACTCATCAGCCTGAATCATACATGCTATATCACGCAAACCAACATAACCTGTATTTTTTATAATTTTATGTTATCTCCTTTCCCAAACCTGCCACTCTTACTTATATACGTTTGTCTTCTTTCCTTCTCTCTCTTTCCCACTCCCCTCAGGGAATTTATGCCCTCTCAGGATAACATACAAGGAGAGCACATGATTTTTGTATTTAAAGATGTTCATTGCAGCATTATTTATAACTTGGCAAAATTAGAAACAATCTCCATGTTCAGGGCAGGGAATTCATTAAGAAAGGACAATAGCCTATAACTAACAGTGAAAATGCCTGTCCAGTTTTCAGTCACACAAGGAAATGGGTATAATATATTAAAAATTTCAAGGCCTGGTACTGTGGTGCACACCTTTAATCCCAATACTTTAGGAGGCAGAGGCAGGAGGAGTTCTGTGAGTTTGAAGCCAGCCTGGTCTACACGGTGAGTTCCAGGCTAGCTAAGGCTACACAGTGAGACCCAAGCTAGGAAAGAAAAATTCTATTGAAGAAGAAATAAATTGTATATAAAGACTTCCTAGCTTCTTGCTTGCCTATCTTCATCTCTGTGGGGTGTGTCTGCTCCTCCTGCTGCTTCCCTGATATCCTCTGCTGACACTAGACAGCAGCTTCTTCAGCCTTCCAATGTGAATGAAGTTCATCACCTCTCCAGGAATCTTCCAGGCTTTCACACCAAACTGGGAATGCTGAGACATCCAGCTTCTTGGACTCAACAGCACCCAGGTTCCCAGTCTCTCCAGTTCTTGTTGGACTACCTACCCTGTGTTGGGTAAGCCCATCTAGTGAATCCCAGTTTATTCCAAAAGGAGCTACACACATTCTCTCTATTCTGTTCCTTTGGGGAACCTGCCTAATTCAGTCATAAAGTCCAGATCATAAGTAGCCTAGAATTTCTCTAGGAATGAAAACTAAACCCTCTGTGATCCCAAATGCATAAGGAATGTTGCCTGGTGATATGCCCTCACTAATAACTCCACATAAGAGATGTAGGTGGACACATGGCTGCCCCCAAAGACTCACTAAATGCTCTGGTACTTTCCAGCTGGGCTTAACATTGCTTCTATTCTGCTTTTTCACACAAGATGTTTACACATGGTTAAACATAATCTCCTTGGGCTATTAATTTTAGATCCATAAAACTCCCCTTATACAACCTCCAGCCTGTAAGGGGCAAGGATATGATTCTGGAACTTTAAACAGAATAGAAAATAGAAGGACAATGCTCCATGACCACATGCAGTCGGTGACAAAGCGTGCTTATCTCCATTGTCTTGGGAAACTCAACCATTTGTTAATACGACGTGTCAGGAGGTCCTTCTGGCTGGAGTTCTTTTCCTCTCGGGGACCAAATGGGGCAGCTTTGTCTCTGGTGTCTCCATATACTGGCAATGAGTCTCAAGACATTTCACTAGAGAAGTAAAATTTAGATGTGGTCTTTGAAGCATGTCCTCAGTCTAAGTGGGAGTTGGGCTTGTGGAAAACATGAGCTTTATGAGACATAGGTTTGGTCGTCAGCCACGTCTCCTGAGCCCTCACATATGCTGGTACATGCAAACGTCTTTGTTCCAGGGTGATGGTACACAGGAAGAAAACGAGCAAGAGCGGAAAAGTTTGTGCAAGTCCCTAGGTAAGTGTCTTGCCTAGGACAGTGACTCTGACCTGCCTCTTTGGTGGAGCAGGTTTCAACAAGTGGAGTTGTTGTTAACAACTTCCATATATGTGGGGACATCCGGGAGGGGCTGGAATGAAGGCTGTGTAACCCTGGGCTGGAAAGTAATAAGGGAGACTGCATTCCAGCACCCAACTGGGCCTTCTGACCTCAGAACTTAGGGGCTAGCACTCAAGTTTACTGGAAACCCAATCAAGTTTTGTACACACACACACACACACACACACACCCTTTTGGGTAACTGTTGCCTTGCTTGTTGACCTTGACCTTGATGTCCTCCCTATGCTAATCCCCTGCCGGTTTCCTCCCTCCTGAATGCTTATGGGAGGTTCCTTGTTTGTGTATCCTGCATATTGACAGCTAGGGTGCAAGAATGTAAAACATCTGTAGCGAACTTCGGCCCTCCAGGGTCCTCCCACTGTGCTGTAAGCCTGTATTTAAGGCCTCCTCCCTCCTTCAATAAACCGCATTCAGCATTCTGCTGAGGCAAACGACCCGCTGTCTCTTGTCTCTGTTTTTTGATCCACAGACCCTCACTCGGACATGGTGAACGGGTGGTGGTAGCACAGGCCTTATGGCTACAAAGTTTGTCCCCTGGGAAGCTAACTTCCTGTTAACTGTCAGTTAACTTCCAGTAACACCTGTCGGGCAGAAATTGCGTTGGAGACTGTGTGAGGCCAATTCTCCTCACTATGACAATTGTATGTGCATTTTACTGATTTTCTGACAGTGGTTTTCATGAAACAGGGTCATGCATGTAGGCAGTGTGCCATTCTGATGGACTGATAGGCATTGGAGTGTGTCTCACTTTTATAATATTGATCATGTATCGTAATAGCTACTTGTATGCAGGGCTCTCACCGTTCTGAGCAATTTAGCTTATGACATGAGGTAGGTACTGTTATTATCTTATTATGCTCTTAAGGAAACCGAAACACAGTTGGGGTAAGTAATTGATCACAGTTTGAGAGTGTGAGTTGGAACTGGAGCTCGGATCATCTGGTTTGCCCTCAAACCTGTGCCCCCTGACTTTCATCTTGAGTTTTCTTTCTTCGAGATGACGGGGATCAAACTCAGAGCCTTGTGCATACGCAGCACATGTTCCACCACTGAGCCACACTGCCAGCCCAGGAGTTTTATCTCTGTGTGTGTGTGTGTGTGTGTGTGTGTGTGTGTGTGTGTGTGCCCCCGCTCTTACCCTTCCATGGACAAGCCTGCTTGGTCCGCAATGAGGTGTTGAGGTCAGAGGATGACTCATGGGAGCTGAGGCTCTACTACCATGTTGAGAAAAGATCTTTTTTGTTGTCTTTGCTGCCCAGAGTTCTCCAGGTTTGCATCTGGCTTTTTGCACGGGTTTTGGGGATCAAATTCAGGTTACCAGGCTTGCATGGCTGGCACGTTTACCCACTGAGAAAATTCCCTAAACCCAATATTAAAATGATTATTTTTGACTTGACTTTTCCAGGTACTGTTATCAGATTGGAATCATATAGATCCATGAAAAAATGTAGAACTTCCATTGACCAAGTAACCATGGCATTTAGCATTTGGGGACATACAGATCTGGATAACTAAGTCCAACATGTACAACATGTGGTATCAATCCACAGCTAACACAGTACCCTTTAAAACAAAGCCAAGAGGGTACTGGAGACATGGCCTAGTGGTTAAGAGCACTGGCTGCTGTTCCAGAGGCCCAGGTTCAATTCCTGGTACCCACACAGCAGCTCACAGCCTTCTGTTACTCCAGTTCCAGGGAATCTGATGCCCTCTTCTAGGCTCTGAGGACATCAGTCATACATGTGGTGCACAGCCATACATGCAGGCAAAACACGCATATATATAAAATAAAAATAAATAAATCTTAACAACAACAGCAACAAAACAAGGCCAGGAAAAATGAGAGAATAGTTTAGCAAATGAAAACACTGAAGTCGGCACTTCTGTTTTTAGCTGGGTGACACCGTTTTCCCACCTCAGCCTTGGCTATTTTCATTTGAATTTTAAGACAGAATAATAACAAGCATGGTGCTTACAGCTGTGTTTTATTGAGTCCATGTGGAGGCCAAGTATGAATTGAGCACTTCACATATATACCTTTGATCTCTTATTTTAATTGGTTCTGGGGGTCTAACTCAGAGCCCACATGCGTCAGGCAAGAGCTCTGCCACTGAGCTAAACCATTAGCCCAGATGTTTCCTTTTGAAGATGCTTATCTCTGTCCATTTGGGAGCATGTCTTAGTGGAACAGGGCTGAGGCCTCTGCTTTCCACAGGTCTTTAATTTGTTTGTTTTCGGTCTCTGCAAGCCAGTCTAATGGTCTTTAGAAAAACCGATTGGCTTTCACTGACACTAAGGGTGGCCAGTTCCAACCTCCAGGTCATAGGCCAAGCCCTGAAAGTTCATAAAGTAAGTCTTGATCTCTTCTTCCCTTCTCCTGGCCACCTAGAGGCGGTGTTTTGCCTTTCAAATGCTGCAGTCAGGAAACCGTGAACGCGATAGCAGTTAAGAAATCTCTGAGACAAAAGGATTTTTATTGGGAAGTGACAGATGCCAGACGAAAAGGAAACGGATAGGTTCTGGGATTAGCTCCCTGAGACTCCGGAGCAATGGGACATGTCCGCCTGATTAAGAGGCCAGGGTGTTTTATAAGGAAAACACCGGGAGAAAGTATAAATGGCTCACATTGAACCTCCTGAGAAGATGGCTAGGATAATGCAGACTGGGTCAAGGGGACAGTCCCTAGGAAGAAGCATTTGCTCTTTTCTGGCGGGCTGAGTCTGCAGGCAGGATGCACTGCCCCTCATGGCTGATCTCCAGTGTTTAGGAAAGGAACTAGGGTGCAACTTCCCTTTTCTCTTCGTTCCTTTAGACCAAAGCAGTGGTTCTCAACCTTTGAGTCGAGACCCCCTTTGGTGGTTGACTGACCCTTTCACAGGGGTCACATATTTACATTACAATTCATAACAGTAGCAAAATGACAGTTATGAGTAGCAACGAAAATAATTTGATGGTTGGGGGTCAGCACAACATGAGGAACTGGATTAAAAGGTCACAGCTTTAGGAAGGTTGAGGACCACAGGTCCAAAGTCAGTAGTAATTAAATAAACGAATTTTATCTTCTACTTTCTTTCATCTTCTGGCTAAACTAACTTCATTTTGGAAGGACATCTCAGCATTCTTATTAAAACTTTTAGAATGAGAGAGCATGTGTAGAAGTGACTGCTTTTTCTTTTTTCCGGTGTTTTATTCTTCTTAGTTATCTGTTGACTTTGTGGTGCTGGGAACCAAATCTCAGCCTGGTGCATGTTAGGCAGGCTCTGTACCACTTCGCCACGCCCCAGCCCAGCTCTCCCTTGGGGAAGCCTTGAGCCTTCCCTTCACAGCACCAGGGGGGACACAGTCTGGGGAAGCTTCTGCAGATTGTGTTTCCAAAACTACTGCTGGACTCAGCCTTGTCCTGCAGTGACCGTGTGGTGAGCGAGAACACAGTGATTGGACAAAAGACTAAAGTTCGGTTCCACTGCGTTCTAATTTGGATGGGTTTCTCTAACGCCTGCTAGAAATTCTTTTCACATCTGTAAAGCATGGATAAGGTGTTATAACACAGGCAGCCCCTGCCAGCCCCACAGCTGTGGTTTGCTTGTGTAGAAGGCCAGGCACCATTCCATCTGATAGTTTTCCTGTTTATCTGAGAAACCCGTCTGTGTAAAAATGATGGACGAGGGGACAAGGGGCAGGATGTTTTCTTTTAGAGAAGCTGGCTGAGGAAAACACAGCTCACAGCAGAACACTGTAAAACACAATGGTCTCCTGAGTATGCAAACTGGCTTTTATTGAGAACCAAATCACCACAGTCATACACCAAGGAAAATGAACAGTCTCTCTTTAAGGACAACAACAAGCTCTCAAGATAATGACCACACAAGTATCATTAATTCCTGATTCCTGTAATAGGCACAATGGTCTGATACGGGGGCCACCCTGCAGGAGCCCTCAACAGCTATTCAGCATGAAAAGCTGCCCCAGCTAGAGAAACTCCAGTCAGACAAAGACGTGGAAAAACAAAATGGTCAACAAAACAGACCTGAAAACAATGCAGGATTTGTAAGGTCCGAAGACACAGTCAGGAAGCGCTTGACACACAGTGACTGGTCCTGAGGCTGCGAGAGAATAAAAGGAGAGACGTGGGAAAGCGGCCACAGCCAGGTGATGGGGAGGCAAAGAGAAATAGCTCCTGATGCCTAGTCTCCACAAGAAGAGAGGTCTAAACAACCTAGCCCTCGTCTGTCACCGTCTTCCTGTGCTGTTGAGGTCTACCACAGTTCACCGAGACCCAGATACCCAGCAGGTAGATAAACACAACAGTTTGGGTCTTAAGTAGCTCATAGCTTCCTTTACACCCCAGGGTCCTAGCCACCATCTGAAAATTAATAAGAATGAGCTAAATCACTATTGTCTAAAGTCAAACAACTAATTATATTCTCTCCCCCGAATCGACCCCAGACAGGATTTCTCTGTGTAACCCTGGCTGTCCTGGAACTCACTCTGTAGACCAGGTTGGCCTCAAACTCATAGAGATCCTTCTTCCTCTGCCTCCTGAGTACTGGGATTAAAGGGGTGTGCCACCACTGCCGGGCAACTTATTGTATTCTTATAAAAGGAAGAACCTGAGCTGGCAAGATGACTCAGCAGGCAAAGGTGTTTGCAGCCAGATCCAATGACAGGAGTTCAATCCCTGGGACTCATTTGTTGGAAGGAGAGAATTGCCATGGCATGTACAACCTGCCCCCACCTTCACATAAACCAATTAATAAATGTAATAAAGAATTTAAAAGAGTATTTAGAAGGAAGAGATTATTACAGTCTCCAAGTATTATTACTCTGATTATGATGTTATTTAAACTCTACCACTGAAAAAAATATAAGTGTCTTAATTTACAGTTGTCTTTCAAGGTTTTACCACCCTGATGCATTTATAAACTAAATATAAACAAAATCAATCCCATTTCATCATGTTTTGAGACAAGGCCTTACTCTGTGGTGTACTCCAGGCTGAGTTTGAACTTAAGATGCTCCTGCCTCAGTCTCACACTAGATTGCAGGCAGGTACCACCACACCTGGTGGCTTGTGTGACCTTTAGTATGTGTTGCAGGATATTTGATTACACTGTGTGAAGATGTGTTGCTGTTTTACCTCACCTGCCTAAGACATCTTCTGATTGGTTTAATAAAGAGCTGAATGGCCAATAGCTAGATGGATAGGTGGGACTTCCAAGCAGAGACAGGAACTCTAGGAAGAATCTGAGAGGCGGGGAAGGGGGAAGGGATTCGGCAGCAAACATGGAGGAAGTCGGACATGGTATTGAGGAGACATAATGAGCCACATGGCAGAATGTAGATTAATATAAACGGATTAATTAAAGTTTCAAGAGCTAGTTGGGAACAAGCCTAAGCTAAGGCCAAGCTTTCATAACTAATAAGTCTCCGTGTCATTATTTGGGAGCTGGTGGTCCAAAGAAAGGCCTGTTGCAAGTATGTGTCTGACCCTGACGGGACAACGATGCTCACTGATCCCCAGTTCCTTCCGGCGGTATCTTTAGAAAGGGAGTCCTTCACAGGACCTTACAGAAAGTGGGTGTTAAATTTAACATTATTTTAAATTGTTTATGCCCTAGTTTATAAAATTTTGCAATCCATTGTTTTTTAAGATTCTTAAAAGATTTTTAAGTTCTGGGGTTTTGTTTTTATTTATTTATTTTTCTTGTTTCTTTTGAGACAAATTCTCACTATACAGCCATGGCTAGCTTGGAGCTTGTTATGTACACCAGGGTGACCTCAAACTCAACAATGATCCACCTGCCTTACTTCCTGAGTCCTGGGATTAAAAGTGGGGGCCACTGACAGCTTTTTTTTTTTTTTTTAAGATTTAAGTAAAAATCCTTTTGCAATGAACTCACAAATAAAGACATCAGACAAATTTTTATCTACATTGCTTTCCTGGTATAGTTCTTCTATATCCTATAGAAAAATAAAGTTATTAAACCATAATTTGTTTAAATTTGCCCTTGTAACAAGCTAAACAGCAGAGAATAACAATATTCTAAAAAGAATAATGAATGAATGAATGAAGTCTATACCCTATTCTAGGGAAGTCATCGTCCCTGGAGGTTCTCTTAGCCTAAAGAACCTAAAGAAGCATTCTTCAGATCTCTCACAACCTATTGCCCTTTCCCTACTGGCCACAACTGACACCTCCATTAATGGAGGAACACCGGGGAGAAGGCCTAGCGTCCCAGCCATCTCAAATTCCGAGGCATTCTCTAGCACCCATCAGTCTTTGTGGGTCCTACCCTCTTATGGTTCCTTTTTTTTTTTTTTTAATTACTTTGGACAAACAGCTAACCTTCTCGAGTGTAAGATGGAGACAATCATAGCATCTACTTCATTGCATTGGGTGGTTAAACGAAGAAGGGGTGTAGAACCAGGCTTGGCATACACACAATGAGTAAACGCTAACTGTAACCAGAAGCGCTCTTTCCATGAGTTTGAACAGGCTAGAATGGCACTGCCAAGGATGCAGCCCAGGGCCTGGCACATGCCAGGCAAATACTTTACCATTGAGTCATACCTCAGTCCAATGTCAAAGGAGTTCTTAGGGTCCAAAACTTCGGACTTAGGAGCACCGACAAGCCAGGCTTGGACATCTGTTCTGACATACCAGTTAAAGAGACAAATAATGGTGAGAAGCAGATAAAGGAGATGTATTTAGTGTGGCTACATTTGGAAGAGCAACAAATAAAGAGGTTCACCCCAAAGTCCAGTTTTGGGGTCCAATCTTGAAGTTTGGGTTTACGTAGAGACCAAGGGCTGGCGAAATGTCTCAGTGGCTAAATGGGCATGCTGCCAAGCCTGATGACCTGGGTTTGATGCCTAGAATCCACATGGTGAGAGGAGAGAACCTGCTCCCCACGGGTGTCCTCTGACCTCCACATGCACACACACAGAAAACAAACAAACAAGTAAGTGTAAAAGCAAACAAAGAGAGGGCAAGGAGCGTGTATAACAAAGCAGTCCTGGTCAAGGTGTGGTCCTCCTGCTCATCATCGTCCGCGCTCTGGTCTGTTCTTCAAGGTGGTCTGACGAGTTACCATGGTTGTGTAAGATGCTCTTCCCGAGAGACAAATTCCTTCTCTAGCCAGCATAAGAGAGTCAGCAGTTCTCTTTCTGGAGCGTGAGATTCCTGGGGAGAGTTTATTCTCTGTGGCCTATTGTTTCAATAGTTGAGTAACTGAAGGGCCAGGCTCATGAGCCTCCTATGGGTATTCCTCTGGTATTTGCCTGCTTCTTCAGTGAAGACTCAGGCAAACCACTTGGCTGGGTGGGTGGGTGGGTGGGTGGTGGTGGTGGTGTTTCCTTTTGAGCTCCATCTGTGTTGGTAAAGGATTTCTGACTGTCTCAGGCAGGACAGGCTACTCTAACAAATTGTCATAGATTAGGTTCCAAAAAGGAACATTTGGTTTGTTAATCTAAAGATTGGGAGAGAAAGACCAGACCCAAATCATCATGACCAAATTAACTAAAGCAAGCATTTGTATACGTGTACATGGACTGTTCCCCATAAGGAGGGGTGTGAGAAGTCAGCATTGGATATGAGGAAGACAAGGCTTCTTATAGCTCAGGGTTAGGTGCTTTCCAAATGGGGAATTTGGCAGGCAAAATAGGTAAGGATCCAGGAACAGAACATAAGCATAGCAAGTTAATCATAATGACCTCCTGAAACAAAGACATGATTGCAAGGTGGTCATAAGAACAGGTAGTCATAACAAGGTAGCCACAGCAACCCTTTCGAAACAAAGGTTTTTGTTTTTTTTAATTAACTTTTTGAAACAAAGCCATGATTGCCATTCCTAGAACAGGCAGTACAGAACCATTTGTAGTTAAGGTTGCAAGTGGGACATAGCCTAATCCTTGAGAAACAGATTTAATCATAAACAGAAATGAACCGAGTTTGTCTTTACTATAAGATGCCTTTTAAGCCTAAGATGGAGGCAAGTTGGTTCTTCAGTTTCTCACAGTTCTGGAGGCTGAGAAGTCAGGTCCAGGGTGCTAGCTCTTCCTGCTCGCTGTTCAAATGAACTATGCTCATATTCAAATTATAGATTGTGGAAAAATGTAAAACAAGCAAAAGAGGCAAAACCAAAATTCTAAATTACGAAGGGGAGCATAGACACTGTACATGTTTGATGTGGGATGGTCTATATGTCAAATGTGTTGCTGATTGGTCAATGAATAAATCACTGATTGGCAGTGGCTAGGCAGGAAGTATAGGCGGGACTAAGAGAGGAGAAGAGAGAGGACAAGAAGCTGGGTGAGGGAGACACTGCCAGCCGCCATCAGGACAAGGAAGCTGTAAAGTACCGGTAAGCCACAAGCCATGTGGCAAGGTATAGATTAATAGAAATGGATTAATTTAAGCTGTAAGAACAGTTAGCAAGAAGCCTGCCACGGCCATACAGTTTGTAACCAATATAAGTCTCTGTGTTTACTTGATCGGGTTTGAGTGGCTGTGGGACTGGCAGGTGAGAGAGATTTGCCCTGACTGTGGGCCAGGCAGAAAAACTCCAGCAACAAATGGCGCCCAACGTGGGGCAAGAGTTTCCACCTAAAACCTGAGAAAAAAGATTCTAAAACGGAGCGAAAAACAGCTTCCTAATTGTCTCTCTCAAATGAGCGGCAGCTGCCGGTTTGAGCTACTGGCGGGTTGCTGGCGTGCGCGCTCGACCTGCAGTATGGCGGGAATGAGGCCTCTGCAAGTGGCACATTAAGCTGTCTGGTGGATTTAGCCTTTGCTAGTACAAAACAAAAAAAGAGGTTTCTGGGCTACACGCTGCTTGGATAAAAGCATAGACCCACGATGGCTCCCAGAGCTGGCGGTAAGCATACCGCCGCCATGTTGGGAAGCTGAGGTGGGCGGAGCCAGTAGCCACAGCACCAGCACCGTTTCAGGCTTAGAAGGCTGCAGCTTAAAACAACAGATTCACAATAAGACAGATTCAGATGTAATAGTTTAAAATGTATGTAAAATATACGTAGGCTTGAAAGAAAAAAAAAAGGTGATATATACAGTATAGAAACAAATACATGGTTTTAAAAAATAAAGTCTTTAAAGAGACAGTAAAATTAATATAAAAAATAAGCCACATAGAGATGACTATTACACAGAGAGTCTGGATTGTGTTGTCTTTGGGATTCTTAACTACAGAGAGATATTTGATTGTAAAGGAAGCTGAGTTAAACCAGTATGTATATTTTAAAGATACTTTGACTTCAAAATTTGGATGTAAGGATATGTTGCTTTGGAAAAGAGTCTCTTTTGTTTCCACAGAAAGCAAGAGGCTATGGATTTGTTCCAGATTAAGACACATCAGGTTTGACCAGCCAAGACCACCTGAAAGGTCTCCGATGACACCATGGCCCAGATGATCCAACATCCAGAACCGTTTCAAGGCAACTGGCTCAGATGATACAGCCTCACGGACTACTCCATGATCCTAAAATTTTCTTTGTTTCCCCAGAAGATACAGCGCCCCCCTCCAGCAGGAAGTAGTAAGAAAAGCTACGCCCAAATTCCCAAATATACCAAGCTAACTTTAGAGATGTGTAAAGGTTAAAACCTTCCTTTTTAAGAAAAGAAAAGGGGAAGTGATGTGGGATGGTCTATATGTCAAATGTGTTGCTGATTGGTCAATGAATAAATCACTGATTGGCAGTGGCTAGGCAGGAAGTATAGGCGGGACTAAGAGAGGAGAAGAGAGAGGACAAGAAGCTGGGTGAGGGAGACACTGCCAGCCGCCATCAGGACAAGGAAGCTGTAAAGTACCGGTAAGCCACAAGCCATGTGGCAAGGTATAGATTAATAGAAATGGATTAATTTAAGCTGTAAGAACAGTTAGCAAGAAGCCTGCCACGGCCATACAGTTTGTAACCAATATAAGTCTCTGTGTTTACTTGATCGGGTTTGAGTGGCTGTGGGACTGGCAGGTGAGAGAGATTTGCCCTGACTGTGGGCCAGGCAGAAAAACTCCAGCAACACATGTTCATGGTAGCCAGCTTACAAAATGACCCTCCAAGGAATTTCACTGCCTGGTGTTTTCTTCTTTTCTGAACAAGGTTAACATGTGCAAGCAGTGATATTCCAGAAAGGACTGGGCAAGAGTTCTGAAGCAAAGCAAAACAGATAGTGTGTCTCTCCTTATCTTCTTGGATAGCTCTCTCTGAAGAATCCAGCCACTATATCACAAGGGTTTTAGAATGTGTGGAAAGATACACATAGAGGAGGAGACTGAGGCATTTTGCCAACAACCAGTACCATTAGACAGACCATCTTGAGAGCAGGTTCTTCTGCCTCCTTCATATGAATGCAGCTCACTCAATCCTTTATTGATACTTCTTTAAAAACTCAGACCAGCCTAGCACGATGAGACACAAGTGTAATGTCAGCACTCCAGAGGATGCATGCAGCAGGATCACAAGTTCAAGGCAACTCTGGACTAAACTGAGTTCCAGGAGTGTGTTGGGGAATATTATTTTAAGGTGTGTTACTTTTGCTTATGTTATATTTGTTTAACTCTGTGAAGCTGTGTTACTGTGCCTGTCTAGAACACCTGTTGGTCGAATAAAGAGCTGAATGGCCAATAGCGAGGCAGGAGAAAGGATGGGCAGGGCTGACAGGCAGAAAGAATTAATTAGAAATCTGGGAGAAGTAGCCAGAGAAAGAGGAGGACTCCAGGGGCCAGACCCCCAGCTACACAGCAAGCCAAGGAGTAAGAGTAAGATTTACAGAAGTAATAGAATGGGAAAAGCCTTGAGGCCAAAGATAGATGGGATAAGTTAAAGTTAAGAAAAGCTGGCTAGCGACAAGCCAAGCTAAGGCTGAGCATTTACAATTAAGCATGTGTGATTTATTTGGGAGCTGGGTGGTGGGCCCCCAAAGAGACAAGGAGTAAGAAAACAACCAACAACCGGACTGTAAGAAACAGCAAGACTGTGGTGGTTTGAAAGAAAATGGCCCCCCAAAGGGAGTGGCACTATTAGGAGGTGTGGCCTTGTTGGAGGAAGTGTGTCACTATGGGGACAGGCTTTGAGGAATCTTTTGCTCAAGGTTCCCTCAGCGTGACTGTCAGTCAACTTCCTGTTGCCTACAAGATGTAGGACTCTCAGCTATTCCTCCAGTACCGCATCTGCCTGCACACTGCCATGCTCCCTGCCATGATGATAATGGACTGGACCTCTGAAACTGTAAGTGAGGCCCCTCAATTAAATGTTTTCCTTATAAGAGTTGCCATGGTCATGGTGTCTTTTCATAGCAAAACAAAACAAAAAACCCTAAGACAAAGACCCTGTCTAAAAAACAGAGCCAGCCATAAAGACCACTCCTGAATTCTCGACCCATAGAAACCATATGGGATCATAAGGATTTAAGTTATTCTTTAATTCTTGGGGGAAATTTGTTACACAGCAATCCATAGCTATTACAGAGTCTGTAATCAAAATGCAATTGCTCCTGAGCAACATTTATATAACACAGGGGATTCTTAACCTTTCTTCTTTAATGTGCTCACTCACCAGAACACATCAAGAAGACTTGGTTTGCTAGCTGGAAGAAATGCAGGACGTTCAGAAGCAAATGGAGTGGGCTATGTTCGAGAAGATCAGAATCTGGGGACCTGGGGTGGGGCAGGGTGGGGTGGCAGGCTTGAAGTGCCTGTTGCAGATGTCACTTACACCCCTGCTTTCTTGTCACATTTTCCATCTGTGTTGATGCTCTGAGAACATCCACTTTGGCTGGGGCTGCAGTGGCTGGAGAGCTTACTCATTCGCTTGGCTGTACAGTTGCTTGGTTTTAATAAGAGTGATCAATACCATCAGTTCTCCCTTTAAATGCTAATGATGGCTTTAACACAGCAGATGCAGACAGACAGTGTACAACAGATTAAAATTAGGCTCAGAATTAAATTGCTTACACATAGCAAAGGAGCCAGTTTGGACATCTTGATAATCAGCCACAACCAGCTGACAAATCTTGAATTGTCCTGATCAACACAAAGCCTCGCCAGCCGCAGCCAGAATGGATGTTCTGAGGTCCTTAGAGATTGGGCTTAGGACCCAGGACAGGAGAGGACAACTTGTGGGGACAGGTTTTGTGCATAGCTCTGTGTACTGACACACACCATATTGCTATTCTTTGTTACCCCCTGCATTTCAGAGTGCTATTCTAAGTGTACGAATTCAAAACAGAAAATGAGCCCAATTTCCTACAAGGCAAGGAGAAGCATCTTGGGAAAACTAAGCTGACATTTCTTTTGAAGGGCCTCAGGACCCCCAGAAGTGGCTCCTGGTAAATATGGCCCTAGTAAATATGGTGTCTCCTCTTGGAGTTGTGCTCAGGGGCAGAACTCATGGGGGAGCTCACAAGAGATGGATATATATGATATTAGAAAAGCAACTGTTTTAACACTAGATCTATTTTTTGGTTTGGAGACTATTAATGATACTTAATGAGTGTGTAATTAGAACAAGAATTTGAAGGTTTGGTAACCTGATTAATTAAAATTTCATTCACTTAATAAATAGATTGAGTACTGTTTAAAAGCTGTACCGAAAACCAAGATATAATAATTAATATAATATAATATATCAAATCATATCATATCATATCATATCATATCATATCATATCATATCATATGACCAGGTATAATCCCTGCTCCATGCAGCTAACAGCCTAGCCATGCAAGCAGATGCAGACAAACTTGGGGATGATTCCAATAGAGAGGAAGATATATGTGAGTGAGTAGCCAAGTGGTTCAGTGGGAATGCGCAGGGCAGGACAGAGCGGCAGCTGGAACATTCCCTGCAGAGAGCAGCATTTCAGCTGCAGGCTGAGGGCTGACTGTAGAAGCAGGTTGGGGTGTACAGAGTTTCGAAGTTAACGGACGAAAGGGCTACTAATTTCCGTGGCTGAATGCATCCCCGAGTGATTCCCTGGGGGCCTGAGGAAGCGCAATACAGATGAGGTTCATGAGCTTGGTCACATGATCCTCACCTGGACCACAGCTGTGTACTTTGCAGACCAAGTGGATTCCTATGTCACTTTGGGAGGGCCTTGCTGGTGAATACTGTTCTGCTTATGTGAGCTTTGATAGAGGGTAGCCTGTGTGAAGGTTTTGCTCAAATCTTTTCTCTCAGCCAGACTCGGAGGGCTGAGAGAAACCCAGCTGTTGGTAGGAAAGGGACTTCTCCGGTTGAGTTGAGTAAGAGAAACACCAGTTATCAGTGCTGAATGTAGCTGTGAATGAACTGTAAGGTCAGGGAAGTCTCCAGTTTTTAACTGTGTTCGCTTGGCCAGGCATGGCCACTGGTTAGGCAGGTGGGGGAGAAAGAAACCATTGGCAGGAGCAACTGTTTGGAAACTCTCCACCACTCCAGTCACCTCATAAGGCAGTTGCAGAAATGGCAGGTGGGCCAGAGAAGCCAGGCCTAGACCTGTGCTCTCATCTGCTCAGGACAGCCGGGATTCAAGGTGGTTCTCAAATCCAAGAGCGCAGAGAGATTGTCTAAGGCTCCGAAAGTGCAGTCTCTGTCATTCAAAATTAATTAATGCTGCCTCCTGGACAAGTTCACACAACCAAACCACGGCAGCTCATGACAGCAGAGTTCTGGAGCATACCACATCTGTACCGACTTGTCGAGGCGGAAGACTGTGTTATAGAGATGTGCCCTGGAAAGCTTCTAAATTCTTCTGAGACCTCTGTGTTGGAAGAGCCACAATGAAATCAGAGTGCATTGAGGTGCGTCTAGGATGTTTCGGCCTTGTCATGTTGAACTACTGGATATTCTGAGCACTCTGTTCTGACCCCAGGCTATTTTGATTCTGTATTTATAGATGATTAGATCAGCTATATAAATATTGAGAAATGTTTTTGTCAGTACAGAGAAAGTAGTTTTATCTAATTAATTTTCTATGTACATTTACTATTTTTATATATTTGTGTGTGTGTGTGTGTGTGTGTATTGTATGTATGTTGTGTGTCTGTGTGTGTCTGAGTGAAAGCATGTACACGACACAGCGTATGTGGAGGTCAGAGGATAACATTCAAGAGTCAGTGCTCACCTTCCACCTCATTTTGAAGGTCTCTCTTGTCTCTTCGCTTCCCTAGGCTGGCCAGCCCTCAAGCTTCTGGACCGCTCTCTGCTTCCCACCTCACTGTAAGAACACCCAGTCCACAGTGCTGTCACATCTGGATTTGATATGGGCTCCAGGGATCTGAACGCGGGTTGTCAGGCTTGAGTGCTTTGTCCACGGAGCCATTTCCTTGGCTCTCTTATATCAATCTTTCCCTCACAGTTGTTTTTCCCATGGGTTTAATATATAATTTAAAGTTTACAAGAAATATTTTATGTGTGAGAAAATTTCTTTTCATTCATATTTCAGCTTGTGTTTTGCCCATCTACAACTGATCACTGTGAGCTAGCTTTTGCAGGAAGTTCCTTAACCTAACTTCCCTCACAAGTGTTCCACGTCTGTACCAACCTGCTCAGGTAATATATATTGCAGAGAAGGGTCTTAGGAAGGGTCTGGTACCGCTGCACAGGAAAAGGCATAGTGAAGAGAGAGTTCCCAGGTAGATTCTACTGACCTAAATTTCACTGTCAATCAATTTAAGTACATTGTAGTTTACTTTTTCTCTATAAGCTACATTCACTGTAAATCAGATGGAAATAGTTAGTCTGCTCACTTGTGAGGGCATCTATGCATGTGTCCTGCGGCATGCTATACAGCCTTAAGTTCTTACCTAAAAGTTTTCCTGTCTGTCCTAACCTTGGCCTCTTCCAGCTAATAAACTTCCTGACTGTTGGAAAATGATTTTCTGGTTTACTGGTATTGAGACCTGAACCCAAGGCCATATGAATGCTAAGATATCTTAGGCTGTTATTTTTTAAATTTCTGTTTTGGCAGTTATTTTGATGATGCATGCCCTCTTAATTCTTGTTCTGCTCTCAAGTTACATTCTTCTAACCTGACAAGTGATGTTTGATGACTAAGCATCGTTAAGGGAGGGAGGGAGGGAGGGAGGGAGAGAGAGAGAGAGAGAGAGAGAGAGAGAGAGAGAGAGAGAGAGAGAGAGAGAGAAACAAGCTAGAAAAGCACATCTAACTCTTATTACTTCTTTACAACCCAAAACCAGACTGCAGCTGTTCTTGTTTTGATTTTGACTGGAAGCATCGATGCTGACAAGTATTTTTCCACGAGACATTACAAAGTGGTCAGTGTGGTGGGCTATTGCAGGAACTTTTTTTTTTGTGATCAACCACTGTAAAGAAGACCGAGAACATGCAGTCACTTTAATGCCAGTTTGGAGTTTCTAACTCAGGATCCACAAAAGCACGGTGGTGGCAAGGGGCAGGACACAGAGGGTCATCTGCGCAGCACCTTTTAAACTGCAAGTGTGCCTATCTCCCTGCACTGTGCATTTGTTGTACTAATTCATACCCACTTTGCAGTCCTTTCAGAGCGACTGACGCAAGACTGCATCCAGCTATGTATGCAAAAACTCACGAAGAATGTGCCCCTATTTGGAAAGAGCATATAAGGTAGCACTTTGCACACACCCTTTTTGTCGCTGTCATTTAAACACAAAGGAAGGCCAAAGGGAAAAAGAACTGGAAACAGGCTTGGCTTGATATGAAGGATCGCAGTGAGAAGATGAAGACTAGGAGCTTTACGAGTTGGTCAGCCATGATGAAAATAAGTACCTCATACCCACCAAACTGATCTTGATTTACATGCCCGTTGCTTTGCATGTTAGTAAGTGCAGATGGTCAATATAATTAAGTTGGTGAATCAACAGTTAGGCCATTTAGACAGTTTCCTTTGTAAATGAAAGTCATTTCCTACCATCTTGACTTTAATGCTATAAAACCCTCGATGATCCCAGCAGATCCCAAGTACTGCACTGGAGCATGTATACTTATGGGGAAGCCTGCTTTCTATAATATAAGGAGAGAATTCAATCCTATGGAACACCCAGGAATCATCTGGATTCCTAGAGGGCATCAAGAATCCTGGACAGACCAAAGGGCACTTAGTGTTTAGTACTAGTGAGTGCTGAACAGAATCTTAGCATACTGATAGTAACATTTTTCTATTTTTTTTAACTTTTATTTTTATTTTGCAATACAATTCAGTTCTACATATCAGCCACGGATTCCTTTGTTCTCCCCCTCCAGCCCCCCTCACTTTCCCCCCAGCCCACCCCCCATTCCCACCTCCTCCAGGGCAAAGCCTCCCCCGCGGACTGAGATCAACCTGGTAGACTCAGTCCAGGTAGGTCCAGTTCCCTCCTCCCAGGCCGAGCCAAGTGATCCTGCATAGGCCCCAGGTTTCAAACAGCCAACTCATGCAATGAGCATAGGACCCGGTCCCACTGCCTGGATGCCTCCCAAACAGATCAAGCCAATCAACTGTCTCACCCATTCAGAGGGCCTGAGATCTACATGAACAGCCTGGGCATGAGTGGGGGTAATGAAGGGCGAGGGTCGAGGGAAAGAGAACTTGGGGGAGTGGGAGATCCCAGCTGGATCAACAACAGAGAGGGAGAACAAGGAATAGGAAGGAGACCATGGTAAATGAAGACCACATGAGAATAGGAAGAAGCAAATTGCTAGAGAGGCCCACAGAAATCCACAAAGATACCCACACAACAAACTGCTGGCAATGGTTGAGATACAGCCCGAACTGACCTACTCTGGTGATGGGATGGCCAAACACCCTAATTGTCGTGCTAGAAACCCCATCCAACTACTGAGGGATCTGGATGCAGAGATCCATGGCTAGGCCCCAGGTGGATCTCTGGGAGTCCAATTAGCGAGAATGAGGAGGGTTTATATGAGCGAGAATTGTTGAGACCAAGGTTGGATAAAGCACAGGGACAAATAGCTAAGGAATGGAAACGCATGAACTATGAACCAATGGCTGAGGGGTCCCCAACATTTCTCTATTTGATGCATAATAGGCTTGTTGCCAACCTGACTTCCAGACTTGTAAAATAGGAAGCACTTTAGTGTTTCATATTCCATCCTCACACCCTCGTGTGTCACTAGCTTCCTGCTCTAGACTCCACGCTTCCTCTTATTCCCAGCTGCTACACACCGACTCGCTGCAAGGCAGGTGTTTACTGTCTTGCTCTAACAAGGCTAACAGTAGTTTAATTATTTAATTTCTCTGGCTTTTAGCTTGAGATCGTATTATCCTGCTCCATTTAGATTTTAGAGTTCTGACATCCCAAGGATGCTGTATGGATTGTTTTCCCCCCTCTTTGCTCCTTCTGTGGTGAAGGTGGGAACTAACACTCAACTTGAGTCCTGGGAGATCAGGAAAGGAACCAGCCACAAACCTCCCGGCTATTTAGACCTTTTGTTTGATGAACCTTAATGAACGAGATAAACACCATACAGGCAACATTAACTTCCATAATATTTTTTATTACCTAAAAATGACAGGACAAATCATTTCAATTCTGACCGTGACAGAAACACAAATATCTCACTAAAATAAATACTAACAGGGTTGAGATGAGTGAGGAGGCACTTGCCTTGGGCACAAAATTTAGGGAGGCATTTAAAAAAAAAATCCCTCAGCAATCAAGATAAATGATATTTTATCGTAGTAGTTTAAAAACAATCAATGCAAAAAATTCATGATGAACAAAATACCCAAATTTTAAATAAAGGATCAGCCACAGTGCCTTGCTGAGCCACCTTGGAACCTTAGATGAAAGAAAAAATAAGACAAATCTGTTTTCATCTAGAAATTTGATTTTTCTGTGGCCCCCACTAGCTTTATCCTAGTTCCAGGTCTGCTAAGGAGAATGTGCCCAGCATGGACTAAATGGCACAGCCCTTCCCGCTTCAATATTAATTCGGGGCATGAAATATGGGCAGTCATTGTCAAGTCTAATTGCCACAGCTAGTCAACCGACGGCCATAACTGGGGTCCTGCTTTGGTTGTCCTTTGAATTAAAAGGTGTTTGCTAACCCCCAACCTAAGTCTCTTTGGTTCCTGGAATTTGAAGGTGTCTTGTTACCCAAAGTCCACGGCACAAACCACCGCAGAACCCGCTTGGAAAAGCCCATCTGACTCAAGCCATCAAAAGTTCCTCCGCCCGCGGTAGCTGCCCCGGGTTCTCTCCTTGCCAGTCTTGGCCGGAAGTTGCCTGTGAGTCTTCTTCCGGTACTCCACCTTAGTCCAGCCCCCTTCGCTCGCCTTGCTCTCCTCTTCGCCTGCTCTGGGGGCAGCCTCGGGGTGCAGAGGCATGCCTGGGATGGTCCTGGGCACGTGACGGTCATTCGGGCTCCTCTTGAAGTCAGGGGACTGATGAGTGTTCAGCGCCGCCTGGGGCAACCTGTAGAACCTCCCGGAATACCTTTCTCGCGAAGGCGCCGAGTGCTGGCTTTTCCCACCGTATCTTCCTCGGGGGGACGAGTTGAGGGACACGCTCCCGCGGTTTTTGTTTCTGCTTCGGTCCGAGTAGCGGCCCCTCTCGGAGGAGCTGTCTGTGTTGAGGCTGGAGAAGCCGCTGTCCCTGGAGTTGAGGTGCAGGGAGGAGAAGTTCTTGGAGAGCCCGTACTGCGTGGTCGTCGGGGAGGAGCTCCTGGACGGGTTGATGGGCGTGATCTGCTGGTACTTCACGGGCGTCTGGGTCCGCCTCACCGCCGCCGCATAGGAATCCTGGTTGCCGAAGTAGGGGAAGTAAGGGGACCCCAGGATGGGGTTGCTCTGGGAACGCTGCAGAGAAGTGTGGGATGCAATCTGCCGCAAGCGCAGAGTGTCTAACCACTGGCAGTCCGCACCTGCAGGGAAAAAGGAAATGAGCCTCTTCCACGCCACAAAGCTGAATGCCTAATTCATAAGCCTGGCTCAGGAAACCAATCTCAAGGCTGCTTAGGGGCGTGCCAAGCATCACCGTTCATGGAAGTTCCAGGACAGGTACATAGACCTTTCTCTTTACTACCACGAACCCTTGGGCAGAAAGGTAAATTGTCAATTAGAATATATAATGGGGTTAGCATTTTTCTTTTTCTTTTTTCTTTTTGGTGTTTCGAGACAGGGTTTCTCTGTGTAGCTTTGGAGACTGTCCTGGAACTCACTCTGTAGACCAGGCTAGCCTCGAACTCACAGAGATTCGCCTGCCTCTGCCTCCCGAGTGCTGGGATTAAAGGCATGTGCCACCACCACCCGGCAAGGGTTGGCATTTTTCTATTTCTGCTGCTGTGATTCTAACTGTATCAGGGACTTCATCTACAAGGAGCGATAGATACATCATCGCAGCACAATCTTCCTAAACTGCTGCCTCTCTACAGTTGTAGCTTCCAAGAGTTTGAGCTCCTGTCTGCAGCCATGTGTATCAAGGGAAGCTGGGTTTCTTCTGCTCATGACAGACACGCAGATGCCAGCAAAGGAAATATTGCTGTCCTGCTCAAAGCAGAATTGGTGTGGGTAGTCTGCTGGGTTTCTGGGAAGGCTGTTTCACTAACTATGAGAACAGGTCAGGGCTGATACCTGGTGCTTTCAGGGCATCCCTATGTTTATAGGGCAGCCAGACACAGCAGTGAGGCCGTGGGCAAAGCCTGTACAGTGAGTATGGCAGAGAGGAAAGGAATCCTTAAGATTCCATGTCAAACTTATTTGTCCGACTGCATCCAGAGCCTACATCACCTCTGGACTTTTAGTGATGGAAGACAATGCATTTTATTCACTTCAGTTGGTGTTTGGGGGACTTGAGAGGGTTCCTTAAAATGCAGGCTGCTGGTTCTAGACCTGGAATATCTGATGTGGTATGTCTGGAGATGGGGCAGGGAGTATGCGTCTCTGATAGGTTCACAGAGGATCCCACAGGACCAAACTTGGAGACCCACTGAGTTAAGCCAGGTGAAACTGGGTTTTCTGCTCCTGGCAGATGAAAAAGGGTATGATTGGAAAAGTGAGTAAAAGGTGGAGGAAGACAGAAGGGAGGTACACACGCTGAAAACTGGAGGAAGCCAGACAAAGCTCTCCCGAGGGAAACAGTCTGGAGCAACTCCAGCAGGAAGTGGAGGGTGCTGATTTTTCCAGTGTACACTCTTAAAGAGTGATTTACTGTTTCCTAAAGATTATACTTAGAAGATGTAAAGGACGCCTATTTGGGGTCTGGGAGGTGTCCTGTTTTGGGAAGGGAACACCATGGTCACAATGTGGACGTCCTCATGACCTCCCCCCAGCCCCAGCCTTGTGCTCTGCCATCCATTACCGTCACTTCCTGGTGATACAGTTCATTGCCTATGGGAGCATGCCTGGAGGAAGTAGCCCCAGAAGTGTTACCATAGGGATCTGGAACTCAGAGTGATGTTTTAAAAAGGTTTGTTTGTTTACTCTCAATATGGTAGCATTTGAACCATGTAAAACTTAGAAGTCACGGGCAGCCATTTTGTGTAATATGAATTTGGAAATGGGAAAACTAGCCTTACAGAAGAGAAAATCTAGCAGAATCATAGAGAGAAGGGGTCCCAGGCTTCACGGGGCAGTTATAGGGATCAAACAGGGTCGTAGCTATAAAAGCCCTATAGAAGTAAAACATGCCCTACAAACATTAGTTGAGAAAGAAGTCCTCTTTTAGTCTCACTCTGAGAACTCACTGTATAGTCTATGATGACCTTGAACTTGCACTGGTCCTGCTTTAGCTCCCTGGAAGCTGTGACTCCAGAGGTAAGCTACCGTACCAGCTAAAAGAAGTCCTTAAAGATTATAGCAGACATACCAGGCAAGGTACACAGACTTGACAAGCATAAAGGAGTTTAGAAGTAGCTGCACGGGGTGGTGGGGGAGCTTGTGTAGATCCAGACCTACTATGTGGAATAACCTTGGCAGAAGAGCATGCCCTAAAATGTGCCTGACGGTGCTCGAAGCTAAAGAGTCTTGACAAAATCCCAGGCCTAACCCAATGGTAACAATGTTCCCTGATGGCTGTTTGCAAAACGGTAGAAGCACATCAACTCTGTTGACAAAGGTGATCAGGCCTGGCATGATGTCAGATCATTTGTTGATGGCTTCTGAATGTTCTTCAGGACTCTGTTCTCCCTGGTGGCCATTTAAGAATATTCTGGCCGGGCAGCAGTGGCACACACCTTTAATCCCAGCACTTGGGAGGCAGAGCCAGGTGGATCTCTGTGAGTTTGAGGCTAGCTTGGTCTATAGAGTGAGTTCCAGGACAGGCACCAAAATGACACAGAGAAACCCTGTCTCAAAAAACCAAAACAAACAAAGAAAGAATATTTGTTCTGCTTGGCAAGTCAGGCTTTACAGTGGTCAACAGAGGGCCTGGCTGCCAACACTTGCCATTGGGGATAGTAAGTTAGAGTCCCCACTTTGTCTCCATGTCTCACAAGGAGCCTTCAGGTATGCTGTCACAAAAAGTACTTTTCTCTCGGGGGACGAGAAGTGCTGATTAGAAAGCATGCATTTCTGGTGTGCTTCGTAGGTGTGTGTCTCATGGTCAAGAGGGACTGCGTGTGGCTTTGTATACATACATGCACCTTCAACACACTTGTGAGCTTGTCTCAGTCCTACAGTTATTAGAGTTTCTGAGCCTACAAGTAGGGAGTCAGAACCTTTGCTCGAGTTCACCAAATAACGACCAATTGCATGGCCAGTCAGCTGACCTTGTACGCTTTTCTCAGCTTTTAAAATTACTATCATCATTATTTATCATGTGCATTAAAGTTTTTCTCTTTACTGTCTCTTAAACTTTTAAAAACATTATTTATTTATTTATTTATTTGTGTGTGTGTGTGTGTGTGTGTGTGTGTGTGTGAGTGTGAGTGTGAGTGACAGCACATGCCATGATGTTTGTGTGGAGATTAGAGGATGACATACAAGAATCAGTCAGGCTTGTAGGCAGCTGCCTTTACATGCTGAACCTTTTCATCGTCTCCTTTCCATTGACTCTTGCCTGTTCCTCCTTCTCCTTCCCTCCCCCACTCCCTCCCCCACTCCCTCTCCTACTCCCCCCCCTCCCCCACTTCCTCCCTCCCTCCTTCCTTCCCTCCCCGACTCCCTCCCTCCATCGTTGCCATGCTTTGTCACTGTTCAAGACTCAAGAAGTAGCTAGGGATGCATCTCAGTTGATAGAGTGCTTGTCTAGCATACCAAGCCCTGATTCCATCCCTAGCACCCCATTAAACTGGGTGTGGTGGCCCATGCCTGTAACTCTAGCACTTTAGAGGCAGAGCCTGGAGAATCAGAAGTTCAAGGTCATTCTCCGCTATCTGAAAACCGTTCCAGGCCAGCCAGGGGTGCACAAGACTCTGCCAAAATGAAAAAGACAAGACAAGAAGTGCTGTTGACCGCAGTGGCTTTGTAGGAATGTGAGCTAGAAGATGCTCATCTTTATTTACAGGTACACTTTTAGAAACTAGACAAGCAGATGCTTTTGTCACTGCAATGTAATGTAACTGCTTTTCATCATTATAGTTATCCAGATATTAAAATTTGTACAATGTGTTCACATTTATGTCTATAAATTCGACTCTATAATCTATTATAAAACCAATATTACACTGCCAGTATGATCAAAGTACATTGCACATATGTATGACAGTCTCAAAAACTTAGGAAAAACTTTGAAAAAACCCAGTATTCTAAAACTGTAAGAGGGAAGTACTGCGTCAGGCTGCTGCTGCCCACCGCCTGGCCCTCACCTCTGTCACGGGAACGTCACAGTGCACATATGGACTCAGGCACACATGCGGTACCGGGACACTAACTTACTTGAGTCAGACCTGCTGCCAGGGTTGCCATCGGAGTTGGAGAACAGAGTCTGGATGGCGAGCTGGACTGCTCTCACCTCATCCTGAGGCTTCGTCCTACTCCACTGAATTGAGTGGACATGCTTAGTGAGTTTCGGAGTTCTTACATCACTCTGTTAGAAAAAAACAAACCAAGAAACCCACGATCATGCATATGTTTATAAAACGGGAAAGAAAAATGCATGTTGTCATGCCATTGCCTAAATTAGTGAATTTGAATAACAGGAACATTTTTAACCACTTTTCCCATAATGGACTCTATACTCCCCCCGCTTCCTTCCTCTCTTTCCCCATCCTACACCCCTTCCTGCTTAGTATATTTTAGCACTTAAAAATAAGGTTGTCTTCCCCCAGAGTTTATAGCAGTTGACAGAGCTCAGTGTACCTCTTTGTTAAGAAATGTTTTTTATAGTTGAAAAAAGATACTTTGTTGGAGAAATGAACACTGACCACTGTCTCACTTCAGTGTACCTTGGCCTAAGGACACTGGGACGGACACACACAGGGAAGAGAATGAAGGAGGCTGCCACAGGGTGAGTAAAGGGAGTAGGTGCACCCTGAGATGAGTTCCAGAGTGAGGAAATCCAGCATCAGGAGCGGATACCCGATCAAGATGACAATTCTCATCCTGAAGAAGGCCTCCTCACCAGAGTCATGTATAGATCACAATCTTTCCAGGGCTGTGGGTATAGCTCAGGGCCACACTGGCTTGGCCTTGGGTCCCCACAAAAAGGAGTCTCTAGGATTCAATACAGTTATGAAAAGATGTCTTTAGTAGGGCGTGGTGGGGCACACCTTTAATCCCAGCACTCAGGAGGCAGAGGTAGGTGGGTCTCTGTGAGTTCAAGGCCAGCCTGGGCTACACAGCAAGTTGGAGACCAGCCAGGGCTACATAGAAAGATCTTGTCTCAGAAAAGAAGAGGAGGAAGAGGAGAGAAAGAAAAAAAAAATGTCTTTAAAAACTGGAAAGTGAGAAAGCTAGAGGCGGCTTAGTATCATGGAGTCCACAGAGGAGGAGGAAGGGGAGAAGAAAATAAGAGGGAAGGGAGGGGGAGAGGAAGGGAGGGGGAGGAGGGAGAGGAAGGGAGGGGGAGGAGGGAGAGGAAGGGAGGGGGAGGAGGGAGAGGAAGGTCAGCAAGAAGGCAAAACAGCAAGAAGCAGGGTGCGGCGTGTCTGTGGGGTTGTCTGCAGCAGACAGAGCTGGAATCCAGCTGCTCTAACTGTCCGGTTAAAGGGGGCTTTTCCTGGGAGGTGAGGGCCAGTTAGCAGGTGTCAGTGTTGCTATCACACTTCTGCCCTGCGGGCTGTGGAGTGAGGTGGACGAGGTTTGGGGCTCTGATTCTGAAAAGCTAGACTGTGATAACTCAGGAAGCCATCTCAATACAGCAGCACGCAAAACCCAGCCTGAGGGAGACTTCCCGCATCTTATTGTAGCCGCAGCTGTGAGGCTCACAGGCCGGGGACCAGGGAAGAGACACTGTTTGCAGAGGGGAGACATGGGTGTAAGCACATTCACTCTGTCACCGAGTACCCCAGAGCCCTGGACTTCCTTTCTTCTCTCCCAGCCTGGTTTCCTGTCTGCCAAATGAAGAAAGTCATTCCCCATCTTTCAGTATTTACCTGAGGTTTGTGAGACAGGACAGGCGTACCTGACTCTTACAGTTCCTGGTTTATGGTGAATCCTTAACAGAACTGCCTTAAGTGAATGAAAGGTCTGCAGGCCCTACCTACGAAAGATGCATACGAGTACCTTCACATGCCCCCAGACTGTGGACCCCTCCAGCCTGTGCCACAAGACATTCCTCTCTTTTCTAGGGTCAATGTCTTATCACCCTTGAAGACCTTGTTGATTTTTACAAAGTTATTATCGTTAAAATCCATTTTTTAAATACAGAGTTGAAATATATTTGCAGAGAGATATTATTTTATAATACTAAAAATGAAGTTTTTAAATGATAAAAGACATGAGACTTTAATCTCTCTTTTTAAAGAAAGTGTAAGGTATTGGTAACTGTTATGTATTGTACAGAAGATCTTGATTTTCACAACACAGTCAGGCATTTAAGGCTTAAAATGCCTCCACTGACGTTCTCCCATGCTTATGGTGCGTCCTTACTGGGGTCCCCAGATCTGACCTTGCCCACCTGTCTGGCTTTATCACTGTTCTCTGTGTCCTAGGGACTTGCGCTTGATGTTTGTATGGCTGTTCTCTGATCATACAACCAGCCATCCCAAGCTATTGTTCATTTCCACTAGTCAGTTCCTGACATGATTTGTGACTGGGTTATTCTCTACACCTGCCGGCAGGTAGTGCCAGATGTGTACATTTCAATAGCATGGTTTGGTTTAAAAAGATGTATTTATGTATGAGTGCTCTATCTGCATGTACAACTTTATGCCAGAAGAGGGCATCAGATCCCACTACAGGTGGTTGTGAGCCACCATGTGGTTGCTGGGAATTGAACTCAGGACCTCTGGAAGAGCAGCCAGTGCTGTTAACCACTGAGCCATCTCTCCATCCCCCATGTTTTCTTTCCTTAATGTAAGTTTTTCTTTTCATATAAAATTTATGGGATCTGTTAATTTGGCGATAACAATGAACTCCCCAGGTAGTCACAGGGGTATATGCTGGTCTTCTGAACAATCAATGATCTCCTCTTCTGAACTCTTATTTCCAAGTGAGTTACACTCACTTGTTACATTATTTGATGGGATGTACAAAATGTTCAATGGATATCTAAGGTGTTTCCCCAATTTCTATCATGTTATCTTTCCTTCCTAACACTTCGTTAGAGAAATTGCAGTTATCTTTGTATATGCATGCCAGTATGTAATTTCCTTTCCAATAAATCCACATACTAACCTGTAAGTACCAGAGAGACTAGACAAATGCCTGCTCACTGACAGAGGGTGAAACTTGTAGACTCTGTCTTCAGGAGCTTACCTCATATGTGACTGTGCACTCCACAGTCTGATCGTCCACTATTCCTATAATCCACTTCTCCATTACAAATGGTGGCTGAAACACAGAAATTAGGTTGGCATCGTATCAGAAGATAGTCTGTCCTGCCATGTTTCATTGAGGCCAATTGTGCCATACACAATTTGCAGAATATTAAATTATCATAAAATCATGCTGGCTTACAAAACACTTGTATTTTGGGCTTTGCTGTTTTATGACTGAATGAGTTGTGTGTCTATCCTACTGATGGGAGATGGTAGTCCCGATCTATGCTTTTTTGTGGGTTTTGTTTTTTGCTTTTTGTTGTTTTTGTTTTCGAAATAGGTTTGGCTGTGTAGTCTTGGCTTAGAGTTAGATGATGATCCACCTGCCTCAGCCTCCCAAGTATTGGGATCATAGTTGTACCCTTACATAGGTCCTCAATCCTCTCTGGGGTGATAAAACATGATGTATTATTCAATCCTTTCAGGAGGTTGTTAATTCAAGCTAATGTTTGAAGCAATAGCCAAAAGCTTTTTCAACATTAAGATAAAGCCATGACAACATGAGAGGTCCCAGAATTGTCTTTCTTGAGGGCAAGCAGTAGCTAGTATACTGTCCTTGACAATCATTCAGTTTTCTGTCTGCCAGGCTATCGTGCCAAGAGGCTTGTACCAATGAAGACATTGCGGTGTTACTTTCCTACTGTATCAAGACAAAAGACTAATGAAGCCTATATTTTGGATCTTAAGCTAATTCTGATAAAAATTATTTTTTCATTTTCTTCTCATTCCCTTATCCTTCCAGGTTGGGGCTGCAGAACAATGACTGTGTACAAGTTGTGTAGACTATAAGAGAGATTTCACTGGGCTGATTTTTATATAAATTAAGACTATTATTGCTTCTATTGTTTTTATAAGGTTCTGTAAATTTTAAGTGACCTTTCCAATCCTATTTTTCCTGTAAGCTCCATTAATGTGTATGGTTTTACCCTGGTGCATGATGGCAGAAACATTCAGGTCTACAATTGCATTGTATTATTTTTTGCATGGAGCAACTTCCTTCTTATGGTAAGCAATGGCTACACCTTCTTAAGGACAAGGAAGCGAGGGGACAACTGTGTCAACTGGGGAGGACAAAACTGGGACCCAGGGGAGAGCACTTATTCTTTCTAGACATCAAAATACAATATGTCCCCACAACATAAGGAAACATTAAACTAAATCAGAGCCTTATGTTAAGGTAAGCAATGCCACAGAAGTGAATCCCAATTATGTAGAGGGACCCAACAATGAATACCAAACTAGCCTCTTGATGAATCTGCTTGTAAGTTACAAGGACTTGGTCATTCGGCCATCTTATGTCTGTACAGAGAACACGCAAGTCAAATGTCATGGCTTTGTAGACTCATTTTGTTTCCAACTTGTATCTGTACTCTGGTTCTTTGTGAAAAGCTCCATTTTCTTCACTAAAGCTCAGTGCACAGTTAGGTTAGCCATGGGCCAGCACTGATGCTTACTGGAGGTCAAGATGGCCATCTTACGGACATACGCTTTGTCTGAAGTGGTGGACCTACCACTGAAATCTTACACTTTTTTTTTTTTCCTAGTATGGTTGGGAAAAAACTGAGTTCTTTCCATTCTGAGGAGCAAGTTGAACCTTTCTGTTGGATTTCTTCAGGGTTTCCAGTGACTCTGGACTCCGGACATGCTCTCCACCACTCCAGGAACTTGTGGTGGGAACTTACAGAAGCTACAGAGCAGCGCCATGTGTCTCCAAATAGCCGTATCCCAGTCCTTCTAGAACTGACTAGAGCAGGCTGGGGATGGAGCTAAGGGGTAGAGCAACTGTCCAGCACGCATACCACCAGCAGGGAGGGGAGAAATGGAAGTCTTCATCATTGTAAGTTTTTCTTTCAAAGTTTAACTCAATCCAGTTTGAAGTAAATATTTTCATTGATAACATTTTCTTTAATAAATGGTAAGGTAAGAAGAAATGTAGGATTTAAAAAAAAACTTAAATGATACTTTTTGGTTTGCAGTGCTCTTTAGTTCACACAGCACAAGTGGAATTTTAACAAAAAAATTATTCTCTCAATCTGCTAAATAAAATGTGCCTTTCAAGAGGCAGCTTGAGGCTGAGCTGATGTGAGCATCCAGGAGCACAAAAGCCCACTGCTGGGGTATTTTAATGTCTTTGTTTGATATCTGTGAATTCAAAAAAGCTTTTAAGCTGTAAATAGAACCTTACCTTTGTCATCTTTAAAATCTCTGCATCAGGGAGGCTTGTGTTGAAAGTCACATCTTTTATGTAGGTTATTGCAATTTCATCCCCATCCATCTCCATATACATTTTCCATTTACAATCCTGGAATTAAAAGCAAAATTACAGAATTGAGAGAGTGAAACAATTTTTTTTTCATTTTAGTGTTTTATAACACACAAAGTATTCTAAATGAAGTAGTGTGGGAGTGTTTGATTTTTTTCCTTTTTCAAAAGAGGACGTGAAATTAGATCCTTTTGTATATCTAATAACCCCCAGTTAGTGCAGCCTTGAGACATAATTTATCAGTTGAAGGGTTTTGTTATAGGAATCACAAACTCAAAATTCTAAAGGGGCCAGGCACAAAATAAATATGAGCAAACCCCGGCAGTTACATTATGGAACCTTAAGGTGTAACCTTTCACAACAGAGCCATACAATGTACATATTAAACATTACAAGGACATTGGTATAAAAAAGTCATAGTCCTCCTTTTTCTTTTCTTTTATCGTGTAGCCCTCTTGATTACCTACCTCCCTTCCCCAGGTGTGGGGTAAAGACACAGCTCACTGTCCTCTTAGGGAGGACAACACTGCAGATGTGATGAATATGGTAACCACAGCTGAGCAGTTACGGGAGGCCCAGGAATCCTGGAGCTCTGGGCAGTTGCCCTAAAAGCACAGTTGCTGCCCAGCTTCTTCCATTGCTTGTTCCCATGTAGGAGTATGAGTTCAGTTTTGCTAGGGCCTTCGATGTTTCATGAAAGCTAGAAATTTGTATTCTTATGTGAAACTACCTAATTTTTAATGATGGCATATCAAATGTACAGCAGTACTACTATATAGTTCTATATATCATTGGTCACTAGGGGAATGTTAATTTAAACCACAGGGAGTTATTATTACACAGTAGCGAAGTGCCTAAGGCTGATACCATCAAATGTTGGTTAGGGTTGAAGCTACTGGAACTCCCATGCTCTGTTGCAGAAATATAAATGATATAATTACTTCAGAAAATCTTTTGGCAATTTATTACAGAAGTAAACATACACCCATGACTAAGAAATTCTACTTGTAGTTACTTACACAGAAGAAATGGAAAAAGATTTGTCTTTTTTTTTTTTTTGGTTTTTCGAGACAGGGTTTCTCTGTGTAGCTTTGCGCCTTTCCTGGAACTCACTTGGTAGCCCAGGCTGGCCTCGAACTCACAGAGATCCGCCTGGCTCTGCCTCCCGAGTGCTGGGATTAAAGGCGTGCGCCACCACCGCCCGGCCAAGATTTGTCTTTTTTGTGTTTTTTCAGGGTATGTTCTTAGAAGTTTTATCTTAATAGCTAATAAAGATTTGTGTTTTTTCAGGGTATGTTCTTAGAAGTTTTATCTTAATAACTAATACAATGATTAATGTTAATAAAAAGGGGAACAGAATTACTATATATTCATAGAATGGACAATACAGAAATTACTGGTACATTCAGGAACATGTGCGTATCTGAAAAACATAGTGAATGAAAGCAGTACTGCACAGAAGAAAACATACGAACGAGTGCATTTTTCCGACACTCAACAATATTCCTCTGGAAAAAATTTCAGAAGAGTGATTGCTTCTTCAGATGGAAAGTGTGAGAGAACTTTCTGGAAGTGGTAGGGCTCTATTGACAGAGTGTAGGGTAATATAAGGGTATGTACACACTCATCAAAACCAGCATACAGCCAGGCAGTGGTAGCGCACGCCTTTGATCCCAGTACGTGGGAGGCAGAGGCAGATGGATCTCTGTGAGTTCAAGGCCAGCCTGGGCTACAGAGCGGGTTCCAGGACAGCCAGGGCTACACAGAGAAACCCTGTCTTGAAAAACCAAAACAAAAGAAAAAAGAAAAAAAAAAGCATACATAAGCTCTATACATTTCTTATTGAATCTAGTATACAGAAATGTTTAGGAAGAAGTATTCTGATGCCTGGAAGTTACTTTGAAACGTATTATAAAATAAGTGGTGCTTAGATGCCTGGAGAGATAGATAAGTGATAAATGAAGAAAGTAGGGTAAAATGTTAATGGTTTGTCAATACAAAAACCACTAACGTATCAAGAAAAAGAATTTCACAATAAAACATCACATGTGTGTGCAATTCAGATGTGACCTCCGGACTATAACTTGCTGTCGTCTCTCGCAGTTTTTGAAGAGCCAGGGGTTGAATAACTAAGCACATCACACCAAGCGCACACGTGTTGAGACTGGAAAGCACTTTCCTGTGTGGACTTGAACTGTTCTCCCTGGAGCAAGTTCAGATACAGGTTCTGGGCAAGAAGAGCAGCAGGGAGGCTGCAGAAACCCTGGTGGCTTCGGCGAGAAGCCAGGACCAGGGCTTGGGAGAGCCTCTGGAGGACCTGTGCTGCCAAGCAGGACTGGGGTCTATGGGAGGTCCTCATTGCCCAGCTCCATCCACAGGATGCCAACTAGAGGAAGAAAAGGTCGGAGCAGTGAAATGAACCGCTTTCTCACACCAGTCACAGCCACAACTGAGAACGGACCTGTCTGTCTCTCATCTCTCGGTGTTCCCTTGTTTTGGGGCCACTGCTGTAGGAGCACAGGGGCCTGGGCTAACTGGGCAGGATAATGACTGTTGTCATGGGCTGCCCTTCTCTGAAACAGAACCTCCCCAAGGTGGTGCCTGAATGAAACACTTTAAAATGATGGAGTTGCTTTCGGCTCTGTTTCTTTTGCCTCTCAACTTTGGGGATTGTGCATGTCCAAGGCATTGTCAGAAGACACTGGACCACATGCAATCCTGGCCTCCCTCTGTCTCCCTCTTGTCTCATACCCTTTTGACAGGGTGCTCCTGGGACACCCGGTGCTCCATGCTGGTTACTACAAGCCTCTGGGCATGCCTGTGAGGATTATTTAGGCACGTGGCTAGAGATGGGAAAACCCACTTTAACTATGGGCATTACCATTGCAGGGACTGGGGGCCTGGACTGAATAAAAAGCAGGGAGGGAGCTGAACAAGAGTATTCCTATCTTTCTGCTTCCTGACTGCAGAGGCGATGTGACCCGCTGCCCCAAGTTCCTGCTGTGGTGTCTTCCCTACCATGATGGACTGTATTCTTGAACCACGAGCCCTCCTTTAAGTTTTGGGATTTATTTATGTATTTATGTATTTATTTATGTATTTATGTATTTATTTATTTATTGGTGAGGTATTTTTGTCACAGCAACAATACAGGTAACTAACATGCTCTTTTAAGTTTTGGGATGTATTTATGTATTTATTTCTTTATTGGTGAGTTATTTTTACAAAACAGGTAACTAACATACGCTCCAAACTCCATCTCCTCACACCGGCGGAGTCGCTTATTGTCCTCGCCCTGTGGTGGTTGTGTTGCTGACTGCTTAGACCCTGTTACTCTGTTTGATAGTCACAATAATCCTGCAAATCAGGTTTATTTCCCCTTTAAACCAATGAGGAAAATGAGGCTCAGAGAGACTTGGGAGTTTTGCTGGTGTTTCCTGACCGGTGGTGGTAGAGATGGGACTCCAGCTGTGAAAGGTGCCTGAGGGGAAGGCAGTAGAGGGGACCAGGCTCACTGGTGTCCTGCTGAACTCCACAAACCAGATGAGCCGGTGACAGCAGACAGGAAGGAGAAAGCCCAGAGATCTCACCGATCCAACCCAAGGCCAGCGGCCCTCCCGCAGCTACTGCCCTCCCTCCCGCAGCTACTGCCCTCCGTAGTTCACCTTGCAGGAGCCCTGGTCCAAGTAACAGGGCTACGCCTGACTTTGTAAGTCTTAGTTGTCTTGTTCTGAAAGGCCCTTCACTGAATCCTAAAGGAACACAGCTTCAGAAGCAACCCAGTGCTACTCAGAGCAGCTCTGGGAAAGGAGGATGTCAGCCATCTCATAGAAGATGACCCTGCTTGCTACATGCTGGGCGAGAGAGAACAGGTGGGGTCAACAGGTGGGGTCAACTAATTTGCCAGTCCTCTGACACAACTCCAGGGGCTTTTCAGCATCTATGATGTCACTGTCACTTAGTTCAGAAAAGTAACTCACAAATAAAGCAAGAGGAATCCCCTAAGTCCTGCTCTTTTTCAAATTGACCTAACATGTCCTCGAGGATCGTCCACAACTTCCGGGCTGTCACCAGCGGCTACTGAGGGCCACGTGATACAAATACAGATGTTAAGAAGGCACGTAACAAGGGGCTCACCAGTGGACTCTTGAGGTTTTTTTTTTTTTTTTTTTTTTTTTGTTTTTGTTTTTGTTTTTTGTTTTTCGAGACAGGGTTTCTCTGTGTAGCTTTGCGCCTCTCCTGGAACTCACTTGGTAGCCCAGGCTGGCCTCGAACTCACAGAGATCCACCTGGCTCTGCCTCCCGAGTGCTGGGATTAAAGGCGTGCGCCACCACCGCCCGGCTGAGGTTTTCTTAAAGAAGAGTTAAGTCACACAGGCCAGTGTGGTAGTGCACACCTGTAATCCTCACACTCGGGGGCTCAAGGCCAGCCTAAGCTACGTGAGACCCCATCTTAAAGAGAAGGGCATCAGTTCCACATATTCCTAAGCCTCCTGCATCAACGCTACCTGCGCCAGTGTTACCTGTTCACATCTTGGTCCTGATTTTAAAACCATTCACTTCACCAGGGTGACTGACTGGCCTGAGGTAACACAAACCTGCATATTGACACTGAATGAGAAACACTCAACAGTGACTGTGGCACCCTGAGCAACTCTCAATCTTGACAGCCCTCAGTCAATCAAATGGTTGCGGCTGTGAGGTCAGACCTGTGGTGGGACTCCTCCAAATACTCCTTTTCCAAAACCATCTCCCCCCGGCTATGTGAAATATACCTGTTGATGCTGTGGGAACAGATGGGGGAAAGGTTGTATATTCCATTGCTATGGAGAAATGGAGGAAGGGGTGAGGTAGAAGACTCGTAAGTTTAAAGCCTTACCTCCTGACACTGATGTAATCTTTCTGAAGCTTAGTGTTCTTTTTATTTGGTTCTGGTTTTAGAAAGGTCTCACGAGACAGCCCTAGTTGGCATAGCACTTCCTATGTAGAACAGGTTGGCCTTAAACTTGTGGCAGGTCTTGCCCCTGCATCCTGAGTGCTGGTATTATAGGTGTATACCACCATGTTTAGCACAACAAACCGATTTTTTTTTTTTCAAGAAAAGGATTCATGTATCCCAGGCTGGCCTGAAACCTGCTGCTGGCAGTATCATTGTGACTGGTGTTAGTAAATAGAAGGAATACATTTTTATCTTCTTTCATACATGGAACATAGAAAGCTAATTTGGTCCTCCCCTGCTTCAACATGTCTCAATACAGCCTTGCTAATAAGAACCAGATGTCTGGAAGTACAGTGGCTATTAAATGTGATTGACAGCCAGAGAGCCTCATTTTTGGTCAAGGTTACCGATGCACAGAAAGATGAGCTAATTTGGCTGAGATCACAGAGGTAGCAAATGGCGAGTTAAGTTTAGACTCGAACTAGTGTAGTCTCTTTAGGTACTGTGAAGAGCAGGTCTCCAGTGTTCATTTTCCATTGCTATAATAAATAGCTGACATAATTAACTTATAAAGAGAAAAGGTTTATTTTGGCTCACAGAGTTGGAGGGTTCATGTTCATAATCATTTGGGCATTGCCTTGGGGCTAATAGTAGGGCAGTGCATCATAGTGGTGGCTATGGCAGAGGAGAACCTCTTATGTCATGGCCAAGGAGTACAAGAGAGATTGGGAGCCACGGGTCCACTTTGAGGGTGTGCCTCTAATGACTTGAAAGCCCCCTCAACTAGGCTCAGCTCTTTAAAGGTTCCACCACCTCCCAATAGCTCTAAGCTGAGGACCAATCCCTTAAGACATGGCATGGCTTCATAACAGATGTAAGCCGTAGCATTTCCTCTCTGGGTTCTGAACTTTTCCTTGTTATTGGTTAACAAAAGGCAAACAACAGTACCAGTATGTCCCATTTTACAGAGTGAAAGTTGGGGGCAAAACTGCAGACAGTCAGATTCTCCTGTTGAATCCATCTGTAAGGATCCAAGACAGAGAATAAAACCCTGTTTCCATGAGGTTCAACATAGCCAATCTTTCTCCCATGACTACAGCAGGTCATTGCTGGAAGTACAAATTTACCACTGGAACCACTGAGCTCCAGCCCAGCTGGCACTGGACCATCCCAAACAGAAACAACCAGCTTGTCTTGTCGCAGATGCAAAATCAATGCAGGTCCCAATGATCTTGGATTGTAATTTCAAGCCTAGATTCCCACCCAGGATGCACAAGGCTGGAAGAATCATCCTGATGTACCTTTCCAGAGAGAATCACCTACTGGCCCACAGGGAAATAAGCCTCCAGCTTAGCAGAAGGGCTGAGCACAGAAACTGTTTATGCTGGGACTTGGGGCAGCAACACAGTCCTTGAAAAGGTTCATTAACTAGCAGATGCGTTGCTCTGCAGGTCTGCAGGAGACACATGACATTTTGTTGGGGAGAGGGCAAGTTTTGCATTTGGAATGTGGAAAAGAGGAGAATTCTACTAGCTTCTCAGGACACGGACACTTCTCTGATCACCTGCTGAGATACCCGGACAATTCTAGGAGCCAGTGTGTGCCTAATGGACGATAAGAAAGCATCCCAACCAACTGCTGTATGATTGTCAATTATGCAGAAACATTTTATGAATTAAGGTTATGGGCCAACTAAAACAAGGATTCTTGCCCCGTGGAGATAAGGTCCTAAACAACACTTAGTTAGTGCTAAATTAAGAATCTCTTTGTGAGAGCTCACTATTACATGCTTTGTGAGCTGCTTACAATTTCTTGGAGTCCCAAATTAGTTGAAATGACACCAAACATAGACATCCCTTCTCTCTACAGAAAAAGAGGGAGGGAAGAAGGAATGGAAGAGAAGAGAAGAGTCCAGATAGTGGTCGATTTTTCCAAATAGGAAAAACGCACAAATACTAAAATAGCACAAAATATATCAAACTTTAAAGTTCTGGGAATTCAGAGACAATACTTTTTCTTTTTTTTTAAAAATATACAGTTTTTCCCTACCTATCAAATTAATTGGGGCCATCAACACCATAGATCAGTCTTCAAAAATAAAAATCCAAGTCCAGGATCCTTCTGGATCCTCCAGAAGGAAAATGGCCCCCAAACCAGCTTTTCTAGATTACCTTTTCCTGAAGAATATAGACATTTAAAAACAATGTGCTTTCGCACTGAGGTACGAGCTGCATGTAACGAGAACACAGATTTTTAACTTCACAGGTCATGGAGTTTGACTTGTGTCTGTCTATACCTGTGTAGCCAACAAAGCAAGTAAGACCTCTCCAGTGCTCTAGAAAGCCCCCCTCTCCAGGCAAGCCCTCTTTCCGGCAACCGGAGGCTGCCACTCTTTCCATTGATGTCACACGGATTAAACTTCACACTGTCACTTGCATACAGCCAGCATCATGGGGTTGAGCTCTATTTATGTTATCTAACCCTTATGGTCTTACTCTGTTCTCGAGAACACAGTTCCCATTTTATGGATGAAGAAATCGAGGCTCAGATACTGGAGAAATAAAGTCAGCCTCATGGTACTGGAATTTGTGTCCTAGATACATCGAGCTTAATCTTAGAGGCACTGGCTTCCAAAACCCCCACCTGCTCCTCTCTTCCCATAAATGGAGAAGGCTAAAAGCCACCCACTGAGGAAGTACTTTAAAATATAAACTAGAGGGGTCAGGATAAACTTTCAGAGAAACCAGAGCGGGGAGAGAAAGAGGCAGACCTAGCAACCGACTTCTGCGAAGCCTAAGAAGCAATCCCAGATGAAAACAAAACCTGCAAAAATGATACTGGTCCTGGCTGTATACAGAGTAGGGGGCGGCTGCTGATGGAGGCCTTGAAGGCTCCTTTACATGTGTTGCCATTATCCAGCTCAGCTGCCGGAACCCGCTGTGTTAAAGGCAGGAGAGTGGCATGTCCTGGGAAAGCACCTGGGTTATTTATCATTAAGTATAACCCCGCTACACTATATTTTATTATGCTGTCTTTGGAAGGAAGATAACACAAGTATGGTTAATTTGCTTCTCTTCTTTATCTATACGGTGTCATGACCCATCGTGGCTTTGTCCCATGAAATTGGTTTTTTCAACCCAAAAGAAATCCACAAGAAAGTCTCCCTAAAAATTCCATTAATAACCTCTTTCAGCGCGTATAGGTTGCAGGGTCTGGAACTAAGAATGTTTTAATCTCTCCAGCAAAACAATGTCTCATAATGATGTACAGGACTATTGCCGCACTGATGAAGAATCATACATAATTCAGCACCTTTCACTTTGGCACCACTGTGATATCCTCATTAGCCGTGGCTCACAGTGTCTGTCAGATGGTGTCCATGCGAACGCAGGCATTATATTGTCTTTGAGATGTGCAGCTGCTTCCATGACACTGCCAGTCTATAAAAACATGACGCCAGTTTGTTTTATTTAGTGCTAAACCTTCCAGTTTGTAAAAACAAGGCCGACACGGAGCCTGACATGAGGCAGGGGGAAATAATTAGCTCTCATTTTCTCAGCCTCCTATTTCCTTCTCCCTGCTGGGTTCCCTTTCCACTAAACCACCACATGTCAGTCGAAATGGGAGGCAATTAGTGGGCTCATTTCAGTCCCCACAACTGTGCTGAAAAGAAAGTATTTATGATGGCACAATGAACAGCTGAAAGATTAAATAACATTTGCCTTTTGAAAAGAAAATGACTTCTAGCTAAATGGGCAATTTTTGATTATTCTCAAACAAGCTTAGAGTAGTTGGTTTTTAAAATACAAGAAAGGAAAATGAGTCATTTTTAGGTGAAAGAATCAAATAAAACTTGACACAGTAATGCAAATAACTGATGTTTTATTGCAAAATATGTAAATGTGTTATACCCTTAACAATGGCTCGTGTCGAAGGTCAGGGCAGACCGGTGCCAAGCAGACACCAGTGGAGATAAGGTTGTTGTATCGCCTTTTGGGGGGTTGTTATGGGAGTTGTGGATGAAAAGGGACCTTAGGGATATAAAGCGAGACAAATCCAGTGAGACCCACTTTCAGAGGGCGCTTATGCTCGAGTATCTAAGGTGGTTCGGATGTTAGTTAACAGGCTCAGAAAGGGCTTTAAAAAACTGTATTTAAAAGTGGAAGGTAGTTGTTTTATATATATGAATAGTTTTGCTATTGATTTGCAATATTTAATTAGGAATATTCTGTGTTGGATTGGGTTTCTTAATGAAGATAGACAGTGACCTGACTTCGCTAAGTGCTCATCCAATTCTTTCAATGCTGAGATATTTGTTGCCTTTACACTTTTACTCAGGACCCTCAGAATATAAAGACGGCTACCTGTTAAGTTGTTTTCCTATCCCATGATTCTAGGGGTGGTGGGAAACGGTAGATTTCTGAAAGAGCCCCGACCTAGGAATAAGCACTGCCCATCAGTGGAGCCATTTTCAATCCAAACTCCAATGTCCGGGCTTGGTAGAGTGTCTTGTCTTTGCATTCTAGTGCCTTGAATTTTATTGTAACTAGTCTGTCTGGTTTTTTGTTTTTAGTTCATTATTCTCAAGACCTGTAAGTCTCAATACAAAACTGACCAGCGGTACACAGGGGCTTCTAAAAGCAAAAACCATACCCACAACTCTACCTACCATCTAGGAATCACCGACTGTGCTGACACCAGAGGGTTTCAATAGACAGGCACAAATTTAGATTTTCCCCTCTGTCTCTATGAGTCCATTTTTACTTTTCACAAATCTAAATCCTGACTTTTGATTCACACAATATGGTCAGTGTGAGACAATGTGAGTCAGTGTTGATTCAGGAGACAGGCGACCATGGCTTCATTAAAAGACTTAGAGCTGTCCCCGAGCTAACAGAATCCTGATAAACAGCACGGACATGTCTGTCATTTATTTAAGCCCGTGTTTGCTCCCATGTGCGACATCGGCGTCTGCTATTCTTAAAGGTGTTCATAATCCTGAGGAAGATTAAGAAGGATCCCACAGTGTGCTAGAGGCAGCTCCCCTCAGCTGATTCTCACATCTCTTCCCAGCAAAGTTCAGGGATGTCAGGTTGGTAACTTGAAATCAGTCATGGTAGACATATTTACATCACCCAAATCTGGAAGTGCTACCTAGCAGTCCCTGGCATGTACAAGTGGCTGTCAAGCCATCGGCAAGCACGTGCTGAGCACTGCACCCTGTTCAGCTCTAGCTCTACAGGCGGCTATCCAACCCATTGGACAGAGCACACTGCCACACTCTGTAATTAGAAATCAGCAGTGACTTATAAAACTGTAACTGCATTTGCTTCTGTGCCGTCAATTAAAACTCATTTTTCTTTCTCTTTTTAAAAGACTACTTTAGGGCACTTTGATTGGCATGTTAAAGCTGGACGTATTTAATGTGAATAGCTGGACCAAACTGGAAACCACTACTGCAGCTTGCGGCTCCCTGGCCATCACCTCTCAAGTTTCCTCCAGCTTTCACTTTCTTTCTTCTTGTTAATTCTGTGATACAAACACTTAAGATTCCCCTTCCTAGCCAGGCAGTGGTGGTGCAGGCCTTTAATCCCAGCACTTGGGAGGCAGAGGCAGGCGGATCTTTGTGAGTTCGAGGCCAGCCTGGTCTACAGAGCGAGATCCAGGACAGTCAGGGCTACACAGTGAAACTCTATCTTCAAAAACCAAAAGAAGCCGGGCGGTGGTGGCGCACGCCTTTAATCCCAGCACTCGGGAGGCAGAGGCAGGCGTATCTCTGTGAGTTCGAGGCCAGCCTGGTCTCCAAAGCGAGTTCCAGGAAAGGCGCAAAGCTACACAGAGAAACCCTGTCTCGAAAAACAAAAAAACAAACAAACAAACAAACAAAAAACCAAAAGAAGAAGAAAAAGAAAAAAAAACAAATTCCCCTTTCTTGTGAAATTTTAAGTTCCCAATTCAGCAGTGTTAACTACGACACTGTGCCGCCATGCTGTGGCTCTTTAGGACTTACTCCCTTTGCAAATCAAGCCTCGTAGGGTTTGGTTAATCCTTCCCTGCTCCTTCCTCCCTACAACCTGGATGTCGTCTAGAGTTCTGCCACTGCACGCTTCAATACTTAGGTACATGGACAAAGACATGTCTGTGTGCATAGCCCCTCCTCCATAGCTCATCATGGGGAATGAACTTCCCTCTGCTGAATTTATAATACCTCCAATAACCATCAGAGTAGAGAAAAGCTCTGCTCTCAGCTGTTCTGGAATCGACAGAAGGCATTGGCTTTATGCATGCTTACAGAATCCTTTTTCTTGAGGCCCTGTTATTTTAGCTATTTTTATCTATCCATTTACAAAAATTACATAATAGTAAAAAAAAAAAACCCTATTTGACAGTTTCCGATATTTATAGTATTCTGAGAAAGGGTCTGGTGATTCAATTCAGTTTATCAAATGCAACATTTTTTAAGTATTCTAATAAAGGCCTCAGCACAATACAAGTGAGAGGCAGAGGTAGATGCATTTTTGGTCAATAAGGACCATAGCGGTTAGGTATTGCACTGCTTCTGTGGTGGCAGAGAAACAGCCAGGTTCACAAAGGACAAGACTTGGGGAGGAAGAGGAAGAAAGTCAGGGAGAGTCCTCCAGGGACAGCCAACCTCCTGAGGAACATTGCCGATCTGCCTCAAAATCCTCCTTGTTTTCTCCTCCTGGGCCTCTCAGGAGAGGTCTTCTGTCTCCTCAGAAAACCCCTCCAAAGTAAATTCGAAGTGATGGCCATGTGGAGAGGGTTGCTTGGCCTGGACCCAATTCCCTGTTGGGAAATGCTGGGAGACAGGAGGTGATGTTTCTGCTAGGGCAAGTGGTGAGTGCAGGCCTGCCAGCACACAGCCCTGTCATGCTTCTTCTGTCTTACTGGGGACAGGGACAGATAAGGACTCCGGGATAGAGCGTGACAGTTTGGCACTCACAGGCAACGGATGCCGTGCCGCTGCGCCTGCTTCACTATGCTTTTGCATTTTCATGACACAAAGTCCCAGAGGAGCTTGGTGAGAAAAGTACTGGGTGATTTGATAGTTTATCCCTTGGCAAATTGAGCATCAATACTCCTGACTGGTGAGCTGATAAGAGACATAATAATAAACTCTATGCAGCTGAATATTTCAATAAAAAGGGTGGTTGCTGCCCTGGGGAGTGCACGGAGCTGCCTGAGTTTCTAGAAGCCGCTTTCCTTTGTACCAAGCCAAAGGCGTTACAGCACAAAACACAAAGCCTTTTTCACACAAAACAGAAATTGCCAGAGTATAGTATTAACTGATCAAAATCCAACTGATCACCAATGCATGTTCTCGGAGGGGATGATGGCACTTTCTAGAAGGAGGCGGTGGCTGGAGCTGCCCCTTATTAGGTGGAGGCTCTGGACAAGGCACTTCAGCTCTCTCTGTGGTTTCCTCCTGGAAAGGCTAATACAGGCTGCTGTTCCCTATCATGCTGAGTTGAAAAGATGGCATTAAATATGTTTGCAAAGTGTCTGTCAGAAGTACGATGTGGTAATAGGTATCAGAGGAATTGGAGCTATCTCCTGCCTCTCACATGGGAGTCACTCAGGCTTAGGAAGACCCAGTGTCTCCCAGTTTGACTGTCATAATTTCCATAGATGTGTATGTGTGTGTGCGCGTATGTGCGTGCGTGCGTGCGTGCGCGCGCACGCGCTACTATTTAAATAAATAATTAACTTTGCTCTTTAGAAAGGGTCAAATAGTGTGGCAGTTCTCAACCAATGGGTCGAGACCTCCACAAGGATCACACACCAGATATTTACATTACAATTCATAACAGTAGCAAAGTTACAGTTATGAAGTAGCAACGAAATAATTTTTATGGTTGGGGTTCACCACAACACGAGGAACTGGATTAGAAGGTAGCGCGTCAGGAAGGTTGAGAAGCACTGAAACAGAGTAAGGCCATTCTCATTTGAGTATCGCCACTGGCACAAGCGTGCTTTTCCCCTCCCTGCTAGGTTGTTTTAGGACAGGAAATGAAAAAGGGACATTTTGCTTGTGGGAGGAAGCCTGGGTCGTGCACGGTGCCGAAGCCTGGAAGATCCTGGATCTCCAGAAGGGGGCAGCTGTAAAGACAAAGATCATGGGCTGGGTGTCCGGCAGCCATCTAGGCTCCTGGTGAAGGCACACACATTCAGACATGGATGGGTTCCTAAGGTTCTTTGACTCAGCCTCATGCCATAAACCATTTGGTGGAAAACGGCAGCTAACAAAAGTAATTTCATCCAAATTCTTAGGACGTAGGTTGACCTCTTACAACACGAGGGTTATTCCTCTGCCTCTGCAGCTATTTGTACATAAAGTCACATTTTAATTTCTGTTCTTGGGAGGCCTCAAGTTATCGAGATGGCACAACACTTGAAATAACCTCAGCAGGCTCATGTCTGGGACACTTTTTCCTTAGTTGGTGGTTCTCTCTTTCTCTTTCTTTTAAAAGACTTATTTGTTTGTTTGTTTGTTTAATGTATGAGTGCTCTAACTGCATGTATGCCTTTATGCCAGAAGAGGGCATCAGGTTCCACTACAGATGGTTGTGAGCCACCATGTGGTTGCTGGGAATTGAACTCAGGACTTCTGGAAGAGCAGCCAGTGCTCTTAACCTCTGAGTCATCGCTCTAGTCTCAGTGGTTCTCTTTTGGAAAGCTGCAGAATGTTTAGGAGGTGGGGTCTCATTGGTGGAAGAAGGTCGCTAGGGGCGGGCCTTCGAAGGCTCTCTCTGGCCTCTTGTTCCCATCATGCTCTCTGCTTCCTTGTCTACCCTGATGTCAGCATCCTCTACCACAAGCTCCCCGTTAAGAACTGAACTGCTGCACATGCCTTCCCGCCACAATGGTCTGACATCCTCTGAAACCGTGCTCCAAAAAGCAGCTGTCTTCCCTTAAGTCGTTTCTGCGGGCACTTTGCTACAGCAACGCAAAGCTGACTAACACCACTGCTCGGTACAGTTACTCGATACTCCTTCTTGGAGGCAGAGAGAAGAAGTCGTCATTATTTCCATGAGAGGGATCGCTGTCACACATTATTCCCAGTGGCTCCTGTTGGAACACACTTCTCATTTTACTTGTGGAAGAAAAGGTGACATGAAGCAAACGGGCCGGGGAGGGTTTCAGAACCCCAGTGCTTCTTGGGAGATTTCAGAACCCCAGTGCTTCTTGGGAGTTTTGTTTTTGTTTTTTGTTTTTTTGTTTTTTCTAGTCATGGAGGTGGTTGCAAAGGTAGGTTTATGAGAACCCGGTTAACTGGGATTTTGAGGAAGTCTTTTTTTAAATGGGTTCTACTCTACCTTTAATGGGTCAAGGTAATAAGATTTCTCATATGAACTATAATTTCCATTCAGAGCATGCTTATGAAGAAGTATTTTGTAATTTAGGGTGTAGCATGCCGTAATGGAGTACTGAAGAACTAGACAGTAATCTATTCTGTGACTGTTTTGAGTTTAGAGATGGCTTAAATGAGTTAGCACATATACAATAAAAACAAAAACTAAGCCATAATTTTTGGCCCTATCTGTTGTCACCCCATCCCATGCTAGTCACACACTTTGTCTTGTTCTCTGTTCCTTAATCAATGACGATAATGTTGTGTCCCGTGCATCTGACGTAAATGCCAGGGGACTGATGAGATGGCGTTCATAAAATACTTAAGCTTTTCAGAAAGTCTCTAGACAGCTTTTATTCATTTATATTCAGGTAACTATTTTGTAGTGGCCCAATCAACCTCTTCAAGCTCCAGTTCAAAATGGAGGCCTTCCCCAAAGCATTTCCTGATTGACCCCTTGCCAGTTTCTTCCTTATGCTTTTGGCACCCTGGCACGGCACCCACACAACAGGGCTTCCTTTTGATCTGTCATTCCATAACACCATCCGTCTAGCTGCTCGGCTAGAAACCTTTGTCCCAGACCCGGCTCCTCTCTCCTCCTTTTCACCCCATCTCCCTGAGGGTTAAGTCTCATCAGTTCTCAGTGTGTCCCAGTTTGTCCTCATCACTTGATTTTTGTTTTTGGGTTTTTTTGTTTGTTTTTCAAGACAGAGTTTATCTGTGTAACAGCCCTGGCTATCCCGGTACTTGCTTTGTAGATCAGACTGCCCTAGAACTCACAGATAGCCTCTGCCTCCCGAGTGCTGGGAATTAAAGGTGTGCGCCACCACTGTCCAGTTATACTCATCATTTTTAACTTGCTTCTCCTCTTGACTCACAGTTCTTCCCCACACTGGCCTGGCCCTTCCTGGATTCCCCTCCCGCACTACTGAGCAATGTTTTAAAAACACAAACCAGATCTTCCCTGCTCTGTTTGAAACCCTTCGGTTCCTTAGCTTGGCACAATAAATGGGTCCTTTGTGTTCAGCAGCCCCTCTCTGGCCTTAACTCTAACCACACCACTTCCCTGCTCTGTGTTGAGTCTTCCCAAGGGGAAAAGACTTGAGTCAGGTCCATGGAAAGGAGCCCAAGGGGAGCTTCCTGTGTTTGCCTCGCTTCAGTATACTGGTCCCTCTGCCTTCCACACCCTCTTCCTACCAAACAAATCCCAGGGGTTCTAAACTTTGGATTTTAGCATCATTTTACCAGGGAGACTTTAAGACCATCCCTCACTTCCTTCCCATCCACAAGTGGATATGTATCCAGTGTGTGTGCATAGACTGATGTATGTGGTGTTGCAAAGTTTCATCATTCTGTACCACAGCCACTCACTGACCTGGTCTGTTTCCCTCGAGATGCTATGGGTTCCTTGTAAGCCAAGACTGTGCTTTCTGACTTTGTAGTCTGAGCATTTATCATAAATCTAGGCATACAGTCGCCCTCAGTTACAGACAGCTGAACGAATGGGTAGAATGACAATTCTGGGTAGGTGACCAGGGACAGCAGACTATAGGATATTAAGGAAGGTCGATAGTAACACACACCTTGTTTGCCATCGGACAGACTGAGTGTGCGGCGCAGTTGGAAGGCCCTTCAGTGCTCCCAGAGAGGGAGGAACTTGACCCTGCCCTCATTCTTTCTGCTTCTAACAAGAGCAAACAGAGTAATTTGCAGAAGAACAGCTCTCCTTATTTACATGTTATGGGCAGAGGAGAGGACACACAGAGTCCCTTTCCCCAAGCTTTAGTACATCAATATGCTTCAGTGGTGTAGGCAGAACAGCCCCCGACAGGTGTCCAGAAAGAGAAGCTTTAGAAGTTCCAGGTGAAACTCAACCTTCACAACTTACAGTCATTCCCAGTTCCCAAGGTCTAGGTCCTGGGACTGGCTTGAAAAAATGCAAGGTTTTGTTAAGCAATGGCCTGGAGACCAGCCAGGCCCGTGCAACCCTTTGCCAGCCACAAGCTACAGGTGCGAGAAGTTAATATAAGTCCCTTGACTCCTCAAAGCAAAAGTACAAGTTATACAGTAGCTAAAAACGGGCTGGGGCTAGAGAGATGGCTCAGCGGTTATGAGCATTTGCTCTTTTTCCAGAGGACCTGAATTCGATTCCCAGCATCCACATCAGGTAGTTCAAACTTCTGTAACTTTAGCTCCAGGGAACACCCTCTTCTAGACTCTAAGGGTACCAGCATTCACGTGCATGCACGCGCGCACGCGCACACACACACACACACACACACACACACACACACACACACACACACACACACCGTAAACAAACAAAACCAAACTCCAAATCAAACAAATTCTTAATTCAGCTACTTTCTGGCTACGTAGCCCTAGGATGACAAGGCATTTAACCCCTCAGTCTCAGCGTCCACATCTGCAAATTAGGGAAGAGCCACATTTATATGCTAGTACTGTGATGGTTCATCCTCCTTGTCAACTTGACTGGATTCAGAAATCATCTAGGAGGCATCCTCTGGGTCTCTGGGTATGTCTCTGAAGGCATTAACGGAGAGATTTAACGGAGGAGGGAAAACCCACCCTGAGTGTGGGGGGCACCATCCCACAGGCAGGGCTCCCAGACATAGTGACAAGTGCAAGCATTAGCATCCTGTTTCTCTGATGCCTGAGTGTGGCCGCAATGTGGCTAGCCATGTCGCGCCGTCATATCATACCCCCACCTCTCCACCCACCACGATGGACTGTATCCCTTCTTAAACCACAAACCCAGATAAGCCTTCTTTCTTAAGTGGCTTCTATCAGGATTCCCTCGCACCAATGAGAAAAGGTAATTCAAACAAACACTCTTTGCATGATGCATAATAATTAATAGAAGTTATTCGCTGTTTACAGTAATCTGAAGTAACACAAGCCCACATGCTACCTAGGCAGGTTTTTCCCCTACAGGCTGAAAATGATGTGACGTAAAAGCCTCACTGAATGAGTGCAGGTCAAGTGCCCTGCTGTCCTACTGGAGCTGAAATTCCAGATCTCCACTGTCTCCGTTCCGTTCTCTGTGTGGTTTCATACTTCCTTTCCTCAAGAGCCAGGAGCCAGAGAGCAGAGTGAGCAATCACCGAAACTCACGCTACCTGTGTTTTGCTCTGTGCCCCCTTGAACGTTTGGGTGGTCTCCCCCAGTAGTCTTTACTGACGGAAATTACACATTTCTCAGATTGGATTCCAGAGGAAGCCGGCAACCTGTCAGCTCGGTTCTCTTTTACGAAGTCTTCAGTCTACACTTTTCTTCTGAATCCTGTTACCAGGTGGTTGGGGCTGGTGTATAAAACCACTGAGTTACAGATTGAAACTACCCAAAGGATTTGAACCGTTACCTGTGGGCCAGTTCCTGGCTTCAAGTGAAAACCAAAAACAAGTTCAAGGTTCACAATCTTTTCCTCATTTTCTTCAGGCTCCCCTCCTGAATCCTAAAATAGAAAAGCAGATATTGTTATCAGAGATGGGGTTCTCACCTTGACTTCTCGTGGAGAGCAGGTACTTTTCTTTACCCCTGCCACAGGGAAGAGCCCACCAGGCCCCTGCTGCTCGACCCACACTTGTTGGTTAGTCCTGCTCCTGGTTCTGACTGTTAAGGGGTCCCTAGCCCTGAAACCCCTGCCTACACTTCTGCAGTTCTGATAGCTCCTGGTGCTAACAGGTTTTTCCATTCTAATCTCTAATTGAACTTTTATTACTAGATTATCATACAAATTGTAACTTGTAATGGCTGAAAACAAGAGAGATGACAGAGCTTTGAGAACTCGGCTGAATGATTTCTCTTATGCTGTTCCGCTTAGTGTCACTGGCTTGGTTTTCTGGATGCATCTGGCATTGTGCATTTCATTCTAGAAGCACATTTTGCACTGGATGCAGACTGAGAGCTTCAAAATACTCAAGGTATTTATACACTCTTTCCAGAGAAGAACTCTGCAGCTTCTCCAGTGTATGTAGACTGAGAGACCCAAGGCTGAGAGATGGGAAGCCATGGTTGTTGGTGAACTAGTACAGCTCTGGGTATTACCTACCAGTATTTGCTAATTTTATAATGAAGCGTGTCATGTACCCTTAGGCTATATTCGCAACAGTAAGTACAGTAGTCCCTCTTGATTCAGGGTTTTCTTTCCCATGGTTTCAGTTACTTGCAGTCAACTCTGGTCCAAAAATGTTAAATAAAAGTTATAGAAATAAGCAATTCACAAGTTTTAAAAATAACTTTTTAATAAGTAAACTGTTATACTTATTTTATTACTGGTTATTGTGAATCTCTCACTGGGCCCAGTTTATATATTAAACTCTATCACCGGCCTGTTTGCACAGGAAAAAGCAGTATATATAGGGATTGGTGCTAATCTCAGTTCCAGGCATCTGCAGGGGCTGCTGGGACGTATTCCCACGGGTAAGGAGGGGGCTGGTGTTTAATGTTCTATTTAAATAACACCCTCCACCTCTCCACTCTTCCACCCCAGGGTAAGTGGCAACCCAGAGCTCTGGTGTGTCGCTTCCTTTAGCAACTTAAAGGGTAGAGAAGGGCCTCTAGAACCAGGCATGAGGCCAGAGGCCTTCCCCTACAACGCTAGTGATGGGTACTATTCTTATCATGAATGTGCTGTTAAGATTTCAAAGTGTGCGGAACAAACGTGTGTAATCTGTACAGATCACAGTCCTCAAAGAGTCTTTTGTTGGACGGATGTAATTAAATTTCACTTCAAACAACAGCTCCAGACTTCAGCAAACTCGGGTGTGGATGTGGCAGGTGCCTAGGCCAATAAAAGCAGCGAGCCTTCAGTGAGGAAACCTCACTTACCTTAATTAGTGGTGGGAAGTGAAACAGGTTCAGGTAATCGTGGGCTAGCTTCTCAATAGCTGACTGTAAGGACAAAATCACGTGACTTTATTAATGCTTTGAAGATACCAAAGGGGATTAAAATTACTGAGCACACAAAAAAAGGACTCTTTATGTAGTTTATAGACTATCTTGGGGATGTTAACATCTATCATTGGTTGAGCATATGTCTGATTGTCAAAGTAGAGGTGGTAGTTTGCCATCATTGAAAGGACAGGAAACTACTTTAGAGATGGTAAACCATGGCCCATCCAGCTCCTGTCCCCACAGGTACGGCCTGCTAGGCCCCTACTGCTCGGGCCATACTTCTAGTCAGCTTAGCTCCTGGTTACAACTACGAAGGGTTCCTTTGTCCTGAAGTCGCTGCCCACACTTCTCCTGGTGCCAGCTGGTAGGCAATCTCCAGCCCACCAGACCTAAGCCTATACTCCTACTTAACCAACTGATCCCAAATGTACAAATCTGTGAAAAAAAAAAAAAAGAAAGAAGGAAAGAAAGAAAGGAAGGAAGAGAGAGAGAGATAGAGAGAGAGAGAAAGAGAGAAAGAAAGAAAGAAAGAAAGAAAGAAAGAAAGAAAGAAAGAAAGAAAGAAAGAAAGAAAGAAAGAAAATGAAAATCCAGGACAACACGTCTCCTCCAAAAATTACTGATCACAAAATAAAGGACCTGTGGTGGTGTGAAAGAAAATGGTCCCCAAAGGGAGTGTCACTATTAGGAGGTGTGACTTTGTTGGAGGAAGTGTGTCACTGTGGGAGTGGGCTTTGAGGTCTCTTTTGCTCAAGCTTCCCTTGGTGTGACAGCCGGTCGACTTCCTATTGCTGTAAGAAGTAGCTCTCTCAGCTCCAGCACCATGTCTACCTGCACACAGCCATGCTCTCCATCATGATGATAATGGACTGAACCTCTGAAACTGTAAGCGAGCCACCCCAACTAAATGCTTTCTTTATAAGAGTTGCCGTGGTCATGGTGTCTCTTCACAGCAATGAAGACCCTAAGATAGGACCCCAGAGGGAATGACCTCAAAGAACTCCCAAAAAATTCAAGAGAATGATTAAAACTATGTTCAGACAACTCAAGGCAAAATCCAAGAGTTGAATGAAATAGGGAGTCAATATAAGATATAAAATATAATTCAATTAAAAAAATGAGTGAAGAAAGGCCAAATTAAAATGATGTTGGAAATGAAACACCCAATAAGCCAGACAGGGATGTTAAACCTCAGAGTAAGCAATACATAGAGCTGTCCTTCAAACCTGAGCTGGGTAGGGCAAGTTAATGCTCCAGTGTTTAGCATATGACTGTCCTGGGGGAATTGGGAACGTAACTGGGCACAGGAGTGGACTGTCAAAGCCATTAGGAAGGCTGCAGCCTCTGCCTGAACCAGCAAGGAACACTAAGAATGGTAAAGACAGTTTAGATCAGTGGTTCTCAACCTGTGGGTCAAGACCCCTTGGGGGGTGGGGTGGGTCAAATGACCCTTTTGCAGGGACCACATATCGGATATCCTGCATATCAGATATTTACATTACAATTCATAACAGTAGCAAAATTGCAGTTAAGTAGCAATGAAATAATTTTGTGGTTGGGGTTACCACATCATGGGGAGCCGTATTAAAGGGCCGCAGCATCAGGAGGGGTGAGGACCGCTGCTCTAGATGACGAGGCTTGGCGTATTCGTCAGCCATTACTCAGCTTTTCTGGGAACCGATCACGTACAGATTAAGAATCCCAAACTAGGAAAACTAGATGCATTTTTTTTCTTTTCTAAAACAAAATGAAACTGCCAACAATGTAAGGAACACTTATGGGACACTCAGTTCTGTTCCGGACGTCGGCTCCTTCCCAGGAGGCTCAGGGAGAAGGCAGCTGACAGGCTCCAAGGGAGGGACGCCAGAGAGAGAAAAACGACCGTGGCGATCCTGTGCCAGCTTGTAGTTTTATCACCTCCTCTTAGGTTGAGAGACCCAGAATACACAATGACTGTGCCTTCTTCAGTGACCGAACAGGGAAGGGGGACAGCTTCCCACCGGCAGTGTGTGCACGTGTGCAGCAGACAGCTGGCAGGGGCCAGGGGAGCACCTCTGGTGTGGAATGTCCATGGCTCGCATTCCAAAGGCTCAGGTCAAAGCCCATTCATGCCAACGGCCCCGGCCCCGCGAGTACACACAGAACCAGTTAGAAGAAGTTCCCACCACCTCTTCCTTCATCTCTTCCTCTCGTGGACATTTGTTTTCTTGAGACAGGGTGTCTCCCTGCCTGGGGCTCGGCCAGTCTGGCTGGCTCTGGGGCCTCAGGCACCTGCCTGTCTCTGCTTCCCAGCATTAGGTTACACATGCACCATGCCTGGAATTTTGCAGCTTTTTATTCAGGCTCTGGGAATTGAACTCACGTCCTCATGCCTGTATGGCAAGCCCTTTACCTTCTGAGCTACTTCCTCTGTCCTGTATTACTTTTGAATGGGGTAAAATTCACATTCCATAAAAGTGGCTATTGTTACCTTCAGCGGCATCTCCTTCCTTCACAGGGTTATGCAGCCCTTTCCTCTCCAGGGTGTTCTAAACTTTCCATCACCTCAAGGGACTATGACATTCATTAAACCATCCCTACCCCGCCCTCCTTGTCACACCCACTGGCAACTGCCACGTTTATTCTGTTGGAATAATCTTTTTGTACGCTGTGATGTGTCTCTGTCCTTCCTCACCTGCCTAAGGCACCTTCTGATTGGCTGAATAAAGAGCTGAATGGCCAATAGCTAGGCAGGAGAGGATAGATGGGACTTCCCAGGAGAGATAGGAACTCTGGGAAAGAATCTAGCATGCCAGCCAGACATGTGCCAGACAGTCAGATGTGCAGTACTGAGGAGAGGTAATGAGCCACGTGGCAGAATGTGGATTAATATAAATGGGTTAGTTTAAGTTTGAAGAGCTGGTTGTGAACAAGCCTAGCTAAGGCCAGGCTTTCATAATTAATAAAAAGTTTCCAAGTGTCATTATTTGAGAGCTGGTCTAAAGAAAGACCCATTATAATATTCTGTCTCTGTGGTATGCTATTCTGGATACGTTATATACACAGAATACCAGTGTGGCCCTTCTGTGTCTGGCTTTTCCCATAAGCATCCTTTCCAGGCTCATTCATGCCGCAGCACGTCTGCATCCCACGATGTGCTCCTTCATCAACAGCCCAGCTGGCCTCCTCTGTTCTCCATTCCCATTTCCGCTAAGGAGTCAGGCAGGCCTTATTTCTTGCTGTTTTAACTTCCTATCTGGAGCTTCAAACCCAGCCTCTCCAGAAGTCAAGTTTCAACACGTCAGTTCTCAATGCTCTCCAGCTCTGGTCATATCCAGATACTTAGCCTGAAGCTGGAAGCAGTCCAGGGGCTGGGCCTTCTTCCCTGCACTTGAGCTATCCCAGGTCTGCTCCAGCTTTCAGCTTCCACCAGACCAACGAACCATCCACTGCTCCTCTGAACAGAGGCAACCGCTCCTTCCATTCTCTTTGGTCCATCATTCCCATCCCAATGGACATCTCCTGTTCTATCCTCCCCCCAGATCCAGTTCAAATCCCCCTTCATCCTCTATCACTGTCTCTCTGCCTCTCTCCACTGGTCAAGGGTAATGGACTGTCCTTTTCTTCCAACTGCTTATAAGAAGTTGTGCACATGTGTTCTATCTCTTCTCTGGGATGTAAATTCCTTTAAGGCAGGGTGATTTTTTGAATTTCTACAGACTCAGTCTTGCAAGCAGACATGACTGAATTTGATGAGCCATAAATAGGAAGCTGGGACATGTCTAATGACACCAACCAACACAGATGGGACACTTCTGTTGTCCTAGCTGGGTCTAGGAATATTTAAACCACTTCTGATTTGGTAAAGTACCACAGCTTGCAACTCCCTTCCCCTCTGGCTGACCCTTGAGGAAAGCTGGTAAAGACAGAAGAGGGTAAGGGTGGGTGGGAGCATCTTACTCGGCATCTGCTGCCCAGGACTAAAGTTTGGGGACAAGATTTACACAACGTCTCTTTTGGAGCTCAGACACCTCTGTACTGAGGAAAGTCATTTTTCCTGCAGTGGCACACCTAAGCCAGGAGAGATGACGTTCTCTGCCAGTTTTTGCAGTGGATGTCCATGCGTGTGTCTTCTTGTCCACCTTGTAGGGGAAAACATCACAATCCTGCTTTGTCTTGCTCTCTGGTGGATGAGTGCCCCGCCATTGTCCCAAGGTCGCTGAGACACTGCAGACATGGTTCTTACAAGGGTCTGGGCTCTCTGGAACAGTGTGAAGGCTGGTTCGGACTTGAGTGGGACAGCCATAGAGAAGCTAGGGTGCGGTACTCAGAGTAAAGGGGGTGCTGTTGGCAGAACCTCTGTGGAGGTGTGGATTTGGGTGAGAAGCTCTCATCGTTATTTATTCCCTCCTCCCTTTCTAATCTGTATAAATCCCTCCGTTCATCCATCCTATTTTGTGGGAGACCAGCTCCCACATTTATTTACCCCAGGGACTCTTGAGGAATGAGGGATAAGAGATTTAGATAGAAATAAAGAGGGGAGAGAAACAGAAAATGCAGGATAGCCTTGGGTGGGCCTGGATCCTTATTTACTGGCCCAGAACTTCATTCCAAAGAGCTTTTTATAACAATGCCAAGGGGCGGGGCAAAAGGCCTCCCCTTTGTTAGATACAACCAAGTGTAGACCCTTACAAACACCTGATACTCAGGCCCGTGGTCCAATCAACCTTTTATGCAGTCCTGCTGTATACAGACACTAGGAAACATAGATGGGCTCGAACACTATTTGGTTTTGCAGGAGGGATAGGTAACAGTATTAGGATATAGCTCAGGCTGGCATTGAACTTGCGGTTCTCCTGCCAGGACTGTGGGCAGACCATGATCCTACCCTCTGTAAGGTCTCTTGTCACCGATCTCCCACAACATCATCCCTCAGATGTCTGCACCTGTTACTACGTTTGAGTAGCTATCTGAAAAGCCAAACAAAGAGCTCCAGTTCCTGTGTAGCTGTTCAATTAATTAAGTTTATTTAGTGCTTGGTGCAGAACTTGTGAGTACTACCTCAGCGATGTACAACCAGCCCCAGCCGTGAACTGGGTTAAATTGTAGAAAGAACGGCAACAACCAGGAAAACAGGGTTAGTCTGAAACTTTTCAAGACTAAAGTTGGGGGGCATGTTAGGATTTCTGGAGCTACTTCGGGCTTCCGACAAGCACCAAGCATCTGTTGCAGGACAATGACTGCCCACGTCACACATCCTCCTGTGACTTAGATGGTGGCAGTGGCTTTGAGTTCACTTGGGCTGTGCACAGGCTCCAGGCTCCTTAAGGGCTTCTCATGAATGCCTGGCCTCTCCAGCTTTACGTGGGCTAACTGGCCTCCTGCTAGTCCCGGGTCTGGTAGCTGTTCTCTGGGTATCACCCTACCTTAGTTCCGGTCCTCTGGCCTGCTAAGCTTCCTGAGGCCTTCCCTCTGGCCCTGTTTCTTCTCCCTTACACACCTCCCGTGCTGTTCCTTCCCCTGGCTAATGTTCCTTGTCCTGAGCCTTCACGACTTCCTTCCGGAAGTCCGCCCTCAGCCCAGCCCCTCTCCTCCGCAGCACCTCTCAGGTGTTATTGCGCAGAACCGTATACACTGTTTCTTCCCTAGACTAGAGGCTTCCTGGAGTTACAGGGGTGTTACACCAATGTGCCCAGCTAACTGCTGTGGGGTTTTGAGGTGGGAACAGGGGCGGCACAGGTGTGGCAGCTAGTTAGGGACAAGACTGGAGGCATTTTAGCACCTAACGTCCCACACTGGGATGCTTTCATTTCTGTGTGCTAACACGTGACCCACTATCAACAGCACATGCTCAGTTGATTTATCGATGCTCTCCCACCAGGTACCTTAAAATGAATGATGTGGCCCCTGGAGACGATGCCCATGTCTTTCAAATCTTCCTCATCCAGAAGCAGCAACCGCTTGCCTGTGATGTTGTTTTCCTTAAACAAGCTTGCATAGCTACTCATCTCTACCGAGGAGTCACCTGGGGGAGAAAGGCAGAAGGCAGGAAATGAGGCTGAATCATAGCCCAACAAAGTCAACTCCAGAAATAAGAAGGTAATTTATTCCACTTGCCTTTTCTGACGAGCTGCTGGACCCAAAAATACTGCGAAGAGAAGACACACATGGTTCGGGAGGGTCACATACGGGCAGTAGTCATTCTCAACAAGAAAACCGTGTCCAATAGATTCAGATGTCTCTAACTTAGCCACAGGGGAGGATGAAAGAGTCCTCTTTGTAGTTTAAAGCCTCAGGCTTTCAAATTGGAGATATTCCTCCCGTGGGGGGCATTGGGAAGTTGAGAGAGTTCCTTGGAAGAGAGAATCTCCTACAGGCGATCCTATAATGACTTTCCCATTTACATGTGCAGGTAGTGAATGCCACGGGACTTGTTTCAGGAACTGTGTGAGTAAACAAGGACCACACAGCAGTGGACAGAGAGATGGACAGAATGAGGACCCCCACTAGGTCATGTTTGGCCATGGCAGCCATTTGGAGGGCATGCAAAAGATGGTACTTTCTGTGTCGAGTGAGATGGTTACACCAGGGGTCCCCTTGTCCTTGTACATCATTTGACACCTGTTTCCTGGTGGCCTAACATTACCTCAGTGAAGACACACAGAGAAGAGACCAGTTTCAGTCACTCTGGTTCCCTGGGTCCCTTGACAATGGACTTTAGGCTGAATGGCATGGGAGCCACTTAACCTTACCGCAAAGACTAAAAATAGCTCCTAGAAGTCAGTTCTTTCAAATCAATTTCCTTTCAAAGGAGATGGACCACCCTTGTAGGTGGGGAGAAAGCTATTATGTACAGGGCCAGGGCTGGCAAGAGGCTCAGCTTCTAGGGTTCAAGGAGTGGAGAGAAACAGGAAGCTGAGACTCAGCTTCTTTACTTGGTGGGGCCCAGGCCGCTGCCTAATGCTGAAGGAATCTTACTTCAGACAAATAAAAGGGGCAGAAGGAGCATGCTCCAGCCCCACACCAGGCTGAGGTCTAGAACAGGTCTCCTGGAATTCCTAATCATGACTCTTTTCCTTGAGATGCCTTGAGCAGGGGTCTGTCTCCCTAGGGTGGAGCCCATCCTTGCTAGGGCTAGCTGGCATTTCATCTTTATTTTCTTCTTCATTTAATGATGCCCTTGAGCTTGTAAAATGGACCTGGACCGGCACGGGGCCCTAAAGTCTCTCATCAGCAGTCCTCAAAATGGTTTTGCCGTTAAGGAAGCGGATAGGGAGACCGAACTGGCTACCTGGGATTGCTCCTCAGGGAGTCTATCCGGAGCTGCGTGTAGCCTTCCTGTGGACTTAAGTATCCTGCCTCCTGGGATGTAAGATTATGGGGCACACTCTGTCCATTCCTCCTGGGGAAGCCAGGGTAAGGAAGGCAGTTAGGCATCTTGCCATTTAATGAGCAGGCCTGAGATGGGAGAGGAACACATACAGGGGGCTCCGGCCAGTCACTGTCTCTCTCCTCCATGCTCAAGTCTGCCGCTGGCGTTATAGGAAAGTTTAAGAATTGAATATTTTTTCAAGTATGTGTATTTGGCATCCCGAATCATAGCTTTTATCTTGCTATTGGTATTACTATATTCTGAAGTATTTATATATATACTCTCTCTATATGTATATATATTATATAATATAGTATAGTTTTTATCTTGCTATTGGTACTACTATATTCTGGAGTATATATATACATATATATATATGTATATATATTATATAATATAGTATAGCTTTTATCTTGCTATGGTATTACTATATTCTGGAGTATTTATATATATACTCCATATATATATTATGTAATATAGTATAGCTTTTATCTTGCTATTGGTTTTACTATATTCTGGAATATTTACTATATATACTCCATATATATATGTATATGTATTTATATTATATAATGTAGTATAGCTTTTATCTTGCTGTCAGTACTACTATATTCTGGAGTATTTTCATAGCCAGTTAGGAAGATGGAACCCTCCTCAGATTTGAAGAGCTAGTTGCTTTTGCTGTTGAGTCCTTATTTTCAATCACTAGTATATTATTTATTTATGCAAAGAGGGGAGTTTGTTAACTTCTGCTGGTCAGACCCAGCTCTCTCTAGCTGCGCTTGCAAACTTGTGAGCACATCTGCCGGCTTCCTGTCCGGCTCCCATGAGGCACTAGCAGAAGCAGCTTACCACATCGTCTTCAGTCCATGCACCGATCTCAAAGGAAGGCAGCAGCTGCGTGGGAGATACGAAGGAAATGAAAAAGGGAAGCAATAGTATCCTTGCCTTTTTGGTTTGTCGGCTCGTCGGTCTCAGCTCTCCTGCAGCTCTGGCTTCCTCTGGCAGGTTAGGTTGAGAGGAAGACAGTTCCCTCAACCTTCAGAGGAGGTTCTCAGTGTCCAAGGATGCTGAGCCCCACAGCCAATTTGCAAATCAGTTCCTGGCCACAATCCATTCTACCTTACAAGCTGTCTTAAGGGTGACTTGGCACAACTTAGTGTAGTCTTCTTTGGCATGGGGCTTGGCAGGAAGGGCTGTACATCGCACAGCAGGGCCTTGGAATCAAAGCCTTTCTGACATTCACCAGCTATGAGAGCGGCCTTAGAATTCTCGGCCAGCAGTAGGATAACGGGATAATTTACCTGTTACCGGAAATTCCAAAGCAACTATAAGTAACCAGGTGACTTATTTTGCCTGTTCTCACAGGGGTTCCTGGGCTTAAACATCCCTGTTGTGTGGATGAGGCAGGCCATGCCCTAAGGCATCTGGGTTCAGAGTTGCTCTAACACTGACTGAAACACTTCCCGTCAGGGACCCGTGTGCAATGGGACTTGGAGAGCACTTCAGCCGGTGCAGCCCAATAAGGGCGAAATAGCAAACACTTTCAGAACTTGAAAAGGCCTGTGTCCCACTGGTATAGCCAATAGCTCCAACTAGCTTGACTTAGCAAGACAAACGTTTATTCATGATTCATGAAAGAATATGCCGCAGTATCACCCAACCTCTGTTACAGTCTTTTTCTGTGAACAAATTGGGAAAAAGAATTTGATGGGAGTAGGTATGATCTAAACACTTTTTATATATGTATGAAATTTTCAAAGAACAATAAAAAAAAGAAAAAAAGTTGAATTTAGTTGCTTTTGCTGCTAGTGTGACAATCTGATGGTGGCTAAGTTAAACTTTCTAATTTAGAAATATTTATTGTATAACCACAAGCTCAAACGGCTAGGAAATCCTATAAAGAATTTCATTAGAACTGAGCAAAACATCTGTGGATTATATTTGGGAGAGGCCACTTTTATCATGTTTGGGTTTTTTGTTGTTGTTGTTGTTGTTACTAATGCTCAATACTTGGCACATTTGCATGTACACATGCATATTTGCATGTGTGTGGGTACATGCAAGTATGTACATGAGGGCCAAAGGAGAACCTTGGGTGTCATTTCCTCAGGTACTACTGACTGGCCTGGAGCTCATCGATCAGTCTGGGCTGGCTGAGCAGTGAGTGCCAGAGACCTATCCACGTGTCTGCCCCCGGTACTGGGATAAAAGTCCATGCCACAACAGCTGGCTTCTTATGCATCTTCTGGGACTTGAACTCAGGTCCTCATGTACACAAAGCAAGCGTTTTACCTACCAAGTTCTCTCTCTAGCCCCACCTGTGTACTTTTTATCATACTGTCTTATAGAATGATACAATTATAGAATGAAGGATGCGTGTATTCAGTTGCCAAATTATTTGGCAGTCTGCTCAGTGTTGATAGGCATACAGAGAGCGATGTTTCCTAGCAGATGACAGGGGAATGGGAGGCAAGTGGCTTGAGCTGAGGATTGCAGGCCCTGGGGAGAAAGAGAAAGTGAAGAAGAACAGCTAGGTAAGATTCTGGCCATGGGGATGAAGTGGGTGTGGCCCGCTCACTTAACTGGAGCACAGGATGCAGTGAAATTGTGTTGGAGGAAAAAGAAAAGCCGATTCTGGGTGTGGCAGAGCAGGTTTTATTATCTTAAACCCTACTGTTTAAAATAAACATGGATGTGCAGACTCTGAGTACCACGTCTAGGTTACAAGGACATAAAGCAAATGCTCGAGTCAGTCATATTCTCCACATACGCTGCCACCTGTGCGCTTCCTTCCTCTGAAACACACGTGCCATGAAGGAGTCACTAGCATGCTCACCTGCTTTAATACTGTGGACACGTGACTCAAGGAAGCTCAATAAAGTGCATGGCAATCAAAGAAAGGACATGACAAGCTTCACTTCTTCACAGGGCAGCTGCATACAGCTGCGGAAACATGCCATCCCTTTTGTATCCCACCACAGACACAAATGTGAAGTAAGAGACATCGAGATGCCATACAGAAGTACTGCTCTGCATTAAGGCTGGTCTCCACAGGATGTCAGTGCATGTGTGATGTGTGTGTGTGTGTGTGTGTGTGTGTGTGTGTATGTGTGAATGTGATGTGGGGTGTATGTGTGAACGTGATGTGGGGTGTGTGTGTGAGTGTGATGTGGTGTGTGTGTGTGTGTGAATGTGATGTGGGGTGTGTGTGTGTGTGTGTGTGTGTGTGTGTGTGAATGTGATGTGGGGTGTGTGTGTGTGTGAATGTGATGTGGGGTGTGTGTGTGTGTGAATATGATGTGGGGTGTGTGTGTGTGTGAATGTGATGTGGGGCGTGTGTATGTGAATGTGATGTGGGGTGTGTGTGTGTGTGAATGTAATGTGGGGTGTGTTTATGTGAATGTGATGTGGGGTGTGTGTATGTGAATGTGATGTGGGGTGTGTGTATGTGAATGTGATGTGGGGTGTATGTGTGAATATGATGTGGTGTGTGTGTGTGAATGTGATGTGGGGTGTGTGTGTATGGTATTTTGACTTTTACATCATTTCCATATGTGCTAACAAAACTGAGGAATAAGTATTTCTTAAATAAAGATTGTAAATGAAATAACACCTTCAGTTTTAATGTGCGAAGGACGGCAGAGCTCTTGCCGCTCGCTCTGTGGCTGGCTCATCAACATTATGCCACAGGGAAGACCTGAGCTCTGCCTGCAGCTCCCTCCAGCAGGAGTCTGCAGATGTTTGCAGAGATCAGTAGAAAGAGGGCTGGGACCAGGCGCTGCTGCAAGACGGTTTGAATTTGGCAAGACAGGGGCTAAGAGTTAATGATCTCCGGCCACACAGAGGCTCACCGTCTCCTTCATGTTTCCTGTACCTTGTTAACATATCAGTGCATCTGCTGTCGATGAGTTCTAAGCCTTTCTGTTTTCTTTGGGGATAAAAAAAAAAAAAAATCCCTCATGACTGCCCCATCACTTTAGTAATTCATTATTTATACTCCAGCAGACTTCAGGGGAGCAAAGCTAGCACTCGTGTGCATGTGTGTGACACGGATTTCTTCAAAGGATGTTGGGATCCAGGCTAACAAAGATCTTATGTACACAGCGACACATAACAAAGGCCTTTACTGTCAAAACGTTTATTGCAAAATGGAGTCTTAGAACAAAGGAAAGCAGAGAGAAGTTCACATCAGAATGAAATGTATGACACCAACTTGGATTTCTGAATACATCGTGGACTCAGTGCTGGAATATCAAATTCCAACCACGAAGTCGGCAACTAAACAGTCTTACCACACAGGAGTGCAGTTTAATCTTCCATACAAACATTATACAAGGCATTTGGCATAAGACTAGTTCAGAATAACATTGCAATAGAGTGAAGGAGAGAAGATTGTTATGAAACGCAGCAATGATGCCACCTATTAAAAGCTCAAACTCAGGGACAGCAATGTTTTCTAATAGCAGTTTTTTTTTTTTTTTTATAGTGCAAAAGCGGTGTGTCGTGTCGGAATTAAGAGTATTCTGCACACGCTATAAAACAGTTGTGTCAGTGCCTGAACTCTACTTTGAAATCACTAACCCCATGCCAGAAAGTTTTTCACACAAGCAACAGAGTACCCACAAAGTTGGGGTCTGAGAAAACATGGCCTGTCCCCGATTTCCTGATAGACACAGATTTTTTTTTTTTTAAATCACAGAATGCTGTACCTAGAGCGGGCAACGCTCTGTCCAGCAGGGTGGAGCCTCTGTGGCAGTGCTTATAGTCTACACAGGAAAAAGGTCTTTCTCAAAAGCAGCAGCGGTGCCTGATTATAGAAAGAATTATGCCTACTGTGTGTTTGTGGACTCGTTTCACAAGGCTGCCCACGTCTAGTGTGACAAAAGTCGTTTTTAAAGTATCACTAGGTTTTAAAACCATCTTTCATAAAATTCTTAGCACTCTAATGAAAACTGAAGTTATATACATACATAGTAACTTGAAGGGAAATGGGTCTGGGTCTCTCCTAAATACCCCTTCCTCTAGTCCTTTTGGTTTAAATGGGGATCAAGTGTGAATACCTCAGCTGGTGTTTAAAGTCTAACAAATTCACTGCATTTTTTTTTTAAAGTTACTGGTTAAAAAACAAAAACAAACCAAAAACTGTCCTCAGTATTTTCAGAGCATCAAAAGCAGTGTGTGTGTGTGTGTGTGTGTGTGTGTGTATGTGTGTGTGTGTGTGTGTTTGTGTACCTTCAACCTTATCCCACTGGCGATTTGTGAAACAATAAAAATGTGATTTTGCTTTAAAAAAAATAGAAATAATTTCCTTTAAATGACTCTGCAGAATGACGGTCTCCACCAGGGCTGTACTATGGTGGAGTCACCTTAACGGGGCAGCGCCCCTCCCCCAGGTGGATGCAGTTATTTCATAGGGTTCCTACCAACAACCGTGACGGGGGAGATGAAACCATTTCCACAAACAGGGTTCTGAGAAAAAGCTACAACTTCCTAAAACGTAGGAGGTGTCATTATCGTTCTGAAAAGGCTTGGGTAATCTTGTTTTGGGGGAGACCTAGAGCTGGAATAGCAGATGTGTAAGGCTTAACACACTTCACAGTGGGGACGGACGATGCTGTGGGGATTTGGGGCGGAAATCTTTGCAAGGTGGCACTGTTCCTGGCAAGCAGGATGCCATCAGGCTAGGCGGGAAACTGGCTGGTCAAGGTGACATTACCTCTCAGCTGAGAATCATCATAGGTGTCCTCAAATTCTACATGCTCAGCTTTAAAGAAAGGGAAAATGTGATGTATTCAGTCATCTGGCTGACAATCGTTACCACAATCTAGAGTTCTAATTTTCGTTCTGAACCTTTACAATTTTCAGGATTTCTTTAACTTCTGAATTGTGATCCTTTGTAAGGTCACTGGAATAAAATCTAACACTGACAGCTTGTCATTTCAAAAACTGATCTAAAAAGTGAGTTAGAGCTATAGAAGCATCATTAGAAATTCTGCATGTGGCTAATAGACATTTCTTTATAAAATCAATTGAATCTAAAGCTTTCTAGTAGTTGTTATAGATGGTGTAAGAACTCTAGAGGATCCTGTTTATTTGAGTCAGATCTCAGGTATGTTTGAGTGCGCCGACCCCCACGACAGAGTTTCTCTGTGTAACAGCCCTGGCTGTCCTGGAACTCACTCTGTAGATCAGGCTGGCCTTGAACTCCCAGGGAAAAGACAGCAGTTAAGAGCTGGAAGAAATATGCCTGGTCATGGTAAACCTAGATCTGATATAGAATCCAGTAACTTTTCCCTAGTATCACCATCAGGCTGATTTTTAATGCACTAAAATTTTTATACAGAATATGAATTAGGTATTGATTTAGGAAAAAGCATTATTTCCATGCCATTCCTATGTTCTAAACTAACTCCTGATTAGTGGGTGGTGAGGTGAGTGTTCTTCCGTCTAAGGCAGAACTCGCTACTCACAGAGATCCCTTCACCTGCCTTGGCTTTGTGCAAATGGCACCCATCAGCCAGGCCTTTTCTGACCACACTTTGAAGACCTCTCCCGCCAGCCTCCCTTTCCTTCCTTGCGTCAATCTCCAGCTTGCACTTAAAATCATAACGTTCTCTGATGTACGCTTTACTAACTGCTCACTCTTGCTCACTAGCATGCACGCTCCACGAATACAAATGCTATTTTCTAGAACTTGGTAGACACCAGGGTCCCAGTGAATACTTGTTGAACAAAAGACTTTATTTATTTTTTTTTTTCCTGAGCAGATGAGCAAGAGGCTTTAAGACCGTGTACCTGCCACTGTCTCCTTCAGGTACTCATGGCATGCTGGGAAATCAGGAGTTGCTGGGCATCCTTTCTGCTCCCCTCCAAGTTGTCCTGTTTGAGTGGCCTGGCTACAGATCTAGAATACCTATGTGCAGAGGATTACAGCAGCACAGGTATGAGGGAACCCATCTTCTCAGGCACACTGTACCTGTCTGTAAACACCCAGCACAGGTGGACCTGGCCGCGGCACCTAGGTTCCAAGAGCAACCGAATTAAATCTGTTTGCACGTTTTACATCCTAAGAACTGCTCTCTTTACATTTCCTGAAAGCTATCTACTTTTAACTTCATACTTCTGAGCAAGTATCACTTGCAATAGATACTTTGGTGTCCCAGAAGGCAACTGAACCTACCTATTTCTCAGTGTCCCTTTTACCTGGCAACGAACTGTAGTTGGTATTAAGTGGCACCTGCCATGGCCTGGTGCTATGCTACATGGTTACACACTTTCTTCTGATCCTTTTTCTTTGAAGGAGGTTAGCATTCCTGTCATGATAATGGAGGGTAAATAGGCTCAGAGATTAGTCTACCCAAGACTGCACAGCAAACAGACACCCAGAACATTGTACTGGCTATTTCTCGCCAAATGAAGTTGTAGTGTCTGCTTTTCATTTTTTGGTGGTACTTTTCAGTGCTCACTGAGGATTAGAAGCACATTGCATCTCAGATTCCCAAGGACTTCATAACCAAACATACTTAGTAGATGATTTCCAATCCTTTCTTGGGACAGAGTTCTGCTATGTAGCTCAATCAGGCTGCTACTAAAAGCACTGTCCCTCTGCCTCAGCCTGTTAAGTGTTACAGTTATGACATGAGCCACCACACCCATCTGATGTTAGAGCCTCTAAACAAGAAGGCCCACTAAAACTATTTCGTTTTCATTGTCAAATGAAGGATGCTATTTTTGAGTTAGATTGATAAAGAGCTTTGTTTTGTTTTGCCTTTATCTAGATGTAATTTTTATAGGAGTTTATAGCTTAAATAGGTTTTGATAGATAAACCAGTCTTCCGAGAGTGTCTCTGGGTAGCCTGGCCCTCATAGTAAGTAGCACCTGAATCTAATTCTCAAACCAGCATCCCAGAGCAGTGAAAAGGAAAGGGGGGGGGGGGGGGGCAACGCTGTACAGCTACCTTTAACAGAAAGACCTCTTCAGAATGCACTTGTGTCTATGAAGGATAATTTGTCTTTCCTATTTATAGTGTTTATTTTTCCTAAACATAGATTAAAATCTAGTATTATTATTATTATGCACCTCTGGAAAAAACAAAGAAACAGAGTGCCTTTGTTGGCTGTTCAGAGCAGGTGTGTGCTTAGCCTGCTCATGCCTAGACACATCCCTTTGGGACCATGTGTTCCTGTGTAAAGGACAAGCTAAGCCTAGGGTGACAGTGTGTTCACGTTAGTGTGCTTCCAGCCAGCACAGGGGTATGCAAGCTTGCTACGTCTGCTGCTCGCTTCAAACCAGAGTAGTTTTCCTTCAAATGTCACTAGAGAACACCAGCCAGGTTTTACTTTGAGGAGTTGTGAGCTATTTGGTTTGAAAATTCTTGGTGTTTAGGTATGTCTGAGGAAGATTTTTTTTTTTATAATCTTCTTTCATCTCAGCCTTTATTTTTATTTATTTTTTTTTAATGTGGCTGGATTTTATAGTCACCAGTCACCTCCACCATTACAATGTATTGTACAGGAAGAAACCTTGGTGTGCTGGGGAAGAATCGACGTCAGAGTGGAGTCAGGGATGGAGTGCTTGCTCACAGTGGACATTTCCCAACCAGCTAATGAAGGGGATAAAATACAGTCAAATACAAACTACAGACTATGCACATATTTCTATGATCAGGCACCGCACTCGCTGATAAATATGCCTTTAGCTTAATCCCCCTGCCTCGCTTTTCTGAATGCAAAAGTAAAGTCACGCTGATGAAGGGACTGCCCCAGGAGCTTGGCCTCAGGTGCAGCGCTCGGTGCTCGCCTCCTACGCTGTTTTTTGCACAGACTGAGATAATACATTTCTTCTGTTTAAAAATTTTTTTTTTCAATTTTATTACTTTCTGCCATCATTCACTGTTATTCTCCACATCATTCTCTTCCTCCTCACCATCATCATCATCACCTTCTGACAAGTCAAACTCACTGAACCCCAGGGCCATGTTGACTTTCTTCCCCCTCCTCTTAGATGTGGTTTTGGAGGAATTCTGCTTGGCTTGCATGTTTATCTGCATCCCAGAATGCAGCACAGCTCCTGCTTTGTTCATTGAGAAGACATCCCCAAAGCCCATGAGCATCATGGCCTGCAGACTTGGGTTCATGCCATGGCCCTCCCCGTTACTTGTTGCTGTGATCTGACATGACATCTCTGCACTGTTTGACTCCTCTGTTTTAGATTCAAAGTAAGACTCCTCAGACATTCTTGCAGCAAGAGGCAAGAGAAGCTATCGAAGGGAAAGAAAGGACAGAAGTGAAAAGAGAAATTAGTGCCAATTTAAATCAGGGGACAGACACCACAACACTAGTTGGTACTACGCAGGAGGTGAATGATGAGGACTTACTTAATGGCAGATTTGGTGCCGGTGTATGGCCATAATTTATAAATGACAGGGTAAATCGTAAATAAAAGCTTGCAAATCACCACAGTGAGCCAAATTTCAAATGGACAGGTAGGGACCAGTTTTAAGTCCTCGTTTTGCTTAAAACAAAATAGTTTTTAGGATGTCTCTTAATTTTTTTTCCCAATTTCACTTCCATACAGAAACATTTGATTAACCACTATATTAATTAAAAAAAGAAGAGATGAAGCAGAGATTAAATCTCAAGTCAAAACAATTCAGAAACCCCATCCCAAGGCAGAGCTCAGAGGAAGGGCAGAAGTTAGGCTGTGTGTCCGGCTGGGGAGCCTGGGGACTCCACCTCTCTAATGGGCTAGTGCCCTAAGCACACGCTGAAGGCCACTTTATTAGCTTCCATTGATTCCTGGACTCCAGCTAGATCCGGCACTGTTTAATTTATTCCAGTTCTTATACAACTCACCTGGGAATAAACTCCAGGTCCTGTCTCTAACCTTCAAGTCAGTCACAGTGAACACGGGGAACTGGGGGAATGCTGCTTAGGACTCACTTAGATCGTCTCCTTGGGGTAGCTGCTAATCCCTGAGTCTCCTTTCAGTGGGACGTGTGTCCATGAGTTCTTTCTCACATTGTCACAGTGGTGACAAATGTTTATTTTCTGCCTTACGTAATTACCTTTAACAGCCTACCTAATCCATAATGTCTGCTTCTATTTCTTTATGATAAAAACATCGTTTTTATATCTTCTTTAGAGAACTAGGCAAATAAAGGTTCATACTTTGCACATGGCTTGAGAGGCGTGAACTTAAGATAATGTACAAATAATGAAACTCTTAGACGAACTTTACATTCTTAGGGTTAAGGTACCAAATATTTAGTACCTTTTTTTTTTTTTTTTAATTTTAAGAACTTAAAAAACTTATCTACAATTGTTGCAGGCACAGGAAGGCCACAGGTGTATCAGGTCAGAGGACAACTTTTGGGAGTCAGTTCTCTCCTACCCTGTGAGTTCCAGAGACTCAACTCGGGTTATCAGGCTTGCAAGTACGTTTAGCCACAGAGCGACCTCGACAGGCCAGTTTTCTAATTTCAGTTACCGATGGAGCTCAGTTTTCAAAAACCAGCTTGTTCTATTAGGAGAGAATTTTGGTGCGGTGGGCTCTGGATCAAGGTCATGTGGTCCAGGCAGCCTTGGGTCCTTACTCATGGGCAGGGCCTCACTCCCTATGGCCACCCTTCTCGAATTCTCAAATTGGTTGTCAATTATAGCAACTCTAAGGAACACTTTGCTGCTCATTGATTTGATAATTGCTGAGGTCTCTTCTCACATTATGTTAGCCCCTAAAGAGCTCCACAAATATTTCTCAAAAAAGACTCTAAAATTTTTACAGCAAGCTGCAACAATTATTAAAAATAAGCACCATCCGTATTTATACATGGAAAACTCATTTTCCCAAGCCTCTTTAATGTTTCAGTTCTAGGAAGGAAAATAGTATCCCTGAAATCAATTTGATGGTGTTTTTATGCAGTTGTGAAAATGTGAGACTGTTATATTTAAGATGAAGCTACCTATTAAAAAAAAAAAAAAAAGGCCCAGTTTCGCCACTTTTAAAAAGCTCCCTCTGGTTCTCAGCAGTCAAGTTTAAAGCCAACTAGAAACCGAAGTGAGGATAAAAGAAAAACAGCTGCTCATCAAACACCTGAGCATAAACTCCTTTCCCTTAGAAATGCCAGCTCTAGGCAGAGGAGATGTTGAAAGCAAGTATTATAAACAAAGAAAACTTGGGCCTCATAAGTAAAAAGGGAGGGAGCCGTGCGGAGAGCGTGCGCCATGCTGTCCATTGTTAGCTGGTGGCCTGCAAGGCACTGTCTTTAAACTAAGTTTTCTGGAGTTAAAATGCAAGATACAACCTACTAAGCACCTGGCGTGTTTTATTCTTTAATCCACAACTGTGTTACCAGCAGCAATAAGACGTGCAAGGCAGCCCATAATTCTTTAGCAAAACTCATGCCAATGAGCCAAGGCAAGGTTCTAAAGCACGCTCTAATAGGCGGTTGAAAGTTTTCCTGATAATACTGCATTTAGAGGGAGTCAAGCCATGCAGCGCTTTACAGCTAAGGTTTCAACGCACTTAAAAAGCAAAACAAAACAGCCCGCAGCCTTCAGCGGATGGGCTGTAGAGACAAGGATGCATTCTGGCTCCTGCTCCCACCTGCTTGCAAGAAGCTGGGCTCTTTCCGGAGCCAGGGTGCTGCATCCCACTGGTACCAACTCAGTCTGGACAGGAAACTCACCCCTTTCCCCTTCTTGAGAGTCTGGTTAAACTCACAGGATTCACTAACAAAAGTGAGGGACCCTTTTAATAGCTCCTGGCAGTCTCATGTACAGCAATTCAGTTCTTACCTTGGCATTCCTGGGATTACCAAAGGCATTTTTGAAAAGGGTAAATCTGTAACATTTAGATGCATTCTCCTTTTTGGGGGTGAGGGGGTATCAGATTGCTTCTGCATAGGAATTGGAAATAGAGACAGAGTCTCTCATTCTTTAGACACAGGGAAACATTTTGCAATCTGTCACAGGCTGCTCAATGGAGGTTGCTCAATGGAGCTTAAGACTTGCCTAGATAGGAAAGGTCTTTGAGGAACACAAAGTGAAGGGCATTTAACTTTTTTCTTGTTATCTTTGTCAGTAACTTTATTTTTAATCTCTCATTCCTTGTGATTTTACGTGGATAAATATTGCCCACTGAAAAATCCTAGAAAAACCAACCTTAAGATTTTCTTGCTTCCTGAAAGTGACTGCTATGTAAAATCTAGAAGAATGCTGAAATACGACCTAAAATTTAACATACAGCTTAAGCTCAAGGTTAGAAGATAAAGAGCCAGGACTCCTCTGGACTCGGAAAAGAACAAGGGTCTTCCTAGAGGTACAGCAAGCCGGCTTCCTGTCCCAGGAGAAGTCTTTCCCCCATTTTATGCTGCTCATAATCATCGCACTAAATTAATAAGGAATATTAATGCTTGTCATCACTGTCAGCAGCCCAGCTCAATCTCAGAAAGAAAATGTGGTTAAGTTCTGACACACCCAAGACATTCCTGGCGGCCTGGCAATTACAGTTATTAATTACTGATGGCCTCTAAGTGCAATGCTGAACAGCAGCATTCCAACAGTGTTCTGAGGCCCTAACAGACGGTCCAAAAATACATTAGAGTTTACTCTAGTAACTTTAACATACAAATGAGCCAAGAGAATAGCAGTTCTTAAGGAAAGATCCAGAAGGAGGGATTTTTCTTTTAAATAGGTTTTTGTTTTCCTTTAAACGTGTGGCATTTTGGTGTTTTATACTCCTTACTACCAGTGCAGGCCTTTCATTCTCAGGAGCAGAGCAGGGGAAGAAAGCTGGAGGGTGGGGAGGAGATTAGCCATGCTGCCATGCTCAGCCAGGCTTCTGAGTGCTGCAGGGAGCCACTAGGTGGCGTACTCACCGGGGTGTTGGACTGCTCGGTCAGCTTCTGCTCCCACATCTTCAAGCGTCTCTCTCGTTCTTTGAGCTCCTGCTCTTTAAAGCTGAGATCTCGCTCTAGTTTCTTCAGCCTCTCAAGGGTGGCCTCAATTTCGCACCTGCAGAGAGATAACTCAGTGAGTCTCCACTGTCGGTGGCCCTGTGGACACTCACTCGGTGGGTCCATTGGAGCGCTAACCAGATGAAATGCTAAGGAACCAGCCAGAGAAGCGGGACTCTTTATCCTTCGAAATCAACGGGCGGTTTCTAGTTAGGGAAAACAAATTCTGAACATTTCAACAAAGCATTGAAGAGTGATCAGCAACTATGTAGCACAAGTTGGGAGCTAGCATCGTGGGCTAGCCATTTAGTACCTGCTTGTAGTTTATGAAGCTTTACTGCTCACAAGGCACGGTTTCTCATCCTACTTCCTCAACAGCCCCCAAAATGGGTACTGATCTGTTGTGGATCGGATGGGTGGATGGAAAATAGCACACACGTTGTGTAACACACAGAGCAAGCTACCTGGCTGGCATTCTTGCCCATGGAGTGGCTCAGCGAGGCTGATTAACCTGGCAGTTTCTTTGGCTGTAGGGGCAGTGGTTCTAAGATGCTGGGGTTCTACAATATGCTTCACCCTGAGAATCCCTGGGCCGGCTTGTGCCTACGCCTCCACCTTAGAGCAAGCACATGAATTGCTGCTGGGCAACGCTGGCTGTTTCCTCTGTTTAACAAGCACTGGTAATTTTTTTTTCTCTATTTTTTCTTTTATTGAAAATAGACATTTCTCAAGCTGGCCAGTGGTGGCACACACCTTTAATCCCAGCACTTGGGAGGCAGAGCCAGGCGGATCTCTGTGAGTTCGAGGCCAGCCTGGTCTACAGAGTGAGTTCCAGGACAGCCAGGGCAACACAGAGAAACCCTGTCTCACAAAACAAAACAAAACAAAACGACATTTTCTTCATACAATATTCTGATTATGGTTTCCCTTCCCCTAACCACTCTGAGATTCCTCCTACCCATCCAAATCCAAACCCCGTCTCTCCTTAGAAAACAAAGAGGCATCTAAAGAATAATTATAAAATAAAATATGATAAAACAAAAACAAACTAGAACAGTACAAACAGAAGAGAAAAAGCCAAAGAAAACACACAAGGAGTACATATAGACACAGAGACATACACGGTTGTACACACAGGAGTCCCATACGAATAAGCTTTATAATCTAGCAAGCATGTGATACTTGAGTCCCGAAGAATTCCGAGTTCCTTTTAGACTTTATAATTTTACAGGAAGTTCTTTCCCTCGTGTCTAGGCCACTCAGGACTCTGCGCCCAGTGAGAGAAACTGTTCTTTACATGAACTGAAACTGGCAGAACAGCTCGGCATGAACGTTTCCTCCTTCAGGGCTGTCACAGTGTTAACGTCTAAATTTATGCTCTGAGAACTGGAAGTTCTCTTCCTTGGGTTTCTGAAGCGCTTGCACACAAGCCATGAGCCACGTAATGAGAGATGAAAGGGCCTGGGGGGGCTGGGGGGGGGCAAGAAACATGCAAAGAAGTCCGGAGAGCTAAAGACAACACGTCTGTGTCCTGAAAGGACTTCCCGGCTAGCCGCCGAGACAAGCCTGCACCGCACAGCACATGGTGGCAGTGAGACCTTGAGTGTGGGCCCCCAGAGCTCAGCTCATGAACAGACCTAAGCAAAACGTGCCCTGTGTTTCCAGGGAAGGTCAGAGGAAGTGGACATTATTCCACTCCTTAGGGAGGACAACTGAGTTGCCCTGCTCAAGGGGAAGCCTGGAGGTGGGTCTGCATTTGAACCACACTTCACTTCCCTGCCTGTGTGAACAGTCCCCAGCATAGAAAAATTACAGTGCAGCTTCTCTCTTTCCCTGGGGCCGTGGGACAAACCATGAAGGTCCGGCGAAGTCACGGTGCAGTTCCGAGAAAAGGCACAAAAGCAGAATCTTCGAGAATTATGACTTCATCATAAAATCCAAGTTTAATCAAACTTAATATTTCTGACAAAAGTGTTATGCCAATTCACAAACAAGTTTGTTTTAACTTCTCAAATGGAAGACTGAAGAGAAAAAGTCACTGTGGAAAACCTTATAGTAAACTTCCATGACAAAAAAAAATGGAGTCATCCTGAGGGTCATAGGGTGGCAAGGAGGTCGCAGAGCTCGACACACTTAGTGGTGGGATGACCTGGCCGCCTGTGTGTGTGTGACGCTTGGTAAGCCTGTCCTAACTCTCCCGCCAGTGAGACTGATCCCACTGAAGCTCGGTCCTTTCAGTCAGGGTAACACAGTCTGTTTCACTTGTAATTAAATCCAAGGCCTCATCTCAAATTCCGGCCACTGTGATTTTGAGCCCTTGTAGAAAACAGATTAACAGTTAAGTAAGCCGAAAGCTGTGACAGAAACACATACCAGCTGGGAAGAGAACCCTCCTGAGTCTGTCCAGCAGGCCCAGCTTCCCAGCACTGCTCCCTCTCAAATACCATGAGAGAATGACCCAAACCCATGGACGTGAAAAGACAGCACCCCCTTGTTGTTGGTTTTGAACGGGGGGGGGGGATCACTTCCTGTCACATGCGTTTGTTGATGCATTTATATATATATAACCTTCCATCTCTAAAACTACAGTTGGTGAAAACACAAACCAAATCCAGCCAAGGTTGATTTCCACTAGCATCCATTTTCCTCTCCAGGCAATGAACTGCAACCATTCTTCTCCCATTAGACAGATTCACTGAGAAATCACAGGTCAATTGGAAAAAATATCCATATGGCTCATATATTACATGGTAAGAAGTGTATTAAAGTTATGGCATGAACACGTGATGGGTCCTAATACTCAAATTGCGGATATTACATTTTTGATCTCTGTTTTTGGTTCTTAAAAGGCATGTCATAGCGACAGCACTTTGGCCACCATGGGAAAACAACCAACAAAGCGTTTTGCCTACAGGCAAAACCTGAATGCTCCATTTCAACCCTTAGCTCATTCACTATTCCGCCACAGGTTTGTACAGAGTCACATGAGGTCACAATCGAGAAAGCTGGAGCCTCGGGACACAGGTCCCGCTCCGACTGCTCCTACGCCAAGGGGAGGGGCAGCCAAGGATTTCATGAATCGAACCTGATGCTCGCTCTCTTTCCTTACCCAGTTTAAGTGGCTTTTAGTAAGTTAGAGGATTTTCAGAATCTTTTAATTTTCTGAATTAGGTGTTTCGTCCGCCCGCGTGGAATGAAAGATCAAGCAGGAGGCCACCACTGGCAAGCATCCCAGCATGCCTGGACTCACACTTCACTGTGATTCCTATTTGCTGACAGTCTTTGGACCCTGACAAAAGTTGGGGCAAAGTAAGTAGTGGCACAAATGTCCTGTCCCTTGACTATCAGGTGATCTGAAAACCCACAGCATTCTTTTCGGCACGTGGCATGCTGAATGACAGCTTTTTGACTTGATTGGTAACCTAAAATGACCACACCCTGTAACTGCTTCTGAGCTAAAAAGAAATCGGGTACAAAGAATACTTCATGTTGATGGGCAGCTGCCATGACTGACGGCCGCAGTCCGATGTCACAGCACCTGGGCCTCATTCCGGCTCCACTGCCGTACAGGATAAGCTCAGGCAAGTTACACAAGCTGTTGAGGCCTCGGGGATATGTTAGCTCCTGGGATCTGACTGGGGCTGCTGTGGAGATTAAGAAAGAGAATCCAAAAGAAGCATGGGCATCTGGAGGGACCTAATAAACAATAACTGCTTATTAGTATCATAAGCCATCATCCCCCGAGGCTTTAACTAACTGTCAAGTTCAGTTGCCTCCAGCTAGTTTTGATGGCTCAGGTGAGGCCCACGCACTCTTTCAGTTCCCGAGAGGCCTGAGAAATGGTGCCCTCTTACTGAGCAGGGTATTCTCCCTCCTTCTTTACCATCAGTTCTCTTAACTTCCCACCTTGAAGGGGTGGGATTTGTTTGGCCATGCCTGTTGTTGAGATGGGGTTCTGCTATGCTGCCCAGGCTGTGCTTGAACTTGTGACCCTTCTGCCTCAGCCTCTTGAGTAGGAAGGTCTCCAGGCATGCACTGCTCTACCCAGCTTTCACCTTGATCATTCAATTAATCCAGATTTAATGTAGAAGTTTAAAGAAAAAAAAAAAGACAAATAGAAAAACGCCATTGCCCAGTGACCCAGTGACGCTCTGATGCATTTCTTATGTGCATGTACATACAGGTTACTATGCACTGGTTTTATTCTTAAAATTCTGTCATTTTGAATAAGTGAGACTGTAGCCACCATTTTAAACCCATTCCTCAGGTCCACTGATCAGAACTCCTGGGTGGGACTGCAACATTCTGGGTGTGGAGACACCGCTTTTGGAAGCCGGTCTCCTTTCCTTACATGACTGCTGTTTCTAGCTTTGGCATTCTAAACGGGGCTGTCTGAACAAGCACCCAGGCATTCTGTCAGAACTGTCCCATTGGTTTGTTCTGCAATAAATTCATAGTGGTAGGACTTCCTGGGCAAAAGCATTTGTACATTTTGAGGGCATCTAACTATACTGAAAAAAAAAAGGAAGAAAGAAAAGAAAAAGAATGTATTAGCCACTTGACTTCTTTTTAAGTTAGCGTTAGGTGAGCATGTAAAAGAATGAGTTTTACCATGGTATTTTCCTATATGAATCACTGTACTTTGTTCTTTCCTGTCCACACTGCCCTCCTCCATGCTCTAGACTCCCAGTCAGTCCCTGCTCTGCTCTCTTGTCACACAGATTCTATGGCCTTTTCTATTTCCCACCTCACTCAAAATCCTTCCTCCCTGCCATGAATCTTTTTTTTTTTTAGTTCTGCAACCTACACACCTACATGTATAAAAATACATACAATTTTACTTTGTGTATATGTGTGTGTGTTGTGGTTTACCATCTGTTCTTGTGAGAATAAATGCACAGGTGTGTGTGTGTGTGTGTGTGTGTGTGTGTGTGTGTGTGTGTGTACATGTGTAAGCACGCGGTTGATTTTAGGTATTTTCCTCAATCTCTCTCTACTTTATTGTTTTGAGATAGGGTCTCTCATTGAACATGAAATTTGCCAACGGTGGCTGGCCAGTGTGCACCAGGGATCTTCCTGTCTCTGGCTCCCCACAAGGGGGATTATAGACACATCCTACTGAGCCAACTTACACACACACACACCAATACCTGCATGTACTTGTGTGTGTGTGTGTGTGTGTGCGTGTGTGTGTGTGTGTATGTATATATATATATATATATATATATATATATATATATATATATATATATTTGGTTTTTCAAGACAGGGTTTCTCTGTGTAGCTTTGCGCCTTTCCTGGAACTCGCTTTGGAGACCAGGCTGGTTTTGAACTCACAGAGATCCGCCTGCCTCTGCCTCCCGAGTGCTGGGATTAAAGGCGTGCGCTACCACCGCCCAGTGTGTGTGTATATTTTAAACTCAGGTTCTGCATATAAGAGAAAACATGTGGTGTCTGTCATATTTCACTTAACACAATGATTTCCAGTTCTATTCATTTTCCTGAAAATGCCACGACTTCATTTTTCTACTCGACTGCATGCAATTCCACGGTACCACATTTCCTTTATTCGTCCACTGGTGGACACCAGACAGGAAACATTTCCTGGCTAGTGTGTACAGTGCAGGATGTGCCAGTGTCTTAGGGATGTGTTGCTCTGTCCTATGGGTGTTGTGGTGGTTTGAGTAAGAACAGTGTCCATAGTCAGGCAGTGGTGACACACGCCTTTAATCCCAGCACTCAGGAGGCAGAGGCAAGCAAATCTCTGAGTTCCAGGCCAGCCTGGTCTACAGAACAAGTTCCAGAACAGCAAGGGCTACACAGAGAAACCCTATCTCAAAAAACAATACAAAACAAAACCAAAAGCCAAAAATCAAAAACCAAAAAAAAAAAAAAAAAGAATATCCCCCATAGGCTCATATATTTTAATGCTTAGTCACCAGGGAGTGGCACTATTTGAAAAGGATTAGGAGGTGTGGCCTCGTTGGAGGAAGTGTATCACTGGGGATTGGTTTTGAGGACTCACAAGCCCAAGCTAGGCCTAGTGTCTGTGTCTTCCTGTTGCCCATTGATCCAGGCACAGAACTCGCAGCTCCTTCTCCAGCGCCATGTCTGCCTGCATGCTGCCATGCTCCCTGCCATGATGAACATCTGAAACTGTAAGCGAGCCCCAATTAAATGCTTCCTTTTATGTGAGTTGCTGTGGTTATGGTGTCTCCTCACAGCAGTAGAACACCGACTAGGACATGTGCATACCTGAGTAGTGCATCTGGGTCTTGTGGAAGTTCTCATTTTGTCTTGTTGAGGAATTCTATCCTGATTTCCACAGCGGCCACAAGAGTTCACTATCCACCAGCAATGAATAAGGACTCCTTTCCCACATCCTCAGCAGCAGCAGCAGCATTTTACTTGATGATAGCACTAGTCAATTTCTTCTTGTGAAATGCCCTTTCATGTCCATTAGAATGTTGTTTTAATTAAAGTGCTGTTTCAAAGGTAGTAACTGTCCGTGTGGTGGTGGCGCATGCCTTTAATTCTAGCACTTGGGAGGCAGAGGCAGGCAAATCTCTGAGTTCAAGGCCAGCCTAGTCTACAGAGTGAGTTTTCAAAGACAGCCAGGGCTACACAGAGAAACCCTGTCTCAAAAAACCAAAACAAACAAACAAACAAAAAAAACCCAAACAAAACAAAACAAAAAATCAAAAACCAAAACCAAAAAAAAAAAAAAAACAAACCCCAAAACAAACAACAACAACAAAAGGCAGCCACTGTAGCATGTTTGGGGATCCAGGGGAGCACTTCAGAGGGTTCTTAAAACCTAACTGGTTTTCGCCGGGCGGTGGTGGCGCACGCCTTTAATCCCAGCACTCGGGAGGCAGAGCCAGGCGGATCTCTGTGAGTTCGAGGCCAGCCTGGTCTCCAAAGCGAGTTCCAGGAAAGGCGCAAAGCTACACAGAGAAACCCTGTCTCGAAAAAAAACCAAAAAAAAAAAAAAAAAAAAAAACCTAACTGGTTTTCAAGATGGCATCGTCACAGAATTGGCCATTTCTACTCTCATAAGAACATGGACTTTTCAAGATGTTTTATGGCATGTGGGCCATAGGCTGAAGGCAGAACAGAATTTATTAGTGTTTTAAAAAGATTTTTGTTTGTATGTATGTGTGTATCTGTCTGCACATGTATGTATATATGCAAGTGTGTGGATGCCCAAAGAGGGTATCAGGTCACCCGGAGCTGGAGTTACCATCTGATCTGAGTCTCTTGATGTGGGTGCTGGGAACTAAGTGCAGTCATCTGAAAGAGCATCCAATGTTCTTAGCCACTGAGCCGTCTTTTCAGCGGCACAAATTTACTATTTTTTTTTACTATTTTTTTTTATTTTTTTTTTACTATTTTTTTAAATGAACTGATAAATATATTATGATTTTTCAGTTCTATTTTTAATGTAATAAATATTAACTCATTTACTCAAAAGTTTTTTGGAGTCCCCAGTAATTTTTAAGAGTGAACTAGAGCTGCTGGAGAGATGGCTCTTTGGGTAGGGGCATTTGCTGTGTAAGCATGAGGAGCTGGGTTGGGATCCTGGCACACATACAGAGCTGGACGTGGTAGTGTGTCTACAGCCCCAGTGCCGTCTGTACCGGGCAGACACGGGAGGGTCACTGGGGCTTGCTGCCCTCAGCCTAGCTCCTGGTTCAAGGAACAAGGAAAGAGTGTGATAGAGAAGGTCATTCAACATCCTCCTTCTGTTCCTGTACACGTGTGTGCACCTGTACTTACACATGCACATAATGCCCCCCCCCCACACACAGAGTGAACTGGAGTCCTAGACACCAAACAGCTGAGAAGCTCTGTTCTACCACATGAAGGAAGAAAGTTATAACTGTATGCCATCTCTCTTGTAAACTTATTTAGGATGGTTATTGTTTTTGGATATAGAAAATTTCAATTTTTAAAAAAAAATTTACTAACTTTGCTTTGTTTTCTTTGTTGGCACCCTTAAAGAACCCTATCTCAAACACACCAATACTCCCAGTTTAAAAATCCCTCTAGTCCTCTGGCTCACAGATCAGATAGCATTTCCTAGGGGAACCCCTGCGTTACACGCTCAGATCGGAGGATTGGATTTCATTGTTTATGCTCTATTAGCCATTGCTTCTCCGGCATGCGGCTCGCCAGCACAGAATGTGATGGTTACCTGTGTTCTCACGTTTAGCGTTTTAACATGGGTGTTTCTGAGGCTGCTGCTGGAGAGATTGCCACACGTCCGGGGACGTTGTACTCACCATGGCAGCCCTGCGCTAGAGAGCATCAGCCTCGCCGGAACCAGGAGAGGTTTAAGGGCTCTGCCTAAGCAAATGCACTGGGTACAAGAGCAGCATTGTTTACATCCTCACTACCATCATGCTCTCTGCCTGCCCTCCCTGCCTTCCTTCCTTGCTTCCTTCCTTCCCCGTATGTTTATCGAGCAATTGCTGTTGGACGAGATGGAGACAGAGATACATGAAACAGTTTGCTATTCCAACACTCCGGCGCTGAGGCACAACAACACGGTGGTCTCAGAGCTCAGTGGCACTGATCTGGCCAGGGAGTGGGGGTTGCTCCCTTGCAGATGAGCTAGGTCAACAGTCACTGAGATGGCTAGTGGGACCTGGGGGAGGTGGGGCTGGAGGAGTGTGCAGCTGGAGAGGCTGCACTGCAGAGGTTCTGGTCAGAGAGGGACGTGCCTCTGTGGAGCCTGAAGCTCGGGGCAGGCTCAAGATAGTTGGTCTTCTGAATGGCAAGCGTTTCCGTCTTTGTCTGAAAAGCAGTGGAACCCACACAGGGAGCTTGAGGGGGAGTGATATGATTACTGACCTGTGACTACAGGAAACAATGTCACACCAGGGTTTTGTTATTTCAGACCAGAAAAAAAAAAGCCTCAGCTCTAGATTGGAGCTCACCGCATTAATTTTGTATTGCCAAGAAAAATTCACGAAAGTGACTGGTATTAGGTAGTTATTTCAAAGGAATGAAAATAAGCAAGGCCATTGTAACGTGTCAATCAAACGGAAAGCCCATGGTAAAGTGTACTGACAGACAGCAGTCAAGACCCCATGGCGCTCAAGTGCACGCAGTACCGACTTGGCACCAGCAGATGGCGCAGGGCATTGTGTGACTGCCAGGGACATCAGGAGCAGGGATGAAGTTACTTCAAATCTCTGCTGAGTCAGGGGAGGAACAGCGTCCAGCTCCCAAACAGGCTATTTATATTCCCTGCGTCATTCGACCTGGTCCAACTGTTTCATCTTGGATTTACTTTTTCCACTTACACAATACAATTCTCTCTTTGCTGATTTGTTTTGCCAGGGTTTATAACATCTCACCTGTTTTCATAGGTTCCCCGCTCCCGGGACTAGCAGACAGCTAGGTGAACAGGATACATAGCAAGGTGAACAGGATACATAGCTGTTTTTTTTAAAAGATTCTTTTTTTTTTTTTCTGGACAGAGGCTAACGCTTCCTCACACAGAATGTGTACAGAGAAGCTTCAGAATATATGATTCAATACTCTTCCCAAATACTTAGATGCATGCTAAGACAACCAATACAGAGAAACTTCCATATGGATGCAAGGATATAAATCTCAGCCTCCACCCAGCCCCAGGCCGTGCTGGGAAACCAGGACTGTCCGTCAGGCATCTGGCTCACATCACTGAAGCTGTGGGCTGGGACTCCGGCCGGCGCTACCCACCTCCATTCTGCCTTGTTGTGCAAAAATGAGTTACACTGGTCAGGAAGGTTCGTGTCATTTGACATAGACTCCAGGATTGAAATGATCTGCTTGAATGATGGCCGTTTCTGAAGAAGAGAAAAAGGAACCACCGTGAGACTTCAGGAGAAATGGCAGGAGGAAGTGCAGCCACACACGACAGACCGTGACAGGGTTCTGACTGTTTACAGTCATCAGATCACACGGGTGGAGGGAGCCGAATTCTTCATCTGCATTAATTATCCATAAGGATAGACAGGGTGATTTTTTCAATCACAGGGCGTCAGGTTAGGATAATGAGTAGTCTTCTGTCAGTAAGGAGAGAGGTACCAAGTCCGATTTTGAGATATGACCAAGAATGCCTTAAGAAAATCTTCAGTCATTAAAGACCTATCCATGTGGTAGAGATAGTAAAAACTTACTAGATTATGCACTTTGAACATTCTGCTATCTACCATACAAATGTTTCCATTTCCCCCCATTTTTTTTTTTTTAAATAAAATGTGTGTGGGTGGGCAATATCTGCTTAACAACCTATTGGACTAATGAAACTTCCCAAATCAACTGGTGCGGGAAAAAACAATGAAAGCCACAGTAACATCACTGTTCTCAAGGTTTATCCCACGTTGAAGGCAGCTTTGGCCCAGGACACCGTACCATGCTGTAGGCAGCAACTGAAAAAACGCGCTCAGTCTGTCTCTAACAGGCACTGTCTATGCTCACCTCTTTCCACTTCAGCCAAGGCTGAGACAAAAGGTTAAAAGAAAAATGGAGAAAGATAATAAAAGGATGATGCACATTCTCTCCTCATCATGCCTCATAATTACACCATTTCAGAACTAATTACAGCTACAGCAATTAAAACACGCATTTGGATTTAGGAGCACAAAAACAGGAAGGAACAATGTTGAGGGGGCTTGCTCTCAGGACCCGGGTGCTTCTGACATTATTAAGAAAAGCTCTTTCCCATAGCTCAGAAATACAAAATGAGGATGTTTATTGACTTCGGTCTTCATTTGTTTAAGGGCACACGCACATGTGTGTGCATACACAAATGGTGTGTGTGTGTGTGTGTGTGTGTGTGTGTGTGTGTGTGTGTGTGTGAAGAAAGCATGCGTGATGAAATGTTACTGATGAACGTAGGAAAAGGCTTTAACTAGGACACATGAAAACGAGCCTGTGTTTTTAAACTTCGCTCCTATCTTCCTGTCTTCCATCCTGTGTCAGGTTTTAAATGAAAAAAAAAGAAGAGAAGTGTGACTTCGCACTAGAACTGGTTACAAAATAAACATAGGAAACATAGGATTTTTGTTTTGCAAGGAAAAGTAGCAACAGGAGCTAATGATTCCTTTTTTAAACAAAGAAAGAAAGAAAACAACAATAACAACAACAACAACAACAAATCCTAGTCTCACAGACCCCAGGCTAGCCTCCAACTCTGTGTAGCTGAGGATGACTCCAAACTCCTGATCTTCCTTCTACTTCCCACATACTGGGCTGTATAACACACCTAGTTTATACAGCGCGGGGGACTAATCCCAGGGCCTTGTGCATACTAGGCAAGCATTCCACCAATCGTGCTACATTCCCAGCCCACCTAATCAACTCTTAAAGACTTATTTTCCCTTACATTTAACTATTCTTGAAACAAAATTAAATTCCTTTATATTCAGATGACAAGTGTCCCTTAAAAGAAAAAATCTTACATCACAGTTAGACTTGACTCTCATACATTATCAGGAGGAGCATTTTAGATGCAGCCACAGCTGGCTGCAGTGGTACATTTCAGTAGTCCTCGCTATATGGGAGGCTGAGGCAGGATTACTGGAGCCAGGAGTTCAACAATGTAGAATTCTGCAGTGATGGTCTCAGGTGTGCTGGCTGCAGAACACAGTACTTTGCTAGGACCCACGGCTGCTCCTCTGAAGGGCTCAGGTGCCTCTGGAGTGTTGTGTACAGATTGCCTATCTTAAAAGAAGTCACAACGAGGACCACCTATAAAGTATCTTCACGTCTTACGTCTCTATTTGCTATTTCCATTTCATACATAGAACAACTAGTTCAGAAAGGCATACATTATCCAGCCTTACACAGGAAGCTGGTCACAGAACCTGGGCTATGCTTTAAACTTCAATTTTTTTTTTTTTGTCTCGTAGAGTATGATACCAACTTCTCTCTAGTCATCAGCTTCAGGGAAGCCATTTTAAGACAAGCCAATACTCATCTTTCTGTTCTTACTGTCATTCACATACTAGGCATACATCCACATAACTTAATTTTTGAGATAGGTTTTGAATATCCCAGGCTGGTCTTGGACTTCCTATAGAGACTTCTAATCTTCTGCTTCTGCTTCCCTAGTGCTGGGATGATGGGCATGACCAGCCACTCTTGGTTTACACAGGGCTGGCAGTCGAACCCAGGGCTTTGTGATTATTAGATAAGTATTCTATCAACTAAGTTACATTTCCAACTCCAATAAAATATTTTGAGCATATGATTTAGGCACCAGTATGCTCTGTCACTCATACAATGCCATGTTTTTCCTATGTGTCTCTCTTCTTCCCTGCACAAGAACACCAGCCCTACAGGGAAGCTGTATAATGTAATCTAAGTGTTAATGCTCTAAAGTCTAAGGACTGAAAAGGGAAATACAATACTTTAACCAATTACTATATATACCATAGACCATATACCATAGGATGGCACCAACTTTAAGTCCTAGAATGAAAATATACCTCTCAGAAAATTTACTGTGATCTGGCTTCTGCATCTACTTTCTATTGCTGCCAAGTGCTATAGAAACACACACACACACACACACACACACACACACACACACACACACACACACACTCCCTCACAGAGCCTGCAATCCATTTAGCAAGAAAGGATATCACTATACAAGCTAGGGCAGTAACCCAGACTGATTCTGGGTCTGGACAAGGGTTAGCAGGGTGTCAGGGAAGACTCAGTGGCATATTACTGGAGAAAGAGTGTGCTCAGGGAAGGAAGCCTGTGAGTGTGCCTGCAGATTAGCATGTGAGTGTGCCTGCAGATTAGCATGTGAGTGTGCCTGCAGATTAGCATGTGAGTGTGCCTGCATATTAGCATGTGAGGTGTGCCTGCAGATTAGCATGTGAGTGTGCCTTCAGATTAGCATGTGAGGTGTGTCTGCAGATTAGCATGTGAGGTGTGCCTGCAGATTAGCAGGTGAGTGTGCCTGCAGATTAGCATGTGAGGTGTGTCTGCAGATTAGCATGTGAGGAAATGTGAGTTGCAGCCACTGTCCAATCAAATCAAATACAGTGGCCTGGAATACTTTTATCAGAATAAAATGGCATGAATTTAAGGGGAAAAATCAGTTTCAAGCTTTCTTTATACTTCATGTGGCTGGAACACAAGATTCTTTTGGTCCTAAAGAAGGTTCTACTTCCTACATGTTAAAGACACGCCAGTTTTATAGTTATTGCTCTGGGCTTAAATTCCATGTGCATGGGGTGATTATATTATAATTTAAGTGTACACTCTTAGGGTTTTACTAGTACAGTACCATGTTTTCAACTAAGAAATTAAATCATACTGAAATGTGATCACAATTCTAGAGATCTGGTTGCACTAATCTAATTCAATGCAAATAAATTCAGGTGAAATTTCCAATGAAGCAGGAGAGGAAGAAAACACTATTGAAATCACTGTATGTTTTAACAGACACAGAAGTAGAGGTAATGTGATAACATTTAAACAGTACATGTTTGAAAATAAACTTGCAAAATCTGCTTATAGTTTAACCTAATTAGTTGCAACACGTACATTCCTTTTAATGCTTAATGCTTAAATAATGCTTAATGCTTAACACCCCACATTTTGAAGAAAAAAAAATCACACACTGGAAATAAGAGGGTCTAAACAGGGGTAGGGTGGAACACTCAACTTGTCACAGCATTGACAATGTACTAATAAAAATTTGGATAGTAACTATCCAAATGCCATATTTTTTAAGAAAAGTAACACTAAGCTATATAGGACTCCACTTGGAAAGAGGCTGCCGGAAGTCTCCAGAGCTGAGTGGCCGGAGGCTGCAGGACGCCAGGGCCAAGGCAGGATGCACACGGCTGCAGTCCAGCGACTGAATCTTCCCAGAATGGAAGCACATGGGTAGGAGGCTTCCCAACGGGGCTCCTGTGGGAGTGTCACTGTGTTTTGCTCTCAGTGTGGGACAATGTGCCGGAAACATTCTGCATGAATCAACACGACTTCTGTCCACACGCCCAGTTTGTCTCTAAGCCATTTCCACCAAAGGAGCACATTGCCCATTCATTCCTGGGCTCTGACTGGAAATGGGTAGAAATTAAGGAAGAATTCCATATTTTTTAGGTTTCTTTGTTATTTTTTAAGGCCTCTATTTTCGAATCAGTTGTAATACCTCTAGTAAACTAGACAAAGTTGAATTATGAATTTTGTTTCTTTCTAGAATTTGATCACTCAATTGTTTTAATATTTAATCTGTGAGACTCATTTTTAAATTATGATATTTATTATGAAAATCTAAACATACACAAAACAGTATGTCTATATTCTATGATTGAGCTTCAAAACTTATCACTTCCAATCATATTTAATTTGTATTGCTGTCCATTGACCTTCACTGTGTTTTGAAGCAAATTCACGACCAGCATCATTTTGTCCATAACTATTTTTGTATGTATCCAAGAGTATTTTTTTTTAAAGCTGATCTTTGTAGGGAAGGGATATTGGCAATCCATGCTTATGGGTAATAAATGCAGGAAAGTCTAGGATTGGAATTTCTTATTGTGACAGCTCAAAGACTCCCCCTGCAACTGCCCGCCCCTGGGGGGGCGCACACTAGAATTCTAGCAAAGCATACCTTCTGCTTGCTCCTCAGTTAGACAGAAAGGCAATGGAGTAGATGCTAAGAGTCATGGCAGACTGTCTAGGATCACATCCAGCCCCACCACTACAAGTCATGTGCCCCTGACTCATCATTTAACCTGTGTGGGCCTTGGCTCTCCATCTGTGAGCCAAGGGTGAGATCAGCTCCTATAACCAAGAGTTAGTTAATAGAAAGTGCTCGAAACACAGCTTCACATATAGTGAGTACTGTTTTTTTTTTTTTTTTGGTTTTTCGAGACAGGGTTTCTCTGTGTAGCTTTGCGCCTGTCCTGGAACTCACTTGGTAGCCCAGGCTGGCCTCGAACTCACAGAGATCCTCCTGCCTCTGCCTCCCGAGTGCTGGGATTAAAGGCATGCGCCACCACCGCCCGGCCAGTGAGTACTGTTTTACAAGGCACAGTGGTCACGATTAAAAGCAAAAGAACAAAATTGTGTTTTGAGTCAAGAACGCCAAAGAGTGCTGTTGAAAGAAGGAAGAGTTGATAATGGTCACTTGATCTAGAGGTCAAGACATGGAGACGTCAACACGGGGCTGCAGCAGTCATCGGGGCGCGCAGGCGCGGCAGTCACTTTCGCTGCGTAATGCTTTTCCCTACGCCAAGTGTTAAAAACTCAAAAACGAACAGGTAAAATTTCCGAAGTTCGAACAATAACAAAAGTACCTTGGCGTCAGCTTCCCAACACTGATGTAGGAGTTCTGCAAAGCTTCTGGGGCAGCTGCTTGGAATGGTTAATCTCTACAAAGGGGAGGCAAACAGAAGAAGAAACAAGGCTTTTACTCTTTGAGACAAGGGAATGTCCTTTGAAGGACCATCAAAGAGCTAATTTACAAGCATAAACAAGACACAGAACTTAAAGCTTCCATGGGTTAATAGATAACGGGAGAATTCACGCACAGATCTGTCCTGGCAAACCTCCAAAGAATCCCGCTTTCCCACATGGAAATCACGGTAGTTGGAAAGGTCAGGTTCATCCTGACAAATGCAACAAAGCGATCTCATCTCAAAGAAACTACAGCAGGAGAGGGGCAAGCTGGGACACAACGCTAACATCACCAACTTATTACTATGTTTTTACAGGCAGCTTGTGATTCCTGCACACCAGCCAGGTAACTAGGAAACAAGTTGAGTTTGGCAATAGGTGTGAGGCTCTGAAAACATCTTTGGCACAGAAGATCATTCTGCATTTTTGCACTGGTAATTCTGAATGTGCCATTCAGCATGCATGATTCATTATGGCTTTACCTTCGGGCACACCCGTGGGCAGAAATGGACTTGATACAAAACAGATCAGCTTGTGAGGATCAGTCCTACTCTCCCATCCTACAGTTCTAGACTCTCTCACAGACCATGATATGCCCCTATCCCCAGGAGGAAGTTTTGTTTTAAAAGGCTTGATGGGCCAGCCAATAACTCAGTAACAGCAACAAAATGGCCTGGCATGTATAGGGAATTGGGTTTGATCCTCCACCCCATAAAAACTAATGATGACTAGACAGCCTTCAATATATATAAAGCATCATACAATCAAGAACTCTCTTGCAAACCACCAAATCACAAATGTTCCATGTGGCTTTATGTTAGCCTAGTAAACAAAATAAAGTTTACAGTTTTCTGGACTTGGCATCTAACGGAGCTACAAATAAACAGAAAATAGTTTTGAACCGTTTTCAAATAACCAGACTTCAAATGAACCAGACTTCCCAAGAGTGCAACGCCCACACATAAGAAATCAAAGGAGAGTGATTTTTTTTTGCATTATTCACAACCAAACTACAATTTTAAGGACTGTCACTAGCAACAGTGCAGGTCTTGGAACTACGTCATTAACACAGCTCACCTCCATCAGGCTGTGTCTGCAGCCCTTAGGGCCATTTAACCACAAGGCCAAGCACCTTAAATGGCCTCATCATCTTGTCTAGCAAGGTCTTGCCTGAGCATGTGTGTACGGTAGTATTTCCACTTATTCTTCATATTACAGGGTTATACTGACTTGAAGAGTGATGCATGTGGGTGAGCTGAGGTTTTCTGGCTTTCTTCAGTAAAGCAAGGGCCGTCAATGTCATCGTTAGAAAGAGAGCACTAGGGTTGGGGACCCATCAGTGGCAGAGCAACGTGCACTCAGGAAACCCTGGGCTGCATCTCCAGTGCAGAGGGTGTGTGTGTGTGTGTACGGGGGTGCTGGATGTGGTGGAGTGTAGAACTGTGCAGCTGTAAAGCACTAAGGTTTAACTCCCTGGAACTGTCTGCCAAATAAATTTTACAAATAGAAAATTTAAAACTGAATTTGGGTGAAGCTATGCATAGAACTAGGAAGATGAGCATCTGGGCAAGAAAACTGATAGTCTACATTTAGAATCACACACAATCTTCACATCAAAATAAAGTTAACAGAATAAAGAGATCCTCACCGAATGAAAGCTATGTCAAGCCTCTCAAACTTCTAGTCTGTTGACCTCACAGAACGGAACAGTATGTTTCAACTGTTACTTTACTATGCTGTGAACTGCACATTTTTTACAGAGATCTGAAGGAAAATCAGCTGTTTGCTTAAAAAACAGAAGAAGGCTGGCAGGTGGGAATGAATGAGGACATGCTACAGATGCACGCATGCACCTGCGTGTACTCTCTACAAATAAACGGAGTGGGTTTTGGATGAACGCACCTCAGCGCAGCCAACCCTCGGTGGTTACCAATGGAGGCAATGCCAACAGGCTGAAGTTGGGGGACTTTTGTCCTCTCTTCTTACTGGAAAGCCTTTTTAGACACATTTCAAACATCACACAAAGAAAAGGTAGTTTTTAATATCTAATACTGTCAAGTGTCAGCTAATCACAGACTCGGACTTTTATGTAAGGGATTTCTTTGGTGTATTAAAAAGTACTTTAAAATAGCATCTGAAGTATTTATGTCCTGATTACACAATTTTAATGCATTCCTAATGATTCCAAACATCCCGAAATGGCCAGATCTCTGTACTATGCGCTAGCATTACTTACAGCTTAGACATTTTAGAATAAAGGTTTCACATTTAAAAGTAGAGTGTCTCCTAATAACTAAAGTAGGTAGGGTATTTAAAAAAATTTTTTTGCACCATTTTATACATAAGATGTGAAAATATTTAAGTTTTTATCTTTCTGAAGTTAGAGTAGTAGATTGAATTTTAAGTTTAAAAAATTTTGTACATAAAATATATTTTAATTAATTAATTTAGTGTGTGTGTGTGTGTGTGTGTGTGTGTGTGTGTGTGTGTGTGTGTGTAAAAGCGCACCTGTGCTGTGGTGTGCATGTTGAGGTGAGAAGACAATTTGAGGATGCAGGTGCTCTCCCACCAGGTGGGTACCGGGACTTGAACTCAAGTTGTCAGGTTTGGTAGCAAGGGCCTCACCTGCTAAGCTAGCCCACTGGTCTCAATTAAATTTAAAGTTTTATGAAGATATTTTTTACATTAATTAATTTGCTATTTACAACAAAACACATTTTTATACAAGAATCCAAGTATTTATAAAAGTAGAAATTATACTCTAAAACATTCTGAAGGCCTACTGATTTTCATGGAAATAAGAAAGCAAATATATGTATCTCCTAGGAATATTAAAAACAGTTCTTAGTAGTACCCTCTTAAGCTCATGCCTTCTGTAAGGTTCACTTGCTCACTTGGTAAGGTGTAACAAGGGTTTATGAATCTATTTTTAATAGGGGTTAACATCAGAAAAAAATGATTAGTCAAAAGCCTTATTCCATAAGAGGAAGAAGCAAAGATCCTCAGAGGTAATGTTAGAAAGCACGATTTTCCTGTAGCTCGGGGTGAACGCTCTGTGTGGAGGAAAAGGTGATAGAGGGATTCCCACCTAGTTAAGAACACAGTCCCACCCTAACTGCCCAGCTCGGATGCCACCGCAGCTATATAAGGTATCCGCAGTGGGGAAACTGGGTACACAGGATTCTCTATAATATTTTTTACAGACTCTTAGGAGTCCATAATTATTTCAATATAAAAAGCTTTTTAAAAAAGCAACCCTACTAATTGGATATAGATGTTATAGAATGACTACATAGATCACAATAACAATCTCTCCTGGGCAGTCTAAACACATCGTTCTTATTTAAATGAAGATGTGAAAATATGGAAACCTTTCTCCAGCCCAATAACTGAAAGTATTCAACAGTAAAGATAAATAAAATATTGGGAGCTGAAGAGGTTTTATGAGTTATGTTTCTTGAAGTCTCTGTTTTGTTATTAAGTGAACTCAGTCTCGGGAACTGCTGTAACACTTTGTGAGCGGATTTTGTTTGGAAAGCCAATGCCTCCAATGTGATGGAATGAAGAGACCTTGAATGGAACCCTGGAAATCCCATCTAGGCTTAATAGCCACATTTTTTTTTTTTGACAAGTAAGTACTGTGTAGAATGGGAGCAGCAGATAATTATCCTTAATTCAACCAGTTTTACTTCAATTCATTGGTAAGCTGAGAGAACTTAGGTCAGCATGGGGTTCTCTCAACTTCCCAGTTCTTTAACAAACAACGGTTCAGGAAGCCTTTGAGCCGTCTCCATCGGCTCTGAGCCACTCAGTGGAGACACCGCAGTATGTCCAATGGGATCTGTAGGGGACAGAAGGAAGTGGCTTCCTTGTGTGTGATGCTATGGGGTTTTGAGGGGTGTCAGTGGGAGCTTCCCAGCCCTCAGGCAGGATGGAGGCTGCCAATCTCTTCAGCTTTAAATAGCCAATGCTTTGGAAATGCATTGAATTGCACCTGTTCTGCTTTTCTCTAGATTAAAAAAAAAATTGCAAAATAGGAATTATTCTGTCAACTTTGGAGGATCCGGGTGGCTTTCTAAATCCCTTTCCTAAGGTATTCTGTATAGTGTAGAGATTGCTTCCGGGTCAGCTGAAGGTCAATGCTCTCTTCACTTGGATTCGTCAAACCTGAAGTAAACACTCAACCATCTCTCTGGCAAAAGACACAGAACGGAAGCAGTAGGTCCCCATGTCCCAAACTATTAGTTATCCCATGAGAGGCCTCACTGTACAGTGCACGGGAAATGACTATCATCTAATTAAAACCTAACAGCTCTTGCAAAGCAATGAGTGGGGCCTGGTCTTGCAAGGAAGTCCTTTGCACCTCTTATGCTGGCAGCCCTTTCCCATCGAATTCAGCCACCGCAATGTGCCACTCATTCCCAATGAGTCTGGAGGACAAATTAGTCAGGTAGTTCTGGGTTAATGGGATCCAGGAGACAGAATCTTGGTTTTTCCTGGCCAACAGTGGCTTTCTGATTAACCTAGCTTGCTCTGTGCTCACACGGGGTCAATCCAGTTCTGTTAAAGCGCTAAAAGGGGCTATCTTTAGATATTCTTCTGGAGATGATTTTACTTTAAGGACTCACTCAGCCTTTGTACACAGATATGGAAATGAAGAAGTTCCTGGAAATAAGTTGTTTTGCCTTGCAAGCACAAGCGTGCCCATCCAGGAAGCCATCTAAGTTCTCCTAATGCCGTAACATTGGATGCTTCGTCCTTATGCTGAGAGATTTCCATGGCTGTGCGTTTCAGTGACAATTTGAAACCTTTCAAAATGTAGTTGCTCTCTTTGATATGGATGTGCCATGTTCTCTGATGTAGGCTCATAGGTCCAACCAGCTGAAAGCCTCAATTTGTGGGCAGAAGAAAGGCGAGGCTGGGGACCCAGCACAAACGGTGTTTACGCCACTGAAGTCCCTTTGAAATGGAGCGACTCTGCATGAGGAAGGCAGCACTTGTGCCACTGCCTCGCCAATTCCAGTGAGGAGCTCATCTTCAATGTAGTGCTCAACGTAGGTGGCAAAACTGTAATTTTTCCCCCTTTTGAAACTATTTTTTCTTCTTTTATTTTTGAAATTCTCATCTAAGCGACAGTTTCTTGTACTATAGTGACTCCTGCTGGGAGAGGTAAGTTGAAGTAGCTGAAGGTCTCTTACAGATATATCAACTCCCGGCCAGTAAAAAAGATGTCCTAAACGCAGGAGATGCAGTTAAACTGTTCCCCTACCTTGGACGCAATGGCTTCTTTCATCACTAAGAACAAACCCCCAGGTTTTACAATTGAGACTGAGAAACTAGTACAGTACTTGTACAATTTTTGATCTACAGCATCACGACGTGAAGCTGCAACAATTAGATGTAAAGGGTCCATTCATGAGGAATAACATCACTTTGACCCTTTGTGTTAGCTCCTACTGCTAATCTTTCCATAAGCGTGAACTTACTTTCAATTTGAAGAAGATGAAAAAGTCTTTTGCAAAACCCCAATACTGTTTTCTGATCTATGCACCTGAATGGAGAAACGGAGTCTTACCTCGTTTTTTTCCACTACAAGCCAAGCTACTTGTAATCCTTCCAAACCTTTAAAGGGGACCTCCCTTGTTAGCATCTCCCAGAGAACCTGTAACAAAAAGAAAATGGAATTTTTATTCTGGTACTTTATATTGGTATATTACTGAAAACGTAGCTAGCATTTAATTGTATCCAATTACTAGAGGTAGCCAACCTTCTGTAGAAACTTAGACGTGTATGTATATATGCATACATAGGACTTCTACCATATGTTATATACTTTCATGTTCTTTGTATATAAAGAAAAAACTTGTTTTAGGAATTGGAGTGTCTACATTTAAGATTTTAAATTAGTGATTAAACTTGATCTTTTTACTCACTGGGATTTTCACATATTCCCACAAACTAGGTTTTGTATTTTGTTAGAGAGCAGTCTTTTTTGCCTTGAATCTCAGATACATTTTTTAATTAGATAGTAACCAGGAATTCAACACAGTTTTTAAAGGTTCAATAATGGCCACATTAAAAAAACAAAGTCTCCAGTTCAAATCACTAGCAAACTCATCTGCCCCTTACTGGCAGATATCTGTAAAATGATAACATTTAGATTTTGTGGTTTGGACAAATTTCCCTCAGAATGAGTCAGTCTAAGGGATCCACTTCTACATACATATATTGTGCCATATTTTAAAGTATAGCACACATTTAATACACATATAGGCTGACTGTGTACATGAGTGAATATGTGCCCCCAACTGTGTGTAAAACTCAAGTGAGGCGATGACCATCAATGGAAATGCTAAGGAAAGCAAGCTAGTGTCAGGATGCAGACTTTGGCTTCTCTTGAAACACTGACTGATGGGGATTTGAACACCCAATTGCTGTCTCTTTTTATTCAAATAGACATCCAAAAAATGTTTTTTGAGACAGAGTCTGGCTATGTAGCTCAGGCTAGCCTTGAACTCAGGATCCTCCCGCCTCAGCCTCCCAAGTGCTTGAATTACAGGCATGTGTCACCATGCCAGCCCGACACCACAAAGTTTGGTCTACTAGTACTTTGCAAAGCACAAAGGCAATTCTATTTTTGCTAATTATCATAATATGACAACCACTATAATTTATTGAGGGCCTAATATGCTCCAAATCCCCATTACATGTGTCCCCTTGAACATTATCAAGCCTCAGAAATTATCCTCAATTTACAGGTGAGGAAATGGGTGTCTAGGAAAGTCAGATAAACTTGCCTACAGACACTCAGCTACCGAGGGAGATGCCAGCTACAGCAGGGATACAAGCTGCTTCCTTCCTCGGAGGCTGTGCTCTGGTCCCATGTGATTCCAGGGATGGGGAAACTCCAGGGCTAGCAGGAACACAGCAGGCACTGCGGTAGGTGTGGAGCCAAGGAAGACTTGGGATGACTCTGCACAGTAGCGTTTGCTCTCCCTGGCTGCAAACTCCCAAGTCTGTTTCTACATAGGGTCCAGCTGGAGGGTAAGGCTCAGTTTGAGCAAGTCCTGTAAGCCTTTAACTGTGTACCCATCATAGCCTCAGTCAGCCTGCTGACTTGTTCAAGCTATAACATGTTAAATGAATGCTGGCTAATACGAAGATAATTAGCAAGAAAATCAGGGAAATTGGCAGATGCTCCTCAAGCATGAGGGGAAAAAAATCCTGAAGCCTCTTCGGGCTTTTAATCAAGTGTGTAAGGTACTTCTTCAGAAGAGCTACTGAATAATTCTATGTGAGTCACACGAGTGATTAGGAAAGGTAAGGGGCATCCCAGAGGGGACGATTCTAGTACTGGCTGGGAGGGAGGGAGAGAGGGTAGGAGGCAGCACAGGTATGGAGTCACCCTGCCACCCTGCCTGGGCAGGGGAGGGGGCAGAGCTAGGCTGAGCAGGAAATGAAGTCCCTCAACTGGCTGTGATGACCACACTCTGTTGGTACTGGGGACAGAGGAGGAAAGGAAGTGAAGAGCGGGGAATGGATCGATTCGGCATTGCTGACGAAAATGGAAATAAGGAGGCAATGGCAAAGAAGTCAGATGCTCCAGGCCCCCAAACACTCAGGTGAACAACTCACGCCTCCCCCTTTCATAGTCTGGGGGGGTGGGCAAGCACAACACACACACAAATGTGTGTCCACATGCAGAATCTGCCTGAATTCTACAGAGTAAAATGCAGCCCCAAGAGTCTGAGGAAATAGCATCACAAGGTACCTCTTCTTCATTTTTTTTAGACCAAAATACTTACCTGGAGAATACCAAAAGTCTAATAAACTAAGAGTTATAACCCAGAAACAATTGGCCAGCGTCCCCCATCTGTGTCTCTGAATAGCTACGACAGCCAAGGGAGGTGCCTGAGGGATTCAAAACCGTGCAGATCGAGGAGCTCACCGCCAGAAGCCTCAAGTTCTGGAACCGACACAGGTCTTCTGTTTGGTTCCAGTCTCCACGCCTCCCATGACTTCCCTTTATTAATTCCCCAGATTTGGGAATGTACCCAAATGAAAGCAGAACCAGTTAGGGTGGCTTTTTTCTACATTCAATAAAAATGACATTTGGCACAAAAAAAGTAAGTTTGTTGAGGAAGTCACTCGGAGGTCTAAAAATACATTAAGCCGATGCCTTAAAATACCAGTTCCGAGGACGCAGGCCAAACACTGCTGTGATCTTTCACCTTAAAAATATTTTCCAACTCATTGTATACCGAGATGTCCTCCCAGCCAAACTGCACTCGCAAGGAAAATTTCTATTTTCCGTGTACAGAGCAGAAACTTGGATGAGACTGTGTGTGTCTGCCTTTTCTCTCACAAACAATAGGAAGCCATTACCTGAGCCTGGCTGGTTCTGGAACAGGGCTCCAGACAAGTTGCAGAGGCTGCCTCTTAAGCTAGTGCAGTCCAAGCGAGCTTTGGCTGGAAGCTCCTAGGAAGGTAACCCTTGGCACCAGGGAGGGCGACAGGCCGTGGGTTCTCCCAAGGCTGGCCTGCCAGTCATCTGGGTTCTTCTTTTTAGCAGATCATGTACTCAACATACTCCCAATCTTTCAGGAGACACTCTTCTGGGGGTGCATAAACACCCCTTTCTTGTTAAATGGGGAAAGGACAATTGCCTGCCTAGCACTGCTTGGAAACAGGAGTTTCTTTGAAGGCAGTGCAAGGCTTGGTAGTCTTGCCATGTGTTAAGAGCAACACAAGATTATCAGTCGAGAAAGGCAAAAAGCAAAAACCTGTCTTGGCTTTTGTGGGTGAGTTTCAAAAACCAACACTTTGATACCTGTGTTCTTCATGAACTATGGGATGGTTTATGTTAGAAGGATGCTCCTCCTTTTGAAGGGACACCACAGTTCTGCATAAGCATACTGTTGTTTTTAGGTTGATGCCATTTTTGAAGTTTGAGGACCACAAACTCCTGTGCCTAACATGGCCTCAATGGGAACAACTACTCTCTCTTTCTCTGGTGTCCAACCCACTGGGAACTCACAGTGGCTTTTCGTGTTTGTTTGTTTAAAACAAAGGGTTCTGGAGAGCAAGCCTTGGCTTTTCCCCTTGCACGGATGATGCTTATTTAGAATGAACAGAAGGAGAGGTGTTACACGCAATAATGCATACTCATCACTAAATTAACTGGAGTTCTGCTGACAGAGTTCTCTGTGAGGCCTGCCAGGCTTCTCAGCCAAACTTCACCTAAAGAGAAACTAACAGCAGAAGATGATTTTTATCTTTACTTATTTTATGCATGTGGCGGTCAGACAACGACGACTTGTGAGACTCTGTTCTCTCCTACCATGTGGGTTAACTTAGGGATTAAATTCAGTTCCTCAGGCTTCCCAGAAAACACCATTAGCCACATTGAGCCATTTCTCGGGCCCAGATGCTGGCTTTGCTGTTGTTTTGAGATGTATATTTATTTTATTTTATGTTGTTTGCGTGAAGGTATGTCTGTGCATGACATGTGTGCAGTGCCTGCAGAGGCCAGAAGAGGGCATCAGATCCCCTGGGACTGGAGTTTCAGACAGTTATCAACCCCCACGTGGGTGCTGGGAACTGAACTGGGGTCCTCTGGAGGAGCAGCCATCTCTTCGGCCTCCTAGAAGCTGTTTTTGAAGAGACAGGGAAACATTTTTATTTCTGCAACTCAAGGGCAGGAAGGCTCTTGCATGAATTTGGAATAGAGACTTACACAGTCAGGGGACGGGACAGTCGGGGTTCTAAGCTGCACCTGGTGTGTGGTGTAGTGTAATCCTGGCAGTGTGGATGTGTTTTAGGAAATGGTTTCTTAAGTTCCTGTTAAGTCCCTTTCCTAGCTGGCAGGATGGCTCATGTCTTTAATACCAGAGGTTAGGTAACAGGCAGATAGATCTCTGTGAGTTCTAGGCCAGCCTAGCCTACATAGTAAATTCCAGGTCAGCCAGGGCTACATAGCAAGCCCTTGACTTACAAACAAAACAGAACAAAACCATCCTTCCCCCCCCAAGGAAGCCAAACCAAGGCACGCACAGGCAGGGTGGTACACATGTAGACGGAAGACCTCCTGTGTGAATGCAGAGATCCGTCTCTCAAAAGCGGTGGCCAGTCTCTGGAGTGAAAGGTTTTTCTGAACAAATGGAAAACCTACAGCTCTGGAAAGATGGCTTCAGACTGTGCTTAAGGAAGTGATCAGTGAGAACTGCCAAAGGGATTTAAAGTCACAGGAGAGATCTTAGCTCGGTATCAGAAGTCATGGCTCAGCAGCTCTGGTTTCCAGGGGAAAAGGCATTAATTCTTGGCTACAGGCACCAAAAGGGTACAGTTTTAAGGAAAGGCAGACCAGTGCATTTCACATCAAGTCCAGGCATCTGGAAGCTTTTGAAACAAAGTGATACAGACTTTATTTTCATAAATGCAGTAATCCTGAAACTAAAAGGCTATTCTATACATAACTCATAGCTGTGACTTTAGGTCAAAAATTTCAATAGGGAAATTCCAAGGCTTGGGGAGAATTGTCAAAGGAAATACAATAATGGACTGTTGGAGTAGAAAATAAGCCGCAAACCATCTGACTAACAAACTGTGCAAGCTAATTTAAAACCATTACTGTCTAAGCACGTTTCTCTATTTTCATATACACCTGCACATGCAAGGAGAGTTGGCCTCCTGCTCAGTCACATGACCAGCTGGACTATGGTCAAACGACCCACATGTTTCGGCCACTCTGACGTCTTCCCGAACCCCCTTGCTCCATAGACGGGTCTGCAGAGGCTGGCCTGCTGCAAAGCCCAGAGCGTTTCTGTCAGGTTTAAGGAGTTTCGGAGCAGCCTCAGCTGCCAGAATGGAAGCACCCTCAAAGCTGAAGCCATGGCTGCCTGGCCCCTTATAGCAAAAGCACACTGGTTTCTGTTCAACAGCATGAAGTGAGGTCCGGGCACTGCCAGACACGCTACGTGGAATGTCAATCCACCCGCGCTGCTGTCCAGCCCAGAGACTAACTCAATAAGCCATCATTTTCCCGAATAAAGGAATGTAACTTGGTAAGAGAAAATAATTTCACAAAAGACTTCATTTTTCTCCTTCTGTAGTACTGGGGATTGAACCCAGGGCCCTGAATATGCTGGGCAAGTGTTCCACCTCCCAGCTAAGCCCTAGCACAAAAAGTCTTCAACTGTAACAAAGCTCCCCTTTTCGGAATTTCCAAATGAGTGTGAGACAATTATACTGTAATGACCCCTGACACAGAATGCAGCTTCAGAAGCTGGTGTCCTCTGGAACTATGGCTCTGCTTCTCCCCTTCTATCACTGAGAACTATTTCTTCACTTTCAGTAGTAATGTGGTTTCCATTCTTAGAAACGTTCAGAACGAAGGGGAATTAGACATTTAAAGTGGATGCCAGTGTCATCCTTTAAAACCAAAGACTTGCTGAGCATAGTGGCACACGCCTTTAATCCCAGCACTTGGGAGGCAGAGGTGTAAGGATGGATCTCTGTGAGTCTGAGGCCAGCCTGGTCTACAGAACGAGTTCCAGGACAGCTAGGGCTACACAGAGAAACCCTGTCTCAGAAAACAAAACAAAACCAACAAAACAAAACAAACAAAAACAAAAACCCTAGACTTTAGCTAAAAATATACCTATTCTTGAAATTATTTTCAATAGCCAACAAAATTCACCTGAGCATAAGAAGTTCAGGATTTCAGAAGCACGAGACAACTGGGAAGTCCCCACACAGAGGGAAGCCAGCAGACTGACAGGGGAAAGGGGCGTGCCTGACGTGTGGTCCTTCTCTGGCCATTGCCTCCCACCTCAGGAAGAAGGGTATGCCAAGGGGGCGTGAGCTAGTTCTTACAATGAAAGTGTCCCTCTTGCAAGGTGATATAAATGGGGACATGGTATACGTGGCCTAGATGGTGACGAGATCTAGAGATAAAGCATGTACAACATTTTAGGGAAAAAACATCTTCAAAAAAGGGGCCAGAAAGAATTCCTTCCTGCACCAGGAGCTACCCTACCAGAAGTTTCTTCCTCGCAAAGGACCCTTCCTTACCTGGTTCCTCCCCACATTCTATCTACCCTTGTTCCCATTGGTTGTCACTCTCCGGTAACAAACTTCAACACATGTCTTTGTAGGACTTGCAGCAGACCTGGGGTAAGGTTATCTGGTCTGACGACATGTTCTTTTATAGTTCTGGAGATGCACAAGCCCGGCTCACTTGGTCTGACTACATGTTCTTTTATAGTTCTGGAGATGCACAAGCCTGGCTCACTTGGCGGTTATTGGCGTCTACACACCATGTGGGCAGTCTATTACAATGCAGTGTATTCCATGAGACCCGCAGGATCAGTGAATTACACAGTTATTCTACAGTCTATTTCCACCCCGCACAGTGCATTTAGGGTGGGGATTGGGGGGTTGGGAGGAGGGGGAGATGACGGGAGTGGGGGAGCATTGATCAGGTTCTGCATTATTCACTTCTTGGAAGCAGTGATCGTTCTTCTCAACGCAGGGCAGATAACTGGAGTCACAAGTGATCAAAGCACACACTGTGACGACTAGAAAGCTCTGTCCCTATGCCGCCACTGTAGGTGATCCTCCTGTCTCAGACACAAGCTTCTCTAGGCTGTTTGCCCCTCGTATGTCCCTTGGTGAACAAGAAACGGGAAACACACTCACCACACCGTAGGAATACGTGTCACAGGTTTCAGACACAGGGAGACTCTGGATAACTTCTGGAGCCATCCATGGGAAAGTTCCAACCAAGGACATGTGTGTTGTGTGGTTATGGAACCGAGAGGCACCGAAGTCACAGATCTGAGGATACAGGAACCAACATCAGCTTTTTACCCAACTCTATGAGAGATCATCAGTCATGAGACCTCCATCAGAAATGAACAACTTTCTCCAGATGAAAGGAAACAGCCTTACCTTCAGTACTCCGTCAGCAGCAATAACAACTGAAAGAGAACACAGAGAAATTACGATAACCATTTTGTTTGAATTGTCTTACACTGAAGAAAAGCAGAGTTTCATCTTTTTTTTTTTTTTTTTGGTTTTTTGAGACAGAGTTTCATCTTTCTAATTTTGACACCACTACATTTCTAACTTCACAGTATAAGCTGGGCATGGTAGTATGTGCCTGAAATCCTAGGCTGAGGCAGGAGGACTACCATGAGTTTGTGGCCAGCCTGGGCTATATAGCAAGAACCAAACCTGTCAGGGATATATAACAAGATCTTGTTCCAAACATGTGTGCGCACGTGAGCGCGTGCACGCACGTGCACACACACACACACACACATGCACACACGCACACACACACAGACAGACAGACAGACAAAAAGACAGAGAGACTGAGACACACACACACAGAGACAGAGAGTAAGAAACAGGGAGAGATAGACAGAGACAGAGAATTTTATATTATAAAAGGTATATTTGCTGAATTTGAGAGTTTGTATAAGGGAGACAGCATTTTAAAATACTTAATTCCACGAGGTGCTGCTCCAAATGGCTGTTAAGATACTTGCTTCATACAAATGCAGTGAGGGAGACAAGGCACTGATATCGCACTCTCCGAGAAAGAGAACGGAGGAGTAGCTTGCTAAGGCAGGAGGGGGACATGGGAAGGGCAGTTTGGACATAATACTTTTTTATTTTTATTTTTATTTTTTGGTTTTTTGAGACAGGGTTTCTCTGTGTAGTTTTGGTGCCTTTCCTGGAACTCACTCTGTAGCTCAGGCTGGCCTCGAACTCATAGACCCGCCTGGCTCTGCCTCCCGAGTGCTGGGGTTAAAGGCGTGCGCCACCACCGCCCGACTCTCAGATATTTCTAATAAACAGTTTCAAAGTGGACATCAGCTTGGGAGCATTGACACAGAAGTTGGACTGTTATGGGAGTGGGAAGACAAGAGAGAAGCTTACGGATTGAAGCCTCAAGAGGGTTTCTGGGATTTGTTTAGTAAGCCACCCAGTGTTTGAGCATGGTAGATCATCAATACGGCAGCTGTTCCTAGTGATTTTGATAACTGAAGAAAATATTCTGTGTGATCTAATACATAAAAATAGCCTCAAAGTAAATGTATGGTTGGGAGGAATGAGCTGCATACTTTTGCAAAGAAAAATGTAAATAAATATTGCTATTATATTCTATTCTTAAAATATCTCCCTATTCCTCTTTCTTAATGGAAGATTAGCAAGTGCTCCTTTAAAAAATAACATTAGAAAAAAACTTACTATGGGAGCTGGAGAGATGGCTCAGTGGGGATAAAAACACCTGCCATGCAGCCTGGCGACCTGAGCTGGACCCCAGAAACCCATGCATAAAGGTGGACAGCAAGAACTGACTGCACGAAGTTGCCCCTGCCTGTCAACAGCACACCACAGCATGTGCACGTACACTAATACACACATACCAGATGCACACATCCACTAATCATGTGTTTTGATTTTCATTACATTTATTTACTTATTTTGTGTATGTGTGTGTGTGGGGGGTGCATATAGGCCATGGGAAGCACATGGAGATCAGAGAGGAACATGTGAGAGTCAATCCTCTCCTTCTAATGTGTGGCTTCTGGGCACCGAACTCAGGTGGTCAGGCTTGGTGGCAAGTGCTTTTACCCACTGAGCCAACTGGCCAGCCCCTAACTTAAGTTTTCAAAAATACTCGGGAAAATGAAGTCTCACTCCTCCCCGTAAAAATAAATTGCCAAAGTTAGGCTGATCTGGTCATCTTTTCATGTTAATGTTTCCCATTAACAACATCACTTGTAATTTTTTAAAAATGAGGAACTGGCCATTGTTGTACAGCCTTCATGCTAAGTACATGGGTTTGAAAAATCAAATAACTTGTTTATATTGAGCTTAACAGCATGAACTGAAATTTTAGTCATAAAAGCCTGCTACTTCCTACCCGATTAGAGATGATTTTCTAATGACGTCCTGTTAGCCAGCTCTGTATCGTAAGTATGTCTGTCCCAGAAGAACCAAAGAGCAAGCGAGGATGGAAAGGGTGTGACACTAAGTTGAGTCAGCCAACCAGGTGAGGAGGGGCGGGCCTGGATTCCTGATGGTGGCAGCTGCTTACAACTTCCTGCCCTTCCTGCTCACCACCTGTCAGACCTGGGCCTGGAGGTCCCGAGTGGGGCAGAGCATCTGGGGCCCTGCCCAGGCTCTCTGGCCACCTGCTGCCATCCGCTAGTCTAAGGCTCACATTGTTGGTAAATTTCCGTTTTAGCTGCAGTGATATTAAATTTCTAAGAATAAATGCTTTCCAGCCCTACCAAGTTCACTGGACAGTGTAGAAACAACCAAGAGCAAGGTCTGCTTTCTTTCTTCTCTTAGGCAGCAAACTCGGATGCCTACTTAGCTCCACTAAAGCTAAACAGTCCTACTGCCTTTCTGATAACTCTGAAGTGACGTAATGGAAGAAGGTAGCGCCTAATCCTGGGAGCTATTTTAAGACGCTCACTTTCCAAACGATAAATATAGGCTCATAAAGTATAGAAAGCACAGACTAGAGAAAGAAAAAAGAAAGGCCTTTACATTCTGAACTCTCAAGCATGCTGGTCATTTTGGGGCACTACTCCAGGTAACATGGGCATGAGTGACCAAAAGATGTATACCATATAATTCAGAAATAAAACTCAAAACTGCTGGCAGCAGGAAGCATCTAAAAATAGGAGATGTACAATACATGACTACACACTTGGACCTGCCAATGCCGATTTTAGAAAAAGATCCTAAGGAAATAATCAGAGATGTGTTAAAAAAACAAAAACAAAAACCATAAGCAATCCAGTTGTCTCTGTCCCGTGTTAGGCTCACACAGTACGACACTAGGCACCTACCTCAAATAACATACAGATTTTGCTATTTATTGATAGTGAAAATGTTCTTATGGTAGAGTGTAGCCCAACAATGAGTTACAAAAACCACGTAAAGCGTCATGCTGATTTGATTGGCAGGTGCGTGTGAACTGTAGTAAAAGAGTAAGATCAAGAGGTGTGGCCACTTACCGTTTCTTGACTTGAGGTCTCTGTGGATGACCTTGACTGGCGCCTCCATGTGTAAGTAGTGCATCCCTTTCGTACAAGAGGGAAAGAGGATTAATGGTTTGCAATATTGCATTAGCATGAACATTCACAACTTTGCAAAGACATCCATAGCTGAAAATAAGCCCACGTGTTCTCCTCCATGCGCCATAAAAGAAAAAAAAAATCACATATGTCCACATTAGTAACATTCTTTCCAGCAAAGCCACTTTATGGTGGATAATCTCATTTCTTAGAGTACCCAAGGAAGACCATAGTTTTCTCAGATCTGCATGAAAACAGTATAGCGAAATGAGCAAAATGACCCCTGAGCGTCCCACCACCAAGCGCATGCTATGTCTGCTCAAGCCGAGGCTCCTCCTCTCTCATCCGGACCTCTGCAGCCAATGTGCCGCAGCGACATTACTTTTCTCCAAGACAGAACGGGGTGTGGGCAGCAGGCCCGCTGATGGGCAAGGCTGTTGTGGTCTTCTAACAGAGGCACAAGGCTTACAAGGTATTTTCTTCTCACAAGAATAAATCTCCAAATTCACTCCGATCTATTTATAATACAAATTAAGGTACTCTATATACCAGATGAATCAAATGTCAATATTTTTATTATTTTGAATGAGAAATTATACTTTAAGATATATTTCATAGTTATCCCTTTAAAAGTATTTGGTTGTTTTTGTTTTAGGCAAAAACAGAAACTGTAGGGAAAAACACATTTTCTACACAGGACTTCCTCTCATTTCTCAGGTTCTCTTTTCCAAATAGTAGAAGAAATAGTCCTTCCCCACACCAAATCAAACAGGACCTCTCTTTTTTATGAGATGCCCATGAAAGTAACTTAATAAGTACGCTTGGGTTTTTTTTCAAATACACAGCATGTTACAATTTTATAAAGGTGAATTTATTAATAGCTATTCTTTTACTACTCTGGTTATTATATATTGAGGCATCAAAAGAACAAAGAAAATAAGAAAAAAGTTTTAACTCTTGTTACATAATGATATCACTGAAAAGAATCAAGTTAACAGAAGTATTAGTAACTCAAATGATCTTAACGGATGTAACTGGGATAAAGGGTCTCATTTAATAGCAAGTTCTACATATTCAAGCTGTAAAGTTCAATAGCTGCTACTTGCGTGGCACTTAATAGCCTATATACTGAATTTCATAGTTATGTCTTCCTTGCTTTAAAATAAAATTTCCAAATAATTTTCAGGTATAGTCTATTTGACTATGATTAGAAGCAAGAATAGATGATTTTTGTACTTGCTAACAAGGATTTCAAAAGGGAAGACTTGACTATAAAATCTTCAAACATAGGCATTTTTCTGCTCTGTCAGATTATCAGAAGAAAAAGTCCCAATCGGTGCTCAGTGCATAGGACCCAGCTTTGAAAACTTAGTGTACTTCTCACTATGTATTATTATCAGAAAATTCAATTTAATTTTTTTTGAGTGACCTGCTTTGTTTTTATTGCAAACCATTGAAATGGGCTGAAAAATACTTTCATCTGGTTTAGCTATTTGTGAATTCTCTCTCTTTTGGAGAAGAAGTTTGAGACAGGGTTTCTCTGTGTAACAGCTCTGGCTGTCCAGGAACTTACTCTGTAGACCAGGCTGGCCTCGAACTCACAGAGATCCACCTGCCTCTGCCTCCTGCATGCTGGGATTAGGGGCGTGCACCACCACTGGGCATATTTGTGAATTCTTTTTTTTTTTTTTTTTTTTTTTTTTTTCGAGACAGGGTTTCTCTGTGTAGTTTTGATGCCTTTCCTGGAACTCACTCGGTAGCCCAGGCTGATCTCAAACTCACAGAGATCCGCCTGGCTCTGCCTCCCGAGTGCTGGGATTAAAGGCATGCGCCACCACCGCCTGGCTTTTGTGAATTCTTAATAAGATCTGACAGGTACCAGGGAGGAGGCTGGGGGAACTTTGGATCGAGGCTGCATTCACGGCAGCCTGCTCTAATTGCCCCTCGTATACAACTTGGATGTGCGTGCTCTCCCACACCCACTCCTCTTCCTCCTGGAAAGGAAGAGCATCCTTGCAGCTCTGAGTGCCGCTCTCCCCAGCAAAGACATTGAGCAATGCCTATTTCCAAATGCATGAGTCAACTCTCAGAATGAATTATTCATTCTCTGATGTCTCAACACATCATTGCTTCAGGGGCTTCAATCATGGTCAAACCAAAAGACACACAGGCTGAATTTGAAATGGAATCAACCAAAGTCGAGCTTTGCTATTTAAAGTTTATGCTTAGCTGTAGGGGAGAGGGTTGAAGTCAATCTTAAAGTATGCATTCCTTTTTCCTTTTACAGGCCATCTGAAATAATTCCTACATTTTACATATCACTTAGGATTATGAGTAAATGGGGCCAATTTCTGAGGCCAAACACATGAGAATTTGTCTTTTAGACGAATTCTCTTATCAGGCAAGAGGGATCTTATTAGCTGTGACTTAGACTCTTCCCACCTTCCTTATCCTGCTTCTCTGTTTCCATTGTGCTACTTAATTCTGTTCACTCTCTTCCCTATTCTTCTAAAGTGGAGAAGCAGCTCTCTTGATAAACTCGAGAGAATTGACAAGGCTATTCTGGAGCCAAGAGATCTGGTCCTCAGACAGGACCGCGTGACAGAGGCGGAGTGGGTGCTGCAGCTAGGCACGGGGGACTCGAAGGTAGAGCAAGCACAGCTGGAGGCTGTCACTTGATTTGTTTGCTGTCTATCCATCCTAAGTACCATTAGTAATAACAGGAGTGTAATTAGCTGAGCACCCAAAACATAACGTCAGTAAAGTGCAATAAGGACTGTGTGTGTCTCCATTCATGCAGGCGCATTTCCACAATGCTGCAGGCAACTGCCAGTGTCGGTGTGACCTTGCCTACTCTCAGGTGCTCCTTGTGTACTATGGGCACTCACAGGTGCTCCTCGTGCACTATGGATACTCACAGGTGCTCCATGTGTACTATGGACACTCACAGGTGCTCCCTGTGTACTAAGGGCACTCACAGGTGCTCCATGTGTACTATGGGCACTCACAGGTGCTCCTCGTGCACTATAGACACTCACAGGTGCTCCATGTGTACTATGGGCACTCACAGGTGCTCCTCGTGTACTATGGGCACTCACAGGTGCTCCATGTGCACTATGGACACTCACAGGTGCTCCTCGTGTACTATGGGCACTCACAGGTGCTCCATGTGTACTATAGACACTCACAGGTGCTTCTCGTGTACTATGGACACTCACAGGTGCTCCATGTGTACTATGGACACTCACAGGTGCTCCCTGTGTACTATGGGCACTCACAGGTGCTCCTCGTGTACTATGGACACTCATGGGTGCTCTATGTGTACTATGGGCACTCATAGGTGCTCCATGTGCACTATGGACACTCACAGGTGCTCCATGTGTACTATGGACACTCACAGGTGCTCCTCGTGTACTATGGACACTCACAGGTGCTCCATGTGTACTATGGACACTCACAGGTGCTCCTTGTGCACTATGGACATGCACAGAAGTGACTATGATATTACATGAAAGCATCTTCAAGAACATGGAAGATAAGCATGTTAAGATAAGCATGAATACATTGGTAAGTTCATCACCACAGCCCAAGAGCAGCACCTTCAAACACAGGGCTGCTTACATCTAACTCACAGGTAGCGAGTGGCAGCATTAGCATAAAAGCTAATTTGCTTTCTTTTGCTTTTCCTGTTTGAGGAATTTGGCAGGTGCTGGGAAAACTTAAAGCAGTCGAGATAACTCCCCCACAGAAGAGGCTCCTGCTGAAGCTGCCATGTAGCTTTATCTTCACCATGAAAACAAAATATAAGCTGCTTCCCTTAGAACACTAGGCAGCACTATATATTTGCTTTCTAAAGAGAAGTCTGTAGGAAGAGCGTTAGGATGCACAGGGGCTAACTACCCTGGGAAAATGCCAACCACTTGCTAGAGGATCCCAGAACACAAATGTGATGAACACAGCCATTACTTAGAAAAAGTCGAATCCAAGGCAATTCTGACAGATGATAAAAACTCCAAACAGCTCAGGTAAGAAAGTGCAGAAAAAGGAGAAAAATTAATAGCACTTGTATTTCTTCAGAAAGCATTAATCTACGCAGGAATTTCTAGGGAGGGAGGAGAATCAGGAAGCTGGCTGGGGATTTTGCATACTTAAAATATTTAATTTTCAAGGGTGACATCCACTCTACATAAAATAAACTCTGAGCTACTTTTCATGCAGGACAGTAGTTACTATTTTAGTACATAATTATGTATTCAAAGTGAACAGGACCAGTCCTACCATAAGTCACATTCTTAGAGGCCCATGGAGAGACTCTTAGGACAATAGAACTATGATTTTCCCATTTAATACGGCAAGTGGGTTTGTCAACTACAATGTCACAAAACAGCACAAATCTCTGCCCTGAAGCTTACTGACTTGGTAAAACTTGATTTTAAGGAAATAAGTGAAGAAAGAAAACAGTAAAAGACAAAGGATACGCAGTAATGGAAAGGCAATGACTGAAAATACTGTCTGTACCATGAGTTGAATTATATTTTACTATATCTGATCTAAAAAAGAACACCTGAAGACATAGAATAGAAACCTTGCTGACACACTCTCCCAGGTCAGAGGGGGAAGACACCACCCACCTCTGCAGGTGCCCAGCAAGCAGCGTTACCTTTGGCTACGTCGGTGGCCCAGGTCATGATGTGATCCATGTCCATCTCTTCACTCCTGTTGCTGTTAATGTAATCGTACAGGGATCCGAGGGAAGCATATTCTGTATTAAAAGAAGTAAGTAGAGTATTAAAGTTGTGCTTTGGAAACGAGACTATCTTTTCTCTATTCATTGAGAAAACATATTAAAGAGCTTAACAAAGGTTCTATTACTAAGAGTCACCTTGGTCATGGTGTCTCTTCACAGCCACAGAAGAGTGACTGGACAGTTTTACTCTTTTTTCCAACTTGATGCTTTTTATCTCTTCCTCTTGCCTGAGTGACTGTGTGGAGCCTTCAGTACAATGCTGGATAAATGTGGTAAGAACAGAATTCATCTTGTGCCCAGCCTTGGGGAAACAGCTTTTTCAGTCATTGAGTATGATGTTAGCTGTGGATTTTTGTGATGCTATTCACTGAGAAAATTCCTTTTTACTCCTACTCTGAGGGGATTTATCATTATCGATGGATGTCAGAGTCTCTCGAGTGCTTTCTCTAAGGACTGGGGATATAGCTCAGGGATAGGGCACTCTCCTAGCATGCCTGAGGCCCTAGGTTCAATCCCTAACACTACCAAAAAGAACCAAACAACAATCAAATGCTTATTTCGAATCTTGGAAATGTCCATATTTTAAGTTTCTGTTTCTTATTCTATTACCTGTTATTGTACCTTATATGAACTGATTTCAGATGTTAAGCCAACACCTTGCACTCCACTGGTCATGGAGTACAATCTTTTATTATTGCTATTTTTCTTAATTTAACTAAGATAAAATTACATCATTGCTTCCTCTCTCACCTCCCTTCTACCCCTCTCACGTCTGGCCTTTCTCCCAAATTCACAGTTCCCTCTTCGGTAACCACTGTTCTTATATATACATATAAATGACTAGACATATATGCACAACCGGCTGAGTCCTTTCCATGTTGCCCACATTTCTAGAGCTGACCATTCTGCACTAGGTAACCATCCGGGGCTCATCCCTGGGGAAGACTAATTCTCCCTCCCTCAACAGTTGTTAATTTGATTGTAGCTCTTCATCTAGGGGTGTGGCCAGTGAGATTTCCTCCATCTACATTGGGATATCTACTGTTGTTGGAATCACTCAGGTCTTGCTGATGCAGCCCTGTGATGGAGTCTAATCTTTTAATATGTGGCTGAATTCTTAATGCTAATATAATTATGAAGCTTTGTATTGCATGTGTGAGAGAAACTGACCTGTTTTTCCTGATCATGTCTTTGTGTGGCTGCTTTGGTGTAAGAATAATACTGGCCTTATAGACTACTAACCTCTCTCTTCAAACAAAGTATGAGAAAGAAAGGGTTGGTATTATTTCTTCTATAAATATCCAGTTGAATTCAGTAGCAAAAACAACCATCTTTTCTCTATGGAAATATTTTAAACTACTAATGAAGTTTTTCTTATACACAGAGTCAGATTTTTCCTTGAGTCAGTTTTATTGTTGTTTTATTTTGTTTATTTGAGACAGGGTCTCAGGTAGACCAGGCTAGACTCAAACTTGCTACATAGGAAAAGCTTGCTTCGAACTCCCAATATTCCTGCTTGCACCTCCAAGAGCGGACACCACGTCGGAGGTCCAGCTCTCAAGTGTCATCTTAGGGGATGGCTGATGGCACACCAGCACTCTCATTTATTAGCACAGTTGCTCATGTCACTCGTGATCTTCTGGGGCTCCCTCAGGAGTCACAACATTCTCTTCTCTCCATCTGTGGCTTTGCCAGTGTCTCTCTTTACTTAGTCAGTCTGGCTAAAGATTCATCAATTTTATTAAATGTTTAAAAAGCAAGCCTTTGGTTGATTTTTTTCTCTGCCAGTTCAATCTTCCATTTTACTGCACCTGCTCTAAAGTCTTACTTTTTCTTTTCCATGTCTTACTTTGGTCCTATTTGATTCTTCATTCTGCTGTTTCTTCAGGATGAAGATGCTGATGTTATCGAGATCAAACTGCTTCTCTTTCAGTACAGCTGCTGGAGAGTACACACTCCATGTTCAGTGCTACACTCCACAGTTCGGGCAGGCTGCCATTTTCCTTTCTTCTAGTCCAAATCTTTAAGGATCCCTTGTGGTTTCTTTGGTGATCTTGTAGGCATTTAGAAGCATGCTATTTAATTTTCAAATACTCAGGGCTTTTTACCATGTCCTTTGGTTGCTTATTTATTCATTCATTTATTTATTTACTTTGATTTTGCAAGACAGGGTTTCTCTGTGTAGCTTTTGCGCCTTTCCTGAAACTCACTCTGTAGCCCAGGCTGGCCTCGAACTCACAGAGATCCGCCTGGCTCTGCCTCCAGAGTGCTGGGATTAAAGGCGTGCACCACCACCGCCCGGCGCCTATTTTTAGTATAATTCACCTGTGGTTGGTGCAGCATCTATTTCCAACAAACTGAATATTATTTAATGACCTCACTTACACTATACTCTGAAGAACGCCCCTTGTTGGATGGTGTGCTATGCAGATGTGAGTTAGGGAGAGTTAGCTGAGAATGTTCTTCAACTTCTTTATACCTCAGCCAATTCTGTTTAGTTATTCTATCAATTATTGAAAGGTAGATTTGTAGAGAGCCGTGCATGGCCGTGCCTCAAAGATGGCGCGGCGTCCGGCTTCTGCCTTCCCGATGGCAGGTGCTCTTTATTTGGTTAAGGCTAGGATCTGGCTTGCTTCCGCACACCTGGACCTAATCTGGCTTGCTTGCGTATGTCTGACCCTATCGGCATTGTCCACGTGGCACTACGGGGTTGATAGCCCAGTGGCTATAAAGGGCATGGGCTGGCTTTCCCCGGGAGGAAGATCGGAGGGGAGGAAGGAGAGAGAGAGAGAGAGAGAGAGAGAGAGAGAGAGAGAGAGAGAGAGAGAGAGAGAGAGTGAGAGAGTGAGAGAGAGAGAGAGAGAGAGAGAGAGAGAGAGAGTGAGAGAGTGAGAGAGTGAGAGAGTGAGAGAGTGAGAGAGTGAGAGAGTGAGAGAGTGAGAGAGTGAGAGAGTGAGAGAGTGAGAGAGTGAGAGAGTGAGAGAGTGAGAGAGTGAGAGAGTGAGAGAGTGAGAGAGTGAGAGAGTGAGAGAGTGAGAGAGTGAGAGAGTGAGAGAGTGAGAGAGTGAGAGAGTGAGAGAGTGAGAGAGTGAGAGAGTGAGAGAGTGAGAGAGTGAGAGAGTGAGAGAGTGAGAGAGTGAGAGAGTGAGAGTGAGAGTGAGAGTGAGAGTGAGAGTGAGAGTGAGAGTGAGAAGATGGCTTTCCCCGGGGTCAGAAGATTGTCTCAAGGTTCCTGAATAAACTGCTTGGAGAAGAGCCTGGTGTTGCGTCTTCCTTGCTGGTCGAGGTGGACGCGACATAGATTGAAACTAATTATTGTTCAATTGCTACAATTATTACAGATCTCTAGTATATTCACCCCCTTATCATTATAAAATGGCCTCACTCATTGCTACTATTATATGTAGTCTATTTTGTGTGAAGTTAGGATAGATACCTCGGTTTCTAATGGGTATTATTGGCATAGAACATCCTTCTCTTTCTTATTTTTGACTTGTGTCTTTGACTCCGATATGTGTTTTGTAGATAGTATATACTTCAATCTTGTTTTGTTATCCTATCTAAGAAGTCTCTGCCTTTTGAGTGGAATATTAAGACCACTCATATTTAATGTAATTAATGACATAATTGGGTTTACATCTGCCATCTTGTTTTCTTTATGTCTCCTGTCCTCAGTCAGATGTTCCTTATTTACTGCACCCTAATGTGTCATTTTAATTCCTTGATTATTTTACAGATTTATTTTCAAAATTGTGTGTGTGTGTGTGTGTGTGTGTGTATTCATGAAGAGGCCAGAGGTGTTAGATATAACCCTGGAACTGGACTCACAGGCAGTTATGAGCCACCTGACATGGCTGCTGGGAACTAAACTCAAATCCTCTGCAAGAGTAGTATGCATGTTAAAACAGGCTCTCATTATGTCTCTGTGGCTGGCCTCAAGACCACTACATAGACCAAGCTGGCCTCAAATTCATAGAGATCTGCCTGCCTATTCTCTTGAGTGCTGGGATTAAAGGCGTGCGCCACCAACCAGGCTCTTAACTGCTGAGCCATCTCTTCACCCCTTTGATTATTTTTTTTAATAGGGTCTTCCTGTACAGCTCAGGCTGGTCTCAAATTCACAGTCCTGTGCTTCGGCTTCCTGCGCACTAGGATTATAGACTCCTGCCACCTCCTGATCAATGTGTTTTTAATTTCTTGAGTGACTTTTTTGTGGTGACTCAAGGAATGATAAAACACACTTTATAGCACAATAATTCAGATGAATACTAATCTAAAATATAAAATATTTATACTCTTTTCTCCACTATGACTATTTCTCCCTGATCTTTTATACTATTATTGCAATAAGTTAAATTTATATGTTTTAATCAATAAAACATTTCTAGCTCTATAAAATTTTGTTTTTAAACATGTTATGAAAGAGAAATGAAAATGTATTTAAAGAGTCTTTATATCAAGTCACATTTTCATCATTTCTCTTACCACGAACTCTTTCCTTAGAGTTTTTTTTTTTTTTTTTTTTTTGGTTTTTCGAGACAGGGTTTCTCTGTGTAGCTTTGCGCCTGTCCTGGAACTCACTTGGTAGCCCAGGCTGGCCTCGAACTCACAGAGATCCACCTGGCTCTGCCTCCCGAGTGCTGGGATTAAAGGCGTGCGCCACCACCGCCCGGCTCCTTAGAGTTTTTTATTATCTAGTGTGTTCTTTCAGCCCAGAGGACTTCCTTTAATATTCCTTTCATTTGTTATTTCAATACTAAGGCTCACACTGAAGGCCTTCTCCCTGACTACATGTTCTAAACCATATCCTAACCCAGTATTTCCTATAAAGCACATCTACCCACTATAAAATCACTCACTCTGTCCAAGAATATCTTTATAGTTATTTCCCCATTAAATGACATTTTCTTCTGCTTGGTGCAGTCCTTTCTTTCCGTAGGCACACATCACGTTGTTGGCACCTGGCCTCGATGACTGAACATGAAAAGTCACCGTTGATCATATTGCCTTTCATATGTGAGCTGTTTGCCCTTACTGCATCCAGAATGTTCACTTTGGCTTATCAATGGGTTGGCATGGTTTGGATGTGAGCTCTTTTTTTTTTTTTTTTTTTTTTTTTTTTTGGTTTTTCGAGACAGGGTTTCTCTGTGTAGCTTTGCGCCTTTCCTGGAACTCACTTGGTAGCCCAGGCTGGCCTCGAACTCACAGAGATCCGCCGGCCTCTGCCTCCCGAGTGCTGGGATTAAAGGCGTGCGCCACCACCGCCCGGCGGATGTGAGCTCTTTTATAGTTCACATTAGATAGCTTTAAATATGTGGCAAGAAAAACTAACATCTTACTACTGAACCAAGGGAGTGAACTTGTCTACCTTTTTGGGGGTGTCTCATTGGGAGCTGAAGACTCACCATAAATCCCTATGGTTCTATGCCTGTCAAATCACTTTACGTTTCCCTAGCAGGGAGCTTATTGAGCTTCAGTGTAGAGTATTTGTTTTGATTCATCCTTCCTTCCTTATTTGTTTTTTTTTAATTAAGAAAAATTTTATTTATTTTACATACAAATCAAAGATCCCCCTCTTCCTGTCCTTCCAGCCTCCCCCTCCCAACCCACCCCTCATTCCCTCCTACAAGAAGGTAAGGCCTCCCATGGGGAGGTACACTTAGTAGAGGCAGTCCAAGCCCCTCCCCCTGCCTCAAGGCTGTGCTCCAAAAAGCCTGCTCATGCACCAGGGATGGATTCTGATCCTACTGCCAGGGGGCCCCTTAAGCAGACCAAGCTACACAACTGTCTCGCTATGCAGAGGGCCTAGTCCAGCCCCATGCAGGCTCCACAGCTGTTGATGTAAATTTCATGAGTTCCCACTAGTTTGGTTTGGTTGTCTCTGTAGGTTTCCCCATCATGATCTTGATGACCTTGCTCACAGAATCCCTCTTCTCTCTCTTAGACTGGACTCCTAGAGCTTGGCCTGGTGTTTAGCTGTGGATCTCTGCATCTGCTTCCATCACTCACTCCTTTCTTTCTTTCTTAGCAAAGCTCATGATTTTATTGTCTTCATAACAAAGTAGATTTAGAACTGGATCACTTGGCCCTTTCTCTTCTTATCGCCTCCCAGTTCAAAATGCTCACATTTCTTACCAGCCAGCATCCTCTCAGATCTGATGCAAGTGGGCTCAGCACACCCAATTCCCAGTGCATTCTTCTTTGTAGTTTCAACTGTTTTTGCGGAAAGTGGGCTTAGTTGGCCACCATAGCCACTCTGCTTCCTGTCATAGCCATGTTCCTCAGGCATACCAAGAACCCTTGCTCTTCTTGTCTCTGTAACCTTGAGGGGGGCTCATGCTTGCCACATTTTCTTGCACAATGTCCGGGGGTCTTAGGAATGTTCACCATGTTCAAGAGAGCAATATTGGCACAGAAAGCATTTTTCAGTTCCTTTTAAAAAAGTTGCAGATACAGGCTGGAGAGATGACTCAGCAGTTAAGAGCACTGGCTGTCCTTCCAGAGGACCTGGGTTCAATTCCCAGCACCCACATGGCAGCTCACACCTGTCTGTAACTCCAGTTCCAGGGTACCTGACACCCTCATGTAGGCAAAACACATGCACATGCACATTTTTTAAAAAAAAGTTTTTAAAAAGCTATTAATACATTAAACAAATATGTCCTTTGATTTCCAAGGTTTTTTTTCTTTTAGTTTCATGGTAATGATAGTCAGCTCTGAAAATGCAAATATACACAGTCATACCTTAGAATCCTCAGGGGATTGAGTCCTGCCATCCAGGTACCACAATGTATGCCTAGGCGCTTAGGTTTCTTCTATAAAATAACAGTGTTTGCATATGTATGTAACACACACACGCATACCATGTAAACAAATGTGGTTTTGTTTGTTTTTTGTTTTGTTTGTTTGGTTTTTGGTTTTTCAAGACAGGGTTTCTCTGTGTAGTCCTGGCTGTCTCTGTAGACCAGGCTGGCCTCAAACTCACAGAGATCTGCCTGCCTCTGCCTCTTGAATGCTGGGATTACAGGTGTGCATCACCACTGCCCAGCACAAATGCGTTTTTTTAAACTGAAATATTTTTGATATTTCAGTGTAAAGATGACATACATTCTGTAGCCGACATACTCTGAATTACGATCTCTTCTTGCTGGTCATGTCCAATAGGGCAGTTTCTTACTATCTTGCCAAACTTAACAACAGCAGCAGCAGGCCACGGCCGCCAGTCAGTCCCAAGGGTCACAAAGGGAACCTCTCATGTTCTACAGTGTACTGTGTTGCTGAGTTACGATGTTTAATAGGCTAGATGCCTTAAATACCTGCAATTTATGCTGGGCTTACTGAGACTTAAGCCCACTGTAGGTGGAAGAACATCTGTACTTAGAACCAGCCCTAGACTACTCACACTAGCAAGTACAGTATAGATGCTAAGCAAATAGTGGCTATATTATATGGCTTTCTATCACCACCACCCCCAACTCTGGTCTCTTTCCTTCTCTCGTTAGTTGGTTAAATCCATGAATGGGGAACCTTTGCATATGGAGAGCCCTGCGTACTACGATTGCAACAAATATTACTATCATGCAACTTCTTTATAATAAAGCACCATCAAGACGAACCTTGGTTTAGATCGTGACCAGCAGAACAAACGAATTTGGGTGAATGTCTGCAGTCTATTATAAAATATGACAATTGTCCTGAAATGGCTAATAAGAAGGACCAGCCAATAACAGAGCATGCAAATTAGATGTGTCTGTGATTAAAGTAAATCAGGATCACGCTAAAGGAAACAAATTTGGTTACTTATAATTAATGTGTTCTGTGGTTGAACTGAATGAGGACTTGGTTGGGCCTGTTGACAAGCCATGCAGAACTAGTATATTCTCTTGATGCAATGGGATGAAGTAATACCGACACATAATAAACTGAGCCCAAAGATGCAATTATCTACACTTGGGGGATCCTAAATCATTTTTCCTCTGGAACACTGGGACCAAATCTGATAACCTTCAATGGGACATTCCTCTGATATGGCTTGCTACAAAAGAGCCACCTGGTCTAGTATCTAATCACCCTATTTTCCTGCCACAGGGGTTTACACATGTTTGAGTATTAAGAGATTTCCAAGGACCAAGAAAACTATTATTGTCTCTTTTCTTTTGACCATGGAGTCTGAGTTTCTGCTCCATTGCCGTACAGATCTGGGGGAGATAGTCATTTCTTCTCCAGCGGAAAGAAACTGACAGCTATCTCTTAGGTAATTTCCTACACCCCCCACAAACAGTTCTGTAAGTCTATGATGAAAACTTCCCACAAATATACATGCAGAAGTGTGCCCATACACGTACACAGTCTCCCAGAGAGCACTTCTTCCAGTCCCTTCATTCCACACAGGTAACGGAGACGAGAGGGATTCTCAGTGGGTTAGCTAGGAAGCTTTGGCAGAGTTGGGACAAGACCTCACATCTTCCAACTTGCATTCCAAGACTTGTCTACTCTATCCCTCTGATAAGTCATTTCTTCAGATATGAGTAACAACAGTTACCTGCTCTAACAACCTTTCCAATTAACAAAAAATCTCAAGCTTAATGAACGCAAGTCATTCAAAGTTTTTCCCTCAGAGTCTCCAACATCTGGAACAGATGATGAGGTTCATCAAATTGATGACTTAGCCCCCAACATGCCTTGGTTGGTACATGCACTCCTACCTATACTCTGAGTAGGTTTCATCCTAATACTGTGGAAGGTTTGTTGTCTAGGCATAATGATAACCATATTAAAGTGATATGCATTCAAACAACAAAACTGGATAAATAGTCTCTTTCATAATCAACCTCACATGTTCAATAAGAAAACTAGAAATATACAATTTGCTATTATGCCGTAAATTCTCTGAAACTTATTTTAGAGTATTTAATGTCAACAGTTAAGCCCTTCAGACATAAACACATAAGGAAACAATGTGTTTGAAAGACTTAACCAAAGAATTTGGGTAGATAGGAAGAGCAAGTGTTGACGGGAAACACAAAATAAAGCCTGGCTAATCAGATAAGCATGCAAATGAAATCAAACCCCTCAGGACTGATTTGGATTCTTTCTATTGGATGCAATGGCTCAGGCTGGTGTGCTGGCTAAACACACTTCCCATTGTCCTTGGCCCTGATAGTAAAGTCTTGGAAAGAGATTCACATCTCTTCATCCTCACCTCAGGAAACTGGAAAACTCTCTGGATAGCCCTTGCTTCTTTGTTTTTGTTTTTGTTTTTGTTTGGGTTTTAGGTTTTTTGTTTCTTTGGTTTTTTTTTTTGTCCCAACCTAGAGTTATTTGGGAAGAGGAATCTCAATTGAGAAAATGCCCCAATTAGGTCATAGGTAGGCAAGTCTGTAGGGCATTTTCTTAGTGATTGGTGTGGGGGAGGCCCAGCCCACAGCAGGGACAGTGCTGCCTCCTCTGGGCAGGTGGCCATGGGTTCTGTAAGACAGCAAACTGAACAAGCCATGAGGAACAAGCCAGTAAACAGCAGCAGCGCTCTATGACCTCTGCTTCAGTTCCTGCCTCCAGGTTCCTGCCTTGAGTTCCTGCCCTGACTTCTCTAGATGATGGACTAATATTAATATTCAAGATAAAATAAACCCTTTTCTCCCCAAGTTACTTTAGGTCATGGTGTTTAATCACAGTAATAGAAATATTAACTAAGACAAGCCCATTGCTTTAGTTCATCAGAAATCTCCTCCAAGCATTAAACTTCACGGGAATAAGAGAAACAGCTGTTTCTGATCTCATTGATGGACAGGAATAATATATGCTACATAATAAGAGATACAAATGAGGATCAGAAAACTGGATTCAGATCTATACAGTGAACATAACTAGTCAAAAGGAAATATGATGCACTTGGAAGAGGGGGCTGTATGGTAACTGAGTCACAGAGGAAAACTTAAATTTGAACCAGAAACCTGACACAAAGGTGATGTATGGTCTACCCATAACAGCAGAACCTATTCTAGGGTTTACACATTACAGGTTCAAGATAAACATTGCCAAGCACTCATTTCAGTACAGACGACAGACTGAAAACTGGGGATATAAATCTCTCCGCCTCACAAAGATGTAGAAGATGCTATTCAAGAGCAGAGCACATCAAACTATCAGAGGATGGACATAACAACAACCTGTCCCTGTGAGGAACCAGTGAGCTGTCCAAAGCCTGGCATGTAGGCAGGAGGAGCTCCTGGAGGAGAGCCATGTGAGGGATTTGTGCCACTCTGGGTCTGTTGCAAGCTGTGGCAAAGGTACTTAACTTGGAATTTCAATTTCTTATAAAAGAGAATTATTTTGTTCACTTTGCAGGGATGTTATAAGAAATTTGTAAGAAAGCACCCAGCATAGTTCTTTCTCAGTGTTTTGTTTTTCTCTAAAGACAACCCAAGTCCTTGCCATTACAATGCAAGAAAATAGGGTGAATCTCTTAAGGTTTTCTTACTTGGTTTTCATTTGAATCAAAGAGGTGCCGTGACAAAGGACCTGATCAAAATTATTTACTGTAAAATCCGACCTTACAGTTACAGTGGGCCTAACACTGCTCACTAAAATGTACAAATGTAAGTGTAAAATGTTTAGAAGCATGTCTTTTGTAGTTTCTTGTGGCAAAATTTTCCATGTGCTCATTTTCAGAAAGGGTATTTCCATCAGCTAAAAATTCCTGCTCACGTGATAATTTAGCTCAAGGTCGTTATTAGTGCCAATGACCAAACCTGAAAAATATGGCCCTCACATCAGAGACCTGAATAAAGAGCTCTAATGGGATTAGAATGCATTGCAAGAATTACAACATGAACAGCTCAAGAAATCTTAATTTATAAAAGGTCACAGAGTTACAAAAAAAATCTCTCACTTCAACTAATTAAATGAAATTTTAGTTAAACGGCACCTTACATATTGGCGCGGCAGCTGCAGGTGCATTGGAACAGCATCTACACAGGTGCAATTAGCACAATTAAACATGGGTAGGGGTGGGAACACCATTCTTAATTATATTGATATAATCAGTTTTATTAATGCTTTATGGCAACAAAAGTGACATCTGACAGTAGCGCGCAATTCACAACGGAACCTAACGGGAAACATTTTCGCATCTGAAGGAATCAAGCGCCAGGCAGCTGGGAGGGAAGACAGAGCAACAGGGAGTTCCTACCTGTGACGATGCCGTAGTTGGGAGGTTCTAGAATCACTCCATAAAACTGGATGATGTTCCTGTGGCTGAGGACGCTCAGTATTTCAGCCTGTACGAAAATCAAATGTCACATGTGTGAGTCTTAGTACATCGGCTTCACGTTCACTTTTCTTTCCCCTCCGTTTACACAGACATCCGAGGGCTCGACAGGATGTGACGTCGACAAAACCGGCTTCAGAAGCACGCTCAGCCATCTAACCCTCCCTAAAAAGACGGAAATGGCAACAAGGGCCACGACTAGGAGCGGCCCACGTGGCAACGGTGCGCTGAAGAGGTAGACAGCGCGTTCACTTCCAGGAAAAGCCTTTTCCTAGCAGCCAACTACATGTTTCTGTATACTCTCTCCTTGGGGCGGGGGTGTAGCAAGCCTGGGCTTTTATCAATTGAGTGAATCAAAATTAAGTTAGAGGTATTCTAGCACTAAGGCAGTGGCTCTCAAACTTCCTAATGCTGTGACCCTTTAACACAGTTCCTCATGTTGTCATGACCCTCAATCATAAAATTATTCCATTGCTACTTCATAACTGTCATTTTGCTACTGTTATGAATTGTAATGCAAACATCTGATATGCAGGATATCTGATCTAAAACTCCCCAGAGGGGTCATGACCCCCAGGTTGAGAACCACTTCACTAATGGCATAGATTCACTTAATTCTGTTATTTATATTATACCCATTTAGAGTGATTTTTCAATAAGTAATGAGAGATATATTATCGCCATCTTTCCGTGTCAACGCAGAAAGGCAGATCCCTGAGGTTTGCTGGAGAGCTAATAGGAGGCCATATTGGTGCGGTTTCTTAGTACTAGGAAACTTTCCAAGAATGACATGGCAAAATAACTTACATTTATTAAACTTAACTTTTAAGTTTAAAAAAATGTCATAGTGCATATTTGCTAATATCTAAATGAAGATATTGTATGTGCCGAATAGTTTTACGTCAACTTGACACAAGCTAGAGTTACTGGAAAGGAAGGAACCTAAACTGAGAAAATACCTCCATGAGAGCCAGTTGTGGGGCATTTTCTTAATTAGTGATTGATGGGGAGGGCCCAGCTCATTGTGGGTGGGGCCACTCCTGGGCTGGTGGTCCTGGGTTCTGTAAGAAAGCAGGCTGAGCAAGCCACAGAGACAAGCCAGTAAGCAGCACCCCTCCATGACCTCTACTTCAGCTCCTGCCTCCAGGATCCTGTCCTGCTTGAGTTCCTGCCCTGACTTCCCTCAGCGACGGACTGTTACCTGGAAGTTTAAGATGAAATAAACCCTTCCCTCCCAAGTTGCTTTCGTCATGGCACTTTATCACAGCAATAGTAACCCTAACCAGGACAGAAATTGATACAAGGATTGTGGGGTATTGCTGTGACAGACATGACCATGTTGTTGGTGAGCGGTGATTGTGGGGACTTTGGAAGGACTTTGCAACTTTGGATAAGAGAAGCCAGTAAGTGTTCAATGCTTTTCGAGCTGTTCTGTGGGAGTTTGGAAAAGGTGAGTGTTAGCGGCAATGAGGACGATGAGGGCCTGGCTTATGAAGCTTCAGAGAGAAGTTTAAAGACTCCATTGGCACCATCTGTTAGTTTGAATTTGGATTCTGTGATTCTGGTAGCTGGGGCTGAGGAGTTGGTTGTGGCTAACAAGATGCCAGAACTCATTAGGACAGTGTGTACATAAATCACATACATTAAGTCTTATTACTTTATGGAGATAAACTATGGCTAATCAAGAAATTTAAAATGTAAGGACACGTAAGTTAAATATAGAAAAGGTTTAACATTTAAAGTATATAGCATATTACTGGCAACCAGAAAACGGATTTTTAATTCTCCAGCCCAGAAAGGGGATACCTAGAAGAAAGACAGAAAGGGCTCCACAAGGGAATCTGCAAACTATGAATTAGTGAGTTGCTACACATTTATTCCCATAAAGTAAGAGTTGCGATTTCATTAAAAACACACTCTGTGAGCCGGGCGGTGGTGGCGCATGCCTTTAATCCCAGCACTCGGGAGGCAGAGCCAGGTGGATCTCTGTGAGTTCGAGGCCAGCCTGGGCTACCAAGTGAGTCCCAGGAAAGGCGCAAAGCTACACAGAGAAACCCTGTCTCGAAAAACCAAAAAAAAAAAAAAAAAAAAAAAACACACTCTGTGACTAGTAACAAGGTAGAAAATAGAGGTTTGGGGATTGGCCCAGAGTTAATACCGGCAAGAACAAAATATTGGACGGTTTCGTGTTTGCTTCAGTAACCAATCTCTTCTTTGACCTGAGCTAGCAGGAAGGGTACCTTGGGCTAGATTTCAAAAGAACGACCGTCTAACCATGCAAGGTTGGGTCTGAAGCTTGTGTTCTACAGCTCACTGTTGACTTCAACTTTGGGAGATAGGATTTGATGGCGGTACTTCAGTTCTGTCGCTGTCCAAGACCAACAAGCACCTTTGCTGAAAGTCCTTGCTTGCCTTTGACTCTTTGAGCATGCCCTGTGTCTGCAGCAAACCTTTCAGGTATTGCACTGGAAACCTAACTACTCAGTGCCTGTGACGTCACGGTCATGGGAGGAGAATCTTCAAACACCAATTTACTACACCAACAATCCCTAACAACAACCTATAAACATTTGTCCTTATACCCACAGATGAGTGTGGTCTGCGCCACTCACTAGGGAGACCTCTCTTTGCAAGAGATGAAAACCACAACTAATCAAAATGCAGAGTTGGGAAACACAGTCCCAATGGAAAAATCTTCAAAACACTCCCAAACCTAAGGCTCTGGGAATATTGCATAAGAAGAAACAGAAAGATTGTAGGACCAGAGGTTCAGGGAGTTTGCTGGCAGATAACATCAGGAACTACACTCATCAAGGCTCACCAACATGACTGCCTAAACTTGATCTGAACAGGAACAACCATACACATGCCAAAGTGGATGAGGAAATGACTCCAAGGCTCGATTCTACACAGAGAACACAGGCAACTAAGGAAACCCAGGAACTGGAGAGACAGCCTCCTCAGGGAAGGGCAAACTAATTGGTTGTCCAGTGCCAAATGGTCAGCTCCTAAAACATACATATAACATTACATGGACTGAATGGGTTATATTTAGGAATATATATATATATATATATATATATATATATATAGTATATTATATACAACACACACATATTATATCATGCATAACAACTAGTGAAAAAATAGGCCATGAATTTGAAAGAGCGCTGAGAGATGTATATGGGAAGGTTTGGAGGGAGAAAGGGAAGGGAGAAGCTCACTCAGCCTTAAACCTTCTCTCCTGTCATCTACCTCCAGAAACAGTTCTGCAGGTGAGCCACATGCTCTGTTTCTTTATGTTGCTGCAGCAAGAGCTCCTCTGCAATGCACTGAGCTGGAACCCCTACGCTCAGCAGTGGGGCCTCTTCATGTAGGCTGCTCTTCCTACACTTGGCGGGCAGCATGCAGGCACACAGCAGATGCACCAGCCCTTCGTCAGAGGGAAGCTTGTAAAAGAGAAAACCCTGGTTGCTCAGTACAGCGCACTACTCATCTTCACGACCACAGAGGCCACAACTGTTGGCCTTCGCAGGAGAGAGGAACAGCAACGAGCCGCAGACCTTCAAGCTCATACGGCAGTTCTCAGAGAGCTGGGAGGCCGGACTGCCTACTTCCTTCAGGCCAGCGGTAGACCTTCCCTTCTTCTCCGCTAATTGAGTAACACTCTGATCACCCAGACAAACGAAGGGCAGTTCTCACTCTCAGGTATAAGGTTTGCATGCATCAAGTTTCCAAGGGCTCAGATGGACCCAAACCAGAAACATGCTGTCTGATTCACTGCGTTCATGGCTTGAGACAGTTTCCTAAAATAAAGCCCCTTCTTAAAAAAGTGGTTCATACATGACGGTAAAATGGAAAACTAGCCCCTTGATTCTGGAAACGCTGTTACAAGAACAACTTACAAAGCAGGATGGGGGTTTAATCACCAGAGTGTCAGGCGCAGGTCACGCTTTTTGCGTCCCATTGGGTTTAATGAGACCCATTCACAAGCAGTCACATGACAAGCAGTGAGCTCTACGGCTGTATAGATTCTCTTTCCAGTGAGGCTCTCCAGGTACTCAGGGAATAAGAACGGCTAAACGAATGGAATCCAGGCTCCATAATAGAAGCCTATATCCCTAAAGAGATTTGATGTCATAAAGATTTTTTTTTTTTTTTTTTTAGGAAACTGGTAACAGATGCTCAGAAAAAATTAATCATTCTCACGTTTCTTGAAAGCTGACACGAAGTCACACGAGTCTTTCATCAGCCACATCAGCAGGACTGGGAAGTCTCTGGTTGCTCAATCGTTTTCCTGGGTGGGATGCTGCAGCTGACTCAGTATCTGGAGATGGGTCTTGGCCCTCCAGGTTAGTACATGCCTAACTAAGTTAACTCAGGTTAGACTAGCCTGGCTGGACAGGAGGGTGGCAAGAACTTAATGAAAGAGAGTTCAGGCCCAACACTCAAAGAATGTCTCAAATCACACGCTGGCTAAGACCGTTATATTCCTTGTGCCTGCAACTGGGTGCAGTTGTGGTTAACATGAAAAAATAAAATATTAAAACAACCTGTGTTCAAATTTGGGTGACCAAACCACATGCACAGATCTGGCTTTTGATCACAATGTTCTTACCTTGTCTAAGAGTTGTCCACATTGTGCTAAACTATTAAAAAAAATTTTTTGCCGGGCGGTGGTGGCGAACGCCTTTAATCCCAGCACTCGGGAGGCAGAGGCAGGCGGATCTCTGTGAGTTCGAGGCCAGCCTGGTCTACAGAGCAAGATCCAGGAAAGGCGCAAAGCTACACAGAGAAACCCTGTCTCGAAAAACCAAAAAAAAATTTTTTTTCCCCAAAGAAAGCCTTGGGTCGCTTTCTTTCTAGAAAATGACTTGAATGGCCACATGCCCTGATTTCTTTAGTTTTAATGTCTACTAATTTCTAATGATAATTAGTGTGTTACTAGTACCATTTTTCATGGAGAAGGTATTAATAACTACCCAATGAACTGGACATGGTTTATTAGGACATCCTCCTCCTCTGCAGTGTGACTGGCTTCAGTGGGAATCTGGCTCTGCTACTTAATGGGGGGCTGACAGAGTTACATCTTTAATGGCCCAAGGCTCCGTGTGGTAAGTAAAGGCTTAGTCTCTCATGTGGTACTCCTGGGAGACAGAGAGACCTTCAAGCGATGGGGCCTGGAGGGAAGGAAGCCTTCCCCCTGCAAAGGAAGATGGGGACCTAGCCTCCTGTTCTTTCATTTCTTTTGCACCCAGCCATAAAGTAAGCCCACTTCCTCTACCAAACACTCTCACTGTATGTGTGGTGCCCCAGGCAATCGAGACAGCCAGTCAGCCACAGACTGAACGCTCACAAACTGTGAGCCAAGCTAACCTTTGCCCCAGCTCGAGAGGGTTTGTCTCAGGGGTGTGTTACAGTAGTAGAGAGCTAACACCACATAAGGACTTTGGAGAAATTTAGACTCTGAGATTCATTCTTCTTACTTGCAACACAGGGGTACAGGAAGTCCTGCTCCAGCAAGTGCCGGGTGCTCAACCAATGTCAGCCTCTTCTCTGGCCTCTTTCCTGCTCCTTTATAACCCATTCATCATTAGTCAAGCCACACTTCCAGGCCAATTAATTCATCTCTTCTAACAGTGGACTCCACTGACATGAGTTGCTTGATTTAGTTTCATATACTTATATTTGTTTTTCCATGTTTACTTACAATTTTTACCTAAACAAAGCACAACATTTCCAAAGCATTTATCTTCTCTCACCAGGAAGATATTTTATTGTATTTGAATGTTGGGGAAATTGGGTCTTTGATGAGTTAATGAGCTCTCTTGCTACGCGCCTACTAAATGTCAGTAATAAAGTCTTATCTCCCATTTCTGCCTCTTTTATGTATATTTCTGGTCCTTGCTCTCTTTTTTTTTTTTTTGGTTTTTCGAGACAGGGTTTCTCTGTGTAGCTTTGCGCCTTTCCTGGAACTGGCCTCGAACTTACAGAGATCCGCCTGGCTCTGCCTCCCGAGTGCTGGGATTAAAAGTCCTTGCTCTCTTTAAAGAATGTCCAATAAAGTTGTATATCTTGGCTTGGTGTTGTACATCTGTAATCCTAGCACTTGGGAGGTAGAGGTAGGGGGATCAGAAGTTCAAAGTCATTATGAGCTATATAGGCAGTGCAATGGACTACATGCAGCCCTGTCTCAAAAACAAACAAACACCCACAAAAACTAAATGAATAAAAATATTTATTTTATTTAATTTAAATATTTATTAAGATATAAGTATTTATTAAGAACTGCCTTGCTTAAATGGATGTGAATTTGCAGGATTCCCACATCAAAGGCTACCATTTACTGAGTGCCTACTCAGTATGAACTAGCCTAAGCTTTCCTTTTCTCACAACCAACCATGGGCTCGTGTCTCAGATCACACTTTCTACAGGGGAATAAATCTAGGCAAGGAGACAATCCCAGGGTACAGTGAATGGCAAAGCCAAATTTTTAACACAAGTTGTGTGATCCCAGAGCCCTGCTTATCAGCAAGCCATACTGCTTTACCTACAAACCCGATTTGAGAACAGAAAGGAGCATGAGTTTACAGAATGCCCAGACATTACAAGAGGGCTGGAAAATTCCAGAGCCCTCCCAGTTACCCACGTTTACGGAAAGCTCTCAGTGCCTCCCTCTCAGAGGCTGGGCCACTGTCCCTGCTGCAACACGCCCACACCTTCTTGGCACGGGACTGTGCAAGATCAGGTCAAAAAGCAAGATCGAATTCTCCCCAAGCACTGGGGCATAAGACCAGCCAGCAACAACGAAGTTATAGCTAATAAAACCCGTTAATTGCACAGCATGAGGCAGCCTCTCTCTATGCAAAAATTACATGGTAGAAATTTTGAGCAACTTCACAATCTGATTAGTTAAGTGCTTTATAATATTACTCTACAGTGCAACAGAGTTTGATTATTTACATCCCATAAGAGAAATGTTTGCAACATTTATTATGGAAATCTACAAAATCACTTAGAGTTTAGGCAAATTTAATTTTAAAATAGTCTGAGAAGTCCCTTAACATCTTTTGCACTCCAATTAGGCAGTATCTTGAATACCTGGATACTTCAGCTAAATTAATAATGAGTTTACTCTTTTGGTGTTCTGATAACATCCTCAATAACTAAAGGTGAAAACATGTTTGATATCTGCCTTCATTGATTGAAAAACAACAGCACCAAGCCCTACACATATAATTTGGAATTCCAGGATGTAAGAGCTATATAAAACAGCATGGTACCAACAGGCAAACAGATGTGCACACCAGCAGAGGACCCAGAAACACACACATCCCACTATACTCACCTGTTTCCTTACAAGCTGCCCAAAACAGGCATTGGAGAAAAGACAACTCTTCAGAAAATAATGCCAGGAAAACTGGGTTCCACAAGTAGAGAAAGAAGATAGATCCCTGTCTCTCACCCTGCACAAAAATCAACTTAAAAATGGACCAAAGACCTTAATGAAAGACCCAAAACTTTGAAACTTGTATAAGAAAACACTTCAAGACACAGGCATGGGCACAGGTTTTCAGAAAAGGACTTCAATAGCTCAGGAAGTAATTGCAGGAACTGGCAGAATGGGGTCTGTGAGATTAAAAGGCTTCTGCCCAGCAGAGAGGACAATTAGCATGGTGAAGAGGAGAAAACTTCTGCCGACTAGCTGCCAGGGGACTAATATCTAGAATATATAAAGAACTCAAAAAATTAAACATACAAAAATCCACCCATTAATTGAGCCAATCAATCAATCAATGGGCAAACGAACTGAACAATTCTCAAAAGAAGACATTCAGGAGCTGGGGGATGGCTCCTGGGTAAAGTGCTTTCTACGCAAAGCTGAGGACTTGAGTTTGGATCTTCACGACCCAGACAGAAGACCAGGCATGGAAGAGTGTGTCTGCAATCCCAGGGCTGGGAAGACAGAGACAGGAGAATCTCTGGGTCTTGCTTGCAGTCCAGATGAAACAGTGAGCTCCAGGTTCAGTCAAGAAGTGACTGAAGAAGACACTCAGGGTCAACCTCTGACCTCCACATCTACATGCATACACACATATACAAAACGAATACAAATGACAAATAAATACATGAGAAAATATTCAAGAGCCTTAGTCACCAGGGAAATTAATTTCAAAAGTATATTGAGAGTCCATTTCACCGCAGGCAGAACAACCATCATTAAGAAAATTGATCACAATAAATGCTTGGGAGGTTACAGGAGAAGAAACCCTTACACACTGCTGGTGGGGATATGAACAAGTGCAGCTACTATGCAAAGCAGTTTGGAGGAGTCTTCAGAAGAACTAAAACCAGGACAATCACATCATCCAGCTGTATACAGTATGTATGGCTCCAGGGTATTACCCAATACCCTGGCAATCTAAGCCAACACACCAGAGATACTTGTGAACCCTTGTTTATTGTGGCACTACTCGAAATGGCCAAGATACATAATGCAGATGCCCATCAGGAGGAGAATAGGGATGAGGTGAAGAGATGACTCAGTGGTTAAGGGCATTTGTAGAGGACATGGGTGCTATTCCCATAAACCCACATGGTGACTCACAACCACCTGTAACTCTAGTTCCTGCGGATCTGAAAGCCTTCTCTGGCCTCTGCGGGCACCAGGCTTGTAGTGCACACACATGCCGCAGGCAAACACACATGCACACAGATGAAAAGTAAATCTTCTTTTTTAAAGAGGTGAGTGAATATGGGATGGACAGATGGCTTACTCTAGTGCTTGTAGCATCAGAACTTGAGTTCGATCTCTAGAACTCAGGAGAAGAGCGGGGTGTGGTGTGTGTTTGTGATAGCTGCACTCGGGAGGCAGACAGACAGATTCCTGGGGCTCACTGCCAGCCAGTCCAGCCTCACTGGAGACCAAACAGTTTCCTGTGAGAAAGCCTGTCTCAAAACAAACAAAATACAAAAACCAACAATGTGAATGGCCCCCGAAGAACAACGCTGCACCACACATGTTCATGTGCACTGTACACGTGTGTGCACACACAGACATACACACAGAGACAGAGACGAATGGATAAAGAAACTGTGGCATATACATACACGATGAAGTTTTAACTCAACCAAAGAAGAGTAAAATTTCGACATTTGCTATCTTTAACATCACAACTTTTTCCTTCTTTTCTTTGCTCTAGACTAGATGGAACTGTGGTGCATCATGTTAAATAATGTAACCCAGACTCAGAAGGACAAATAACCACATTTTTATATGCGGAATCTAGATTCTTAAAAGCATATGATATGAAATAGAAAAGCAAATGCTTGGAGGAAGGAAGATATGGAGAATGAAAGGGAGGAACGAGAGGGCAATGGGAAAGAAAGACACGTGTTGTGTTCTCTCATATGCAGAGTATAGACATACATGCAGAGAGAGCATATGTATGTATCTATGGAAGCAGAAGGGTGATTATTTGGGGGATAAAGAGAGGATAAAGGCGGGTGGATATGAGCAAGTACAATGAGAGACATGCATGAAGGTGTCATAATGAAACCTGTTATTTTGTATGCTAACTTTAGACAATGAAATAAAAAAGAGCATCAGTCGGGCGGTGGTGTTGCACACCTTTAATCCCAGCACTCGGGAGGCAGAGGCAGGCGGATCTCTGTGAGTTCGAGGCCAGCCTGGTCTACAAAGTGAGTTCCAGGAAAGGCGCAAAACTACAGAGAAACCCTGTCTCGAAAATCAAAAAAAAAAAAAAGAGCATCTTAAGGATGAAGGACATTACATAGCTTCCAATTCTTTCTTCCTAGTAGGAACCCTAACGAATACAGTGGGCATTCTTTTTTTTTTTTTTTTTTTTTTTTTTGGTTTTTCGAGACAGGGTTTCTCTGTGTAGCTTTGCGCCTTTCCTGGGACTCACTTGGTAGCCCAGGCTGGCCTCGAACTCACAGAGATCCGCCTGGCTCTGCCACAGTGGGCATTCTTTAACTCAATCATATGTACAGTTATAACGTTGGCATGATGATCTCAGCACAAAGAGCATTTGTGATTGTCCTGAATAATTGGTTTGTTTTCATCCCTTTGCTTCGGTGACTATTTTAACGAACTACCGTACTAGACTTTTTAAGTCGGCTACTAGGAAGGTTAAATCGAAGTTTGTTGCCAACATCTGGAAAGTATACCAAGCCTCGTGGGTCTGTTTTGTATCATGTATCCATGGCTCAGATCTTCTGTCTTACTGCTTATTGACTGCACCTGGCTCTCAAGATGCAGGGCCTGCTGTGGGAATGTACCAGAGAATAACTGATGTACATACCAACCTCCTTTCACATACATTCAGGCAACCTGAGACATTTAGAAAATATACATAAGGAAGTGGCTGCACTGAACTGGGATGTGAAGGTTCAACAGCGAGCCCAGGAAAGATGCTGGACAGGAGAATATGGATTCTGCTAAGAGCCCTCAGAAAGATAGACAGCATTCAACACACATGAACCCAACTACACAGTTTCATTACTATAATCCTTTTGCAATCCATGAATGCAGTAACTACACATTTCAGAACTTGTAAGCTGAGTTCATTCTTATTCATACATTACAGTAGGTATTGTGTATGAAGCTTTCCCTATGTATCAACATGATCATATCATTCTGCAGGCATTAACTTGTTTGATTAATGACTTAAGCATCGTTATTATCTAGAGTTTATCTTGAAGACACTAAGGAACAAAGAGATAACCTGCACATGATAAGACAGTTACAACACAGGGAGACCATGATTCAAACCAGACAACCTGGCCTCAAAGCCATGAAATGTGAGCACAGATTCTGAGAACCACATAGATGCTAGGCACTTACCTTTCTAAAGCAAAGTGAGTAAACAAACTCCCCTGCAATCCCACACATACCAAGGGCTTGGACCAGAATAAATTTCTAGCTTATTTATTGGATCTGGGATGAAAAAAAACTCCTTAGTCAGAATCAAGAGGCCTACTTTCTCATGGTGGCTGTGGTGCTTAGGTGAGAAGGACAGACTGAATGACCTAAAGCCTCTTCACACTAATGCTCTGATTTCTGGTTTATCTGGTAAAGGTCTGGCCGTCTCAGAAGCTCTCTGGGTGAATCTGGCATGCAGTCAGGACTTAGAGCCACCGAACTGCAGCCTAGTTGCTTTGGAGTTGGAAAGCTCCTTAGCTGAACTTCCACTCAACCAGTGATACACGGTCTTGCTGTCTTTAACATCACAACTTTGCTCTTCCTGTGGGAAATAAGAAAGCCACTATCAACTTAAAACAACTGCACCAGACTCACACGTGAACCTCATGTAGGCACATTTCAATATCAGCCGTTAGCAACACCGTTAGCAACCACGAGCCGAGAAAACCTTCCAAAAGTGCGTAGAACTGAACTCAAACATACACTACAATCTGCTGAAAAGACAGAGCCACAGACCCATGAGGCAGGATTAGGAGAACCTGAAGAGGAGCCAGGAAGCCAATAGTGAAGGGAAAGTCTGGAGATGCCAAGACTTGGGGGTGGGGGGTGACCACCAAGGACAGTGGCGGATGTAGAGTGAAGCTGTCCTGTGGACCTAGATGACAAGCCATGGGTGCTGCAGATGGCTGAGCCACAGAGATGGAGCTATCCAAGCCCTCTGGAGCCCAGAGGGTTGTGAGTCCCAGATACAGGACACTGGGCTACAGGATCTGATTTACTATGGATTACTAGTGAGTGTTGGTTTTGCCTTATGTAACTGTGCCCTGGTTCTTCCTTTTTGAAATAAGAAGCGTGTGACTGTTCTTGATTTTACAGGAGCCTAGTTAAGAGACTTCAGATTTTCAGAGAGATTTTTGGCTATTTTAAAGAAACTGAACTTTTAAAGTATTTAAAATTTTAAAGACTGATACTTTTAAAGTTATATTATGTTTTATATTGTGCTATTAATATTATATCATGGAGACAAATGAGAAAGGAAAGGCTAGAGTGAAATAGTTATATACTTGTGTGTCAAGTTGGTAAAAGGTCAATTGCGTTGGCTGGTATTTTGTCAACTTGACCCAAGCTAGAGTCGTTTGGGAAGAGGGAATCTCAACTGAGAATATGCCTCCATCACACTGGCCTGTACGCAAGCCGGCAGGACATTTTCTTGATTAATGAGTGCTGTGGAAGGGTCCGGCCCACTGGGGTGGTGTCATCCTGGGCAGGCGGTCCTGGAGTGTATACGGAAGCTGAGCAAGCCAGGAGGGGCAAGTCAGTAGTCAGTGTTTCCCGTGGTCTGCATCAGAGCCTGCCCCTGTGTTCCTGTCTCCACGTTCCTGCCCTGACTTCCCTCAGTGAAGGACTGTGACCTGTAATACGAAATAAACCCTTTCTTTCCCAAACTGTGCTTGGTGGTGGTGTTTTATCACAGCAATGGACACCTAATGAAGGCAAACAGAATTTTCTCTACATGCTCCTAAGTGAGGTTTCTGTTGCACTGGTGTAATCAAATGGGCCCCTAAAATAAGTACTATATTATGCATTCAAATGTGCAAGGGCTTCTGATTCAAAGTCAACAAGAAATATATCTTGGAGTTATTTTTCCAATTGTGAACATGAATCATCATGAGCTCTTATCTGTTGTGAAATGATATATGTTTAAGGAGATGGAAACACTAATCACCATGGTTTGCTCATTATACATGTATGAAATGATCACACTGTACCCCACAAACAACAATTAAAGCATAAAATAGGCCTGGAACAGTGTGGCATACCTGAGAGGTAGAGGCAGAAGCCCTTGAGAGGTGGAGGCAGAAGGATCAAGAGTTCAAGGTCAGCCTCAGCTACATAGTGAGTGTGTTCAAGGCCAGCCTCCGCTATATGAGACCTGGTCTCAGGCTAAATGATCTCTTTGTGTCCGTGTGTGTGTGTGTGTGTGTGTGTGTGTGTGTGTGTGTGTGTGCAGACGCACTTGAGGAGTGAAAGTGAGATGGTGATAACCTTGGCTATTATTCCCTAGGCAACATCTACCTCTTTTGAGACAGGGTCTCTCCTGGGTCTGGAGCTCACCAAGTAGGCCAGGTTAGGTTGGCTGGCAGCAAGGCCCTGAGATCCACCTGTCTCTGTTCCTCTATTGCTGGGATTACAAGTGCCACCACACCAGGCTTGTTTGTTTTTGTTTTTGTTTTGGTTTTGGTTTTTTTTGGGTGGGGTCTCAGAATTAAACTCAGGTTCTCACAAGCACTTCACCAACTGAGTCTTTTTCCCAGCTCAGAGAAAGTATTATCTCTTAACCCTCAGAGGCTACGGGGGCATGCAATGAAACTGTCCACAGAATGCAATGTGTAAGGCAGAATTAACGGGCATGGAGGAGTCTTGCCGCCTCTGGGATAGGCCAGATGCTGACCAAGTTATTCAGCCTTCCTAAACACTAGAAATCCACAGCATGAGGATAATAAAACTTGTTTTCATTAGATTACATTTTCAAAATAATCTTTTTATTTTGTAGAAATTTTAGTCCTCATATCCCTAGCACCCCATTGATTCCCACAGTTTTACATCTTCTGCCAATACAGAACATTACTATAAATCAAAGTTCAGGCTTTACTTAGGCTTTCTGGCAGTGCTGGGAATCAAACTCAGGACCTTGCCAGGCATGCATGCTAGGCAAGGGCTCTATTACTGAGCCACCTCTCCAGCCCCTTTATTGAGATTTTTAACAATGTCTCCTATGTCCTCTCTGTGTTCCACGCAGTTGTCATGTCCTCCTCACGTCCTCTAGCCTCAAAATTGGAAGTTTATTAAGTCTTCGACGGTGTGAAAACACTTCGCAAAACACCACAGTAACACAACCTCCTATTGGTAAACATTATATGAGTTCATGTGTTCAAAGTACCAGAAAACTCTGACACATGCTGATCACATTCAACCCCATAAATAAGATTGAACAGACATATTTATTCCTACATTGTGGCTACTCATACATGTCTTTAACATGTTTTGGAGATCAGAATTTCATCTATGACTACAGATTCTGTTTCCTATGAAGTCAGTCTTAATAGTGTCAGCCCTTACCAGACCTTCATAAGCACCTTGCTCAATCTAGAAGAACAGGAAACACAGGATACAGGCAGAGGCACTGCCCGACCTCAGAGGCCACCTAGGTTTCACTTCATCAAATCTCAGTCTATGTCCCAGTGATACCCAAAGACACTAAGCGCTCAGGCAAGCTCGACAATGCATGAAATAAAGGCGGGAATAACCCACAGAGACCAGCAAAGTAACCGATGCTTTCTTATCTTGCCGTCTGAACACAGCATCCAAGTACCACCAGGAGGGCAGAAAAGATGTCTGGGGGTGAGGGAGAGGGACACATTAACTTCTCTTCATTCCTCAGCATGGACCTTAAAGGGCTACTCGCATTGCACACCTGAACATCGGAGCATAGTGAGACCAACTCTCCATTCCTTTGGAAGAGTAAAATTCAGAAAAGGCCCTGCACCCAAGCCTGGACTGAGGCCTCTCGGCACCCTGCCTCTTAGAGTGTAATATTTTAACAGAAAGTTCTCAGGAGACTTTATGACCCAAAAGGTAGGGAGGAGACTAAATCATTTCTGAGGAGAGAGGCCAACATGTCCACTTAAGGGTAAGTTTGTCAAGCCCATTAAACACTGTCCAGTGTAGCAGATGGACAACTATAGCCGGATTGGGCGCCAAGGGCAAGTAGTTGGATGGAACATATGAAACAATGAAATAAACTCTTAAATTACAATAAATGTCATTCTCTTTTTGTTTTCAGCATTACCTTCGGGGAAAAAAGAGATATAAAATAAAAATAACAAGGAACTATTCCCTCACTATTCCCTCTGTCTGAGAACCAAACCTAAGCCTTGCATGTGCCAAGAAAGTGCTCTACCAATGAATTACAGCCTCAGACTCAAAGGAAAAACTTTAAGAAAGTCTTTTTTTTTTGTGAGGCTACTTAGGAATACTACTTCTTCAAGAAATATTTTGCTGTATTTATTTATTGTGTGTGGAGGCAGAGGACAACTTGCAGGAGTTGGTTCTCCCCGTCCTGGGGCCCTGGAGAGGAAACTCAGAGCATCTGGCTCAGCGGCAGCGAACACCGTCTGCAGAGTCATCCACCAGCCCCGGATACTTCTCCATCAAGCTCCTATTTTCAGAGGTTAGGGTAAAGTCACGTTAACTACAGATTTTTTTTTAGTCCTTCTTGAACTAACGATAGAAGAGCTTTTGGGTCAGATTTCTATTTCAGAAAGGTTAAGACAACCCATGCCGACTAGAGGCATGTCGCCCTGAGTTAAATCTCAAAACTGTACATACTGTGCTGCTCATTCTGTTCTGTTTGGGGTAGAAATATCCCCAAATAAAAATTTCATATCCCAGGCTGGAGAGAAGGCTCAGTGGTTTAGAGCAGAGTACTGTTCTTGCAGAGGACATGGGTTCAGTTCCCAGCACCCACCTGGTGGCTTACAACTATCCGTAACTCTGGTTCCAGGGATTCCAGTGCCCTCTTCTGGCCTCCGTGGGCACTGCACACACAAGGTACACAGATATACATGCAAGCAAATGTCCATACACATTAATACTTTAAAAAAAAAAAAATCTACATCCCAAACCTGTTTTAAAGCTGCTTTCTACATACAAAAAGGGAAAGCTGAACCCTTTCCTTAAATAAGCAAAAAAAAATTAACTTACATGGACCTCAAACCAATGTATGAGCTAAAATAGTAAAACTTTCTGAAGGAAATTTAAGACTAAATTTTGATGACCCTGAGTTAGACAAGGGCTTCTTAGATATCACACAAAGTATAAGCAGAAAAGAAAAGATAAACTGGACTTTCCCCAACTTCAAAGTGCTGTGCTTGAGCAGATACCATCAAGAAAGAAAAAGGGTGACCCACAGAACAGTTTACAGACTTACGATTCTCTACACAAGCACGGTAAGTTAGTCTGCAAATCAAATTTTATTTTGGCCTCTAGTCTCTATGCCTTTGATTTCTTTTCTCTCAGTGCACTAAGACCTCCTACACTTCCTGAACAGAAATGTGAGGGATCTTTCTTGATCTTAAAGAGAAAAACATTTAGCATTTCACCCTCAGGAGAAAACGTTGACTATAGGTTTTGTAGCAGATGCTAAGCATGAGACTGGAAATTACTGAAAGTCATTAGACCATCATCATATGTCTACCTGGAGAATATTCTATGTGCACCTCATAAGACTGTATATTTTATAGGTGTTGAGGATAATGTTCCAAGTTGTTTAAAGGGAGACATTTAAATCTACAAATATAAGCCGGGCATGGTGTCACATGAGTCCAGGAGCTAGAGACTAATCTGGGTAACATAGCAAGGCCTACCCAAATTATTGAAAATAAGTAAATAAAGAAACATGAAGGTCACAGATACAACTGCGGGCTTGTCTGTTGCTTGCTTAGTTCCATTACATTTGTTTCACTTAGTTTTTAAGCTCTGCTAATAGGCACTAGTGACTGTGATATTTCATAAGTAACTCACATCATCTATGAGGAACTCTTGGCTTTCAGCACACAATTTGAGATTCTAGGTGTGGCCCTTCACTATGCTTTCCCTCTGTGTACTTTGTACTCTCCAGCAATCTGTGTCTCCTACTTAACTTTTCCTATGGACAACACACAGTGGATCCAGACCCACAGTCTCTGCTCTGCAATTAACGTTGTTTAACACTGTTCTGTGTGTTGTCGGTTTAAGTCGATGGTCTTGTCTTTCCATTTGATTTACCTGGGTTTCTTGTTGTTGCCCTATTCTACCTACTGGTTTTGTTGTTGTTCTCACATTTTTCAATGCATTTTACTGGTTCTGTACTTCTGTCTCAGTGGGTGCTCTAAGACTCCAACATTATCTTTACAACAATCTACCTAATTTTGTAAATGCAAAACCTCTCCATACTTTGTGGCTTCCTGTTATATATTCTGATGGGTGTGCATTATAAAACCCATACTATAACACTACAAATATTCTTTTAACCAGCCAGTGCTCCTTTGAAGGAATTAATGAAATAAAAAAGATATTTATATTTACCCTCAAATAAACCACACTGCGTCATTTCTTGTAGAGAAGACCCTGCGGGCAGTAAGCTACCTTAGATTTTATCTACAATTGCCACTGCCCCACATCTCACCCCCATCCTCCAGGATGTCCTATCTAGATATAGAACTCTGATTGGCAGCTCCTTTTCTTTCTTTGAGCACGTAGATGGTCCTCCGCTGCCTCTGGCTGCCATCAGTTCTGATGAGCAGTCACCAGCGATCGGTGCTGTTTTCCTTGGTGCAATGTGTCATTTTTTCCCCTTGGCAGGTTTTATAATTTTCTCTTTAAATTTCATTTTCTCTTTAAATGTATTTTTTATATAAATTTAACTTGGCCATAACTGGGGATGGCATAACTCAGTTATGACTGGGTATGGCATTTTTAATTTTTGCTTTATTTTTGCTGAGCTTGTTTGAGCGAGCTGTGTGTATTCTGATCTGAAGTCATCGTTTATTTTTACTGCCCATCTTCTCTTCTTGCCGCTATAGCTCCAATCTATTAATTATGGAACTAAATATTCTATTCCTTGTTGTTGCTGTTTTATTTTGTTGAGATGGGTTTCACCTTGTAGCTTAGACTGGCCTCCAACCCATGATCCTCCTGCCTCAGCGTTTATAGGATTATAGAAGTGTGCCAAAACTGGGTGTTTGATTTTTTTCCCCCAATCTTTTCCCTTGCATTCCTCAGATCTGACCATTTCTATTATTATCTTCATATGTACTTATCTTTCCTTTGGCTGTCCCCAATCAGTTGCTAAGCCCCATTCAGTAAAAGTCGCATTTTTGATACTGTAGCTGCATAGTTCTAGAATTTTCATTTGCAGACTCTGTTGAATTTCACACTATTCTCTCATTTTAATTCTATTTCCCCTTAAGTTCTTGGACATTGATAGAAGCCCCTTTAAAGACTATGATAAATGCAATTTCACGTGTCTATTATTTATTGTGTAATGAATAAAAATGTAATTTTGTAAAACCAAGGCAAGCAGATACTATGTAAATAAAACTTTGAAGGTTATTTGAAAAAGGAATGAGGTGGTTCTACATAAAGTTTCATGAAAAGATGCTGTAGGGCAGTAAGCCTGAAGCCCATGCTGTACAGTCTGTGTATGTGAAATTTCGTGATCTCGTTTTTTCTGTTCTAAGGTGATTGTAGATTACTGTAGTCAGGAATAACACAAGGAAGTCCCATGTTTTCAGCTGTTGGTAAAACCTACCGACTTCAGCAGAGTTCATCGGCTCCCGTGCGCCTGTGTGTGCCCTACGCCCTTTGTCACATGTGTCCATTTGGTGACCACCACAGTCAAGAGACAGAGCAGAATCACACACTTCCTGTTACCACTCATTTCAAAGTCTCCATTCTTATAGGCAATGGTAGAGTTGAAGATACAATGGTGGGTGGGGACAGTTCTGGGATGTGCCAAGCTGGTGGTATAAAGTGTGGGTTTGCACAAAAGGAGGTGCGACTCTTCGCCACAATGACCATGTCACCTTTTCACATAAGAACGGGGAAGATGGACATGACATGGACACATGGTTGTAACCAGTACAGAGTCACCATGAACAAGCAATCAAAGCAGAAATTTCAAAACGACGCTGTTCTGCTAATGTTCAACATGAACCTTATTTAGGAATCCACTTCCCTCTGCTGATGCTCAACGTGAACTGCGTTATTTAGGAACCCACTTCCCTCTGCTGATGCTCAACATGAACGTTATTTAGGAATCCACTTCCCTCTGCTGATGCTCAACGTGAACTGCGTTATTTAGGAACCCACTTCCCTCTGCTGATGCTCACCATGAACTGCGTTATTTAGGAACCCACTTCCCTCTACTGATGCTCAACGTGAACCTTATTTAGGGATCCACTTCCCTCTGCTGATGCTCACCGTGAACTGCGTTATTTAGGAAACCACTTCCCTCTGCTGATGCTCACCGTGAACTGCGTTATTCGGGAACCCACTTCCCTCTCACTGCCACACACACACTGGCTTCCTTCACTAAGTGAGAAGCTGTCACTTTCAGTGTCTGAGAGTGATTCTACAACATAACAAAAAGACCAAAAATTTGGCTAAAAAGCTAAAGTAAATGTAGTTCTTTTACTTACAAATAATTTAGGGACACGTGGGCACACAGCATGTGTCTTTTTATAAGCGTTTCCATGGAGTCTAATTTTAATGTTGGTTTTAAAAAAACCACATTAGAGCATTACAATAATTCGTTTCTCTTTGACCCAAAAAGAGCTATTAGGCAGCATGTACAGGAGCTCAGAATTGCCGAGAACCAACTAACAGTGGAGTTTTCCAAAGATGAAATGGACGTCCCAGGAGGCTAGTGAGTTCCCATCATTACCAACCAGAATTCCAACAGAAGTGAAATGCCCATTTGTGGCAGGAATGCTTGAGAGGACACTCAGGCATGAGAAAGTTAAGTTAGGGCTTCTCCAAAGCTGTGAGCCTACCAAGGGCAAAGAGCACTGGGCCCTTGGCCAGAGAATTTAGATCAGTTCTGGTTTTTCCAGTGTGATTTTGGGCATGGCAGAGCTTATCCCATCATCTGGAGAGGGAAGACTGTAGCCACAGAACTTAATAAATGATAAAACACTATCTGAATAATGCCCTTCAGCACTGGGAATATGCAAGGCATACCATACCGGGCGAAAGGCTTAGCAGAAGTCACATAAGCCAGCCCCTAAGGAGAACTTCTGGATGGTAAGGATTAGGGAACTCTTTTTGCAGAAGAAGCCTGTGAAATTTCAGCAATGAATATATAATTCTCAGTATCTAGGGTGATTTAAATAGAATCTTGATCTAGAACAAAAAGCTGAATTGTGATTTATGTGGTACCAGGTTTCTAATGGCTGGAAGTACCAGAAGGAAACCAGGCACTTTGGGGCTGCTAATGCTGAAGTATTACTAAATGCCTATCATTCAATAATATTGACTTTCTCTCGTGTAACAAGCATGGATAGAGAGCTGCAGGAATCCTCTTGCCTTGGCCTCCTGTCTACTGGATTACGGTAGAGTCTATCATGTTCAACTTTCTACGTCTTTAAAATAAGCTACCTAACTGGCATCAATGAAGATTATAAAAGCCGACGGAAACTGCCAGATAACATTTGTGTGGGTTTGTGGCTGAAGAACATTCTTAATTCCTCTTAAATTCCATCTTGCTGCCTGAGAGCCAAGAGTTCCAGCAATACCGAGCAAACGAAGTAGAGGAATAAAATACATTAACAGCCACATACTGGTTGACTGACAGAAAACACTAGCTTCTCACTATTAAACACGATTACTAGACAATCTCCTTATCACAGAAAATTGCTTATACAAAAAAAAAAAATTCTCAGCCTGACTTGAATTCAAACAGCTGCTTCTTTTTGTCTTGGGCCAGGATACCGATGCCCACCTTTCCAAGAAGAGAAATTGGGGTGTTTACAGTTCTCTCCTCACATCTGCATTACAGGATGTGCCTCAGCATCAAGGACACTCTCACAATGCAAAAAGTTCACACAGTCATAATCTCTATTATCGTTTGAGTTAAGGATTCTGGCAGAGTCCTAGTCTAGATTCTGAGAGTAAATGAGGAGTTCTGCATATAAATTTCATGGTAAGTTATTCTTACATTTAAAATGTATGAAAAATAGAATAAAGAGCATCATAAAGCCTAATATCTTGACATTGTCCAGTAGTAAACACAAGAAATCACACACTCTCATGCAAACTTCACACATGGAACTACTAACCCTTTTGAGGTTGGGAGATAAATTGGCAAGACCACAATCTTCTGGATGTTTTCATAGCTACTATCCCTAAAAACTAGTGGTTCCCGAAAGAAAAAGACAGAACAAAGATCGTAATGTTGCAGGTCTGAAAGCCAGCCACATCAAAACCAGGTAGAGTGGTCCCAACCTAAGCAGCTGCCGAGCTGCAGGAGAGATGTGGGCACTCCTCTGCCTAATAAAATCTGAATCAAACACTTTGCATCTGATTCTCCATGTGAGCTTTTATGCAAACTTCTAAAGTGCAAGGAATCCTGGGGTGGAAGAGCTATTCTGAGAGATTTCACATAGTTCATGTAATTAGGGAAAGCACTTCCTTTGATTGTAAGTGTTCAAAACAGCCGAATCCCTCCTATCAAAGGCACTCTGTGATTTGGGTCACCTCCTCCCCTTCCTCTTTCATGTTTCTCAGGATGAGAGGTGAAGCTGGAGAGCACATTATTTAGGGGGAAAAAAAGACCTGGCTTTTTGTTTTAGGGATTGAACTGGCACTATTCAAAAGACCGTCATTAGAATCCCCCTCCATCTCACCCTCTGCCTCTTTCCTCCTCTACGAGGCTCTTCAGGTGCAGAGCACACCATCCCAAGATGCCAATTTAAGGCTGCCGGAGACTGTCAGAGCGTGTGTAAAAGGCTTCTAATGTTCATGTTTGGTTTCAAAACACGGTTAGAAAAACAGTTATCTGCAGGATATTGATCTCCATATTATGAATTTTTATCATTATAACACTGAGTGAGGAGAGAGAGAGAGAGAGAGAGAGAGAGAGAGAGAGAGACAGAGAGAGACAGAGAGAGAGAGACCACCAGCAGCAAACAGAGTCAAAAAGTACCACTTTGTTCTGTTCTCCTAGGGTGTCCTTTCTCCCTAAACATGGAACATGGGCTCACTCAACACCGCTCTTGTTATGGCAAATTTTGCACTGATGCTGTTTAATGTTTCCAGTACAACTTTCTAAAATACCTTGGTCAGCTTAGCATAATTACCTCTGTCGGTGAGTGTGCAAAAGAATTCACTATCGACCATCCGCTCTAGTGGCAACATTCCCACAGAATGCTATCTGCTGTAATCCTTGAGATTTTAATTAATTCAAATTTCAGTCAATTGAAATTCCAGGTGCATTGAAAACCAGTGAGTCAACGTGATGAGGTTGGCCAGCGTGACAATACGACCACCATGCTTACGGCACTTCCCCTTCACAGCTCAAGGGTTCTACTGGGCCAGAATTATACCCATTATAGGAGTTCCGGATAGCTGAGCAGAGCTACCAAACATCCCAGCTCACAAGTGCAAAGGGAAAGTGGATATAGATCTGGAACAGAGATAAAGGGGCACAGTTGTCATGGCTCTGGGTTCCAAATGTCTACCATGATTGGAAAATCACAGTAACTTCTCTGGGAAGCATCTTAGGTTATAACATATTAAAAATCAACTGTAAATGTCCTATAAAGCCACATCTTCCTCGTATTCTACCTATATCACTTTTCCAGAATTTACATGAGGGTATTGTTGTTGTTGCTGTTGTTGCTGTTTTCTATTTCCACCGACTGGGCTCCTGCTCTGATCTGCTGACATCTTTTCGGGCTCATATTGAATCTGTTAATATGGCCACTGGTCTTCCTACTGTCACAGCAGCAGAGCCAAGCAGATACCAACTAACCTGTCAGCAGAGGTACTCAACAGGACGCTGAGCAAAAATTACTTAATTAAAATTACTTAATTATACAAAGAAGACATGTTCTTTATGCATTAGGAAATTTACCTATAAATCGGCTAATTTGTTTATGAAAACTTTATTTCAGTATTTGAATTTCAGGACCAGACCAATTTTGCCCTTCAATAGTAATCCAACTCTTTGCTCCCATCATGGTCAAACACTTCAGTATTTTTTTTAAATAGGTATTGAATACTTACTATGAACCAAGCATTGTATTGAAACGAATTGTAGCTTCAAAATGAGAAACCCAAGGCAAAGCTGTTAAAGAGCTTGCCTATAGACTTACCTAGTCAAGGAGATGATCCAGGAATATCAAAACAGGTCTGGTAAGTCTAGAGCCCACATTTTAGAACCTTGCCTAAGTTTTGAAAACACTTATGAGTTTATCTTTCCCAGTTCAACTGTATGGTCCTTGTGGGTCCCCCATCCTTCAGCACTGGTCTAGAATGTAGTCAACATTTAGTAATTGCCTTCTGAATTAAGTTGGAGTTAGTACAAAAAGGATGCAGAGGTCTCTGCAGCCTAAATAAAAAATTTTAAAAAAGGGGGGCATCATGTTTGACTCCGAAGATAGTATTTAATGGCTGCTAGATGGTGGAAGGAGCAGATCTCCTGCTAGTTTATGTAGTTCGAGAGACAGAATAGAACCAATAGACAGAATTAAGTTGGAGCAAAGTCTACAGCTAAAACCAACTAAGACCATTAAGAGAGAACAAGTCAAAACAAGAAAGGATGTCTTGGAAAAAGAATTCCCACAACCAGGAGTGATTCAAGTGCCCAGATAACCAAACAATCTAGCAAGCAGTCACTGTCAGATTGAAAGTGTCTCATCATGGCTCTCAAATGCCTGTCCACTCACCCTGAACATCAAGCATGAATGAACACACACACACACACACACACACACACACACACACACACACACCCCTCTACTATGGACTGAGTTAATCAGAATCCTTGTAGAATATTTTCATAAGCCCACCAGGTCACTTTGATAGAACGTTAATTAGGGAGACTGATCTTCTGAGGTCCTTTTAGACTTTAAGATCCTATAGCCTATGAAGCTTGTTCTCAGCTGTCTCTTAATCTTATGATTATATTTCCAATTCGCAAGCCCTAGCGATGATCTGGTTCCTGAACGACTCGCCTTCTGTGTTAAACTCTGGCCTCTTCTCTCTTTCCACTACAGCCTTTTACTTGCACTTGGCAGGACAGAACCTCTTCCAAAAGGGTCAGATGGGAAATGGTGGCCCCCAGATTGCTCATCACCTCTCTCTAGACCACTTTATCAGCTTTCAGGCACACACGTTTATCACCATGGATAAAACACTGAATATCAGCTTCCAGCAGTAAAAGAGCCTAAAAGTTAACAGTGCTTTGCTACTGCACTGTCTCATAAATTTATAGAATACAATTAAAAATACGTATTATTCATCTTAAAATATAGGGGGGCTAGATAAAGCATTAAAAAAGATTGCCCCCTAAAGTGGTTATTGTGGCACAAGACCATAAATCCAGTACTTAAGAAGCAGAGGCAGAAGAATTAAGGGTTGAAAGGCACTCTGGGCTGTAGAGAAAGACAGTCTTTTTTTTTTTAAAGCTCTAAATTTTATTTGTCTCCATCACCAACTTATCAGAGAAACACTTATTCAGATTGTATATAAAGAGAGAAATCACATTTCTAAGTCAATGAATACTTTTATTACTATCTGTAAAGTATAGTACTGAAGGGAGTTTGGAAGTTAAAAGAGAAAGAGAAAAGAGTGCTGGGGAATGATCCAGGTTAGCACACACAGATCCTGAGACTCTCAGCTGTGGAGGGCACAGATACATTTCTGACACGTGTTTACTATTCCTATGTGCTCAGCACTGAATTAAATTCCTCGTGGGCGCTAGCTTAGCTCCCTTAACAAGCCTATGTGATTGGACCAGCATGTCCACTTTGTAAATGAAGAACGTGAGATGTAATGGCTAAGTAACTGGCCTTGGGTCACAAAGCTGATGACGTGTATGGGTGAGGCAGATTCAAGCCAAGGGCAACCACTTTGGAGCCTGGTCTTGTAACACTACACTGCACATCTAACTAGGGAGGGGAGGGGGGCCAGAAGCTTACAAAAGCACTCCAAGGCGAGGGCTCTGTGGAGGAAAACACACAGGGGAAATGTTCCTCTGCAGAGAAGAGAGAGGGCGAGGCAGGTGTTGTTTCAGCTTGCTTCTTACTGCTCTTCTGAACACTACGACCAAAAGCGATGCAGGGCAGAAAGGGTTTATTTGGCTTACAATCCATCATCAGGGAAGCCAAAAGGCAGGAACTCAAGGCAGAAGCCTGGTGGGAGGAGCTTACGGAGAGACGGTGGAGGAGCACTGCTTATTAGCACTCTTACTAGCTTGCTCTCCAATGCTTAACCAGCCTGCTTTCTTAAACCAGGATCATGTGCCCAGGGATGGCCCCTCACCCCAGTGGGCGGGGCCCCTCCCACGTCAATTATTAATCAAGAACATGCCCGACAGATTTGCCTACGAACCAATCTTGGAGGGAGTTTCTCAACTTGGGTTTCCTCTTCTCAGATGACCCTCTCTGGTGTCACGTGGCTAAAACAGCAAGCAGCACAGCTATGAAGAAGGGCTGTTGTAAAGACAACTCTGACAGCCCAGGAGCAGGCAGACTTCACACCGCCTACCTGGAGAATGCCCTGCCCTGCCCTGAGGCTCATCCTCACCCTGATGAGGGGAAGGAGCAGAGAAAGAAACATTTGGCTGGGGGTTGATGTTTTAAAGGGCATAAATGCCTGATGTAGGACTGAGGATTTTTTGTCCAGACATGGAGAGTCAACAAAGGTCTGGTCCAGAACTGGCACGGCCTGATCCGGTTTTCTTCTATCTTAAATGTGATGTCCATGGAGCAGATGGATGGGAAAAGAACAGTAACAAACTGTTGGACGGCGAGGTGGCTTGAGTTAAGGGGGAGGAGGATGGCAGAGAGGGAAGTGGGAGAGCACTAATTTTTAAAATTGTTTCCATTATTGACAGAGCTTTCAAGGTTGGAATACAGCTGGTGAACAGCCATCCCTTCAGGAGTCATCCTAAAATAGTTCTTCTAGTCCTTAGAGACTTTCTTTGGGAGCTTGGAGGTTCTACCAGGAGGGTGAGCTGCACATGTACCCTTGACCAAGGAACAGTTCTCTTCCACTGGGAAAGACCACCCTCTTCAACCAAGCACGCAGCTGCAGGAGGGACACATGGAAGAATGAGGGAAGAGGATATTGCCTAGCCAATGTCACCGAAGGGGTGACAGCCAGCCAACCAGAATACTTTCCCAGCCCGGGGTCTTTGTTAATAGAATCTACCAGATTTGCCATAAGATTTCTACTGGGGTGGTTTGGGGGTGAGATCAGAGATAGTTCCAGAAATCAAAGCACTAGACATCTAATACTGGTTGAAAACTGCCCATAGAAATGGGGAAATACAAAATCACATCAAACCAGTTAGCTGACATCTGTGCGTGCCTATGTGTGTGCATGCTTGCATGTGTGTGTACTAGAGGTCACTGGTGGCTATTCCTCGATCATTCCTCATCTTATTAAGACAAGGTCTCTCACTGAGCCCAAAACTCACCAATTCAGCTTAGCTGGCTGACCGGCAGGCCATATGGATCCTCCTTGTCTCTACCTCCCAGTTCAGGATCACAGTTAAACGGTGCTGCGCTCGTGCCCAGCTCTTTTACGTGGGTGCTGGGAATCTGAGCTCAGGTCCTCAGCACTTTGCCGGCTCTTGTCTCCCTAGCCCTAGTGGCCATCTTGTGTCCTGCTTCTGTAACATTACACTTTAAACCAGCTCCTTCCCAGCCTTTGCTTTGTCATGGATTCAGAGGCTACTGAGTGTTCCTAAGGGACCCTAGCTGCCTGGTGGACTGCTGTCCTTCCACAGTTCTACGTTATTTGCTGGATTTTACTCGTCTTTGACTAAAGTATTTCCTTTCAAATGTATCTAATATGTCAGAGAGCTAAATAAAGACTGCCCAGTCCTTTGGCTCATAAAACAATAAACAATATTAAGCAGCTGCCATGAATTAATATTCTTTTTGAAACATGTTTTCCTTTCAACTATTTTGGAAACTGCACACATATAGGAATGGTTTAATGGCTCCTACCTCTGGATAGTTTATTTTTCGCATCACCTCAAAAGGAAATTGGCGAATTCCTAAGCAACCCTTTCCCCATCTCCATCACACTGGGTATCCATGGCAACAAGTCCTGAAGAACTGGTATACTGTGGCATTTCATTGTTTAATGGAGCACCTAATGTCAATTACTATACATATAACTTTATGTGTGTGTATGTTACTTAATCTCCTTTATATTCTCTAAGGCACACAGGCAGTCCCTGACTCCCTGGAGACAAAGCATTATCCCCTCTAGTGGAGAAAAGCCAGAGCAGAAAAACAAAATGAGAGCATGCACCGAGATGATTTAAGATCTTGGGCTGCTGCTGTGTCTGCTGTTTTCACCAAGTCAGAAGACAGAGGCAAGGGTTTTACCTGCACAAAACCACAAACGCTACTGCTCCACGGAATAATTATATTCTCTCTCAAGCTGCGTGCACATCATTTCCAAGGTGCCCATAAACACATCAAAATCTGTTTTTAGGAGCATTGTATTTGTGTAGTTAAAACTATTTCTTTGAGTAGACTTTTGGTACACTTGAAAGCCTTGACACATTCTGAATCCTGCTGTTACTAAAGTTCTGGCTTTATGCTGATACGATGGTGGTACTCTGTTTATGTGATATGCTGGTGGCAATAACCACCAACAGCCAGGACGAAAACAGCAGAGCACCGAAACACAATCTGTCCGTCCTCCAGACAGCACCTTCCTAGGGAGGTCTCTAGTGCTGGTCCTAGCCTGACCACACCCCTGCATTCCAGTACCTGCAGTCCACTGGCAAACCCAGGATGGGCATTCCCCTGTCATGTGCAACTCTGCACATTTTAAAATCTGCATTTCCACTTTGAACCAGAAAGATTCATACTTTTAATCCTACTTGTCTCATTTTACAGATGGCCGAACCATTTCAGAGTCTAGGATAAAAATGTATACGCTCCTGTCCCTGGACAGCCTAAAAACCACCACCATGCTCATCATCCTTCCTGAGAACTGAATCAGGTTTCATCTCAAAGCTGCCCTTCACTAAAGTACTGTATATTGTCTGCCAGCTTTTTTATAAAAGATGTAACGGGCATGATTCCACGCTAGTAGATATCGGTCTAAACCACTTGTTTTCCATACCCGGTTAGTTGACAGAGGATACCAGAATTTATTTACTCAATCCTGAGCAGACATTGAGGTTGTGTTGAATATTTCTCACAAAAATAGTGACATGAACATTGTTCCTCTTTGCCCAGGTGTACTTGTTGCCCATGACGAGGATACATACTTAACAGTAAAATGCTTAGGTCAGAAAGGTACGAGCATTCCAATAGACAATGCATGTACTCCAGACATGGCAATTTGCGATTGCCAACAATGGAGACAGTGGCTGTTTCCCAGGCTTGGTTGATACTAGCTGTATTGGCTCTCTCTTTATTAACAGCGAATTACCTAGTTTTCTGTGAAATGTTCCTTCACATCCTTGCCCCATTTTTATAACAGCGCATTTATCCCTGTGTTCTTGACTCCACTTTAGTTAAGTGGGTCTCGATTATAACTTCGGATCTGAGAAAAGGCAATTTCAATGTGCTTTTAATATTTCAAATACAAAGAATCTGCCTAATGAAGTTTCACTTTTAAATATCTCCACATCACTTTTACTCAAGGAATTTTGTCTCTGAAAGCACAAATGTAACTGTACTGAACCTCAGGTCTATAGCCAGGGAACCAGGCTTGGAGCCCAGCTCTGCTGCCCAAGAACTTCAGGGATTACTGAGCTCTTCAGTCCTGGGTTCTTCTGAGGAAAAACCACTTTAGTGCCACTGTACTGCAGATTCTATGATGCGTATTTTTTTTCTGGTGTCACTGACATTGTTCTGTATGATAACTAGGGATCATATAGTTTTTACTGGCAGTGTTTTAGTTTCTTAGCAGTGCACACAATAATGGTCATTTCAAACCAAAGCCATCTTACAGTCAACAGAATGGGGTATTGCCCACCTCACGGGACTGGCTAAAAGGATGAACTTAGTACACAAAACACCCTCCACACATTCTTGTAGCCTTAAAAAACTCTACAGTTTGATTTCGATGTTAATGGCTTGCAAAATTTAGTTCCTGGGTTTTATCTAACATGTTTGGAATTTCTTCATTTCCAAATGACCGCAGATACAACAAGATCTTATTTAAAGCAATCTAAAGGGAATTCTGCTTGAGCAGGAAGTGATCTATTATTCTGCACTTCCAGGAAAGAATCCTCTCCGCAGCATCCCACCGCCAGGATCTGAAGCACAGCCTCTCGGCAGTTGTGGGAGAAATAATACAAAGAACAGCATGGGAACTTTTGATTAAGGTCGACTTGACCGTAATGTGTTCCATGTGCTGCTCCGTCACACGATCTTCTGCAGCTGCGTAACTCAGCATCATTTCTTGGGAGACAAAATAGAAATCTACCATTGAAAATAATAGCCACAGCATCTAGGAGGAACAGAATTTGAAAGTAACATGAGGGAAAAAGATTAATTTATTTCATAATCTTCATAATGCTTTTGTCTTAACATAGAGTCATTATATTTATTGTGTCAGTCACAAAGAAATATGTAACAGGGTGTGGGAGGCTTCAGCTGGCACGGGATATGAGCAAAGGCTAGGCATGTTTCAGTTGAGAAAGTGAAGGGTACGCGTGCGCAAGAGACCAAGCGAGCACCCCTGGAGTTGGAGATGGATCATGTATTGACCACAGGACTTCAGGCTCACACACTTACTGTCCTCCATTTTGTCATCTGTGCCTTGGCAATAACGCCCAAATTCATAGAGGATGTCCCCTGTGCACAGACAAGATCAGCGAGGGGCTGATGGGACCATCGGATTAATACTCATTGGTATGTGCACACTGTATCTGTTACACTTTCCGCTCTGATTTAGAATAAATCTTACCAACATGTTTCCAACCAACACACAAATTCTGGAACTAGCATTTTCCTCTGCAGCTCCACTCCCATATCATTTAGGAATTAGGCAATTTGAGTATTAAAAAAAACAAAAATCCCCCAAACCTGGGGTGCTTTACCAGAAATGCAGTGTGCTGCTTTTCCTCATCTCACACACCAGCTGCTTCTCATCGTCTTCCTTCCCCGCCAAAAACTCTTCAAAATGAAACCAGATCTGTTTTTAGCTGAGGCCCTGAATTTGAAATATCATCTTGTTACCAGAACCCTCAGAAGAGTGAAATCCCTGTTTCTGGAGCCTCAGAGAAATGACATGAAAGTCCTTCCCCTCCTGTCTTTTCTGTGTTAGGAACAGCATGGCAACTCTTAGAAGGCCCGAGAAAGCAGCAAATGGTTCATGAAATATTTAAATCAATAATTAAATAGATTTCTTAAGTAAAGTAGGAAATGGAGGATGTGAGTGGCCCTCTAGCTTCTGGAAGTTTCACGGCCAATACCCATCCATCTGTGTCAGCTTTTCTAGACATCCTGAGGTAATCAGGGGGGCAGATGGCCGCTGGGTGGTCCTCTCCAGTGAAAAGTTGCTTTCTTATGACTGTTTTATTCATGTTGTAATCATAATCCTTACGTTTATGGAGTGGTCACAACGCTAGTCCTTACTTCCTGCTGTGTGTTGGAAGAAAACCACAAAACCAAACCAAACAGGATTGTGGTTTGGTAAGGAAATAAGTGTCCATTCTAAAACCACATGACCATCACAGTGAGACCAGCCCATGAGTTCTGCTCCACCGCCTGAGATCCAGAGAACCTGAATGGCCTGACACGAGGCTGAGGTCAGCATTGGCCTGAGCTGGGTGGGCGCTGCCTAGCTGAATGGCTATCCTGCTCTTCTAAGCCTGCCCAGAGAGCCTGTAAGAGCATTCTACAACCCAAACAGTCCCTACACCTCTTTGCTTGAAACTGACCATAAACATAGGATGAGTATTCTCATAAAGCCCCATTATTTGTGAGCTTGGACACCACCTGTGTTGTAGCTGGAGACCATGGCATGTTCTTACCTTACACTTATCATTCTTCCCATGACCCGGCTATCTAGCAGGAAACTCTCAAACCCCTACACCCACTCTGATTTTTATAAATCCTACCAAATGCTACTGGCAAAATCATCACACTAAGTGCTTTTCAAATATATATATTTTGAAACAATGCCTCTTTCTTTGCATTAAGAATAAAGAAATGTAATTATATTGCTTCAAAGCATGTGTTCTTAATCATTCTAGTGGGTATAATTTCCTGCTCTTATAATGGACAAAGTGCTGAAAAACAGTATTGGGAAATACACGCCCTTCAATTTAATAAATGAAAAGGAGACAAAGACAGGACTTTCTGAGAAACCTCTCTGGAATGGAATGCATCTCCCTTCCACTCCTCAGTGTACTGACATGTCTGAGTGCTTGACAGGAAACGCTGGTGTATTCCATAGCATAAGGTTCCGTTTTCAAAGAGCAGGCGTGACATTTAACTAGAGGCCTAAGCAGCAGATGCCAGCACGTGAGGTTGCTGGAGGGACTGGGCTCCTTGCCTCGCTGGGGTGACAAGGGGGACACACTCCCCACAGTAGGAGCTCTGAGACAGTAGAGTTTTTCATGCTCAGTCCCCAGATTTATAGCCATATGAATGGAGACTGAAATACCAGACAAGAATGTCTACCCCGGTGAAGTGTTTTCCCTTAGAGAGTAATACATGTCACACTCCAGAAGGGGTCTTTCTCAGAGTGGATTAAACATATTTATCTTCCATAGAATGTGTAACATCATGACTACACAGGGATTTTTCAATATATTCATTTCTTCTACTTTATAAAATGTGCCAACAATGAATTATCTGCCCTTTGGTTCCGAATCTATACCGTGTTCTCCTGTGTGGTACCTATGCCAGACCCTGTGAACATTACTTCCTGTCTGCTGGTGCGGTTCCGGGTTTTGTTACCACAGGCACGGGAGGTCATCACAGAGATCCTCCGGTCCCTGCTGCCTTTTCCTTCTCTTTTAGCATTGCTGCCAGCACTGTGAAGGGGGCCGTGCACAGCACGCCTTCCAGCAAGTTCCTCTGACTTCCTAGTTCTGGACCACTGCACCTAAGTTAGGTGGCTTCGTGTTCAACTCCAACTGGGGCCCTATGCCAAACATCACCAGCACTCTAGCAGGTAGCTTGCGAACCACTCCCAGCCAATGGGACGCTAACAAACTCCTCTATCCTCCATTCACAGCTACAGCCTCATGAAGAGTCTCAGTCGTAGCCTGGGCCCTGGGCCCTCGCCCACATCTGCTCATCTTTGATATGCATCATCAATGCTAGAGTTTACAGCTGTTCTCTACATCTGTTACCCCTGTATTTCTCAGTTTATTTTATCCCGTTTGGTAGTTAGTTACCTTTACTAGTTGATAATTCTCTGTACTAATTGTCCTGACTGAACCTGAGCAATTCAGGATTAGTCTTCAGATAGTCCCAGAGATAGTCTCAAAAGGAGAACCTGGGGATTAGGTTCTGAGCTGTGACTAGAATGCAGTACCAGTTGCCTGCCAATGGGGAATGCTTCAAAGTAGACTCAAGTTCACCAGGTTATCACCTGCGACGAACTACGATGAAGTACTGGAGTCACAAAAGCTTCTGTCCTTGCCTGTGAGGGCAGGGAACATGGGTTTGTAAGAATCCTTTTGAACTGTGGGGCTGGGGAGATGACCCAGTGGTTAGAGCCCGTGTCACTTCTGCAGAGAACCCAGGTCTGATTCCCAGTACTCATGCTGAGCTGCTCACAACTGCCTCCAACTCCAGTTCCAAGGGATCCGGCTCTTCTGACCTCCACAGGCACTAGACACACATGTGGTATATGTATATACAAGCAGGAAAAACCACTTATACAAATAAATCTTTAAAATTTTTTCTTTTAAAAAGAAAACAACCATTATCCCCCATGCCAAGTGATGATCTAAAACCTGACAGACAGCTTCTGCATCGGCTTTTATTTCTTAATAGTCATGGGGCTAACGTTTCCAGAAACCAAAAATAAAGTGTGTTCTGTATTTCTAGATTACAAATCTGTTGAATTCTTAATCTCAGCAAGCGTCTCCTGTGAGAGTTAGTGGACTGACTGGGAAAGAATGGGAAAGGAAGCTAGAAGAGGGTGTCTGGTTGGTTTCATGATGGAATGAGAAAGTCCAACCCCCGAAGAAACTCTGAGGGTACCTAGACCACGGGGGTCACTTCAGTGTCTCTCAAAAAATTAGTCATTTAGCTGGATGGTGGTGGCACACACCTTTAATCCCAGCACTCGGGAGGCAGAGCCAGGCAGATCTCTGTGAGTTTGAGGCGAGCCTGGTCTACAGAATGAGTTCTAGGACAGCCAAGACTGTTACACAGAGAAACCCTATTTCGAAACAAACAAACAAACAAACCAGCCATCTTTTGTTGGGAAATTTTTGTTACATAGCCTCACCTGGAGTAGATACCACTTAGGGAGATGCCCCTTCTCCTCAGGGTTTGTCCTAACAGTCACTGTTCTCAATCTCAACATGCTTCAGGGGGCACACAGTATCAACCCAGATGGAAGTAACATGGGTAGTAACTTGGGGTGGGGGAGCCAAATCTTTAGAAATGTGTTTAGGAAATATCAGTGGTGTTAGAAAGAGATCTATAGGAAATATACAGTAGAGGAAGCTGCTTTCATGACTCAAAATGCATTTATCAGATACCAGAGTTAATGTAAAATGTGTTAGCACTGGAAGCTGGGAGTGTCTCTAACAGTTTACATGGCTAGTTGACTGCAACCTGAACTCGACGTAGTCAACATGTCATGAGATTGAGATGCCTTGAATCCCCTCCAAGTTCCCTACATCTTCACAACAGTCAGCAGAAGAAAGCATGAGTTCACATTGTAAGTGGTTCTGTGTGATATGCTATACTAACTGGATGACAGTGTGTATCTCAAGTGTTCTATCCCAGCTAGGGATGACCCCAAAGAATGGCACTTCAGGAAACTCCTCCCAGAGAGCAGAACTTGGACAATTTATTTGGTGACTCACTTGGTCTGGAATGTGAAATAACCCAAACTGAATTTCTACTAAGTCACGCCTGAGCGCTTACAGTCTGGCTGGCCGATGAGGCACTCTAATAGGTAAGGCTTTGAGGACTGGGGACAAAGAACCCAGGGAAAATGTGTGTAGAGAGACCTTCCACACCATGGAGACCATGTCCTATGTGAAAGCTCAGTAATAGCATCCACTGCAGGAGAGGGTTCAGGCATCCAGTGAACAAAATGATATGCTCTGCAGATGCCACTCAGCCTCTTTCCCAGCTATCCCAAGGCATGCCCAATGGGCCTGAGAACAAAGTGGCCGGGACAGCAAGGCTGGGGACCACATACAGGGTTAATAAATGCAACCGAACTGTCGGCTGGTCCTGGTGAATATAGATCAGATCTGCTAATAGATCTGAGCCCAAGTGTCACCATTCCCGAGAGGACAGACAGTGGGCTCTGGACACAGGGGAGGAACCTGTCTTCACCGGCATAACCACAACTCCTCGGTAAGATTGAGCCTTCCGGTCTGCAGTGCTGACATTCTTCATCCCTTGCCTCACAGAATGAATGCTTATTCACCATGTTAGTGTTCCACTGTCAGCTGCTGCCGAAGGAAACCGCTCACAACACAGGAAGTGAGGCAATCATCTCGTAGCAGCGGGATTAACTGAGCTCAGCTCACCACACAGCTCTCCCCTCAGCAACAACTGACCAGCAGAAAAGTGGAGTGACTCCCTGGGGACTCGGTCCCAGGACAGCTGAGCAGCAACAGCTGTGAGCATTGCTGGTCCGTTTACACAATGAACTACGTACGCTTCGCCCCAACCACCGTCTCCTACACACACGCGGATTTGGACTAAAGGTGAGGGTGGCTTAATGACCCACCTCACAGATTTTGCTCCCTATCCCGATAACAATGACCTCTGCTAGTTTGGAGACCTTAGTCACCAAGGACAGGATGTAAAAATGACCCTACTAGGGGACATAGTGATCCTACTGAATTAGCATATGAGAATGCCACTTGGCTATTTTAAAGTTCTTGTCTACTATTAAACTCACAGGTAGAGCTGGGCGGTGGTGGCGCATGCCTTTAATCCCAGCACTCGGGAGGCAGAGCCAGGTGGATCTCTGTGAGTTCGAGGCCAGCCTGGGCTACCAAGTGAGTTCCAGGAAAGGCGCAAAGCTACACAGAGAAACCCTGTCTCAAAAAACAAAACAAAAACAAACAAACAAAAAAAACTCACAGTAGAAAAAAAAAGTTTTCTCTACTGCCTGGAGAGACTGATCCCAATTACTGAGGGAGAACCAGATTGTTCCAAGGAAGTTGTATGGTCAGCTTTGTCTCTGAGACAGAATCTCTGAGAGAACCCACCTAAAAGAAAGGTTTGTTTGGACTCTTGGTTTTACAGCTTCAATGCATGGCAGGTTGGCTCTGGTGTTTTGGGAACTGTGGCAGAGGGGACCATCACAGCAGAAGCACGTGATGGCACAAAGCGCCTCACCTCCTAAGGGCCAGGAAACAGAAAGGGAAAGAAAGGAACGGGCAGAGTCCCAATCGCCCTCAAAGGCATCCGCCCCCCAAGACCTGCCCCACCTTCTCCTCCTGGGTCCACTCTGAATGTTTCCACCCACTCCAGCCAGCGGCACAGGGTGGTGGCCCAGCCTCTAGCTTGTGGCCTTTGGGGAACAATGAAGACACAAACCAGAACAGAAGTCTATGTCTGAAGCCCCGGGAATTCTGCAAGCATGTTCTAGGGCCTCCATACCCAATAATACATGTGAGTAAAACATACAAGATTCAATGGCGAACAGGAGGAATAAGGACTGAGACCCTTCAGGAATAAAGTTCAGGTCCCCTCACCGGTAAAGTCCTCCAGGGAAGCTGAGGTTTAGGCTGAGGGAAGACAGAAATAAACGACTATTGAAAGAGTCGCTCGAAAGGGGTCAATTAGAGAACGAGGACTGCAGAACTTCCGGCATTTTCCTTTGCCTGTTCTTTGCATGTGCATGGGCATAAGTGTACATCATATGCCTTCTCCTTTCTCCTTCTTCCCCTTATGACTCCATATGAAGCTGTTAGGGGTGGGCTTTATGACTTATGCATTAGGTAATAATATCCAGTGTACTGTAATGGACTCGGAGGAGAAGTTAGCAAAGCCGGCGATGGATGAAATGACTCAAGACTGTGCAGCTCATTTGGGGGAAGTGATGAGAACTTCACTTGGGCAAAGGATAGCGGATGTCCACAGGTGAAGGCGTAGAGTCATTTTATCGGTGTGTGGAAGCGCAAATGCCTGTGTAGGGTCTGTGCAGAAGCGAGAGACACAGCACTGCATTTGTCACCTGCTTCCTAATATCTTTATAGATCATTTTTCTCTGCCAGATGGCACCACGTTAGCTTGTGTCCATAAATGGCACTGAAGATGCCGCAAGGCACAAGCAAAGGGAAAAGATATTTCTCGTGGGGCAGTTTTCCCTCCAGTGGCCAGCAACATGGGCAAGATCGACTGTTACACACCCTTCAGTGTGTTTTATCAGCACCTCAAGGAAAGATTCTTGTAGGCCAGCTCCAGCTCCACCCCTCCAAGCAGGTAGCATCCCACACGGCAACGACAGCCTAGTGATACCACAGCAAAGGCTCCTCTCACCCAATGTGCTGTACCACATCCTCCTGGATAAGACCCAGATTTCAGGATTGGGGGTGGGGCGCCCTCCACTGCTCTGGTAGCAGCTGCCTCTGGTTTTGCTAGGTGATGATGCTGTGTCTTTCACTACACAGTCTTTTTTTTTTTTAATTAAGATTTATTTGTTTTTTATGTATATGAGTGCTCTATCTGCATGTATGCCTGAATGCCAGAAAAGGGCATCAGACCTAATTATAGATGGCTGTGAGCCACCTTGTGGTTGCTGGGACTTGAACTCAGGACCTCTAGAAGAGCAGCCAGTGCTCTTAACCACTGAGCCATCTCTCCAGCCTCGCTACATAGTCTTAGCAGTTACCCATCTTGCTGTCTCCTGACTGGACCCAGATTGATAAAAATCTACTATTTCTGTACTGAAGGGTCTATCGTGCCACAGTACTATTCCTTTGACAGAATATACAATTGAGACAGTATACACCCCAAATTTAATTACAGCTACTTCTAGGACTATTAGTCTTACAGTATTTTATGGAAAGAACAGGAGAGGATATAATTCCTTGAATGAAAGATGAGTGAAACCAAGTTCAATGTCCTATGATGATGTAAACACAAAATGACAGCGAACTATCCTAATCACCACTAACCTCTAGGCTGAGCCTGGCCATTAAGAGCTCTGTCACCATCTAGGAAAGTTTGTCAATCACCTAACACTGTAAAGTCATTGTATTCAGAACCTGCCCCTCTGTGCGTGCCATTGTGGCTTCCTGGGGTTCAAGTCCTCTGTAGCCAACACATAAAGTATTTCCATTTTTTTCACCTGTTGATTTTTTTCTAAGTTGATCCTCTATGACAAAGTTGGAACAGAAAGACAGAGACCAGAAAAGCATCTCAAAATATGAATCTGGCCTGTGAGAGCCTGTGACTAGTTCTTGCTCCTATGGCTAAATTCATTAATGTTACTAAATTCAGATCTCATTCTAAAGCACAGGATTTTTATCTCCTTTAAAACAACAGCAGAGGGGGGTTGGGGATTTAGCTCAGTGGTAGAGTGCTTGCCTAGCAAGTACAAGGCCCTGGGTTCGGTCCTCAGCTCCAGTAAAAAAACAAAACAAAACAAAAAAACAGCAGAGGATGAGGAGTTCAAAGTCATCTGCGGCTTACATCATGAATTGACCAAATCATGAGACCCGGTCTCAAACTGTGATGAAACCTAATTAATCTTAAGATCTACTAAATATTGGAGTTCTCTGTCTGTGAAAGGTCAGAAGCAGCAGCTGGCTGCAGATAACACGTGTTTGGGCTCAGAATTTCCTGATTCTCACGATATAAAGACCAGAAAACCTCTTGCGGGAGGTCTTCCGCCACAACAAAGATTTAGATGTGGGAGTCTGGTCATTTCTTTCCATTTACCACACACGCAGGCATCCACCACCCCCTGCTCTCCCGCCACAGTGTGGAGAACGAAAGGCGCATCACCCTGAGACAGGGGAGGTCTTTATATGACTTAGATGTCTTCACATAACCTAGGAGGAAGGGGCATCGCTGCTAGGACGCGCCAGAAGTGAGTCACAAACATGTCTTGCTCGCACACTCTGTGGCGGAGCCCTCTGCTGGAGCATCCCAACACCGTGTTGTGGAAACTCGGAGACTATTAGCCAATTCGCATCATGCAATTGAGATTAAACTTCATCGTACTTTATTAAGAAGAAATAAATGAGGACGTTTGAAAGCTTATTAGAAAGGCTGTAACTTGTTTGGTTGTTGTTTTGGTTTTGGTTTTGTTGCTGATGTGTTGGCTGTTCTATAAATGAACCACAGGGCCTTGCATGTGCTATCTTTTGGCATTTTTTTAAAAAAAGTTTATTTTATTTCAATACTTTTTTTTTGCGACAGGGTTTCTCTGTGTATCACTGGCTGTCCTGAAACTCACTCTGTAGACCATGTTGGCCTCAGACTCAAGAGATCCACCTGCGTCTGCCTCCTGAGTGCTGGGTTTAAAGGCGTGCACCACCGCCGCCCAGCTTAAGTTTATTTTTCTTTGAATTACATTCATTTATTTGTGCGGGACTGGATGAATGGATGTGCACTGTGTGGGTGTGCATGGGCCACAGCACACACGTGGAGGTCAAAGAACAGCTTTGGGGAACTGGTCCTCTCCTTTCAGCGTGGGGGTCCTAGGGACTGAACTGAGGTCATCAGGCTGGGTGGCAAGCACCTCTACCCAGTGAGCCCCCTCCCAGCTTCACTCTTAAGAAATTCAACTGACGCACCCCTCAATCTTTTAGATGTATTTCGTGGATACATTTTAAAGGAACTAAGTCTTTTTTTGATCTCACTGTCTACATTGTTAAGTACTAATGAAATATATTCTATTAAATGACCTACAATCCCAGACTAGAGATGCTCTTTCTGAAACCTTTTAGATGTGTTACCTCAGACAAGCCTTGTTGCCATCAATGACAATCTCAGTAGAACCTCAAGAGTCTCAAGGGATGGGACCCACCCTGCTTTCATTTCAAGCAGGCCAGGGACCTGGAATTTTTTTTTTTTTTGCAAAATCATGTAGTTTTTGAAGATCCATGATGCATTTTTAGAGAGGTCCACATGCGGAGTGGAGTATAGAAGTGCCCAATGCAGCACTGGTTTTCACCCTACTTAAACGATGGGCCTGCACGCAGCAGCTGTGCACAGAAGTGGTGCCCTCTGCACTTTCCCACAATTCCTATCACTTCTCATTGTGCAATGCTTGGCTGGCTTTACTCTTTTTCATTGCTGTGTGGAGACGCTGGAGTTTATAGCCCTGATTAGGATTGAAATTGCAATTCTTGGACTTCTCAAAATGTTGCAACTGCACGGGTGGACTCTGCAGGACAGGAGGGACTGCACGGGTGGGTCTGCAGGACAGGAGGACTGCACAGGTAGTTCTGCAGGACGGGAGGACTGCACAGGGGACTCTGAAGGGCGGGAGGACTGCACAGGGGACTCTGCAGGGCGGGAGGACTGCACAGGTGGTTCTGCAGGACGGGAGGACTGCACAGGTGGTTCTGCAGGACAGGAGGACTGCACAGGTGGGCTCTGCAGGACAAAGGACTGGGGAGGGAAGGCTTGCTTCTAGATACAACCCTCATCCTCCCTACACTCTTTTGGTTTTTTGTTTTGTTTTTTTGTTTTTTTGGGTGTGTGTGGTGGGGGTTGAGACAGGGTTTCTCTGTGTAGTCCTGATTGTCCCAGAATTTGCTTTGTAGACCAGGTTGGTCTCAAACTCACGCCTGCCTCTGCCTCCCCGAGTGCTGGTACTAAAGGTGTGTACCGCCACCGCCCAGCTCCTCCATGCACTCTTCCCCAGAGGAATCAAGTCCCAGGTTTCTCCTTCCCTTCTAAACTCTGAACAAGGCGTTGATGGAGACTCTCCCGCCCTGTAGACGATGCTTAAACAAACAGGTGTGCACGCTTTTCTCTCTTTGTGTTGAATTCTTCAAAAGGAAAATTTCTTTCTACTTACCCTGACAAGTGGCTGTGGGTAAACATTCCGAGCTTTTTATAGGTTTGCTAAAACAAACATGGTGTGTGTGGGGGTGGGGGGTGGGGGGTTGCCATAATAAAGGGAAAAGGACCGACTGAAGTACTATCCAAGTACTGGTTACACATTCTTTCAGTTTCTTCTACAGAGCAAATACAGATCCAGCTGGAGCAATCCATAAACAAAGGCAAAACTCTAAAGCCGTACTGGCTAGTGAAAGCACCGGCTGCCCTCGCTGCACTCCTAAAGGATATTACAAGAAGACATGCACCTAGCGCCCTGACGAAAACGCTAAAGACACAACTTCAAATCCCCAGGATTTCCTCGGCAATCAACTAAGACCTACGGAAACTTAGGTGGAATTCATGTTAACTTTCTACTACACATGTGCAGGCCTTCATGACAGCAAAGATGCTGGAGGTGGTGGGGGGAAGGAGATCAGAACTCTGGGCATCACTGACACTCTAGGAGAGCTGAAGCAGAAAACACCCAAAACGCAGAAGTCCGCTTTCAAGGCATTCTGTATGATCTAAAACTAAACAGGGGTGAACTTCCCATCTGCACAGAACAGAAGAATTACATAATTTCCTTTTGTGCTTTGTACCCCACCAGATGGCATGCATTTGGTGTCCCTGTCCCCCCGCCCCGTTTTTAATGATTATAAAAGAACATGCAGGGCTAGGGAGATGCCTCAGTGGTAAAGCACGAGGCCCTGAGTTTGGATCCATGACACACAGATGCAAAGCCAAGAGTGAGGGCTTCTGCCTCTACTCCCAGGGGGTAGGCAAAGAATCCAAGGGCTCACTGATCGCACAGTTTAGCCAGCCAGCGAGCTCCAGGCCCAGTGAGAAACCCTGCCTCAAAAAATTAAAGTGGAGAGTGACTGAGAAAGACACCCAGCATTTGCTTCCCGCCCACACCCCCACCCCAAATACTTGCAGGCAAAGAACACATACACACAAAAAGGATATCCATACTGTTTCCAATCTGCATCAATCAACAACTCTTACTATGCGTGTACATGTCCTTTTCCCTTTCCCCGCAACAACAAATTCCTGCAGGTGAAGGTGAAAGGTCAAAGGGCATTTCTTTTTGACTTGTCAGTCTCTCAAACTACCTTCCAGAAGGTCCCGCCATTTCAGATTCGGCATGCATGTGAGATGTCATCCTCCCAGCCCTAAGTGTCACCGTTCCTGTACGTGTCCACTCAGCTCCCATGTTCCATTACACAGAACGTCCTACATACATGACTGATTCTCAAGTAGAAGGAGACTCCATTTCCAGTGGACACGGGACATGTATAGTTAAGGTGCTTAAAAATAATCCAGTTTATAATACAAAATGCAGTAAGTAAATGACAAAAATACTGTTTGCTGGTTTAAAAAAAATAGGATTTTCTAAAAAAAATCATTAAGACTATGGAGTTTTAGACTTTGGGAATAGCACACGACAGAATGATGTAAACAGCTAGTTATTTACAAGCATTGAAAAGAAAAGATCCATCCGCAGTAATGTGTGCTAACAAGCCACACAGTGGAACACTGGGTGTGTTCAGACATCAGGCTGCTGAAATAACAGCACTAACAGTTGTCCCATACATGAGAGCTGACTAGGTGCCAGGTCCTACGTGCATGTACCCACATGGACTACTTCAACAGGTCCCCGCAGCATCTTTATGAAGCCAACCCCATGATTATCTGCATTTTATAGCAGAAAAAACTAAGGCTTGCCTAACTTGTCTGTACGCCAAACAAGTCAGGGAACTGGGATTTGAATCTTCACGGACTGAATGAAGCCAGAGCCTGAGCTCTTAAACACCATGTTACCCAGCGTCCTAGGAATCCAATGCCTCTGTTTTCAACAAAAGACGGAAGATACTACTTACAATATATGTTTCATTTTAAAATGTGCAAGTGGAAATCAGTCTGTAGTTTTCATAAATATGTGTCTGCTACCTTTGCCGACAGGGTAACTTCTCACTGTGAACATGTAGACAAGGTTTTGTTGGGTTTACATTTCCTAGTTTCTCAATAGTTACCTTGTTCTTAGTTATTGCTGAGTCGCTAAAAACCCAGATCACACATATCCCAGCATTTGGAGTTAGGGAAATCTTGTCTTTGGAGAGATTTTTCAGCACATACATTGGGGGCAGGTTTCTCATGTCCAGTTCCGGAGGCCATAGAGCCCTACCACTACCCTGCCCTAAGCTGACCCCACACCAGCCACTCCGATTGCCCCAAGACCAACCTCACTGTGCCTGTTTCTCCAGGCTTGCACAACCACCACAAAAGTGACTAAGCAACCCTGGCCCTCGGCCCATCAATCTTTCTGTGGCCACACATTTTCCAGCAGGTCCCAATTGCCCATCTTTCCATTTTCCTTCCACTGCAAGCTCATGCTCTATCAGCCACACACCCCCAGCCTGAACCTCTCTTCTCACATTTCCTCAGATAGAAGTTGGTCCTCAAAGCAGGCCTCTCACTGGCTGCTTCTCTGGCTCTTAGCACGTGTTCCCCTGGGCCAGGCTCAGCACTACCACTTCAAATGTGCGCCTCCCCTCTCCCTAAAAGCTGCGCTTTCTGCTATCAGATGGCATCGGCCAGTAGCCTTCATCGTACACCAGTTCTTGATGGTTTTAGCCCCTCACTCACAGCCATGTTCTCTCGTTACTATTCCTGGTGGCATGGTGGCACAAGCCTGGAATCCCAGCATTCAGGAGGCTGAGACAGGAGGATGGTGAGTTCAAGGTCAATCTGAAATGCAGAGACTGTGCCTGAAAAAGCAAAAAGGCCAACAGGTGGTGGTGGTGGTGGTGGTGGTGGTGGCGCACACCTTTAATCCCAGCACTCAAAGGCAGGCAGATCTCTGTGAGTTTGAGGCCAGCCTGGTCTACAGAGCGAGTTTCAGGACAGCCAGGGATACACAGGGAAATTCTTTCTCAAAAATAATAATAATAAAAATTTCCCAGCAGCAGGTGTTAATAAAATGTTATATCATATTTAAAAATGCACAACCAACGATTAAAATGAGTATGTGTTTCTTAAAGGAAACTCTACATTCCAATAACAGAAGCAATTTAGTTCCCACCAAAGGTCGTACTGCTCTGCACGCTTTAAAAACTGGACAGAGTTACAGCCAGCGAGATGACTCAGTGGATAAGGAGGTAGCGGCCGAACCTGACCACCTGAGTCCAGTTCCCAGAACCTGGCGGGAGAAGGAAAGAATCAAACCCCAAACGTTTCCCTCTGACCTCTCACATGTATACACGCATATACAAACTGAATAACTGTAAAGGAAATGCTAGTGCAGTGAGTCAAACAGATTCGGTGCATTCATTGCTGAATACAGACCTTCTAGGGCATGGCAGCTTTGCAGTCTCCTTCTTCTTTGAGAGACTGCGCACATGCTCACTGAGCACTTCTACTCTTTTCAGGGTGGCTATCTAAAGCAGCTAATTTTATCAAGCACCGTTTTCCTGAAGGACCATACCAAGGAAAGAAATTGTATTTTCAAGCCATTAAAATCCTGTTCGGCTCATGTCACTGGGACACTATCATGGTCCCCAGAACATGAGTCAATGAACATCTGAAGTTAATGGGCTAAGAAAGAGCATGTTGGAGTCTTTGCAAATACAGCCAAAACCCAAACAGATAAAGTGCCGTGGCCATGAAAACCATTCCTCCTGGCAATAGAATAGCCTTTCATTCAAAGACAAAGTAATTTATTAAGAGCTAAAAGAAAAAAAAAAAAATCAACCAGACCGGGAAGGGCAAGGCCGTGAGGGGAGACGGAGTAGCAAGCCGGATCCTTTGCTATAGATTTAGGACTAGCACAACACTCCTGTAAATCACACCAGACAAGGCTGAGCTGAGACTCCTACATGCATGACTTCACTCAGTCATTCCGGGGGGCAAGGCACTCCGTGTAGTCCAGAAGACAGCGATGCTGAAGACACAGCCTCCGCCCTCAGGAAACCGACATCTGAAGGAAGTCTATGTGGCCCCAAAGGCATGGGCCAGCGCCAATCCTGGAAGTTCCATTATTAAGAACTTCCTGGGAATTAAAACACTCTAAAAGCGTGCAGCTTCCACCGCATACAACATCAACGGCCCTGTTCGAAAAGCAACTGGCTCTCCTGCTGAGGAGAGGGAGTCAGGCATCGGCGGAAAACACTTGGTGATGTGGCCTCGATGCTTGGGTGGCACAAGGGGAGTGACTTCTTGTCACACCACAGGCAAGGAGAAGTTACAGGCACCTTTCACATCCAAGTGAGAGCATTCTATTTTTGAAGACTAAAAAACAATCGTATCCATTTTTAAATTACATTCATTTGTTGAGAGAGAGAGAGAGACAGAGAGAGAGAGAGAGACAGTGATTACTACTTGTGCCATGATGTACATGTGGAGGTCAGAGGACAACCTGGGCACATCTGTTCTCTCCATCCACGTGTGGGTCTGGCACAGGTCGGGTTTGGTAGCAGGTGTCTGTCACCCTCTGAGCCGTTTTGCTGGCTGATCACCCCGATTGTGACATGCTCACAGAGCTTTCTGAAGCTTCTGCAGATGTTCACAGGCATTTTTTTTTTAAATCTCCTAGAATTTTTCAATTGTCTAATCTTCAGCTTTGGCTTTCTCACACACTGGAGTCATGGCATACGCCATTTTTCTTCTGTGGCAAGAGCGTGACTTTATGTGAAATCAGTTTGTCTGGACATAACATTTTTACTGGACTACATCAATTGGTTTGATTTCACTGCAATGTTTAGAGCATGGCTGAAGAATAAACATTAACTAACTGAAATGTTTATTGCTCAATATACCAAGATCAATAATACCTTAATGAGAAACTGATATGACAGTTGTAATCATGTTCCTTCTATGACAAATCAAAGTAGTCTCCACATACAGTAAATATGGAATCTTAACAAAATGATGGAAGAATTTTTAAGCTTTTAAAAGATAAGTAGCAAAACAAAGGGCTTTTGCTAGCAAATAAAACATTTCTATGGCGCTCTCAATGACGTCAAAAGTAGCGTTTGTCTTCATGCATTCAGTGAGTTTGGTGGGGACTTTGTAAGCCTTCTTGGCCCTGGGGAAGGCTTTCTGGTGGCCTTTCCTTACTGACTGCTCCCATAAGTTTCACGTTATCGTCAGACATAATTGACAATGTCTGGTCACTCATTTAACTCATGTATTTGTTCAACATGTGGCCAATTTTCTCTATCTCTTATTGCAGTTCACCTCGGAGCGGCTTTGATTGTAAGCTCCTGGCAACAGAATTGCCTCACAGAAGAGAGCTGAGTGAGAGATGCTATTTGGTGTGTGCTTCTGGAAGATGCCCGTATCAATTATCAATAAAACAATTCATTACTTTAAGCTGCTTAATTTTTAATCCAAAGCAATGGTTTTTACATGTAGAATGTAGCTAAAGTATAACACTATGAAGTGTGTGGAAGTCCTTAGACAGAAATGGCATGTCAGTCTAAAATGCATAAAAATCGAGAGCCTTTACAAATTCAAACATCAGGCCCCCTAAAGCAAAGTCATAAGCAAGAGTCCGGTAACTATGATGCAAGCCTGTTACTGTATTTACAGAGATCCAGTAAAGACAGATGTGCTCTACTGTAGTCACAGCAGAAGGCAGAACTAATGGAGAACAGGAAGGCACATCAGTATAAAACACCTCTTTAAGACGAACATCAGTGAGAGGCAGGTCCTCGGCAACAGGGCACCAAACACCCGGACAAATATTTCTGAGTTCGCTGTGAGCAACACACAGGACCCAGCACTATGAAGCTTAGCGAAGCAAACCCATGTAAAGAATGCTACGTGTGTTGGCGAGGTGGCGTGGCCTGCTTGCTGAGCCCGTGCGTCTTACATCTGATGTGTCAAATAGAGAGTATAACCCTGTAAAGTGAATATGAGGGAACGGAGAGCAGTAATTGTGGCAACGCACTGGCACCTGGGGATGGCCAAGATGGCGACAGCCTCGGCTAAAGGGACAGCCTCGGCTAAAGGGACAGCCTCGGCTAAAGGGACAGCCTCAGCTAAAGGGACAGCCTCAGCCTTCCAAGAGTACAGAACTAGGAGGCCGAGCATGCTGTCTGTCTTATTTCTTGTTGACAAGCAACTCAAGGGAGAAGGGGCCTATGTAGTTCCCAGTTTCGGGATACAGTCCACCTTGGCAGAGAAGTCGCAGCGGCAGCAGCTGGAAACCATCTGTCCACAGAGGAGAACTATAAATGTGTAATTTTACCTCTACAGTCCAAGAGGCCCTCCTAGGAAATGGTGCCATCCACAGTGGGTAGGGCTTCCCACCCCATTGATGTGACCAAGATAACCCCCACAGATACGTCCCGCAGCCCACCTCTCCGGTGATTCTAACTTCCGGCACGTCGACAGTTTACACTAACCATCCCACCACCCCTGTGCTTGCCCACACACAATCAACCGGGCCTTGCCAAGGCTCTCTTTCCTGTTGGTTGTAAATGGAGTGGCTGCTTCCTGCCCAACATGAGATCCTAGGTATGAATCTGTTAACATCTTCCTAAAAGGTGACTCTCCCTGCTAGGCTCCCTTTGAAGATAAACGGATGGCAGACAGTTACCCCAGTCTTCCCTTGTGTCCAGTGTTCCTGGTTGACACGTATCATCTCACTTAATCCTTTCAAACAGCCCGGTGACGTGGGTACTATAATTAGCCCCACTCTTCAGCTGAGAAGTCCCAGCACGACACATTGGGAGTTAAGTGACCACTCTTTACAGGAACGGTCCCATCACAGGACAGTTCTAAACCTATGTCAAATTAGAGGTTTGGATATTAAATGGTATAAATTCAGGAGAAAAAGAGAATTATTATGGGACTGAGAACATTCATGAAAAAAGATTAAACCCGAAAAATTAGTAGGGCCTGCCCAGCTAGAGAAGACAATGGTATTACAGGTAAAGCAAAGAATGTGGGTAACTGAGGGGCTGGGAGCTCAGGTCAGCAGGTGACAAGCAGGGCCGAGGAGTCAGGGGAGCACCAGGGGTGAGGAGCGGGCAGGGGTGCGGCCCTGAGGGCTTTGTTTCGCTTGTGTTCCACAGCCCTTAGTCCTCTACGCCCCACAAGAGCGCCCAGCAGGACCTGGGCGCTCATCTGCACAGGGAGGACACAAGGGTAGCCCAAAGGCAAAAGCCTAATCATACCAAGTGACAAGTTCTCAACACAAGATCGCCACAGAAACCAGGCCAGAACTCAGTGGCACTGTCAGGGACTGGAGCTTTAGTCCCGTGGGGCCTATCAACATATTTAAATATTGAAAGGTCTTACAAAGAACGGGAGTAATTCTTTGTCATGTTCGGGGACAGAGAAAATATTAAAACAGCAACCCTACAGTTAAAAACAGAGAGTTCATTAATAAAAATCTACAGGACTGCACAGACAGAATCAAGGCCCTCGCTTGGGCTAATAATCGATACTATTTAACTAGTTTTTCCCAAGCGTAAACATCATCACACCGACACTCTAGTCATAATGAAGCTGTTATTTTTCTCTTTCTGAGTTCTATGTCAGTTCCAATATTCCACTTTCTAACTCACACAGATAACTTCTCTCTACATACGAATTACCAATAGCTCCCGTTATTATGACCAGTTGACTCTCAGATGTCCTCTACTTAAAAATACGTACGATATGGATCAGTTTTTAAATCTAAACTCATTGGCTTTCAACATTTCTAAAACTTGGTAGGATTATTTTCTTCCTTAAAGGGAGGGAGCGGCATAAACCAAGGCCAAGGAAGAAAAGGCCTTCTCTTTTCCTTCTCTCAGTTTGGGGGAAATGTTTCCTTCACTCCTAATATTTATCTGTGATGTGTCAACATCAGAAGTGTCAACAGGTTTCAATGTAACATAAAAGCAGTAATGGCTAGTGCCATCCTGATTGGCCTGAGGCCTGCCTAGGGAATTAGTAAAGAACAAAGCTGTGAGAAAAGAAAGAAAAGAGAAGGAAAGAAAGGAGGGGGCTTTTCATTTCCAGAGGTTAACTCGGGAGGAAGCACCACCCTGAATGTGGGCAGTACCATCCTATGAGCTGGGCTAAAATGGGGAAGAGGACTGCCAGCGAACAGGCATACTCTCAGTCAACTCCTCCCTCTCCCTCCCTCCCTCCCTCCCTCCCTCTCCCTCCCTCCACTCTCCTCAGTCCCCTCACTCCTTCATTGTGAGCTGCCCTGTCCTACCAGGCCTTTCCTGCTAGGGGAACACAGTCCTCCCCAGAGTCACCAGCACAGTCCTCCTCAGAGTCACCAGCACAGTCCTCCCCAGAGTCACCAGCACAGTCCTCCTCAGAGTCACCAGCACAGTCCTCCTCACAGTCACCAGCACAGTCCTCCCCAGAGTCACCAGCACAGTCCTCCTCATAGTCACCAGCACAGTCCTCCCCAGAGTCACCAGCACAGTCCTCCCCAGTCAGCAGCACAGTCCTCCCCAGAGTCACCAGCACAGTCCTCCTCAGAGCCACCAGCACAGTCCTCCTCAGAGCCACCAGCACAGTCCTCCCCAGAGTCAGCAGCACAGTCCCCCTCACATCTTCCATCCTTAAGCTGTGAGCCCAGGTTACTGGGAAGAGCAGCCAACAGCTAAGGGTTGTAAGTAAGACACTGTGACCACGAGGGCTTTCTCTGCAACTTCCACGCCTTTCTGAACTTCTGCCTGAGCAGTTTGGTTTCACCCAAGTGAACCAGCAGGTACCAGGAAGACGCGCTAATGGCTTCTTTCCTTACTTCCGGTACATATTCTTAAGGTGCTGCCACCGACACCCCCCCCCCCCCCCCCCCCCCGTCGTAAACATTTTTCAAGCAAAAAGAAACAGTGTACTGTAGGTACATTCATAAAAAATGTAAACAACTGAGTCCTGAGCTCCGGGGGCTCTGCGGTGGGACAGCAATGTGAAAGGAAATGCCCCACATGTCAGAGACCGACACCGAGCCTGGAAAATTAGGGTTGTATGAGCCACTAACAGTTTACGAAGCTCAGTTCACTTGACAATCCCGAGATATTGCTTCAGATTGTCAAAACTGCACTTTTCAAATTGTATTTTTCTGATTAGAAATGTAAATATATGTCACAGTCAATCCTCATTTCTAAAACCTTAGTGGCATGTATGTCTACCACAGAAGAAAACCAAACTGTAACTACAACTGAGCTGGATCAGTAAGTAGTACACGCGATGGCTGAGCTGGATCAGTAAGTAGTACACGCGATGGCTGACTGAAGGCGAGGGGTACTGATGCTGGCTGCTGCCGTGAAATGCAGCAGACAGATGGATGAGTAAGAGGGAGGGTAGAGGGTAGAGAGCTGGCCATACATGTTATGAAGTTGGGTTTTTGTTTTTGTTTTTTTTTAGTTTTTTGAGACAGGGTTTCTCTGTGTAGCTTTGGCACCTTTCCTGGAACTCACTCTGCAGCCCAGGTTGGCCTGGAACTCACAGAGATCCGCCTGCCTCTGCCTCCCGAGTGCTGGGATTAAAGGTGTGCACCCACCACTGGCATGATGAAGTATTTTTGTTAACTATATATTCCATATGTTGTATATATGGATTTCACAGTGAAATTCACTTTATGTTTGAAATTTTTCATAATAAAATGTTGAAGGAAAACATGAAATCATAGAGAACCACAGACACCCAGGAAAAATAAAGGCAGCACACAGACACCAAGCATATACATGTTTTAGAAACTGTCTTGCCCACTTCACTCCAATAAAGCCAGCATTTTCCCAAGGGCATGTGATGGCACTGCCCAGGTTGTCCCCAAGTCCTCGCCATCGCCCACCGGACACGGATCCCCACACACCACTGACTGACTTAGAAAAAGTCCCGGAAGTACAACTTCTGACTCGGGAAGGAACCATTTGAGACCTGCTTCCATGTGCTCCCCTTTTCTAAACCCGCCTCCAGAAGGAGCACATCCCAGAACCTGTCCACCCAGAGGCCTGAGTCTAAACTCTAAACAATCTCATAAATAAAATGTGTCACTTTCATTGCTGCTAAGAAACAAAGGCTCCTTTTCAAAAGGCCTAAAGTAGGCACCCCTGGTAGTCCTCCACTTTGGTTCCTAAATGCTGAATCCAAGTCAGGGGTGCTGACCCAGACTTCCTGCAGGAATGGCTGCCCCAGCAGGGGACAGGAGCTAGGAGAGACAGGAAGTAAGGAAATCGGCAAAACTCAACAGCGCATGTCAAAAGACAGAAGCCAGCCTGAAGGATCCCTTACTAGCCAAGCTGTACATAACTTAAACACAGAGATGCGTAGGTGTAATGGAGTGTGTCACTGTGAAGTGTAAAACTGTCTATAAACAAACAAGCCAATTGGCCAGTATATAAAGGGGAGGCCAGAAGGAGGAACAGGGGAAAAGCTCAGAAGAAGGAACAGGGGGGGAAAGCTCAGAAGGAGGGAACTTGCTCTTACCACAGTAGGCTATCGTGGTAACGTTCTACCTAAGACAGAATCATCAAGAGATGCAAAGCTGTGGAAAGATATTCATATAGCTGCAAAGCAGCTCCCAACAGCCAATTACAAAAGACAAATAGGTATTTTCACTGCAGAGGAACTGAGTGAGCGCATACCCAGGGGTCCAAAAGTAACATCACCAAAACTAAGTCAAGCGACTCCCACAACACTGCACCAAGGACCACTAAGGACACACAACCCCTACGACATTCCCACCACAACCACATAAGCCAAACGAGGGGGAAATCGGTAAGTCCAAAACAAGAGCATTCTGCAAAACGAGTGTTCTCTGTTTTTCCAAACTGTCGAAGTCTTAAAAGGCAAAGAAAGGCAGGGAAACTGCTCCCGGCTAAAACAGACTAAACAGACACATCAGCTAGATGCCATCTGTCATCCTGGAGTGCATCCTGGGCTGGAAAAGATTCGCATAAAAGTCTTGGGACAAATGGCAAGATCTGAAGGTGGACTATCCAATAAAAGTGATATGACCACTCAACTTCCTGACCTTGTTAACTGGATCCTTAAGAGATGCTGAAATACTCTGAATAAATACATATAGCATCTATAATTTATTCTCACAACCAGACAAAAAAAGTAATCATAACTGCATATAAACTAATAGCATAAATGAAGACAAAAGGCAGATGTTGCAAAATGTCACTAAGTGGTAGGCTTAAGTGGTATTAGAGAGGTCACAGCAGTCTTGTAACTTTTCTTGGTGTTTGCTTTAAATAGTTTTTAAAAACATTTTAAGTAAATGCATTTTCAGTAGAAAGGCAACATGTACTTTCTGAAATACGGGGAAGTGCCATATCCTCACTACACTAGAGGTCACAAATGAGGTGCCAATAGTCACACAAGCCACGTTTAAGAATTTGGCATGGGCTGGAGAGATGGCTCAGTGGTTCAGAGCACTGGCTGCTTTTCCAGAGGACCCAGTTCAATTCCCCATAAAAAAATAAACAATTTTCTGGGTGGTAGTGGCACATGCACTTAAAACCCCAGCATTTGGGAGGCAGGTGGAGCTGGAGGCCAGCCTGATCTACAAAATGAGTTCCAGGACAGTCAGAGCTGTTACACAGAGAAACTCTGTCTAGAAAAACCAAAAAAAAAAAAAAAAAGAATGTCATGTACATTCTCCACATTTGACCAAGTTCACAAAACATACATTTAGTCAAATGTCAGGTAATTCTCAAAGAATCCTATGAAGTGAGAAAAACAATGCCCAAGAAGCTTAGGATTGAGTGTATAAATGGGGTGGAGAGTGGGGGGTGGGAGGGTGGAGTTTCGGGGGTGGGGACGGGGTGGTTAGCATTTATCACCTTTATCTTATCACTTAAAAAGTGCCTAGCCAGTAGCCAACGCATATCTTATAAAATACAGGTCCACAAGGGATTCACACTTCCCCTCCAATACCCACCACGGCTCCAGCAGACTTTCACATTGGACTCCTGTTTATTTGGCAGCGTGGGGTGCCTGGCAAGGAGACGAATAATGACCATCTCTGATGACAACAGGCCCCTAAGCGGAAGTGGAGTTTCTGCTTTTCCTGCTCACAAGTTTATGAGTTCTACTCTTGCAATAGAAAAGCAGGATCTGGCAGCTTCCAACGCTCACTTTCACCCAGGGCTTTCCTGTGTCGTTCTCTTGGCCTCTCAAACTGTAAAAATGGGACCATGTATGCACATATGATGGAGAGTAGAAAGTGAATGGGCTGCAACTAATGCTCCCTTTCAAAACCAGCTTCCTGTCTCATCCAATAACCATATCAGAAGCTCCTGTGTCAAAGTCCCACAACCTACCACTTAACATTCTTATGTAAGTGGACAGAATTGGCCTGCTTTCTATTCTCACCTGGTCAGCTAGAGGTCTCAGAGTAAAATCCTGAAGAACAGGAAGCCTGGCCTCCTGAATTCTACCTGCCCCTCCTACTGGGGTGGCCGCTACATTTCCCCATGCTCTACTTCCAATCTATAAAGCTGGGGCAATAATACAAGCTTACTAGATCAAAGAATCCAGTATCAGAAATGATTCTAATGCAAGAACTCGTCTTTACTTAGTATCCTTCTGCTTTGTGTAAAACCTACAGACAGCCCGCAGCAGAGACACCTCAGTGCCACCGTCCTGGTTTCAACAATGGGAGAGCGGGCAGAGGACCTCCAACATAGCATACTAGGGCGGGGGTTGGGGGGAGTTGCGATGCTAACACTGGATTCACAACTCTACCCAGTCATGAGGGGTCACTGGTGGCAGTCAATGATAACAATAAGATCACTTTGGGGGAAGAACACATATTTATGGAAAAGTTCACTTGAAAGGAACAATACTTAGTGAAAACTGGACATAAAAAATAATGGCCAAAATAAGCAAAGGGTAAGTCTTAAAAGCTACCAGCAGGGCAACCACAGATAATGGCAATACACTGTATATTTCAAAAAGTCAAAGGAGAGACATCTGAATGTTTACACCATAAAAGAAATGTTAAACAAGACAATGGATATAATGACTGAAACATGGAATGCACACACGTATTGAAACATTCATTTTTGTGTATGTGTTCTTATGATCAGTTAAAAGGACATTTAAATTTTTAGAAAGTACTCTAAAGAGAAAATTACCAAGCTTCACTTCTTTGGGTCAGCTATACAAATTATTTAATTCTTGAGATATCAAACTGAACGTAGTGGCAGTGGGGTGTGTGTGTCATATTCCTAAGAAAGATAAAGATTCTAAGAGTTCAGGGCTCATCTACATGCAAGACGAGTTCCAGACTCTAAAAGACAAGACCTTATTCTGATTTTACAAGGAAAGGCAGTTCTGTCAGTGCCTAATTCTTTATTTCACGAAACGCACCACTGTGAGGCGAAACCTAATACGCCAGTATTGCTTAATTCAGTAGAAAAATAATACTCTTTGCTTTTTTTTTTTAAAGATAACAGCTAGGGACCACCCCCAACGCAAGGGGTGCAGATGGTAAGCAATGAAAATGCTACCTGCTTCTCTGTACTGCCCCCTCTTGGCTGCCCTGGGAAGTGAAATGCTCCAACCCGCCTGTGTCTGTCTGTAGGACAGCCAGCAGAGGATCCCGGCTTTTTTATACCATGGAAAGAAATCCTCTAGCTTCAGATGACCCCCAGTAGAACTCAGCCCTGAAGCACACACTGCAGTATTTTCTATTTATGGGGTTCCCAGAATGGAAATTGGGAAAGAGCCTCACGGACCAGCCCCAAAGGACCTGCCAGATCCCTTCCAGCTCTGTGGCCCTCTAACTCTAGGTTGAAAGGCTTACATAAGGGCTCCTGTGGACGCCTCCGGTAGCAGACGATCTTACCTCTTTCTCTATTTTGAGTAACTTCTTGACAGCCACCTCCTTGTCCTGTGATATCCATTTGGCTCGATAAACGCTCCCAAAACTTCCTCCACCGCAGTTTTCAAAAAACTGCAAGTCGTCAAATTTAATTTGCACAAAGGAGGCACCGAGAGACGACATCTCATAATGACAAAGTAGTAAACGTCCACAAAATCTGGAGAGAGAAAGAAGAGAAATGACGAACCGCAAACAGAGTAGAGTCCCGCTGGAGATATTTATAACAAGTCCCGTGAAACTTCCAGAAAGACCATGCCGACGTCAGGAAGAAAAGCGAGACAGACACATCGAAATGAAAACGCTCACCCTGGCAGCCAGTGCAAAATTCAAGAGCAGCTTGTCCAGGCTTGGGAATGGCTCAGACTTCCCCCCAACAGAACCTGTCATAGCACTTCCTACACATCCCGAGGAGCTCTGCCTAAAGGCCACTGTGTCATCAGGTCTCCTACCAGGAAGCCCTGACACACAGAAACCATGCTTTCAACAGTAGGCTTGCACAGTTCTTCTGGCATGCGTGGCATGCCATCTCTCCATGTTGCCCTTGCTTCACAGGAAGCAGACACAGCCTAAGCCTCCCAGCATCCTAGCGCCGGCACAGCCAAAACATACAAAGTAAACACGCGTTCAGTGTTTAGACTCCAAACGAGATTGCACTTAGCAGTCAAAGGAAAGCTGGCCAAGGGCTTCCAAACGTGTCTCACTAGGCTGCACACCATAGCAGAACCGATTTTCTAAGAGACGTTGTCCCTGATTACAATATATTAAGTCACCCAAAGAATACTGCCAAAGATGTTAAAAAAATATTATGCTTGTTTCCAGAGGAACCGATGACCCCTCCCAGAGATTACTGCAGTGAGATTCTCTATGATTGAAGGGTTCTTACTCTTCCCCAGGTATGTGTCCATTCTTAATTCTCTATGCCAAACCATAAATTATCGGGAAAAACAAAACTCAAAACACACAAATGATGGAGTAAGCTTTTGAGCAAGCATAAAAAGCTACAGGAGGTGGATAAAAGAATCTGGATATGCATCCTTTCTGTAACTGTAAAGCACAATATTACAATCTTGGAGCAAAAAAGGTGAACCTATATTTGAGGACATTCTAAAAAAAAATTGGCTTATGCTCCTAATGGTCACCATCATGAAAGACTTAACACGTAAAAAGAAAAACATCTATATAAGAACTTAATCCAACGGTTGTGGTGCATGCCTTTAATCCCAGCACTCGAGAGGCAGAGGCAGGCAGATCTCTGTGAGTTCGAGGCCAGCCTGGGCTACAGAGTGAGTTCCAGGACAGGCACCAAAGCTACACAGAGATACCCTGTCTTGAAAAATCAAAAAAGAAAAAGAAAAAAGAAAAGAAAGAAAGAAAAAGAAAGAACTTAAAGACATCTATGATGAAATAAAATGTGTGGTCACTCTGAATTTATCCCCTATAAGACATACTGAATATGATGCCTGCCACTTATTTTAAGATGATTCTGACCCCCAAAACACACGAGGGAAGGGGAACACAAGTGTGTAAGAGGGAGAAAGAAATGTGGCAAAATTAAGAGCTACAAATCAGAAAAATGAATAGGCATTTCACTACCCCGGCCATTTTCTATGAAGTCTGATTTTTTTTCTTTCAAAATAAAAGGTAGAAGGAAACAGTCTGTATACAGTCTGTAACAGACTATAAATTCACAGTTTCTCCATCTACCATGCAGGGCTTTGCCGAGAGATGCACACAGGCAGCTCAGAGATCTCAGTGCGCAGCTGGCTTAGCTACCCCATTTTAGGAACATCAGCTCACTGAAGAATGTTGATTTCTTATGCGAAGTCCAAGTCGGCTCCACTTTGGGGAGAAGGCAAGAAAGAAAAAAACGAAGCGATTTGTTTACCCTCTAATGTTTAGAAGATTGAGTCGACACAAAAACAGAGGGAGGGGGTGGCTGTGAGGAACACAGACACAGTCTATTGCTACATTTAATTCAGCAATTTCCCAGACTCACTACAATTCAGAGTTAACTGCAGAAGAGGTTTACAGAAAATGTAGGTGGATGTGCCAACAGACAGTGTGTGCAAAGCAAAAGCTTTTACAATAAATGTCAAACACTGTATGCTAGATCTCCAGAGGACAGCCAAGGACAGGTCTATGTCTTTACAGTTAATTTTATCCACTATAAGAATTTAAACTGGACTGCGGAGCTTATAAGACAATGCAAATCCACGGTCTCCCTATTCCCCCCTCAACTCTCACTGCTGAGAAAGGGACTCATATCAGGTCCTTTGAGCATTTTCTCTTATTCATCACATTTCTAAGTCATGTGCTTAAATATTATAGCTTCTTAACTCTTTCCATTTTAGATCTTGTTACAACTCCCTGTGAGGGATTCAGTTCTTACACACCATCCTCAACCTCCATACACTCAGGTTCTATACTGTTCTAACCCTCTGTTTACAACCTCAACATTTGGCTAAGTCAATATTCGCAGTTGATAGTAGTCTTGCAAAGTCAATATTATTCCCAGCACTGCCATGCAGCAATTATATTTTCCTTGGATAACTTTTTGTTTCTCCTGGAGTTATTAGTTGCTCTGTTTTTGTGTTCTATTGTTTGTTTAGCTTTTCATACTACTGATAAACTTATCCAACTCATCAAATTCTCCCAGGAACTGCAAAACTCCCAACAAAGTTAAAAAAACAAAACAAAATAAAACAAATAAACAACAACAAAACAACACCAGGATCTTCTTCCTTCATTCTCTGTTATCCTGGAGGAAGAAGATGCTGGTTTTCATTGAAACATTCTTTCTAAACACTTCATCTTGATTCAGTCTGCTATGGGATGTTCTGAATGCTGTAAATGTGTTGCTCTGATTGGTTGATAAATAAAATACTGATTGGCCAGTAGCCAGGCAGGAAGTATAGGCGGGATAAACAGACAAGGAGAATTCTGGGAAGTGGAAGGCTGAGTGAGTAGATACCAGCCTGCCGTCCCAGGGAGCAGCATGTAAAGGTAAAGCCACAGAACATGTGGCAACATATAGATTAACAGAAATGGGCTGAGTTTAAATATAAGAGCTAGTCAGTGGAAAGCCTTAGCTAATGGCCGAACAGTTTTAATTAATATAAGCCTCTGTGTGTTTACTTGGGTCTGAGCAGCTGTGGACCATGCAGGACACAGAAAAACTTCAGTTACATCAGTCTGACTGGAATGGTTGCTTCCCAGGCCAGACTGTAACTGAGATTTCATCCCCTATGCCATTCAAAGACCTTCCTCTTTCACCCTCTGGGGAAAAACGCTGCCCCTGGATCTTCAGTTCCTCTTTCTGGACTTATGTCTGCACCTTGACAACACACATCTTCTACTGGCTCTCTGAGTAGAGGGCAGAGAATGGGGGTCTCTGAGTCTCCACTAGGAACCTGTCTGCTGTTCTAGGAAGGATATTAACCTTTATGTAATTGTGAAAGTATTATTTCATTTTCTTCTAATGAACTTATCCATTCATTTTGTGAGTGTGAATGCTCTGCCTGCATGTGTGTCTGGGGTGCACAGAAGCTGAAGGAGTCATCAGATCTCCCAGAAATAGAGTCACAGGTGGTTGCGAGCCACCATGTGGGTGCTGGGAACTGAACCTGGGTCCTCTGCAAGAGCAGCAAGTACTCTTAACCACTGAGCCATCTCTCTCATCTAATTTTTTTTCCTCAAAGATTTTTTTTTTATTGTATGTGTATGAGTGTTTTGCTTGCATGTATGTATGTGCACCTCGTACATGCCTGGTGCCTGCAGTGTTCAGAAGAAAGCAATAGATCCTCTGGAATTAGTTATAGACAGATGCCAGCCTCCCTGGGGGTGCTGGGAATGGAACCCACGTCCCTTGAAAGAACAACAAATGTTCTTAACTGCTGAGCCATCTCTTCAGCCCTTCTTTTTATTTTATATGCAGCTATGGAGCAGGCTGATGCCATTCTGATTTCTAAACCTTTTTACATTTTTTTTCTAAAAAGCTTTTAAAATCATTTCTTTATCTGTAGAATTCTGCCTTGTATTAGGCTGTCTGGAGATGGTTTTTTTTTTTTCACACACTGGTAGGACACTCGGTTCCGATCTTTAACTCGTGCCTTTGAATCTCAATTGTCTCATGTTCCTTTATCACTCGAGCCACTTTTATTTCGTGTCTTATTTCTCACGCATGCGTGAAGTGCTGCTTGCAGGCTCCCCTTATGTGCTGACCTCTGTCACATCCCCACGCTGGGCGCAGGCAACATGTCCGCTTCAAACACCCATCTCTACCTAGCAAACCTGTCCCTAACCATGTCTTTGAAGCCCATATGAAAAACTGCATTCTTTTTATCTACTCATCTTTCCCATCAAATTCCCACCAGAACATAAACTCCCTAAACCCAAAAGTCATTTTTCTCTGTACCTGGATTTTCAGTACCCCACTTAAAACCAAACAGGCAGTGTGTACATTTTCTACTCCAAACTATCTGTTGAATGACTGGATTTTAGTTAATTTTCCCGTTATAATTCCTGCAGCTGCAAAGATTTCAATCAAACTAAGGAAAGGGAGACCTGCCATTTTCATGGTGCCCTCACAAGGACTCTAAACCTAATCCTGTTTGAGAAGCTGCCACAGGCTTCTTGGGAAACCTGGGGCCTCTAGTACTGTGTGCCTCTTAGTTTGGGTTGAGTTAGAGGAGAGGTGGAGAACCCTTTCCAAACCAAAGAAGGATAAGATCGCTAAGAACTACCTTGACCCCGCTGGTCAGAACCCTTGGCTATGATTGCCACCCCTGACAGAGGCAACAAGGCACGGTCTTCCACACTGATTACTCACACTGTCACACACCCTGCTCTTTGGGAATTGGCTCTATGTGAATGAACTACGAACTATTGGATGTTTTATTGAGATTGTAAAAATTAAGTTCCTTCTTGATTTCTGAAGAGATTAACAATTTTAGAGTGTCTAGTTCAGATTTTACTCCAATGAGCTCAGCCAGGCATCATACCCTTCAGTGGAAAAGTTTGGTTTAGCTTTCCACCCCCATATACATACATGTTATATATGTGTGTATACACATGTATATGCGTGCATCTGTGTACACGTGTGTGTGCATGCATGCATGCATGCATGCACATGCATGTATGTATGCACATATGCCAGGCTACTATGTATATCGCTTCTCCTTTCATTTTAAGTTGCTGTTCAAAGAAGATCAGCTTATGAGGAGAAGAATGAAAGATGAGCTGCTGCTAACTAAACCCAGAGCATCTTGGGGAAGAGGCTGATCAAATTATAGCATCAAGACCTGACCAAATGATGCTCTAGCTTTTCAGAAACAAATCTACTAGTCTAGACCAGTGCAGCCATCTATTAAGCAGGGAGCCATCTATACCCACTTACTTACAAAGGGTCCCAGGCCATATACAATGCTTTCAACCCACTGTGTCCGAAGACCAGCTTTTACATAATACAGCCAATCACACAGCACTGTACGTGGACTCAGAATAGGACTATCACTGACATCAAAACATAATAAGGGGTCACAATTTTGAAGACAGTAGCAAGTTGGTGAAGTCCAGCCATCTGCTTACTTGAACAGTAGCCAAAACTCTGTGATTTTAAAAATGTCCCTAAATTAAAAATACAAAAATAAATTCAACTGTTAACTAAATGATAAAAGCATATATATAGTACCGTCCAGTTAATTACAAAAGCAGAACCAAATAAAGGTAGAAAAACCTTAAACACAGCACTATTTTACTTTTTAGTCTCCCATCTTCTCAAAAAAGGGGCTGGGGTTAGGACTTAACCCAGAGGGCTTTTGCTTCTTGATTGGTAACAGTCTCAAGTCAGTCATCTGTCGACATGCCCCACTTTATTTTTTGTCAAAAATTAAAAACAAAAATAAAAAAAGACTACTTGAAGGTCTCACATTTGAAACGCAAAGTTTTAAAATTAGATGGGACTGAGTTGAATTCTGCCTCCACCTCCCTGGAAACAATCCCTTTTCCTCCAACGACGACATTTCTAAACCTCATGAGCAAGGATTTGAGATGCTTCCATTTGATAACCCTGATGGCACTGGGAAACGTTATTTCTAAGCACAGATAAGCAGCACAGCAGAGACCCAGTTAGCCAGAGCTAGCCACAGATCCCAAGGACAAGCTACCAGAGCTCAGCTCAGGTGAAGGACTGTGCTTCTGCAAAGCCTGCTTCCTGGCTTCCTCCGGGCTTCCCCTGCGCTCTTCGCTCTTCGTAGGGAGGCAGAGACCGCGTGGAAGGGCCTTGCGCATGCCCAGCAAGGAAACCACACACAGCAGGTGGCAACAGTGGCTTTCTCACTGTTGTCATAAGCTTTGATGCCATCCATCCTTTCAGCCCTCATAACTGGCATGTCTTCCCTTTCCCCCTTTCAGAACTGCGTTCTATTTTATTTCAATCACTTATGCTTGCACAAGGATTAACAAATGCCCATGGATGTCTAAGTCCTTTCCATCTGTGTTTATGTATTTTAATTTCTTCTCACCCTTTTGTTTGCTCTCCCTTTGGAGGTTGAGTCATTGTGCAAAATGTAACTTACTAGCAAGGATTATTTATTTACTTCGCAGACAAGGTCTCACTATGTTGTCCAGGCTGGCCTTGAACTTGAACTTGAACCTTGATCCCCCTGCCTCAGCTTCCCAAGCGCCAAAGTTAAAGATGTACACCAACATGCCTAGCTATAATTATATTTTTTCCTTTCAAACTGTTTTTCATAGAGATGAATCCTATTTAAGTTACCAGAAGATTTTTTTTTCCTTTGCCCTTTTAGATACTAGTATTTGTAGGACATATTTATTCAATTACAGTACTCACTTTCTGTGGTCTTCCTTCTAATCTTAGCTATTCAAAGCACATGGGTGCCTGATTCAACAAAACTATAACCTGCTTTATCAAATACCTCCACGCCGTAATGAAAAAATTAAATTAACTCTACCAATAGAGACTGGAATTTCTCTGGATTTTTCTCTTTTGGATATATGGACCCATTATTTCTAATACACATACTTCCTCTTTTTCCATCCCTAATTTATACTTTCCTTTTGTCATTCTTCACAAAAGTAGCTATAAGTTTATTTCTGGCACAACATAAGAAGAAAAACTAATTTGCGTCATCGTGATCAAGATAAACTTTTTTAAAGAGATTTCTCAGGCTAAAGAGATGGCTCAGTGGATAAGATTACTTGCTGTGCAAGCAAAAGGATCTGGGTTCAAATCCCTGGCACCTATGTAAAAGTCACACATGGCAATGCATGCCTGTAATCCCAGTGCTGGGGGTGGGGGCAGAGACAAGTGGATTCTGGGAGCTCGCCAGCCACCCAGTCTAGCCAAAATGGCAAGCTTCCGATTCAGTGAGAAACCTTGTCTCAAAAAATAAGGCAGAGAGATAGAAGACACCTAGCGTCTTCCTTTGGCTCTGCATGCACTTGCCCATGCACAAGCGCGCGCACACACACACACACACACACACACACACACACACACACACACACGAATACACCACACATATGCACGGAAGGGAGGGGAGGGGAGGGAGAGGAGAAGAAAGGATTCTTGCGTCTTCGGCTCAGCAGGTAAGAGCACTTGCAAGCAAGCCTGAGTTTGACCCTAGGAACCCACGGGGTAGAAGAAGAGAACTGACTCCCACAACTTGTCCTCTGACCTCCATGCATTGGCACGTCCAAACATACACATACACACACAATAAAAAATAAAAAAAACCTTAAAGATGCTTTCTCAAAAGCAGCCCTCAGCCTTGCTCCGAAGGGTGTTTCTTCATACAGTTCAGTAAGTACATGAATCAAAACCGCTTATCGTCACGTGCTTTACAATGCTGTTTGGAATTACTGTCCTGTATTCTTCTAAGGGCATATCTTTTTTTAAAGAATTGGGAAATCTTTGGTTTGATGCATTTCTTCATAATGTCAGGGTCAGAGATTTAAAGAAGCAATTCCTGAACAGACTGCTCTGTGTCTTTCTTTAAAAAAAAAAAATCATTAACAATAAAAGCTGCAAAAGTAGGTCTAAGAATAAAACTAACTAGAAGTGTGTCTACTTTGCTACTTTCCTCTAAACTGCTTCCAGAAAAGCAGCGCTCACATAAAACAGGCTGAGCCCAGGAAACAGGACTTCTCCCGGCGTGGTAGCTGAGGAGACGATTCCCCTCTCTATCTGTGCTTTACCATATAAGTAATATAATTCTTCAGACGGAGCAAAGGTTAAAATAAAAACAAGCTAGTTAAATGAAACATTCTTATTCATCCATTAATATCCCAATAAATAAAAATCAACTCCCATGGCATGCTTCCTTGCCAGAAATGCTGTTAGCAGAAATAAAATAAATAAGAAGCAGGGAAGTGGTTGGTGGAGAGACGCTGTGTGAAACGAGTCTGTGTTAGAAAAAGCCCAACTAGGAAACAAGAGGTAAGTACATCCACGTCCTGGGGCCACTGGAGGGGCTCTCGTGGAAAGAGAAGAGATGGGACTGTCCCTGAGTAAAGACGGGGAACACGGAGAGGGCATATTTCTGGGGCTGTCTAGAAGAACGCACAGGTGCCTGGGGCTGGTGCTCGTCTGGGTAAAAGGTCCACTGCCTAAGCCAGCCCCCCACTCATCGTGGGGATTTGCTGTACAGTCCTCTACTCCAGCACTGTCCCTGTCAAATAGGAAATACCCAACCAGCCTGGCTTCTGACAAACAGGGTGCAACTTCAGATTGGTTACCTAGAAGGAATGCTTCCTAACGTGGGTCCACATGCGGGTCAGAACCGGGTCATCTGAAGGAAGATGAAGGCTAAGACAGACACGAGGATATTCACATCAGTCCAGAGCAAGACCTGCATTATCCTTTGCTGACTGAGAGGTAAAAATGATCTGTGGGTACAAATGCCACAATCGCTGGTGACTCGTGCCACAAGAAACTCTTCCGCCCTCTGGGCAGCGAGTGACACATCTCTGAGTGTTCAACAGGAGGAGGAGGAGGAGGCATGGAGTGGAGATCCTGCATCAGTGAGCTAAGAATGGATGTGTCTCCAAGGTCTCCTTCAGCCTTACTGGCACAGTGACGAACCAGGTTTGTACGAGGTGCTGATAGACCACCTCCCTTTACTAGGAGACACACCTGACGGTAAACATAGGCCGGGGTGGGGGGGGGGGGTGTTCAGGAATCTGTATCTTCGATGGAAATAATGGAAGTTCTTGGGCCACACTCTTGAAATTCTTCTCTCATAGCTGGAGAGGTCCACATTCCAATGTCCATCTTGAACTCTTCTCTCCCATCCCCAAAGCAAAGAGCTCTTTGCATCGTGGGACCATCAGGATAAGCACAGACCATACAGATTCTTGGGATGATGAACTAATTCAACTCTTTCCCTAGCAAAATGGAGTCACATTCCCTCCTCCATCAGGCTGGGCTACAAACCTGAGCAGGGCCAACCCCATCTTCCCACGTGTTTATTCCCACACAGGCAGTACGCACTCTGCTGAGAAGGTGGGTGAGTCCCACAGCACTCATCCGACTTTCAGATGTAGAGGAATGAATGGGTCTGTTTAGATTCGTTTGCTCAGTTGAGGAAGACAAGTGGATTTTTAAGGTTAAATGCAAGACTTTAAAGCAGACATTTGCCTACATTGGAGGTGCTTATGGTTGTATCTGCAGATCCTCAAAGGGACACACTCTCCTTCACAGTAGGGTATTTTGATAGCAAATATTTACTCCACGGCCTAGAGATAAATGTGTTCCTTCTCCTTTAGTGCTTCCTGTGTGGAGTCCTGAACTGGGACCCTGAAGACAGGAGCTACTCAAAACGAGCCCTGTGAATGGTTCCAAGTGATCTTAGCTCTGGCTTCTCAGTCATAGCCTTCCCATGTTCCCCTAACTTCCAAACTCTTTCTATATATACTTAAGTGTATTAATCTTCAAATTCATTCCCAACATACAATATTACAGAATCGCTTTGGAAACCATTGTATACAAAGAGGACCAGGTAGGAAAATTCCATCTACTCTCAGCATATACATTTAAGTACGAAAGGAACAGGGCAAAACACTGTGGGCAAGCCTTGCCTGGGAGAGCAGAGTTATGCACAGCTTGAGAAATGTGGGAAAGCCCTCTCTGCACTCAGTCCCGGTAGCTGGAGCCTCGGGGACTTCAGGGACAAGCCCGAGCATTTCCACATGCTGTCTCATAGACCTCTCCCCAGGAAGCAGGTATCACTGTCTCCCAAGGGTGTGAACGGCTGGCCAAGCCTCATTTACATATGACACCACTGGAATTCCACGTGGGTCCCCTCCTTTTCTTCTACCGTATGCCTTTTTTCTACCTCAGCATTTCCTGCCTCCTAATTGTCCTTTTTTTTTTTCTATAAACTGACTCATTTCTTGTTAGGGTAATGACTAGATTGCTTCCTATCCACGTATTTGAGGCTTTGGTTTTCTATTAGCAATGGTGTCAATGGGTTAAGTATCAGATGTGTGGCTCCTGGTTCTCGTGGTGTTTTAGTGGGTGGGGATTTTTTATCTCCTAGTATACCCAATGCTTCAGCTGTCTCTAGGAGGGTCTGACACAAAAGCCCCTGTAGTATCAGCCAAATCATCATACTCTGGCATGGATAGCTGTCTTCCCCGCACAGGTAACAACTTTGGATACAGCTGGAACTATGCTTATTTATGTGTAGTGGACCAAGGTTAATAGCCACAAAGGAAGTAGCCTGAATCTTCCCCACAGTCAGATGGAAGGTGTCTCAGCTGTTGCTATTATATTTAGATAGACCAGGCCCCGCCCCTTGTCAATCTGTCCTGGGCAGAATAAAATGGAAAACAAATGATCCCAACTTTTACTCCCAACATCTGAGGGTACAGAGGCTCTCTCAATCCAACTATACTGTATCACCACAAACTCCTTTTCCCAGCTTAACAGAAGAACTCACTGGCTCTTCTCTGAATGTGTCAAGTTCTAAACTCCACTGGCTGTTCTGCTGGGCACACTGCGAGCTTCATCTGACCTCTTTTCTTCAGTGTCTCCTCGGATGATTCAGTTGTTCACCCCACACCCTTCGTAACTCCTGTGCACAGCTCTGCAGCCCTATCAGACTCAGTTGCACTGCTTAGCCCAGATAGGCACCAAGCCAAAGTATTGCCAATTGCGCTCACTCCTCACCGACTTAAAATACACACTGCAGCTTGCCAAGTTTCCTTATTTGGCAAGAAGGTCCCTCAGTTCCCAAGATCTTTGACCATCCATTTTTAGATCTAAATCTGTGTGCTTAATATTTGGTTATTACTTCCCTTAATGTGTTCTTATGTATCACAACCCCCCCCCCCCCCCCGCAAAAAAAAAAAACTTTTAAAAGATCAATCAACTACTTGATTTCCTAGACAACAAAATGTTTCCCACTTAAACTTTTGACTTGCACATTCTTCAGTTAAAAAAAAAAACTTCAAAATAATCCCCAAAAGTACTTGCAGAAATTATATTGTAAAAGATGAAAATAAACAGGACACAGTGCTCCAAAAAGACCATTTTTCCTCTGTCTTAATTCTCTTTCCAAACAAGCTAAATTCATGTTCATTTACAATCTCCCAAATCTCTCACTATTGTAGCAGAAATCTAAGACAAAGACTCCACAAATGACCAAAACCATAATTAAAATGTAGCCGTCACTTTTTTTTTCTTTTGATCAAAAAAAAAAAAAAAAAAAGAATGAAATGGCATTGTAGAGACAGGCCTACACAAAGAAGTCTGGTCTTGAATCATTTGTTTATTTTTATCATTAAATATTTTGGTAGGTTTAGGATTCACTAAATCCTGGCAGTTGGTTTCATCTACCGTCAAGAAAGCCAGAAGATTCGCTACAACCACTTCAGGGGTAAAACAGGAAGACACTTCAACAACAGTCTGAACTCAGATATCCTCAACCCATTCTGGAAAGACAGTTCTCATACGCATTATTAATGAAGGCTGCTTATTGTGAAATCGCTGGAACGGGCCACCAAATGGTGTGCTTTCATTATTAACGAAACTAACAAAAATAGTAATTATGCTCTCCATAAACAGTGCTTATGCAGGATCTCCAGGCGCATGAGAAACATACATTTTGAGCAACCCAACAATGACGTGCCATTGTTTTTCAGGCAGTCCCATGTCATCTGGGCAGTTTAGAATTAAAGTTTTTCTGAGGGCTGTCACGCGCGGGGCGAGGCGTGGCTGCGGCCGGGGGGCACTCACCGCCGAGCCGGGTGTGGGTCCCCGTGCCCACCGCCCCCGCGTGTGCTCCCCTGGAAGGAAAAGGTGCTCGGGAAGGGCAGCCGCCGCAGGCTCCCCTAGATCACCGCGGGCTGTGCCAGGCCCGGCTCTTCCGGGCACCGAGTGCCCCACGGGATTGCCCCGGACTTGCCCAAGCCGTACTCGGCTCAGCGGCAGGGGGCCGCGGGGCTCCGGGGCACGGGGCACCGGGCACGGGCCGAGGCCAGCCGCCCGCCGAGCCCCGGCCTCCCGCACCCGCGCTGCCCGGGTCCCCGCAGGCCCGGGCCCCGTCGATCCTCCAGGGTGGTGCTCCCTCCCGCCTCCCAGGTCCCCCGCGGCCCCTACCTTGCTCCCGGGCCGGGTGCGAGCGGCGGCGGGGGTCGGGGACGGCGGCCCGCGCTGCTCCCACGCTTCCGCCGGAGTCAGGAGTTGAACATTCCGCCTCTCCGCGCGGCGCCAATGAGGAAGACGTCGCGGCAACAGCACCACCTACCTCCAGGCGCGGAACCGCCGCCGGCCGCCCAGCCTCCCGGCACGCCCGGCCCGGCGCCCAGCGGGAAGGCCCCGGCGCGGGGTCACGGAGACCCCAGGGGTTGCATGCCCCCGGCGGGACCTGATGCGCCGGCTGGGAAGGGGACCCAAGAGGGAAGTCGATGTCTATGGAGACAGGGTTGCAGGTGCCTCCGTTGGCACCATCAACAGGTACTTTGGGGATTTTGAGGAGGAGTCACACCGCCTGCTGCTCTGGTTGGTGACTTTAAGATAAAGTGCCTGCGATTTCACACTGAGGTGACAGAGTCCATGGCAAGTGTGGGAGAAGAAAAAAAAGTGTCACCGGGCTTTAAAGAAGAAAAGAAATTGACTGGAGAGGGTGGAACTGGAGAGGAAAGAGAGAAGAGGCCGCAAAAGTGGGGGAGACGTTTTCTGAATTAGAATTGAGTCATGCACACACCTGGAGGACGGGGAAAGTTGAAATGGAGTAAAATGGGTGTTTGTGTTTTAGGGCATTGCTTTATATTGGAGCACGTGGCTTACAAGCCTTAAGACAGTAAGCCACATTCTTCCCCCGTCCCCCATTCATTTTCGTGGTGATTTGGAGAGTTCCCTAGGAATGGAAACAGGATAAATGGTAGATATCGCCACTTCCTGCTTACAGAAAGGACCGTGAGGACCTGAGTTAGAAGGTACAGCGTGGAATCTTTTTTTTTAAAAAAAGGAAATTGGAAATGAGAGACACATTTCAGAAAGAGGCCACAGAAATTGGTGACCCATTCGATTGGCAAAGAAGAAAGCAGTGATGCCAGGATTTGAGACCTGGGTGACTGGAAGAATGATGGTGTCATTGACAGAAATAGAACTCTGTGGAGAGGAGACTGGCGTCCTGCTGAGTTTTGAAGTCATGAGAGGAAAAACAGGTAGAGATGAAACGGGAAACGGAAATCAGAAGAGAGAGGCCGAAGGAGAAACAGAAATTTTGAAAGCCGTTCATTTATGTTTAGCATATGAATGTGGAAGTGTGGGTATACATAAATTAATAATTTTAAAGAGCCCTCCTGGTCTGTCATTACAAGGACTAAGGATTTGAGATTAATAACTTGCGTCTTGGTAACTGAGAAGACTGAAGGAAACTGTCATGCTAAAAAAAAATTTCTGTTGTAGGTGATCAAACAATTGTAGAAGCCGCCTGTCTACTCAAAAACTGGGTGATGGGCTCCTCAGCACACTGTGAGCACACTGTACTTCAGCTTTGTTAAAGGGCTTGATTGTGTCGTGACTGTGGCCTGGGAACCAGGGAACCTGGCGTTGCCGTTGGTCCTCTGGGTCATCAGGTGGGACCCGGGGGACAGACCTCAGTTTCTTCCTCACCAACATAAGGTGTTAGGCTCCAGCTTGCCTGCCAGCCAGCCAGCCGTCCACACATTGCTGGGAGCGTGTAGTTGAAAAGCCTCTGTATTTTAATCTAATTATCTCTCCTCCTCATCCACTTTTTTCTTCCTTCTATTTTCCTTCTGTAATTAGGCTCAGAGAGAGAGTAACCAACAGGAACAATAAACTCTACACAAAAGTTTCAAAACCATACTTGAAGGAACATCTCAGACATCCCCGTCTTCCTGTTCATGATGCAAGTTCCTCAAGGCCGTACCTTATATCCTATTGAGCAGACCGTGACTGTAATAAAAGCACAATGATTCTGTGATAAACTGCTTGCCTCAACCTCTTTTTAAGATTTACTTTTATTTTGTGTGTATGAGTGTTTCGCCTGCATGGATATATGTGCACCATATGTGTACCTGGTGCCTACAGAGGTCAGAAGAGGGTGTCAGGTTCATTGGAATTAGAGTTACAGATGGATGTGAGCCACCCTGTGGGTGCTGGGAATTGAACCAGGGCCCATTGCAAGAGCAGCCAGTGCTCTTATCCACGGAGCCATCTCTCCAGCCCCACCGCTTCAACCTTTGATTTTTCTTTGATCTAATTGCCTGTTTCCTTGTGGGCTCTATCAATTGCTTTAGATCCCGGAGCTAATATAGTCTGCCATTGTGCTTACTCTTACCACTTATTCAGCTTTTTCAAACTTAAAAAAAAAAATCTTCTTGCAAGTTTATTTTTTGATTAATCCTCATCGGGCAGAATATAGATTTACAAATGTAAACGGCAATAGCAAAAGAGTCCTGGCCAAAACTCTATCAAACCTTGTTATTCCTTCACTTCAAAGGCTTCCACACTAAAAATAGATGTACTCTCAGCAGTGGGAGGGTTTGGAAGTCCTTAGCACCCTCTTATAACCAAGAACACCCTCAAAAACAAGCATGCATTCGTGTGTGTGTGTGTGTGTGTGTGTGTGTGTGTGTGTGTGTGTGTGAAATACACCTTAACAAAAATGTTACCTAACCCCTTATTCAATGGGTTGTTTCCCCTAAACTCTCCTTCAATAGGAATCCTGGAAGTGCCACTAGCTATCCGAGGAAGAGCAAGCAGGTGACTTAGAAGGAAGGAAGCCATTCTTATCCCCTCGGCCCCTCCAAGTGGTAACAGCTGCAGCGCAGGCTATTCTGGGGCATTTTCCCTAGCCATCTTAGTCCTTCATCTCAGATTGAGAAACTTAGAGGTCTGAATCACAGCATCACACCTATGAATCACCCAACTGGTCTCCAAAGGCCAGTGCTTCACCTGTTGTACAACTGTGAGTTCCTAGGAAATTAAGGCATACAACCAAACATCCCAGGAAGTAAGTATAGTCATTACCTTAAAACTGGAAAGGACACCTACGTCACTGTCTGCAGAAGACAGCTCTCTGGAGATGCTTCTCCCTTCCACCATGGGTTGGGAGCAAACACCTTTATCTGCTGCGCCATCTTTCAGCCCTTTATAATGGATTTTGATGAAAAGTAGCCAGATGCAGCAGCTCACAACAGGAACCCCAGCATCTGGGAGGCCAGGGCAAGACAACACTTGTGAGGTTCAGCCAACCTAGGCTACAGAGTAAGACCTTATCTCAAAAACCAAAACAAAATGAAAAGTAACCATTCTCCAAATATCTTCAAAAATCAGAAAAGCATCTCCCTACTCTCTCTCTCTCTCTCTCTCTCTCTCTCTCTCTCTCTCTCTCTCTCTCTCTCTCTCTGTTTTGGAAAATCTCCTTAATGCCTGGCTTAAATAGAAGACATGGATTCTCACTCTGCCTCTGCATTTAATACATTACACCACACACATGTTCCCTCTAGGAACTCTACACAGTCAAAATAGTCTTAGCCGAGCCCCTGTAAGGGTTGTGGTTGCTGCTATAGAGTCTAAGGACGCTCTCTAAGTGGGAAGGAGTTAGTTGCCCATGCTCTGTCTCAGGACAATGTCTTAGCTCCCTGGAGTAGGGGAAGAAAGTACTTTGCTAGACATTAGAACTTGTGGAATGCAATGCCATCCTTATTTAAGCAGCTGCCCCCTTCGGGGACTATGCTACCTTGTGGTCATGTGGGATGATAGAGCCCTACTTACTGGACTCTTCAGTCTTACTCAGGATCACTCTTTGCTGATGTTTGCCATGCCAGCCCTTCAAATCCAAAATCTAAAACTGAGTTTGTCGCAACCCTCCAGCATCAAGCCCAGCCATCTTCAGGTCCCCCTCTGCCTTACCTTATGGTAAGAAACTGATCATCTCCTCCTAAAAGGTATGACTTGCTATGGTTTCCTGCTGGAATCCTAGGGTCATTACTAGATGGTGTACCGTGTGTGTGAACACCAGTGCACACTCACTGAAACCAGGAAGTACCTAGTTTTTCTTTACTGAAACCAGGGAGGGTGGTGCAGCTCGATTTCAGTAGGACCTTTGACAGAGTTCCCAACATGATTTTATAAATTAGACAGACATTTTAGCTAGTGACAACACAATATAATGAGTTGCTCTAAGAGTGGCAAGTTAAGCCACAGCACTGAAACACTAATCTGATGGAAGGTTTCCCTGGGTGGACTGCTGGATTTCCCTTGCTCATCTGCCCATTCAGCCTCCTAGCAGCTCAAATGAAGACCTAGATGACATGCACATTTAGTGACAGAGGAACATGAGTCTGGAAGGAACAGCCAACATGTCTGATAGAAGAATCATTTCAGGAGCTAGAGAGATGGCTCAGTGGTTAAGTACATGTACTTCTCTTCCAGAAGAAGTACATGTTCAGTTCCCAGCACCACATCAGGCAGCTCACAGTCATCTGTAACTCCAGCTCCAGGGGCATCTGAGAACCCTGTCCTCGGTGGGCATCTGCACTCATGTGCACAGACACATACATATAACTTAAAATAATAAAAATAATTTTTAAAAATAATCATTTCAAAACCCCATAATTTCAAGACCCACCATGCTGGGCCTGTTGACACAGGCTAATCCCAGCACTTGGGAGTTATGGGTTTGACACCAGCTTGGGGTACATGTAAGACCTTGTCTCAAAACCGAACAAACACTTCAGAAACCTTTGAGAACCTTACGGACATCTCGCTACATCAGGTACAAGTTCCTTGTGGCACTTTCAAAACCTTCAGTCATCTAACCCAAAGTTCCCTGCCCCCAAATGATCAGCCATTTCATGAGCTTCATCCCTGCATCAGGCTGAACCACGTGCTTCTGATCTCTAAACTGTGCCTTTTCCCTTCTCTGGACCCCTGTCTTTAAGGACCAGCTAAAGCCTTTGCTTCCCCAAGGCCTTTCCCACTCTTCTGTGGATTAGTAATATTCCCCTTCCCGGTGGATTCTCATTATATTTTACACTAGGGTTTTACTCCACAACATAATCATTTAATAATTTACAGGCCTGTCGTTTCCTGCTCTTCATGAACCTTAAAAGCAAGATCCATGGATATCTCTATAGTGTCTGGGCCCTGTACCCACCCTAACTGACGTGAGGCAGTATTTGAAAGCACTCAGATATTTAATGAGGAAAAGAAAATGAATTACAATTGGGTTTATGATTCAATTAGTTCCATCTTTAGCGATTAGAGACTAGAGATGGATGGAAATGAACAATGCATGATCATTAATTCTGTTAGGCAAATTACTAGAAGTTTTGCAAATACATGGATTGTTAAATGTATTTAATCCATAAAAGGGGAGCTGAAGGCTGAAGTGATGCTACACAATTTGCTCAACATCATACAGCTCATGAGTCAAGCTGAGTTCCAAGTGAAGCGCCATCAGTCTGATCTTGTGTTTCCTTTCTATTCCTGTTCCTTTCACGTCCTTTCTATTGCACTGTACATTAGAGGAAATGTACTTTTAGAAAAGTCTGATAAAGTGATGAGTTTCGAACAGTGGTTCTCAACCTGTGGTCTGGGACCCCTTTGGGGGTCGAATGTCCCTTTCACAGAGGTCACCTAAGACCATCAGAATAGACACAGATATTTTCATTACGATTCATAGCAGTAGCAAAATGACAGCTATGACGTAGTAATGAAAATAATTTTATGGTTGGGGGGTCACCACAACATGAGGAACTGTATTAAAGGGTCACAGCATTAGGACAACAGAGAATCACTGGTTCAGCAGCATTTGTCACTTCCACAACTTTTTCCCAAAGGGTACCGCCATTGCGAAAGATAAAAGTGGTTTATTGTGTGTATACCTGAAGGCTTTTGTGCATAAGCAGGGGGGAAAATCCATATATTCCCTGCCTTCAACTTTTTCCTGCAAGACTTTAAGCTTTCTTGGTGTTATTTACTAAAATTAAGTTTCCCAACTAAGTGGCCTAACTGTAAAGGACTGAATGTCCATTCGGGTAGGATGTTTCACAATGTGAATACAACAGTTTCTCATTATAATGGTTCAGGAACAGACTCCCAGACTTCTGCTGAGAATATCTTCCAGCGAGGTGGTGGTGGTGCACTCCTTTAATCCCAGCACTCAGGGAGCAGAGGCAGTTGGATCTCTGTGAGTTCAAGGCCAGCCTGGTCTACAGAGCGAGGTCCAGGGTGGCCAGGGCCACACAGTGAAACCCTGTCTCAGACAAAACAAAACAAGAATATCTTCCTACATGTGAACCTGCAACATTAGTGAGTTAGTCAAGAAAGTAAAACAATCCACACACACCCCGGGGCGGGGTGGTGGTGGTGGTGGTACAAATCTACTCATGCCCTACTCAGGTCTACTCATCACCTTTGACTCCTCCATCACTGTCCCCTCCCCCCATCATCCTCACCTACTTGGCATCTTTCCATATCAGTTCTCACGCTCATCATAGCACCTGGCAACCAAAGATGCTCTGCCTCCATCACAGGGGTGGTGCTAGAAAACTCTGTTTACAAAGAATGCTATTGAAATCTAGAGGGCGGAATGCAGAATGAAATTACCTAAGCCCAAAGTGCAGTGAAAATAGTCAAGTTTCTGCAATGGAGACTTCTGTGCCAAGAGGCGCAATAGAGATGAAGAGCTGAGAGGTTCCATTCCCAGAAACCTGCATCTTAGCCTCGGATGAGCTGCTAAGACACTGTATTAGGTTCCATCCCCAGATGCCTGCATCTTAGCCTCGCATGAGCTGCTAAGACACTGTACTTTAGCTGTAGGCAAGCTGGTAAGACCCATTATTATTTTTTTACACCTTCTGTATCTTTCAGGAAAAAAAAATCCCTTGTTATCACGGATAAGAAAGATTCTCAGATTCAAATTTCTAGATATTGTAAGAAGTCAAATGATATAATCTCATATAACATTAGGTCTTATTACTAGTTTCTTGGATTTGGAGTCATGTTTTCCATTGGGTGGGGAGAAACATCTTCTGTTCATATCCAAAAAATCAGTAATTCTATTCCATAAGGAAATAGTTAATCCCATTTACTAATTATGTATAAATCAAGTGATATCAATAACCTTATGTTAAATTTTCAGGTGTCTATACATTATTGATGCATTTCTTTTTAAGAAAGAGTCTTGCTCGTTAGGTCAAGTTGTCCTGAAACTCACTATGTAGCCCAGGCTGACCTGACCACAGTACTGATGGGTGCTGGGATTATAGATGTGAGCCAACCACACCAAACCTCATGGCCTTTTTTGATTATATACATCATTAAATGATACTGTTAATCTCAAATATGCAAAGAGAAAGACCACCGACCCAAATTATCTGGCCAAATTAATTAAAACAAGCTCTTTAATTCTTGTACACAGGCTGTCTTCTCCTAAGATGGGGTTCAAAAGATCAGCATTGGACGTGAGGAACACAAGGTTTTTATAACTCAAGGGTAGGGGGTTTCCAAATGGGAGACTTGGCAGGCAAAATAGGCGCGTTATAGGAGCAGAACATAAGCATAACAAGTTACAGAGACAGGATTGCGAGGTGGTCATAGCAAGGTAGTCATAACAACCTTTTGAAACAAAGGTATGTTTGCAAAGTGGTTATAATATATTTTTTGAAACAAAGACATGATTGCCATTTTCTGGAACAGGCAATACAGAATCATTTGTAGTTAAGGTTACAGGTAGGGTGTAGCCAATCCTTGAGAAACAAATTTAATCATAAACAGAAATGAATCTAGTTTGTCTTTACTAGAAGATGGTTTTTAAGCCTAAGATGGAGACAGGCTGATTCATCATTACCTATCACCAAAAATAATTCCTTTCTCTTTTATCTGCATTTATGTTTTACCAATAAGCCTAATCTCTGTGTTTTTGTTTTGTTTTGCTTCATTCAGTCCCCAAAAAAAGAACACAAGTAAGCAGCATAGGTCCTCGATCTGCTTCCATGCAGGATGTAAGGAATGGTTGCTCCCCTCACAACCTGGACCAGATTGCTGCCAATGTAGATATACCATACTGGCTTTCAAGGTCAAAACATTCCAGTCAAATATTAAATTCATTTTCTCTATACTTCTTCCATATTATTCTTCCTCATGTTGAAATTTACCCAACTAATATTTTCGTGAAGTTCCAATTGCCCTTTTTTGGCCATCATTGGCCCTTCTCTAACTTTATAAGGAACACGTGTATTAAGACGCTGTCCACACTGTTGTTTTAACACCTTCTAATTTAGTAACATCTGCAAATTTCATTAACAATGCTATTTACTCCCTCTTCCAGATCATTAAAAAAAAATGCAATGTCTTATGTATTAAATTTTGCGGTCGAATAGATTTAATTTGCTGTTGTAATTTCAATGCATGTTTTCTAAAGACACAATGCAGTTAAGAATGGCCTTCACATAGGCTTAAATCCATACCCAGTTTATAGTTATTTTACTATTATGCAACCCATTTGTGTTCTATAATCAGCACTGTTGTGAGCTCCATTGAAGCTATAATCCATTGATTTTTCTCGTCCCCAACTTTCAATACAGTCATCATCTTGGCTTTAAAAACACAGCAATAGCAGAGTTAGCTATTGTTGGGCTCTAATCCACAGCTATTTATAAAAGGAAATTAAGTCTTTTTTTTTTCTCGGTCCATGTTCTTCCATTGATTTAAGAAATGTTCTACATTAAGATCTTTAATCCATAGTCACAATATTTGTTTTTCTATGCATAGTATCGATGTTCTAACATGAAGTAGATTGTAGATATATTTTTGTAAGCAAGGAAACAATATATAAGGTATAAATGCATTATCTACTTTGCAAAATTCACTTAATGTTCTGTATATTAATATAAATAAAGGTGGGCATGCTACGTATTTATGTATTTTTGAAGTGTGCCCACTGACCCCTAGAGAGCCTGAGGTGACTTCGTTTTGACAACGGACTCCAGCAAGCCCCCTTCAGATCAGTGTGTGAGATTTATGAGGCCTTTCCTTCTCTCTTTGTCACACATCACCCTCGTCACTAGTCCTCCACAGGGATAGTTTGCATTTCCAGACAGACGAGTCTTCCCACCTGCCACTTCTGGTCACATGTGGCGGTTTGAAATCATTAGACATCCAATTCGTCTTTGCGTTCCCTGATATTTCCAGGAAGCATCTCTGTTTTCTCTCTCAATCTCTGTATTTCTTCCCTTTCTTTCTGTGGTGTCCTCACGATAGGATCCCAGAGTGACCTTCTGGTTTACACCTTGGAAGGTTGGTTTTTTGTTTTGTTCTGTGTTTTAACTTCTAAAATGTAGTTTCCTAATGTGAGATGTTCTCCCAATAGCTGTGCTGGCCATCTCAGGGCACCACCATAAAGTTTACATGTAACTTTAAGACTTATTGTTATTTCTTTATATGCGTGGGTGTCCGCACCTGAGTGCAAGTGCCTGTGGAGGCCAGAAGAGGAGGTTGGGTCCCCTGGAGCTGGATAACAGGCAATTGTGAGCCAGCCAAAGCGGCTGGTGAGAACTGAACTCCGGCCCTCTGCGAGAGCAGCATGTTCTCTTAACTGCTGAGCCATCTCTCAGGAGAAGAGGTTTAAAAGTTTTATAAAAAGCAAATGAAATATATTCATTTCCTGTAATATAGTAAAGACAAATACATACAGTGCTTTTACGGAGAGTTTAAAGGCTGGATTTCCATAAGATTTTTTTTTTTTTTCAGAACAAGTGCCTATTTTCTCAGTAAATGTCAAAATCATTTCACAGCTGGTTTTGGATACAATCAAATATTAAAGCTACAATTTGGAGAGAAATTTTTTAGTATTTTAGAATTTCCCTGTCTTAACATAATTTTATTCAACAGATTTAAAAAATAATTCCACAGTAGACATAGAGATTAAAGAGATAAAAGATAATAAACCAGTTAAAAGCCTGGTGTGGTGGCACAGGCCTTTAATCCCAGCACTTGGAAGGAGGATCAGAGGTACATAGTAAGACTGTCCAAAAAATAAAATAAAATAAAATTTGTTTCCCCATGGAAACCTGTTTCTTTTCTTTCTCCTTCAATTCTTCCTTTTTTCTTTTTCCAGCTTTTTGAGACAGGGTTTCTCTGTGTAGCTTTAGAGCCTGTCCTGGATCTCTCTCTGTAGATCAGGCTGGCCTAGAACTCACAGAGATCCGCCTGCCTCTGCCTCCCGAGTGCTGGGATTAAAGGCACCACACCCACCTGGCTTGTTGTTGTTGTTGTTGTTAATTTTTTAAGGTTTCAGTTTTTTTTTTTGAAGTCGTTGATTAGCTTCCTTTCTGTTTAGGATAACATGTCTTATACTACTATTTGTGTGTTTGTTTTTGAAGTCGTTGATTGGGCCGTTTACTAGCTTCCTTTCTGTTTAGGATAACGTGAGTTATACTACTATTTGTATGTTTATTTTTGACAGTTTCACCCACAACTTTAACCTCCCACTGGGGTCTAGACTGGCCTGAAATTTGTGGTCCTCTGCCTCAGCCTCCTGAATTCAGGAATTCAAAGAGTGGGCGGCCACCTAGGATGAGAGTGGGTTCTTGAGGACACTTGACTGGCCCCTGCTCTGAGTAGCCACCTTCCGGACATGCTCTATTGTCTTCCAGACGCTTCACTGTCTGTCAAAGTTTATGATGATTCTTCATAGACTTATCCGCATATTCAGCCTTTTCTTTGAAACTGTCTTAGATAGTCATAAAGTTGCTATTTCCTGGTGGCGGAAGAAAGATCAAACACATATGTGACATGCTAGGAAGTAACAGGCAGGCAGGATGCCTTTTGTCCCGGGAGCCTGGGCTGACACAAAGCACTTGGGTCAAGGGATTATGCTTTCAGAGTGAAGCCGAGAGTATGGCTAACGAGCCTCATGTTCCCACGAGTGCAGGCACTTCCTCCCTGACATACTCGTGTATGCAAATACGTTTTTGCCTCCGTTTCTTAAACATCTCACTCAAGATTCTCTTGTGGCCAGATGTCAGGAAAAATGTAAATGAGTTGAAATAACTGGATAATTGTGTTAGTTTTTCATATCATTAATGTAGAGCAAGTCTTATTAAATCTTTGTGGTAGACATTTCAAAGTAATTGTAAGTCGCGTTTGCAAAAGTCCACTGAATTATTTCAGTTGAGTAATTGCACCTTGGCCTCACTTAGCCGGTCTGTAGCTGTCTAGACAACCAGTTTGTCTAGGTCATTTTGCCATGAAAATTAGCTACACAAACCTTCCCCCAAGTTTCAGTGTTAGATTACATGCTTGACAACATAGCCAACATTCTCATATCTGAAGGAAGTTGCCTTAGACACATCTCTTGACGGTAGAGATTGTGTGTTCCTGATGGATCTGGATATGGTCCGTTTTAGTGTTGACACACTATTACAGAACACAGTTCCTAGACATCTTCACTTCCTGGGCCTGATTTCAGCCTCATAATACAATTACCCTAAACAGACATATAGTTGGGAACCCAGTTCAAGCTCCCACTCTTTCCCAGACTAGGTAAGTTCGGATGGACCTTGGATAATCTTCTACATGAGAACTTGAGACTTTGGGGGATCCCTAAAGATAAATGTTAATGTGGACACAGAAGAGCCCTAAACTCAGTAGGAATCTGCGGACTGGGAGATGGCACATTTGCTAAAGTACTTGTGAGCAGTTTCAGGACTTGAGTTTTATCTCCAGACCTCATATGGAAAAGCCAAGCATGGATGGAGACACGTGGACCCCTGGGGCTTGGGGCCTAGCCAAATCATCAAGCTCCAGACCACTGAAAGACAAAACCGAGACCAAGATGGGCAGGACTTGAGGAAGAACACAGCATCTGACATCGACATTTGGCCTTCACACACACACCCCACAAACAAATACACACACACACACACACACACACACACACACACACACACACACAATCACACACAGACCCCCCACACACATATACAATCACACACATACACACCATACATACCACACACACACACCACACAACAAACACATATATACACACACATACACACCACACGTACCACACACACACACACCACACAACAAACACATATATACATACACTTACACACCACACATAAACACACACACACACACACACACACACACACACACACACACACACACACACACCACTTAAGACAGGACCTTGCCCAGAGTCCGTCCGTGTTCAGAAAAGCTGGTTATTGTTATGATTGGTTGTAGTTCACATGTTAGGAATTTACTATTCTTGTTGCTTCTCAATTCCCTGAATTACTTGCTTTCCCTGGAGCCGAGTTTTCTTTTAATTTAGACTTTACAGTACTATGTTCTCAGATATCTCTAATGATGCTAGTTATTGTTTATAAATAAAAGGGAGTTAGTATTCTGGCTGTTTTCAGGAGCTGGCATGGGTTTTCTTCTGCTATTGGCATGTAGATTTCCCCTATATTTCCATGAAGATGTCTAGTGTGTGGGAGGATATGCTGATTGACCTGCTTACTTTAGGAAAACCACTGTCCCTTGGCCCTGAAACTCCCAACGGCCCATGTGTTGGAGGTTGAAGCCTTGAGATTGAGCTCAGGGGAAGGGTTTTAGTTTAATAACTAGGGTTATCTCCTTGAAGGAGCCAATGGGGCCACGTCTCTTTCTTTCTTGCACATTCCTATCCTGGTTATCAGATGAGGGATTTTGCTCTGCCCTGGGCTCCTGTTACAGTATGCTACCTCACCACAGGCCCAAGCAATGGTCCAACCAACCGCGCACTGACACCTTCAAAACTGAGCTAAGCCAGGTGGGCAGCCCCACCTGTGATCCCACAACTCAGGAAACCTGAGTTCAAGGTCAGAGCTATAGCTCACAAAAGGAAAGGCGCCATAGCAGAAAACATTGTGACCTTTTCTCGTCATACGGTGATTACTTCAGTATTTTCTTATAATAAGAGAAAGCTGTCTAATTCAGTAACATAAATGCATTTTTCCCCCTGTGGTTGGCTTGGTCTGTATAGTTGAGTCAATGTTGTGGTGCCTTGTGCCGTTCGAGGTCATTTTGTGAAGTTATACACCACACGGCCAATGAAAACATGCAAGATGGTGTGGAGATGAACAGAAACAGTGTCAGGAAGACACCTCACTGCACATGTAGATTAAGATTTCTCTGGGGGTTGAGAAGCCTCTATTAAAATGACTAGGTTTTTAAAAATTATTTATTTATGTGCATGTGTGCATGCCTCTGTGTGTGTGTGTGTGTGTGTGTGTGTGTGTGTGTGTGTGTGTGTGTGTGTGTATGTTTATATAAGGAGGTCAGAGAGGCAGAGAGCTGTCCGAGTCCCTGGAGCTGGAGTTACACAGTTGTGAGCTGCCTCGTGTGAGTGCTGGAACTCACACTTGGATTCTCCACAGGAACAATATGTGCTGTTAACCACTGAGCCGTCTCTCCAGCCTCAAAATGACTATTTATTAAGAAGGTAAAGAGCAGGGGAGATTAGGAGTTGATACAAACGTTTTGACCCAATGAAGGACACAAAAATATCACTCTTGCCTCTGAGCAGTTACCAAAAATAGCGGGGGGGGGGGGGGGACAACCTACCCCTTAATGAGCTTATTATGACTTGGTGGCTTTAATGAGAAGCGAAGAGTGACATCAGTGTGCATTCTGGGAGTTTGTCTCCAAGCAGAATGGCAGTGACTTGGTGAGGCTCTTATTTCTGTGAGCATGTCCCCATGCTGAGAAGCACTTGGGCACAGCCTGGCTCAGGGAGGTTTGGACTCTTCACCTTCTCTTCTTCCCCCTCAATCTCTGAGGGCAGCTAAACAGGAGAGGGATTTACTGCTCCTGATAGGAATGTCACACACACAAACACACACACACACACACACACACACAGGAGGAGGCAGGAAGAGCTGGGAACAGTGGGTTTTAAGCAAGTGTGTTTTCCTATTCTCTATCAGACCAGAACCGCTTTGTTTGATTTGAGCTGGGGGCATGTTACCCAGGCTGATCTCATCCCCTAGGCTCAAGCTACCGCTCTGTTGTCTTGTTTTGTTTTTTCCCTTGATTTTCTGTAATCGTACCTTGCTGTATAGCCTTGGCTATCCTGGAACTCACTATGTAGACCAGGCTTGCCTCGAACATACAACAATGCTTGTGTCTCAGCTTTCTACCTCCTAAGTATCTTGATTACAGGTGTGTGCCACTGCTCCCGGCAAAGTCCCAGCCCTTCCTGTGATCACTGACTGAGCTTTTCAGATGCCTGAGACTACAACCAAAGGCCACCGCGACCAGCCTCATAACAGGCTACTTGTTTATTTATTTACGGTCACCGGTAACACCTGTCTCTAGCAAATGGAGCCTCATAACAGGTGGGTCGTGAACAACAGTCTTTTAGAAAGGCAGAAAGTTTCAAGTTAACACGACTCGAGGTTCCCAACAAGGACCCGCCAGCCTCGAAATGGGGTGGAGAGAATGAGGAGAAAGAAGAAACCGGATGACCGGCAGCCAAGATTGTCAAACAAGACGATGTCCGACGAGGACATCAAGCGCTCTGGGAGTCTGTAATGAAAACCGCTTCTCCATATCCTCAAAAAAAAGTCAGTATACATACACAGTTCAGTTAGGCGTGGACTTCAGTGGAGTCAGTTTTAGGAAATAAAGCATAGAGAACAGCGGGAATCCCAAGTGGACTGACGGATCACGCTAGAGAAAGTACTGTAACTGCCACGGAGCCCTTCCCATCATGGGCAAGTCTTTCTGTGGCTGACTCAGGACACACGGAGGATCTATGGAAATTGTATATAAGGACTGTACACACACACACACACACACACACACACACACACACACACACACCCCTTCTGTCTTAAAGACAAAACTCACAGATCACTAGACTAAAACCTCACTGACCATTTGGTATTGGACAACAAATTGCTGTGCTCTTTCCAACTGGTCATCCCTGAAAACACATACAAGTAGCCTTAGACAGATTGGGCAGGTTGTATTTAGGAATATATATGTCTATGTATGTAGCAACAATGAATGAAAAAATAGGCCCTGAATTTGAAAGAGAGCAAGGAGGAGTATGTGGGAGGTTTGGGAGGGAGGAAAGGAAAGGGAGAAATGATGTAATTATATTATAATCTCAAAAAAAAAGAAAAGAAGTAATAAAGAAAAATGTTCAGCTAGAAGATAAATTACTTAAACAAGTTAATTTTTCAGAAAAACAAACAAACAAACAAAAAGAAAATCACAAAATACCTCACTGAGCTAGCTTGCTTGTGGTCCCAGCTCCTCAGGAGGGTGAGTCAGGAAGAACATCCCTGAAGCCAGATGGGCAGCATAGCCAGACCACATGTGGAAATAGATGCATCCATACATCTACACACACACACACACACACACACACACACACACACACACACACACACAAACACACAATCTCAGGTACGACTATGTTATGAAAAATGAATCTCATGCCTGAATTTCCAAATACATTCCACTGATTTTACTTTGTGGTATCGAAAGTATACAGAATCAGTCCCCTGGGGCAGGGACCTAGGCACACTGGGTAACCTCGGTGTGAATGAGGACACTGGAGTCAGATCTATTGGCTGGCAACCCCAGTTCTGTCCTGATCCAAGCATGCAAACTTGGCCAAGATATTTCATTTCTATGTTTTCCCTCAGCAGCCGATAGTGACGTTATTCATCTCCTGGGCATTTAGAATAAAATGCCAGGCATATGTACCTGGCACAGAGTGGGTGTTCAATAAATTGTAGGACCGAGAGGCAAGAAGCACTGATAACTGAGTCACCATAGCCAAGTCCATTCCCTTCCAAAGTCAACATTCAGAAAACTTCATATTCAAAGCTCTGAATTCCTCTAGCAGGCATCTCTTGGTATGCCAAAGAGCTCCAAGTCCATGCCCCAGACTTCCTAGTCGCTCTGAAGATACACTTTGAAATGCTTAAGTGAACTCTGCACCATGAACCCGGAATACAGCTGCGTATCTCGGTCATTCCCCCACAACCCCCTACTCCCAACTGCTTCAGTGTTGACTTAATGTTATTCTTTTGCTTGAATTGTTATTGAGAAGGGATTCTTAATTAAAATGGCCTGGCATCACCCAGCTCACATGGAGTGCCACAAGCGATAATCCCTAATTCATTATATACTTTGATTCATACTTACAATTTAATTTCTGAAGCCAGAAATACAAATGGATTTTATAATGGCATGTGTGTATTAGATGAGCGGAGACTGGGATTGATGATGGGGAGCTAGGTTTTTAGGGGATATCTCCTAACCATGCAGAATTGTTTCTAGATTGTATGGACTGAACTTCTCAGTGAACACCCAGGTCACATGAAAATTGAATTTGTAGTATGATTTATGTGGGTATGAGTTGGGCTTTAATTTAAATTCTTTCCTATTTGGTTCTTTCATTTTTGGTTATTTGATGTATACGTAGGAAGTGTGAGTCTTGGGGATGGAGAGATGGCTCAGAGAATAAGAGCACTTACTGATCTTGCGCAGGACCAGGGCTCAGTTCCCAGCACCCACATCAGGTGGCTCACAACTGTCTGTATCCCCAGTTCCAGGGGCTCCAACACCTTCTGGCATCTTTAGGCACCTTTCTGCACATAGTACACATGAACTCATGCAGGTATACATATACACATATCATTTTTAAAATCACTTTTTATGAAGAAGTATGAGTTTTTTCAACCCTGTTTCCACTTCTCCTCCCTTTCACTCTAATTTTTTAAATGCTATCTGTTAACAGCAAAGAATTTTTTAGCCATACCCGCACAAGGTTATCCATAGGTACAGAGGTATCCTGGTGCAGCAATATCTGTCTAACTGTTAGAACACAAATTTGGGGTACAAAGGGCAAGCGTTTGACATAATCCCCAAACTGTCCCCCGTTCCCAAGTCCTTTTCAATGACTCAGAGCTCTTGTGGACTCAGAGCTCCATTTCCATCCTTTTGAAATATATATGAGCCCAAGTTCACAGCCCAGGTCTGTCCTCCACAGCCTATGATACAGACTGTAGCATACACAGGGAAGTCTGTTGAGGGGCACTCCAGTGAGGTGGCAGTAGCTAGAAAGACGCCCCCCCCCCACAAGCCGTGCATATGAAATGCTCATGTGTGTGTGTTGGGGGGGGATCCCTAAGTCAAACCCAGATCTGGCAATGCTCAAGCTTGGTTTCTTTCTTTTGTCCTGTGCTGCCTCCCCCAGGACTGCTAAAGTCACCCAGATGAATACCTGAAGCAGGTGTCAGCGTCAGGTCCCTTCTACCCTCTGGGCAGGAAGACTCAAGCGCTGCGCTGGGGGCAGGGGACAGAGGAAAGCATCTTTCCACCTTCTGCCCCTCAGCTGGCCTCCCAGTCCCCTTGACTAGCTGGCTGCTATGTGGTGTTGGCCAGTCATTCTGAGCTGGGCCCTTCAGGGCCCTTGGTTATCTCTTAGCTTCCTGCAAGACTCGCTCAGCTGACAAGTGACAAGACAAGCTCAGAAGGCCCACTGGAGTAGAAGAGATTGCATGGGCAGGGACGAAGTCTGGCAGAGCTGCCCAGGTGAACCATTATCCATGGTTGTTTTTAAAAGCCGTTGTTTGAAGCGGTTTGCTACACTCTGGTGTTTCATTTCATTGGTATTTTGGGGATAAGGTTGATCTTTAAATTGGGGAATTTTGGGTAAAGCAGACTGACTTTAGAAGGACAGAGGCACTCTGGTGTAGCTGGGTCTCATCTAATCAGTGGAAGGCGTCCATGTAACAGGGTTTCTTTTGGGCCACCAACCAGCTCCCAAATCATGACACAGAGACTTATTATTTGTTTTAACTTAAATTAACCTGTTTCTTTTTATGTTATGCCTCAGGGCTTTTTACCTTTTTTTATCCTGTATGTCCTGCTCCATGTCTGTCTGGTTGGTGGCTTCGTGGCTGGTCCTGGGCGGCTTTCTTTCTCATCTCTTTCTCCCTTTTTCTCTTCTCTCTCCCGAGCCTAGACTCCTCCTTCGACTTATTCTCTCTGCCAGCCAGCACCACCTATCCCCCACTGTCAAGCTATTGGCCATTCAGCTTATTATTAGACCAATCAGGTGCCTTAGGCAGGCAAAGCAATGCATCTTTACATCATTAAACAAATGCAGCAGGAACAAATGTAACACATCTAGTAATGTTCCACAACACACCAAAATAGAAGATGACCAGCTTCCTCCAAGAAGAATGTAATTTTCCAGACTGCCTCTGGACTTCATTGGTGCCACTAGGTCTCCTTATAATAGGCCATTAGAAATGGCATTTGCTCACAAAGCATCAATTCCTCACTTGGAGCCACACATACCTAAATGCGTGAGGAAAACCCAAGATCTCTGTGTCCTGCTTTGCTTTCTATAGGGGTGTGTGTGTGTGTGTGTGTGTGTGTGTGTGTGTGTGTGTGTGTTAATCACCAAGGCCAAAACCAACTTGGGGAAGAAAGGGTTTATTCAGTTTACAAACCTAGGTCGCAACCATCATGGAGGGAAGTCAGGGCAGGAACCTGGAGGCAGGAACTGCAGCAGAGTCTGTGGAGAAAGGCTGCTTACTGGTTAGTTCTTGGGGCTACTCAGCTTGCCTTCTCAAACAACTCAGGACTGCCTTCCCAGGGTGGCCCTGCCCAGACTGGGCCAGGATCTCCCACATCAATCAAGAACATGTCTCACAGACTTGCCTACAGGTAATTCGATAAAGCCGATCCCTCAATTAAGGTTCCCTCTTCTTAGATGACACTAGCTTGCATCAAGCTTGGAAAAAAAGAAAAAGTAGCCCGCATGCTCTGCCGTCTAGCTCTTGCTTTGGGTTAGCCTCTACATCGACTTACCAATCCTGCAAGGAGTGTCTTCCAGTTACCCCAAGCTTGTCACCCTTCGCAGAGGAAGGGACAGAGATAAGTCAGTGCCCTAAACTCTGCAAGTCACCTTGGATTCCAGAAAAAACCAAAACCTCCCAGGATAGGGCCCCTCCCACCACCCAGATTCGGGCATGCAATAGAGGCTAAACAAGGCAGGCACTCTCCACCTACACACACCTGTTCTCTCAGTGTTAGTAACATTAACCATCCCTTTCACTCCCCTCTCCTGGTGTCAGATTAATACATCGACCAACAGGATGACATGGATGGATCAAGGTCCTGGGGCCTCGGTCACCCTCTAGGCAGCCATGTCTCCAAGCTTGGATACTCACTATATTAATCCATTCTCTGTTGGTATTTTAGAGGATAACTGAGGCTGGGCGATATGTGTTTCTTGGAGGTTCATTTAGCTTACTGTTTTAGAGGCTGAAAGTCGAAGATCAGAACACCATCCACTCAGCCTTTAGTGAGGGCCTCATGGTGAATGGCACCATGAAGAGCCAGTGTGAGGAGGAGAGCACAGGGTGAGATAGGAAGCCAAAGGGGAAAGGAGTCCAGGCTCTCTCTCAGGTCACAGGAACTAAGCAGAGTCCCACAAGAACTGTGTGCTCCCATGACCCAGTTACCTGACAACCAGTCCTACCATTTGCCAACATTGCCACACTGTGGACCAAGCTTCCAAGATATGAACCCTCAGGGGACACACTCAAGCCGTTCCCAAACTACTCCACCCAGATATCGAGTCCTAGGTCCCCCAGGCACTGCTTCCTCAATAACCATGGGATACATTGGCAGCTGCATTCTAAAGATGACACAGGTAATTGTGGGCCACGTCAACTATGGTCCATAAGATGATACTGCCACTGTGGGAGAAAGTGTGGCAGCCCTTCAAAACTTGGTGAGCTGGGTCACCAGAGCTGAATGTAGTCACACACATGTACAATCCTGGTGCTTCTCTGGCAAGATGGGAGGGGAGACACAAGATCCTCGAGAGCTTGTGGGCCATCCAGTAAGATAAGAGACCCTGTCTCTAACCAAGCTGAGAGATGAGGGCTGACGCTTGGTGTTCTCCTCTGATCTCCACACGCGAGCTGTGGCATGCACACACAAACACTCACATGCACATGTGTGCTTACACCTACACATGCAAATTAAATAACTATAAACAGGGTAGCAGTATATGTAGAGACTCATTTGGTTCAAGTGCCGTGTAGTAGTAGCTCTGGAGTACTCAGCTCTGGATGAATCATCTATGTTAACCTACTCCATTCAAGGCTCTGGGGACATGGTGGAAGAGTGGGCAGAAAGAATGTAAGAGCTGATAGATGAGGAGGAGGGCTGGGGAATGCTGACTTCTGGACATGACATGGCCACTGCACACATCGACTCACGGCACCTGTGGTCATCTGCTCAAGAACTGCACAAGATACAGCTAGTCAAAATGCTGCCAAGAATGGAGGAGCAGGGCTGGAGGGATGGCTCAGTGGTTAAGAGCGCTGACTGCTCTTCCAGAGGACACAGGTTCAATTCCCAGCACCCACATGGCAGTTCACACCTGTCTGTAGCTCCAGTTCCAGGGGACCCGACACCCATGGCAAAACACCAATGCAAATAAAGTAAGAATAAAAATAAATTTAAAAAAAATGGAGGAAGAGCCCCTGAGGTCTCACCCTCGGTGGAGAAGTAGGTGGTTGCTGATGGAGGAAGAGTCACTCTACTTTGGGGATGTGGGAGCTGGTAGGTTGTCCATTCGCCAGTGGATGGCCCACAGCCGTGTGCATAGAGACAGCATTAATTGGACTCAGGAGTTGTCAATAATAATAACAAAAGGAGGGCATGAAATTGGGAGGGGGACAGGGTGGGGAGTAATAAGTAGAGTTTGAACGAGGTAACAGTGGGTGGGTATGATCAAAATATACTATGTAGGGTGCCTTGGTAGAACAGTGTTGGGTATAGCTGCCTTCCATAATACACTGCATAAATATATAAAATTTTCCAAGAGTACATAAGAATATTGTTTGACAGACAGTTAAATATAGAAACGCTCTATGATTCATCAACCTCACTTCTAAAGTTTAAAAAAAAATGGAGCTTGAGCAGGTATTTGAATGCCTGTACTCATAAATTAGTATTATTCACAATAGCTGAAAGGTAGAAATAAGCCAAATGTCTATCAATATATGAATAAATTAACAAAAGTTAATACACACATAAATAAACGGACTGTTAATAATTTAGCCTTAGACTGAGGATGTAGCTCAGTTGGCAGAGTGATTACCTAGCAGGCCCTGGGTTCAGCTCTGAGCGTTACATAAACTGGGCATCATAGCATATAACTATAATCCCCGTACTGGAGAGGTGGAGGCAGGAGGATCAAAAGTTCAAGGTCATCGTCAGCTATATAGTGAGTTCAAGGCTGGCTTGAACTACATGAGACCCTATCTCACAAGGGGAAAAAAATCTGCCTTTAAAGGGAAGAAAATTTCATTATGACCCATGACACAACACGGATGAGCCTCAAATACTCTAAACTGCACGGAACAACTCAGACCCAGACGGACAGAAGGACAAGTGGACAAGTGCTGAGTGACTGTGCTCACGTGCAGCTTATGAATGGGCACATCCAGAGAATGAGGAGGAACAGTTGTTACGGCAGCTGCAGGAGGAACGGGGGCTGACCACAGGAAGGGTATACCGCGTCCATCTAGGTGCTGAAGGGTGTTGGATAGAGTGTGGTAACCGCTGTCCAACAATATAAATGCATTTGATCTAGAACAACCTGGCTTCCATGTGTGAGAATCAGCTCTAAGACGCGATGGAACCAAAGAAAAAGGAGGAAAGAAAGATCTAGGGTCACACGGTATGCAATTCATTGGGAGGATTTACTGAGAAAAGTTGGTCTGAGGCAGCAGCAAGGTGGTACAGAGCTCTTTAGCCTGGGTCAAACAAAGGCAGAGCATGTGCATTGACCAAAATGACTTAGCCCTAGCCGGAATGGATAATACCTGGTTTAGCTTAAGCTCGTACCAGAGTCAAGCACATTCCTGGCTCCAGGGTCCAGTTGTAAAGTCCCACACCACTAGTTGTTTTGGCGATTTATGGTCTGCTGGGAAACCAAGCGGAGAATGGACTGGTGCCACTCCAGTGCAGCCGTGGCAGTCGCAGCTCGAGATGGCTAGAGTATGATCAGGATGAATCCATAGAGCACAGTGCCACGGAACTGCTCACTTGTAGAAGAGTTTGACACGGTGAGTTTTAGTTTCTTGCATTTTATCACAAAGAAGTTGAAACATGTCCTCCAAAAGATTCAGGTGAAGGAAGGGCAGGTGACCGCAGGACGCTAGCTCCACGGCTGACGTTTCATGTCTGCTGTTTTTTGTAGCGCTCTCTGCCCTTCCTTTCAGGCTTCACAATAAAGTAACTAAGGCCTGGTGGATGGCGCTCTCCATAAATCAGCATACCGTGACAGATCAGAGCAATGGTTCTACTGTCCAGGGGCTCACCACCAGAAGTTCAACTCCGTTCTTCCGTGTCTGTACACTACTCGGGTAAAAGACCAAGGAGTGAGGGGGCAGCATGCTGTTGGGTCTTTCTTAGCTCACCAGAACACCCTGGAGCATTCTTACCCATGATCCTTATAGGCACGTGAGCATTCTGGCCCTCGAGGCCAGTATCCTTTCCTTTTTTTTTTTTTAAGGCTTATTTTTCCCTTTTCTTTATTCTTCTCTCATATAATGCATCCTGACTGCAGCCTCCCTCCTTCCCCTCCTTCCAGCCCTCCCTGCCGCCCGCCCCCTTCCCACCCACCCCCCACCCCCACCCCCCACCCCCCCGCCCAGACCCTCACCACACACACCACCTCAGATTCATTGCTTCTCTGTTTCCCTTCAGAAAAGAACAGGTCTCCCAGTGATCAGTGATATCAACTGATTCCCAGGGCTATCACAAGCACAGTATAACAAGTTACAATAAGACTAGGCACAAACACTCATGTTAAGGCTGGACTAGGCAACCCAGTAGGAGGAAAGGGGTCCCATGAGTAGGCAAAAGAGTCAGAGACACCCCAACTCCCACTGTAGGCATCCCACAAAACCCCAAACTAAACAACCACAGCATGTATGCAGAGGACCTAGCGCAGACCCATATAGGCTCCATGGTTCACTTCAGTCCCTGAGAGCCCCTATGATCCCTGCTTAGTTGATTCTGTGGGCTGTGTTCTCATGGAAGCCTGAACTCCTCTGCCTCCTAAAATCCTTCCTCCCCATGTGCTGTGGGGTTTCTCCTTTTTAAAAAAGATTTTATTTATTTTATGTATTTGAGTACTTTATCTGCATGTGCACCTTTATGGTGGAAGAGGGCATCAGATCCCACTATAGATGGTTGTGAGCCACCATGTAGTTGCTGGGAATTGAACTCAGGACCTCTGGAAGAGCAGCCAGTGCTCTTAACCGCTGAGCCATCTCTCCAGGCCGGGGTTCTCTTTCTAAAGTTTGACTGCAGGTCTCTGCATCTGCTCCCATCAGCTGCTGGGTGAAGCCTCTCTAATGATGATTGGACTAGGCACCAGTCTATGAGTATAGCAGAGTATCATTAGGAATCATTTCATTGACTTCTTTCTGTTCTTTTGGTCAGTCATGTTTGGTTCTACCCTAGGTATCTGAGCCATCCAGTTTCCCATTCCTGGCCATCCAGGCAGTGTTGAGCATGAGCTTCGTCCTCAGGTTAGACCAGTCATTGGCTGGCCGCTCCCACAAGCTCTGAGCCACCATTGCCCCAGAACATCTTGCAGGCAGGACAGGATGGAGTGGAAGGTTTTGTGGCTGGGTTGGTGTCCCAGTCCCCCTACTGGGAGCCTTGCCTGGTTACAGAGGAAGGCTGGTTCAGGCTCCATATCCCCATTACTAGGAGTCATCACTAGGGCCACCCTCACAGGTTCCAGGAAGTTTCCACTGCACTAGGTTTCCACTCGTCCCTTAAATGTCCACCTAGTCCAGTCGTCTCTCCCTGTACTGTCTTCCTCTGTCCCTCCCTCCCCCACCTGATCCCTCCTGTTCCCATCCCCACCCACCCCCAGGCCACCCATAGAAAAGGATAATCACACTACAATCCACAGACCCAGAGAGACTAAGTAACAAGGAAGGCTTTGGGGGTGGCGGAGGCGGGGCACATGGCTCTCTCTGGGAAGGGGAAATAGAATTGTTTCCCTCTTAGAACACAGTCTCTTCCTCTCTCCTTCAGAGCTCAGCCCGACTGTTGCTTCCACTGACCACATTTCTTCACCTCAGGTTAAATCCTCATTTGACATGCTAACACCATAGGCCCCCTTGAAGGAGCTTTTCTGTTCCTCTGTCTGATTAGGCAAGTGGTTCCTTCTGTTTCCCATGCTGTATGAGAAGCTCCATGAGAAGGGAAACTGGTTTGTCACAGCATTGAATCCTCAGTCTGTAGAGGCCTCACAAAATACTTGAGTTTTTGGCTCATGGTCAGCAGTTCCAATCCATATTCCCTTGGCCACATTGCTCTAGAGGAAGCTGCTTGCATTAGGATTGCCCAGAAGCAAAGAGAAAAAGGAGAAACTGGAATCCCAACAACCCTTGCACCCAGTGACCTCACTTCCTTCCATAGGCCCCACCCCATAAAGGTTCCACTATCTCCAATGCCACCATGGGCTGGGGACAAGCCTTCAACATAGAAGTACTTCAGGGACACTCAAGATCCAAACTATAGCACATCCTAATCACTATCTGTCAATGGACCAGGAGCAAATTGAAAAAACGACCGGCGAGAGTTGAGTTAAAGGTTTTTCTCTAATTTATAAGTAAGTAAAGGCTGCTGTGGCCGGCTCGTACAACGCTCCACTCTGCTATGTAGGACAGATTCAAATTACTCGGAAGCAAGACGTGTAATGCATTTTAGATGGACAACAAAAGGCCAGGTATTCAAGGCAGGGGCTCATTTTACCCCACCGCTTCCTCTATGCTGAATTTTTATTATTATCAGAAGCACAATTTGAAAGCAGAGTGACACTTCTTTTAATTTTCTCACACTGGCAGTCATTGATCAGCATTCCTAGCTTGAGAGGAAATGCCATTAAATTCAGGAGGGGAGTATATTGAACCTGCATGACATTCAAACGCTGCTGGGAAAGCTTAGCTGCCGGACACGATGCTGGTGATCTTGCTGAGCAGCTATGTTAAACACTTAAATCTGTAATTTTCTACTGGAGCTTTTGGGAAAAACATTGTCTTTATCCCCCCGACCCATCTTTCAGCAAACCTCATTATCCTTCTTATGACCTCGTAGGCATCTCATTTTCTTTTGGCTTGTTTGCAAGTTTTAAAATATTAACTGCATCCCCTGATTCAGGAAGGGTTGCCTGGCTGCTACTCTATGCTTTTAAAAGTATAAATTTTCTGACCTCATCATTTCTACCTTGAATAAAGGAATTTAATGTATTTATATAAAAGCCAGTCATAATTAAAACCTCTTATCTTTATTTTATATAGTAATTGTTATTCTCATTTGGGAGACCAAGGGTAATACACATGGGAGAATATGTATTATTTTTTAATAATGTTGCAAGTAAATTAAAATGAGGTTATAATGTGTCCATCACTGTGGAATTGTGGAACGGTGCTGGTGAGCTCAGGATACCAGCTTTTCAGAAATGTAGGAAGGAAGAAGAGTAAGATCAGAGCAAGGAAGAATGGATAGTCAGCCTTATTAATGATCTTTATAAATTATCTAGAAATCCATAACAGTTAAAACTTTGTAGCTGACTGAGGCCTATGATATAGTGAAATACTGAACAGTCATGACTATAAGAAAATTTATTCTGGGCGGTGGTGGCGCACGCCTTTAATCCCAGCACTTGGGAGGCAGAGGCAGGCGGATCTTTGTGAGTTCGAGGCCAGCCTGGTCTAGAGAGCGAGATCCAGGAAAGGCGCAAAGCTGCACAGAGAAACCCTGTCTCGAAAAAAAACCTAAAAAACCTAAAAAAAAAAAAAAAAAAAATTTATTCTATGACTTAAAAAAATTATTACTGTGCAATAAATCCAAGGCATTGTATGTGTGTACTTCTAGGCAGAAGTCAATACTGCATGAAATAAGACCTCTATTCTTCAGGGCACTTAAATATTAAATCAAGAAACACAGAAAGCCATTTACCTGTTTTAGTATTTGGTAAGGTGAGTTTTAATTGTGAGATGTTACACAAAAGTTTAATAGGACTTCTCAGAGCTGTTAATATATTAATGAGAACAAGGACTTAATCGTAAGAATCGGATATACCATGCAGTGGCCTCAAAACTTATTTGAAGATTATCTTCATTTTCTTGTCAACATGGTTGTATTTCTGTCTATATTGTAATAATATTGAAATAATGTAAACTTGTGAGACTAGCTTGGAACACAACATGGAAAAAATGGACTTTCTAAAAAAAAATAGGCAGATCCATAACAGAAAGAATTTTAGATATCTCCTTCTTAAATATTTACTAAAAGCTTCACACTGAGAAATAGCATGATGCCCCATCCATGCAGCTCCACCATCCAGAGCCTCTTCACATCAGCAGCATTTCCGAAGGTCAAAGGGTGATGATGGGGTGAATGGAACATGGTTTATCCATGTAACGCGTATTGATCAGCCATATTAAGGAATGAACTACTGATATAAGGTGTAATGTGGGGGAATCACAAAGACATTACGTTAAGCGAGAGGAGCCAGATACCTTGTATGATTCCAATTATAGGAGGTGCAGAGCAAGCTCCTATCAGCAGAAAATAGAATGGGGTTGCCTGGGGTTGGAAGGAGAATGAGAAATAAATGCTAATGATTGTCCCCTCCACGAGATGACAATCTGATGATAGACAGTGATCATGGTTTTACAATATCATGGATATACTAAAATTCACTAGATTACTTTAAGAGGGTGAGTTTTAGTATTGGTATATGAATTTGTTTCAAGTAAAAACACCCACCACCACCACCAACAACAACAACAAAACCAATTCAGGCTGGGCTGTAGCCCCAGGTTGAGTGTGTACTTAGCATGCACCAGGCCCTGGGTTCAGTCCCCAGCACACACACAAAATATAAGTGAAAAAACAAATCCAGCACCCACAGTACTGGAAGGTAGGACTTCCTGTATCAAAGAAATTGACAACACAGCTATTTCTTGTCAAGTATATTTAATGAAGATACTGGCTGTTATTTACAGAAGAGATATGTACATACAATTCCTACACATTAAATGTAGTCTAATTGTGAAAACAGAAAAAAATGTACTCCAAAATTTCATACTGAATAAAATAAATAAAAAGGAATTATTTGGCACGATGTCTATTATGTAGCAAATAAATAACTCTATACCATTGATCACATGACCTATTTACAATCTATCTGAAAGTGCAAAACAATTGCTGAAAATTAAGATTTTTGTAATAACATTTAAGTCCAGAAAATATGTTTTTTTTATTTCATCAGTAACAATAAATTTGTAGAGGAAAGGTTTTTTTTAATGCCCAGGAAAATATTTCAATTTTGAAAAATGTTTTGTGCATATTGTGCTCTTCTGAAATGTTATTTTCTATCTTAACGCTGGCAATATTAAGAACCTTAGTGTTTCTTAGTGGAATTCTTACATATATAATCCTGATTTGTCAATTTTTAAAAGTTACAGTGTAAACATATTATTTTATAGATCATTCAGAAATCACAGACCAAATAGCCATAATATTTCATAGTACTGTGGTGAGGTTCTATTCCTTCAGAGGTAAGACTCTGAAGACGGAAGAATACGACCTATAATTTGGATGTCTATGGTTCCTCAATGCCCTCCCCAGACCCCATGCCCCAAGTCAAGGTGCTAAGTTAAAAAAAATCATTCAATTATATCAATACCAATGTATCTAAGTCAAACCCACCCATGGCGCAGTCTCATACTGAAAACAGCCTGGAAAGGGATGTCAGGGGCTTGATGTAGCCCTCGCCAGTGTTATTTCTTCATGTGAGCCTGACGATGGCGTGGCTGGGAATGAATGAGGGTGGCTATAACTGAGGATTCCTAAGCTACGGCATGTCAGCGTTACACAAGTCAAATCACTTCTTCTCTGTGGTGTGGTTGGAAAGCCGGATGTGGCCCTGAGTGGGGATTCTCAGGATGTGTCTCTGCTCATTCTGGAGAATTCTCAAGTGGCAACACAGTCAGCAGTAGCATCCAGGGCATTTTTGAAAGACTGTGGACTGGAGACCAAACCGCTCTGGGCACTCCCCACGTCTACGGCCTGCGAGGCTCTAATCTGTGCGACATCTGCGATAAAGTCCTCTGGTTGTCAATCACATTTAATTGCCGTACGTAACTCCGGACATCCTGATGGTTTTTATTAGCTTGAGCAGCATCAGGATCTGGTAAAAGAATGGCAGGCAGGGTTGGCATTGCGTAATATCTGCACAGAAGATGCAGCTTCATCTTCCCACTGGCTATGACATTTATCACAGATTCCCCGGGCTCCGCCAGGACCTTTCCACACACTACATTCACTGAAATATTTCTACTTGGTTGGTCCATCTGCTCCCTTCTACCCTCCAATTTTCTTTTCTTGCCTGGAATCACCTCTTTTGATCATTTTCCTTTGCATTGCACACTGGAAAAAAAAAAGGCACCAAATAAAAAGGGAAGGCATCTGTCTTTTGGCCCTGGTGACAGATGAAAATTGTTTTCCCTTCCCAGCCCACCTCTGTTCTCACACTCTGTCTCCACCTCCTTTGATCCCGATGAGGACTAATGTCAAAGACAGAGTTTCATTAGCAACTCACAAAAGCACTTAACACCTGGACTGAACTGAAGCAAGCCAGTGGGCATCAGGCCTCGGAGGCCCCTTTGCTTACACACATGTGCGGTCCTACTTCAACTGTGTGCCCCTAGGCGCAGTCTGGGCTGGGGAAAGGCCACCTTCTGGATAATTGATGACTTCTAGTAAACTTTGCTTCTCTGACATGACTTGCTCTGAATGTCCGCTAGCCGTTCTATTTTGATTTATTGATGCAAGTACCTGGGCTATCAAAAAGGTAAGTGGATTTTATTCAAACCAGCAAGCACCTGGGCTATCAAAAAGGTAAATGGATTTTACTCAAACCAGGACTCCAAGGAAATCTAATGCCCACAGTTCCTACACACAGAATGAGGAAGGCCAGATTCAATAGCAGAGTGGAAAACTGAAGACAATACCTTGGCAAGTGGCTACCTAGCTTCTGAATGTCATCACCACGTAGGAATCTGTGTCCAGAGTAGCCAGGTCTTTCCTTTGTTTCTCTCTCTTCCTTCCTTCCTTCCTTCCTTCCTTCCTTCCTTCCTTCCTTCCTTCCTTCCTTCCTTCCTTCCTTCCTTTTCTCCCTCCTTCCCTCCCTCTTTCCTTCCTACCTTTTTCCTTTCTTTCTTTTTGAAACAACGCATCTGAATTTCTCCTCTGTTAATTTCCCTGAATTTTAGATGGAGGCTCTCCATATAAAGAAGGACAGGCTGTTTATACGCAACCCAACCCTCTCCTGCAATCCGAGGGTCACAGACTGTCCTGGGGATCACTCTTTTCTCTAGTAGTACACAGGAGTGGCCAAGCTGGAATCTGGACTCTGGACAGAGTTCTCTCCTCCCACCCCAAGGCTGCGCTCTGAGGTTCAGTTGCTCCTGTTAGATCCACCCACCACTCCACAAGACAATTAGGACGCCATCTGCGTGAGGGGCTGGAGGGAGTGAAGCAGGTCAGAGCCCAGAAAGCAGAGACAAGCTATGGCCCCTGCTTGCTGTAAGAAGAAACTCATCAGTATAATTATCACATAGAAATAATACCACAGTGAACCACAGAACACATTGTGCTTAATTCCCTCTGCTTCCCACTGGCAGTGTGCTCTGCGTGTACAATATACTGTAATTACATTGTATATATCCCCACAATGTTTATGAATTTGTTCCTATAGCTTTATCTATAGACTGTTGACTTCAGAGCCGAGCAGCTGCTGTTTACCAGCAGTTGCTGATAAGTTCAACAAATGCACTGGAAATTTTAAAAAAAAAATCCCCTCACTTCTCTCAAAGATAGGGAAGAATGTAGAATTTAGTGCCAAAGAGGCTGGTGAAGCAAAGCTGATTCTCCCATGGCTCCTGTTTGGTTCTGGAACCTCTTCCATAACCCTTCCCAAAGCTCCGAGCCTCTCCAGCACACAGGACTCTGCGTGTAATTTCGAGGATGTTTTGGAATCCTCTGAAGGGACATGCATTCTGGATTATAAAGCCTGTTGTAAGCGGTACTGTTTCTTCTCATTTTTGGCCAATTTATGGCCATGTCATTTACACACATAGTAAATTACTCTAGAAAAGGATGTGAGACACTTGAATTCTGGCAGAATCCATGTAGGAAGGGTTGGTTGTCATTTTTAGAAACAAGAGGGCACAGTTGTTTGAATTAACTTTTTTAAAGCTCTTCTCACTCACTCCCTAAGCCAAGATTACCTCCTCTAATTGTTTTTTTTTTTTCTCCTGAACATAAAAAAAAAAAAAAAGAAAAGAAAAGAACAGTGAGCAGCAGTTCTGGCATTCTATGCTAGCAAGCTCTGGCTTTGGGCCAGATCTACACTACAAAGAGCATACCACTGTGATTATTAAAACAAGAAGCTGTCAGTCTCTGAAGACAGGCTCTACTGGAGAGGATGGTGAGGTAGGCCGCTGTCACGTCTGTGTCATCTTATCGTGTGAGTTAATATGCCAAGTCTCTCAAATGACTCACACAATGACTTTAGCACAAAACTTCCAAGGCTTCCCCTGCTCTCTCCCAAACTAGACTGAAGGAGCAAAGCTCTAGTCCTTATCCTGAGTCCTAGGCCAGAGAGACAGCGGCACCGACCCAGCGGGGCCAGCTGGAAGTACGAGGAAACTTAACTCCCAACAGTTTAAAATGGTCATTTGTTAATAGTAATGTGTTATACCTATGAAAACACTGGTGTTTATGACATACGCCCAACCTTTAAAAGCATACCCGGGAAAACCAGACATGTTATGTAGAATCCTGCCATGGGACTTTTTTGCAAATGTGTTATAAACATTAGTGCATTTTCGAGAGACAATAACTATTCTTTTTCTCAGTTTATAAATGATAGCTCTGACTCACCAAGGGCTGCTAAGTTTCTCGGCATTGAGCAGTGAGTCACAGCAAGAGAGGCCCGGAGGCAGGCTTTCGTGGGCCTTTGCAACCTACCTGTTCTAGCTACACCGGGATGAGCAAATGAATTTCCTTCAAATGCACTCATTCAAATAATATTCTGACACGTATTTTCTTGTGTTACAGCAAAGTACATATATCTTAGTCTTATAACAGCAAAACAAAGTTCTTAAACCCAAGGCACATGTGTGTTTCATGGTCCAAACTGCATTTGACACAGTCAAATGCTATCCAGACTCCCAGAGTGTTTTGAAAGTCTCGTTAAAAAGGACTTAATCCCCACCATGTCCACAACAGCATGCAGTAACTCAGAACTTACTGAAGGGCTGGCTCCTGTAATAGCGTACGGTTCTGGCAGTATTTGCAATCATGCGCTGGAAAGAATAAGAAAAGAAAAGTCAGTTTAGTGTGTAATCCCCAAGGGGGGGAAAACATGATTTATTCCAGCAACACTTGGTATCGCAGGAAACAGCATGTTCTGGCATGTTGACGATCTGAAGGCAGCTGGTTGATGTGTAACTTGCACAATGACGTTAACGAGGCACCCTAGTACAAAGCATTTGCAGGTAACGAATATTCATGACTTTGTGACACAGCTCTTTGTCTCAGTGTGTGCCTGCTCCTCACATTGTAAAAATGCATCTGACACTGTACTTTGATGCTGAGAAACGGTTTCCACCATCCTTTGAAACTGTCTTGGATCTGAAAGAAGGTTAGCTTTCAAGTTTCTCCCAGTTAACAGCAGTGAGGTGGTAGATTACACTGTCTGAACAGGAAGTCCGAATATTCTCCTCATGATTGTTGCTGCTCGCTGGGCTTTCCTGACCTTTTTTAGTCTCAGCAAAAGTATCTGTTTCCATCCAAATTCTGTTTTCCTTTCTTCTTTGTTTTTTACCTCCTTATTTGTAACACCTCGGTAGTAACATTGCACTCAAAAGGAAACTCAAAATGGTAGAAACAAAGTAAAAACCATGTAGATGGTAAACTCAAGGGGTAACTCCTTCCTATTTTCGAGCATTGCCTTCTGATTTTATAAATATATATGTCTATATCAGGCATATACCTGATAACAATAAATAATGATATAATAAAAGTGTTTTTGTTTTTTTTGAGACAGGGTTTCTCTATGTAACAACCCTGTCTGTCCTGGAGCTGTCTCTGTAGACCAGGCTAGCCTCAAACTCAGACTTCTTCCTTCCTCTTCCTCCTGAGTGCTAGGATTAAAGGTGTGCACCACCACTGTCTGGCTAGCCTTCTGATATTTTAAAAATGAACACGCAAATGCATTTAAAAAGTTAAGTCATAATCTGTATGTATATTTTAATTTTGGTTTTTACTTTCATATTGCATTGTGATTATTTTCCATGCCATTTACACTTCAAAGATTCTCTAAACAGACCATAACTCAGTTGGCCCTTGTTAATTTGGTCAGTAAGTGATCTTAATTTCCTTGACGTTTTTAGTTGCAATAAAAATGTAAAAGGGCATTTGTGTGTGTGTTGAGTACAGACACAAAAGAAGTGGAAGGGCTGGGGAGTGTAGCTTAGCAGGAAAGAGCTTATTGAGCAGATGAGAGACCCTAGACTCAAGCTCCAGAACCGAAAGTCGAACAAAAGGACAGAAACCACCATCATGAAGGCTAGGAACAGAGACCTCAGACGCTCAAGGAGAAACACAGGGGAGACCTTCGCACTATTCATTAGCCAGGATGTCCAGCTTTTGTTTATGGTACTTTAACAGTAGCTTGGCTTTGAAGTTCCTGCATATGTTTCTGGACTTCACTTCTCAGATTCTGAGGGGAACTCTGCCGAGATAGCAGATGAATAGTCCTATCAGCAGAAAATTGAAAAGGCTCTGTGCAGGGAGAGTGACTCCCCGATTTCTATGGAGCTATGTAAATCCAGTCCCCACTTTTCTCTCTTCATAGGCCCTGGGCTTACCAAAGTATAAGAAAATGACTTTGAGGAAATGACAGGAGGGTCAAGGCCTTGCAAACGTGTACACACGAGCATCACAAGGTGTGCTTCTGGTTCGCTTCCCTTTGCGGGGGGTTCCGGCAAGCGGAGGCCACACGTGTCTGCGCGGGACGCGTTCTCACACACAAAGATGCTGTCAGAAAAGTCGTTCAAACTTTACTTTCATAAAGGATCCTAAAAACCAGCAGGACTGTTGATCGGCATGAGAAATAAACCACAAATACCTCCAAGGAAACGTGGCACACAATGTATAATTAGCCTCTGATATATGGAGCCCCAGAATAAACAGTAACTATGATAATTTCCCTGCTAATTTCCTTTAAGCTGTTTTTTCACTCCTCAAAAGGCTTTGCATCGGAAGGGCACAAGTATATTCCATGTAGAATTATTGTAATTCTTCAGATATTGAATGGAGTGTAATTACCGAAAACCCCGTGAAATGCTGCCAGTGTGCCCCTCTGAAGAATAATAAAACAATTAGCAGGGGTCAGAAACCTCTTCCTATACCATTTCGTGGGGAGTAATTGTTCTGCTTTTTAGTTCGGAAAGATAAAACATCTCATTCTGACTTTAGTTTTAGACTACTCTTTATAGCTATCCTCTGAGGCTTCATAATTTTTAGCTCATTATGTAGTTTAAAATGTGAGAACAATTGTTCAAATCCGTAATTTCTAGCCCCGAAGTTCATTTTACCTTTCCAAATCTTTGATTAATTTTAACAATGGTTTTAATTTTGACGTATCCTTTTAATTGTATTGCCAAGATAACTTCAGCTTAACTTCAGAATCCAAATTGGGCTTTATAAGGAGGTCCATTCTTTCTCTAGGTGAGGTCCACACAATAATGCTGAATGGTGTGAACTCAATGACGAGAAGGGAAGCCACTGGCCAATGTGTACTTATAGAATGTTTTTCAGGAGGCCAAAAAAGGGGGGGATTAACGTGGTATTTTAGCTCCAACCTCTTCTGCACCCATTGACACATGCAATATTTAATATGCTACTGAGACTCCAGGAATCACCCCCTGAACCATCTCCAGGGTGCATGATGCCTTCTACAGCCTGCCTATAAGTCACAGCTTCGCAGGGCTTGAGTGCACCCAGCAGTGGGAATGCATCACCTCCAAAGTGAACCTTCTCATTTACAAACATGCTTGACCTGGAATTCCGTTGCTGGTTGGAGTCAGAAGGATTTTTCCCTTTCACTCACTGAGCTCTGGAACCTTAGCAAATATGTTAGGTTAGTTCCTCAAACACACAGAAAACTCCCTCCTTAGGTCTTCCTTAGTCAACCTAAACACCCTGATCTATTCAGCAGTTTCTTTCTCTCTTTTCTTTTTTTCTGAGACCGGGTACTCCTCTGTGTAACAACTCTGGCTATTCTGTAACTCGCTCTGTAGACTAGGCTGGCCTTGAACTCACAGAGACTCACCTACCTCTGCCTCCCAAAGGCGTGCGCCACCATGCCCTGCTATTCGAATTTCTTAAGGGACAATTTTGCTTCTCCTAGCCAGTTTCTACTGTGGCATCTTAGAGCACAGAAAAAAATCCTTTCCTTGATCTGGCTGAGTTATACATCTAAGTTATAATTTGAATAAAATGATGTAGCTGACATCTGTTGGATTTCAGAGAATTAAACCTCACCGCCCAGCTCACTGGACTCCGGCCGGGATTCAGCTCTCTGCTCTGCCAATATGCAGGTGATTTTGAGGACCAAGGTGGAGGATTTTACATTCATCTCGACTAAAACATATCTAGTTAGTCTTTCTGTCTTTTGTGTTTCAAAGTCCTCGCTCGCCCCGTGTGTCATCTTTGGTGGCAGACAAGATTATCTGTGGCTGTGCTCAGCTAAGGCTGGCCAAAACTGAAGTAAAGAGACCCGGGTTTCATTATCCAACTGCCATAATGGGGAGGGAGTAAACAATTACATCCTAGGCCTGGAGGTCTTGCCAGAGCAGGTTAGCCTGGCTGGAGCCGGCCGGGCAACTCTCCGTAATGCCAGGCAGGAAGAGAAACCCTTGACTGCTCCAGAGCAGAATGTCAAACCTCTTTTTCCACCCCGGAAAAGCTGAGGAGTAGGACTCTTCTGTACAACTGGCTTATTACCAAAGCGATTGGTAATTTGGGGTGAAATGTGAGAACACCTCCCTCAGAAGATGTTCCAAGTTGGCGGGGTGGACAGGCTGGAACCCCTCCTCAGAATCCCTGAAATGATTCTCCCGTTCTAAGTGTGGGCCTCCGGGGCTTGTTTGCACACTTAGTGTGTTGTTTGTATAGTGCCCAACCTGCAGGGCTGAGAGATGGACCCCGCTGAGGAATCCTCCCCAGGATGAGCATTTGCACAGAGCTCACAAAAGGAAACAGTGGCGGTGTATGGAAGACTCTGGAACCGCACTCAGGTATTCATTTCTCTTTACAACTGAAGACAGAGGCTCAGAGATGGATGTCCTTCCTGGGGCCCAAGAGAATAATGTGGAGACCAACTGTGCCTGTGTTTCACCTCTAGGGTGATAAGCCAGACGCAAATGTCCCTTAAACTCTGAAGCAGATATTTATCCTTGGATCCAGTGAGGTTTGAGGTGGCTTGTTCATGGCCTCAGCCTCACCCATCTGCCAGCCTGTGGGAGCCTTTTGGGAGCAGGCTCGCCCAACCAGGTCTTCCCACTCACATTTCCATCCCCATGTGGAACGGAAGCTACTTGCCAGGCCTCTGTGCTTTCCAGTCTTCCTGGTTTGTTACTACTGACTCTTGGCCCTGCCCAAGCTCCCTCTGCCTTGTGGTGCTGAGGAGGTGCAGGCTTATGTGTCTAGTGGTCAAGTTCAGACTAGCAGGCCTCCAGGCAAGGTCACCTGACAGTTACAGGCTCAGACACCACTGATACAGTCTCTCTGGCCTTAGGCCATTTGGCTTCTCAGCTAGGAGCACCCTGGGGAGCGGCTCCTGGGAATCATGCCCCTTCTAGCAAGTGTCTGTTGGAGCAGTTTTTGCCTCTCCTTCCACTGACGGTGAAGATCTTGATCCTTCTTATTCTTTTTATTTTGATTTTCAAGTAAGATCTTGCTGTAGTCCAGGCTAGCTTTGAACTCCAGGGCCAGGATTACAGACATGTACCACACCCAGGACCACTGCTGCTCCTGTTTGCCAAGCTCTCTTTTCTCCTCTGACATTTCTATTCTGCCTGCGTTGAATCTCTGTCTCTATGTTTATCCAGTATAGGCCCTCTATCAATCCTTCCATATTTAGCATGTATAAATAATATAATTTATACCTAATAGTTTTATTCAGACTGCTACATCTTCCGGGCACAATTTTCCTCCCATAAGAAGGTATAGAAATATATAGTCTCTCTTCTACAAAGATTATGCCCACTGTAGCAACCACTGGTTGTATATAGTAAGGCCCGACTTCCTGCAACTCAACGGGATGCATTCCTGAGGAAGCCTAAGCTTTGTCCCCAGCGGTGGATCTTTATTACCCAGAGGATTTGTGACAAAGAGACACACATGTCTAACATACATAACATTCAGTCTATTGTACATAGGAAGGTCACGGGAGATCACAGCTCAGGCATACATGGGGTAGTGTGTGCATCTCTGCACACTGAAGGACACTGAAGGACAGACAGAGTAAATGGGGTGGGGAAATGGAAGAATAATGTCCATTCAGGAACAGAAAGCTAAGCGAAAGACAGCCTGAGTCAAATCTCCATTTTGTAAAATACACACACACACACACAAAAGGACACCCTTGTAAATTCAATTTCTAACAAATAGAAAATGCTTTTGGATATCATTTTTGTCATAGAATCCTTTTCAAATGTCCTTCCTTATCAAGTCCAGCACTGGAATATCACTGGATCTTTCTTCTATTTAAAAAATATTTTTTGCATACTTAGAATATACCAGACACATTTATGGATGTTCATGAAACATCAGTGGCCAAAACAGACAAGATCCCTTGGTCCACGGCCCTCGACTTCTAGCGTGGAGGACAGACACAGGAAAGCAAAGATGACCATCTCGGATGGTAAGAGCTGCTCTCCAGGCTGGGCCATCAGTCAGAGCGCTTGATGTGAGGGAGTAATGGTAAATGGGAAGTCAAGGGCACCCATTCAGAGAAGAAGCATGGGGTCAAGCCTCAACCATGAAAAGGAGCCAGATAACTGAAAACTGGGGAGAGAAAACTCGCAGGCAAAGGTGACAGCTAGAACAAAGAATCTGAGGCTGGAAGAGAAAAAAAGAAGAATATTTCTGCCAACTTGGGCTATGTACCGAGCTGAAGTCTGAGATGACGTTTGACGGGTACTTAGGGTAGCAAGGCTGGATCCTATTATGTGATTGTATGTAATGCGATTTTATCTGCTGCTGACATGGCTGCAGGAACTTCTCACCCAGCAGCTTCTTTGGTGCATGTCTTTTATGATTCCCACGACCCCTGTTTTAACACCGTTTGCTATCTTTTGTCAGTTTTTAACATTCCATGTGTTTTTATCTTATCTTTACAACAGCATATATTCTAAAGGACAAGGACTACTTTGTAGGTGTTTTTTTCTTTTTCTTTTTTCTTTTTTTCTTTTTTTTTTTTTTTTTTGGTTTTTCGAGACAAGGTTTCTCCGTGTAGCTTTTGCACCTTTCCTGGAACTCACTTGGTAGCCCAGGCTGGCCTCGAACTCACAAAGATCCACCTGCCTCTGCCTCCCGAGTGCTGGGATTGAAGGCATGTGCCACCACCGCCCGGCTTTTTTTCTTTTTTAAAAATTTTATTTCCTGAAATCCTTTGCCTGGGCGTTCTCATATGTTCTGTTACTTTGAAGCATGCTCTTTGGAAAATCTGCATTTGTCTTTGTCTGTGAAGTCCCTATAAAGTGTAAGTCCCCAAAGTATTCCTATAGCTTTCCTTTGAATTGAAAAGGTCTTGGGGACCAGGCAGATTTTTACCTAAAGATTTTTTTTCCCATAGCTCCAGGTAACAAAACCAGGGCTCCACAACTGCATTTTAGAACATGACCGGTGTTAGAAGTCACACTGTTACTAATTATACAACAGCATGCCTAGAAACGCCAAACTGAAAGGCTTCAAAACATTTCTCTTCCTTAAGAAGCTTCTGTTCATGTTTCCAGAAGTCTAGAAGTTTCCCCCGTGCTTCTCATTCCAGAAAAAAAAAATGACTACTTCAAAATCTTATTCATAAATAAATATACCTAAATATGGCTGTGTCTGAAATAGAACCAGCCTTCTAGTACAGCAGCAACTGTACCTATCAGCACGCTCTGTGCAGCCTGGGAGAGAGGCAGCAGGCCAGCATCCTACCCTCTAATCCATAGCTGGTCCACCTTCCGAGTGGTATAAATATTCATACATGCCACCGAAAGCTCTAAAGGGCTTTATTCAAACATTTTTGAATACCCCTTTATGTTTTCCCCAAAAGAAAGGATGCTTGAGAATATTTTTTTTTTGCACAAGGATCAGAGTGAGTTCTTGCTTTTGTTCATACTCACAGACCCTGAAAACCAATTGTAACAAATTCTCTAATCCTCATTTCATACCTCAAGGGTGAAGATGCTCCCAAAAAAACCCCAAAAACAAACAAACAAACAAACAACTTAGCATTGGCATGCTGGCTTGCTGTACCCTTGTGAGGCAAACACCACAGAAAGGTACTGGTGTCCCTGGCTGCCTTGGTGACTTCTGCCCTGTCAGGGGTTCCCACTGAGGACAGAGCCCAGCAGATTCACACAGACTCCCAACTCTGCTCACACCTGGTCCTTGCTGATGGGTGACTGATAACAATCCAGAAAAGAAGATGTAACCTTCTCCAAGACACCTAAGGGGAACCGTGGATAATAGTGATGTGGTTGGGCCAAGAGGAAGGGTGGGCTCATTGATGGGAGAAAATGTTGGAAAGCTAGCCAACACTGACTGATCAATGTTGATTGATAATGCCACATTGATTAGTCAGTTTTGGAAAGCAAATCAAATCTTTTTGAAATTCTATTTCATTTTCTAGAAACTTCTAACTTGTGGAAGAACATTTCTAAAATCAACTATCTGGCAATATGATTTATCAAATAAAATAAAACTTAGAAAATTGAGGTACAGAGGACTAAAGGCACTTTCCAAAATCTCTCCTTCTCTCTCTTTCACAGCAACAGAACCCTTGATTTTTTAGTGAGGCACACTGAAACCCCAAACGAGGCCTATGTTTTCTAGCCTTCCTTTCATGTGATGAATTTTTTTAGCCACTAAAATATAAGTGGTGAGTGCAGCTTCTTCTCTGGCCTTCGTGGGAAGAAGCATATCTTCCTTCTTCACAGCTGGGAGGTGGATGTGATGGCGTCCCATCATCATGGGCCACGTGGGAAATGAGAAGAGAACTGAAGTCAGAAACCTCAACTGTTCCTCAGAGCGGAGCCGCCGTGCTCACTGAAGATTTTGAAGTGAAAAGACATACACTTCCTGTGCTCCTAAATTATCATAACGACCTTCAGCCCTCAGCCCGTCATTAATTTAGGCTTGTGTATGGTAGCAGCAGTGCTAGCTTAACTCATCAGTGGCTCTTAAACCAACATGGCCACCCAGAGAGCAGAACAATTAGGACCTCCTTGCTTACTGCCTAGCAGGGAGGAGGTAGCTGCTGTGGACCTGAGGTACAGACACGAGGAGCCTACTCCTGGATCATCTTGACTTTCCCTCTGCAGGCTACCGAGGGGACACAGCTCTAGAAACTCAGAGACAACTCTCAGCATCCCCAGTAGATGGCTGGCTCAGTGCACGCGGCCATGCTGGCTTGCTCTGGACCACGTCCTCCACGTTAGGTATCGAGAGTACTGAAGTCGTCAACTCTTCAGGGAATGCTGGGTGTCACATCGTTGTGTCCGAGTGTATTTTATAGCTCAGCGGTCGGCTTAGCTGTTTCTTGGTCTTAGAATGTTCCGGATAAGTGATCTAAAGAGGGACTTTTCCTAATTGCTCAATCGTCCACTTTGGGAAAACAAGCATTTGTCTTTCTTTCTCAAAAACGCTGGGGAATGTTAGCTCTCTATGCTAACAGGTCAGCAAGGAATCACTATTGGCCCATGGGTGCGGTGTCTTTGCTTATAGTCTTAAACCTCAGAGGTTTAAGATGGTGACTTAAACCATACTTCCTAGTCATCAGCCCATGCGACCAGGGCTGAGCCTCAGCCCACATACAGCGGGGTGCTTCAAATTCTCCCGAAGACATACACACTAGCTTGATTTCAAGAAACAATAAGAATTACAGGTTTCTGCTAAGAACGCTGCAGTGCTTTCTGACATACAGAAAGACTCATGCACCATGGACCCCATCCATCAGCATGGCGAAAGCAGGCACAGGCCCCATTTTCTGTTGGGGAAACAGACTCACACAGAGGGGGAGGAACACAAGGACGGAGCTGAGTATGGATCCGAGTGTTCCCCGAGTTCCAAATCCAGGGCCACATTCACACTGCAAAACAATCTTGGGCAGATGCTAACCCCTTGGGGGAAACGAAGCCCTATGACTCTGTCTCTCCCGGCGACATGCAGCCCAGGGATTCGGAGACAGTGTGGCATTCCCTTGACATGGACTGCGCAGCTAAAGAGAGGCTCTGGCAAGGCCTGCCTTACTGCTTCTCGGAAGATAGGAACATAAACTACAAAGCACCTTTGCTGGATTCCCTCTTCTCCGGGTGGGGGCGGGGTGGAGGAGGACTGGCTGGAAAGTACTGACTAGGAAGGTGCCAGTTTCACATTTGTTACTGACATTTCATTGTTGTTGTTGTTGTTGTTGCTGTGGTCGTCATGGAGATCTCTGAGTCTCCAAGTCCCCTCTCTGAACTGGAGTGAACTTTATGAGACTAAGCAATACACACGCAGATTAATACCCTGCAATAAAGAGGGGCCGCAGCACGGCCTTTTACCTACAGGCACTCCCGTCAGCCTCGACAGAGGAGCGGTTTTCAAAGGCATCCTGGGGCAGTCTCGCTGCACAAATCTTACCGAACAACAAGGAACCCAGAAGTCACTCTTGAACATTCGTGCATTTGAACAACAGGCAGCAGAGGGAGAGAAGCACCCGGGCATAAAAGCCAGCTGCTGCTGTGAGCCAAGGCACAAATACCATTCAGCTCCACAAAAGAGAGCTGACAGCAAAAGGGGGAGCCAATTTGAACCAAATGTTTCAAAACTCCATTCTGTATAACTACCTTTGCAACATGGCAGCAGCACACACAGACGCTATTTGCCTGATTAGTACAAATGCAAATGTTATTTTAAAAAAAAACATTGTGGTTAAGGTTATAATACCGCACGTACCATTTTTTCAAAGTTTACTAGATTGTCAATGAACGTCTTGTTCCCCTCATGAGTAAATGTCATATCTGTAAAGAAATAAAAGCCACATTCTAGTCACTAACCGAAATATGTCATACTAAGAAAGTACAATAGCACCATTAGCATATGCGGGTGGATTTGCATAACACTGCCATTGAAAAAGCTGATAATAGTTTCTTTTATGTTAGGTGTTTAACTTTCCAAATCACTTTACCTGAGGCTGGTAAAATCTCTAACGTAAACCCTTTTCACTCACAAGGCTTCACAATCACAGGCTTTTCATACCACCCGCTTCCCACCTTCCAACCCTTTTCAGGACACTCAGGCCTCACAGGAGGTAGAAAGAGGGTCTTTTTTGTCAAAGAGCCCTCTCAGAGGGTGTTGGTCATCTTCACCGCTCAAGTGCTCCCTCCTACCTGGCCTGGGTGTGTCTTCAGCTTACCTTTAATAAGCAAGGGTATGAAAGGGATGAGGGGAGGATCCAGTTTAGCTGCCGTCAGCCTGTAGGCCCTGTGGTTTCTGGAAGGATCCTTGGGAGAAACAAAGTGTCGCTTGTCAGTGATGAGTGGGACATACCACACCCCCCTTTTAACCTCTTAGCATGCATAGCCTCATCATCCCACCATCAGGTATTTGGGGTGAGATGTAACTATGGAAGCAAGGCAGATTTAAACAGGTTTGATTGGTTTTTAAAACAACTTCACATAGGGGTGAGGCAGTATCGCGTGTTCGTTTCCAGTCTGGTTTGAAGGCGCCTACAGGAGTAGAGGGGAAGCATTGCTCTCCATGCACAAAATGAACTGTGTAGAACAAGCCTCCACAGATTCCCCACTCCCCGGAGCCCCACCTCCACCCCAAAGGTTGGCTCCCCACCCCATCCCCTACCTCGCATAGCCAGTCCTAACTCGCCCTCTGAACCATCCCCTGCCTCCCAGCAAGACCCATTCATCCCTTTCCTGGCTGGTAACACCTCCCGGACAACGGGGAGACATAATTTTGGCAAGCCAAGAGATGTAGCTTCCAACCCATAGCCAACCTGAGCTGTGTTAGGTAGGACCCTATTACACTGCTTTTCTAAGTTACACAAATTGACCTTATGTGGGACATAAGTCCTCTTTAAGTTAGTTCCTGAGGGTGTCATTCATTAGTCAGACATGCTTGTTTTAGCAGCACTAAAAGGGGTCATAAACTTCTTAAAGTCATACAAGGACAGATAAAATTTCTGCAATAAGAACTTGAGCTAATCAGAAATTGGATTAATGCGGACAGTGAACAGAATAAAGAAGCCACTGTCACTTACCATTAAGCTCTCAAACTCTGCATAGAACTTCTTAAACTTGCTCGGCAGTTTCTGTTAATAAAACGAAAATGACACACACATCTGTCAGATCCTATATCTAGATATGGATTGCATGTGCTACTGTTTCTAAGGGAAATGCATTTCTTCTGGCCCCTAGTCAAACACCTCTGAGCCAGGATGAACTACCGTGTGCCCTCTCACTTGAGGATAATTCCTGGAGTATAGAGAACTTGCCTTTGAAAAGTTTTAACGTAGTTGAACTCCAAGAAGCTATGGATGTCTTGGCCTGACTGCTTTTATAATATATTCTTGACTGGATGATTCATAATCAGGATTGCTGCATTCCTGAGACTCCAAGTGGCCTGGACCCTCCAACCTTGTTTCTATTAACTCTTTGATTCCCCCAATTAGACATTTAGACTGGAGAATGTTAGGATAAAAGAGTCTTAGGAATGATGCAGCCTTCCTCCTTGTTACAAAGAAAGCCTGTGAGAAAAGGGCCTTCTTAGAGTTTTTCTTTTTTTTAAACTGGTATTTCCTCCATGCCCAACAGTGCTGAGGTACAGGGCTGCTCAGTTTCCTTTGAGTAGTTGAAACCTGTATTTTACAGATGGAGGGAGTTAGTCTCAGAGCCTGCGTGTCCCTAAGCCACAGCTGGTCACCCCCGGCTCCTTGGGTTCACAGTCCCTGCTTGCTTTTCTGCCACTTCCTTTCCATGCTCCAAGCTGCCCCTCCACGCAGGCCCTTCTGCATGCTTTCCCTGCCTGGCTCTTATGGAGACCGCGAGAGTCCTCCAAGGACACTGGCTTCTCCGTGTCTACGGGTTTGGTACTTGGCAGCACCACTCAGTACATCTGCTGAGAGAGGCCAGGAGATCAGCACCAGATCCCCTTTCAATCCATGGCTTCCCACTTTGCTGAGAGTCGCTTTTGTAAAGCTGAACTTTCTACTGACAAACCCAGGTGGAGCAGAGCGATGTGTGTCCCCATTGTGAGACTGGGAAAGCATCAGCAGTACCGAGACCTGGAGATTCCCAGCAGCCCTGAGCTGCTCGGCAAGGTCTACCTTCTACGACTACTCCACCAACCAGCCCTCTGCAGTCCTCAGAAAACTCCAACCTGTTCTCAGGTGTGTGGCTCAGACTGTCATACTCCCATTTAAACACCTGTAAAACTCCTATTTTGTTTCTGGAAGCCAGTGCCTTGAACCTCCGCCACATCCCCTAGTACCCATTTTCAAGGATGTGGGAAACGTTTTATTATCTCTCAGATGACGAATTCAAGGCTGAAAGCTGTGATGGGTGTTAGGGGTCTGAGGATGTCACATGGAGCATCACCACACTGGATAGTAAATATAGTCCATTATAAAAAAAAAAAATAGACCTTTTTGGAGCTGGTCATGGCAACCCACACTTTAATCCAATACTCTGGAAGCAGAGACAGGTGGATCTCTGTGAGTTCCAGCCCAGCCTGGTCTCCATAGTGTGTTCAAGGCCAACCAGGGCTACATATCCAGGACTAGATATTGAACAAACCTATGTGGGTTAGAACCTTTGTGTCAACGTTCATTGATACGGTCTGCTTTTGATCACAGCTCTGTCACCCTAGGTCTCTTAACTTAGCCAGGTTCTCAGACAAAGGAAATACACAACGTGGTAATAAGTCTTTTTGTCTACACACTGTTTCAAAAGAAGTCTTGTAGGTAGGGGCCGTTAGCCCATCCAGGGATCCAGGGGACGGCAAGGAAAGCCAGCAGGCGTTTCGCTGTCACGATGCGGGGGTGGGGTGGGGGTGGGTGGGGGTGGGGCAACAGGAAGTGCTCCTGAAATATAGTGGGTGTGGCCAGAGAAGGCAGCTCAGCCCCCTACCACACACAGGCAGTCCTCTGCTACAGGGACTGGTCCTCCCAATGTGTCACTAGGCCAAGGCCAGCATTCCCAGTGGCGTCCCCTCAAATGGGGGTTTCCGCCCTGCTTCAAGCCCTTCTTACCATAAGCCTTTTGATTTTAGCCTTGCTCACTGACTGTTCTATGGCCACTCTGCGGCTCACAGGAGCTGTGTGAGAAGCCCTTGGGAGGTTTTCATCAAACACCGAGAAATAATCCAAATCACAGATGCTCATGAGTGCAAGTTCTCCTTACAGAACGACATACACACTTCAACTCACAAAAGAAATGGTTTCTACATCCGAAGAGGCTGATCTTTTCTGGCACACACATAAGGACAGGAAGGGAAGTTCATAGACTTATGGCACTCTTACACTGGAAAAGGTAAAGGACTGGCCAATTAGTTGTCTCCCTTTGCTGACAATAAACTGGCCAATTAGCTGGTTGGAGCCTCCCTAGGGGCCTCTGAGGCAGCCCGAAGGGCCCAGATAGTTCTCTGCTTGCTGTCACATGGGACCTACAGCTGGCTGGCCTCCATGGGTCATCAAAAACTTTAGAACTTTCCTGTCTTCTAACCAACTCATCTGGACTCTGTGTGGGGGATCAGAAGCCAGAGGCAGGCCACCTGGGGGGAGTCCTAGGTCTCTAGAGGTTGCAGGTAGCTTGGGCAGTGAGATGGGCATCCCACAATGGTTTCATTGCTTGCTGATTATTGGCACACCAACTCTGTTCTTCCACCGGCTGGAAAACGATACCGCGGCGTGGCTCGCAGGCCTCACCGATTCCCTCATGCCTCTATTCAGGGGATGAACTGTTTGATGCTGCACGCTGTCTGGAATTTTAAGGGAAACTCAAGACAGAAGGACTTGTGAGGACCTGCGTTATAAACAATGGAAATATTTAGGGGAGTCGGGGGAGAAAACGGTTTCAGGAGGGAAATGGGTAGAAAATCACTTCAAGGGGAGTGTGGACGCAAACGGTCGCTATTCAGCACCACGGCAAAGTGGGCCTCGCAGACATTCCTTGCCCGCTTTCTGCGGTGCCTCTTACACATGCTTGTGTATATTTATCAAGAGTCTATTTTTGTGAGTATGCTCTGTTAGAGTTTAGTATTTCTTCAACTGTGTCACATGAAAGGGGATCAGCACACTCTGAGTACTAAGCTAATGACAAAGGAAGGTGTTTTTGAACTGTCCGTGAGTCACTCGTCCCATCTGTCACAGAAATTCATAACACACCTGCATAACAACTTTGGCTCCGAAGACAGGCCATGCCAACTGTTGCTCCTCTCTAAAGGGAGGAGTCACCAGGTGGTTGGGAGACAGGAGGTGCTCTGCTGCTCCCAACAGTTGGCCCCTGGGCTGTTTTTCCCAGAAGCAAAATGACTACTTGGATAAAATGGATCTTCTGCCCTCTTTCAATCACAGGGAAGGCTCAGAACAAAAGCAATAAGCAGCCAGTTTGGAGACAATTGAACCTGTGTGCAAAGTGACTTCTGCAGTCATCTGAGCAATGCTGTTCCTTCACGTTCTATGTCAGACCTGGATTTATGATTATTTACATGGTAGAGGTGGAACCACTAAGGTTCCCCGCCCCTCCCCCTACTGCCCCCACCTGGACAGTATCTTTTTAAACTCTCACTCTGAGGTAACTAGAAAAAGGAGACGGGTCATCTCCCTCCAAGGGTCCCACCTTTCCCATTGTTACACCAGTGTGAGCGCTCTTTCTATAGAAGAGCTCACTGGTGAGCCTCTGTTTTTATTCCGAAAGCAAAAGTCACAGCTGGATCCCAGCAGCAGCTTACCTCCCACGTTAGTGCCAGGCGGCTCACTGCGACGTTACTAAGTCCCATGACGATGGCGAAAAAGGAATTCAGATTCTTGTACTCCTTGCAGCTGAAACACCAGAGGCACGTGTTTAAGTAGAATGCCACTCTTGAGCAAGATTTAAAAAAAAAAAAAAGTTCTATTTTCTGATTGTCATTAATATTCATCAGGACTCGTTTATATGAACTGGCAGTGATAGATTTAACGCACTGTAGGAGTTCTGCTTGGGTAGCCACGCTCTGCTGGCTGACACCCCACTACAGTTTTAGAAAGTTGATGGTTTTGGCCACCGAGGTTTGGGTTGTGAGAAGTAATTTCAATTCACCTCCCCCGAGGGTTGTTATTACAATCCTAAACTTAGGAAAAGCTGTGGCGAATCTGGAAGGGGGAAGAGGAAGACATCCCATGGGATTGGAAAAGGGAAGGCAAAATGATGGAGAAATTGAGACCTGGAGGTGGATGCTCTGACCTGGCAGGTAGGGAGACGTTAAGGATGTCACAATGCTGTGGCCACCCTGGCTCCTGCATGCTGTATTAATGACACTAGATTGTTGAAAAGTATCAGCTTCCAAGGTGTGGTCGGTCCTGGGGGGTTGGGCACTTGCTCTCCAGGAGTTTGAAGTTGGGAGAGAATTTATCGTATCAATAACAAAATAACCTTATTTTCTGTTCAGCTGACATGAGGTTGACAATCTGTGTTTATGCCATTATGAGTATTTATGAATCTATATTTGGGAATGAAGCACATGGACCAAGCCTATACATTCTTATTAAAATGGTGACATTATCCCAGGTACTTGGTGTACCTGATGGCAAACAGCAACGCCCACACCCCAAGTTCTTCCTACCAGGCCCCTAAAAAGGGAAAGCACTCATTTCATGATAAACACAAATCCTTATGGTTATCTAAGTGGACCGGCGCCATAAATACATGTTAGAATAAGCTTTTTTGCAGAAGGCTCATTGAATGGTTGCTTTGGCTGCTCATACCGAACTCAGAGACGAGCGATGAGCACTTCTCCACATGCCCGTGGAGATGGGAAAAAACACTTTGGAGGAGCTACACTGGGTCAGATCACACGTGAGAAAACAAGCAAAGACATTATGATGCTGGTTAATGGCTCCCAGGTCAGGAGCTAACGTCACCGCGGACATACACTTGCCTTGTCTTGTCTAAGAGACTGTGGGAGAATGACCTGGAGCTCGGACCTGCTCTGTTACCAACTTTGCTTACCATTCAAGGCAAGTCAGGAGATGACTGCACGCCTCGATTTCTTCTCATGTGAACAAAGAATAAATACGCCTGTGCCTGTCCTGTCCGTCAACTTTGCTAAGCTCCTAAAACAGGGCCAAGAGCTTAAAGAAAATGCTGCAGCCCTCGAAAGACAGCAGGCCAAACAGACGCTAGTGACTACAGCTTTCTGTTTCGTTCTCCTAGACTCTGGGTTACGGAGAGTCTGCCGTCTTTAACAGCCGGGCTGAGTAAACAGGTTCCTTAAAGGACAGGAGCCTCAGAACATGGCTGAGTAACGGTTGAATAATCAGCTGACGTATAGGGAAGGCTACGTCCACCTAAATCATCAACAGGAGTCAGAAGGAAGAAGGACAAATCACAAAAGCGGAAACATTAAAAAAAAAAATTCCTGGTTGTTTAGAGAGGCTCCTCTGTGTTGCCTCCATAAAGTAAGGGGCAGGCTCCCTCTCCCCTCCCCGCTGCACTTGGCACTCGCTGGCTACGGTGAAGAGAAAACATGCTCCCTGTGATGGGAAAGCACACCCTGTCATAGTTTCCATAATCCACTCATTCCAAACACATGAAGGCATTTGCTCGCTGCACAGAGGCCGTTCGTGCTGCTAGGGAAAGTGGCCACACTCGACTAAACCTGTCTTCAAATAGCCAGCTTTTCCAAAGAAAGAGCGAGCCGCATGTGAATGGAAAGGATCTGGTGTTCTATTGTACCCTCAGCATTTTTGGCAAAACAACTCACGGCATTTGGCACGCTGGCACCTATAAAACACCAAGTAGCTTTTCCTTCTTTGTTTAGCTCTGGAAATCAGACTCTGTGTGGGATCCGAACTGTTTGGCTCAAGAAAATTGCCTGGCCAGGGCCACTTGTCCTCTCAACCTCCCTGAGCTCGCGCTCTGCCTTTAGAAAGGGGAGGAGTCTCACAGCCACAAGCCACATTTAGCTTTTTTATTTTTAGTACTGTGGTGATACCAAAAACATGGAAGTAAACAGGAGGTCGTCAGGCGTATCTAAATAGCAAGAGAAGATTAAATTCATGTCAGGGAGAAACCTCGCTGGCCCTGCAGCAAATAAATTGTTTCCCAAGAAGTGATTTAAAATAGAATATTTATAAGATGTGTGCTTTCTCTGATGTCTATGGAGATGATTTCCTAGTACCAGGTTAGCTGGCCTTTATGCCTTTTACTGATTTTATTCTGGCTGGGTTGGATTAGCTGTTGTTCCAGCATGTTCTACTGCCCTCTACTGGTGAGAACGTGTCATGTGGGACACCGGCTTCAAGCCTTACAACAGAAGTTTCTGCAAAGGGACATTTGCTTACTTAAAGCACTCTTCAAACACAAGGGGCGCGGCGGGGGGGGGGAGCGCAATTTGAGGAGTTTGGAGCAAAACTGAGCCCCACTTTGACCCCCAGCACCCGTATTCCAAGATGTTAATTTATATATTGATGTTAACTATTAGAAAGCCAGAAGACGTTCTTCTCTTACAAGAACTCAGCGGCTGGCAGTTCTTCCACCCTGCGTTACATTTTAAGATGGATCCCACGAGAGCACAGCTCAGAGATTCATTTTTTCCCCTCCAAAGTTAAAGACACTTACTGAGCCGCTATCTTGATAAACTTTTTCAAAAGCTGAACCCGCTTGCTGAGCTGGGAACAAAGGCAGATCTCGGTAACAACCCAAAACTGAATTTCATTAAATCTCCTCAGGAACAAATCCAAGTTTGCTGTGGTCTTTTTAAAATTATGCCTTCCAAATGTGTGGTAGATTAGCTCCAGCTACAACAGAAAGGAAAACAATTTCACTTATTTGTTGGCTTTTAAATCAAAACGCCAGCCTGGCTCCTCTATTCGTCAAGAAAGCGTTCAGTCGAGCAGCAGATGTGAATTCAATCACTAACCCGGATGTGACTTGTCATATAGATTTGAAGGGCCTTCATGAGGCGTGTGGAATATATAAATATAAACTAGGTGTTATTGGCTTAATAGACTCTGGAAGACATAGCATAGCATCACAGAGATTTTTTCTTTAATATTTGAGGATTTTATAAGCTCAGCATGCACAAACCCATCATGTGGCTTCCATATGTCAGCACCCAGAAATGCCAGTGGAGTGAAGCAAGCAGCCCCCGTCCAGAACCTTACAGAACCAACCCATGGACACTCCTGGCTGGCCACTTTACCTCATGCACGCAGTTGAAGAGTTCCCAATCATACGTTGTCATCTGGTACGCCAAGTCTTTCGAGCTCATCAGTTCAAAAGTTCCCACTGTCCCAGTGGTTGGGCCTTCTTGTTCTGGCAAGGGAGTCTGGGAATAGTTGTGGAAAACTGGATCAGAACCACAAAAGGAATAAGTGCTGAGCGTCAAATGCTTTGGGGAGTTTTTGATGGGAAAGGGTTTGGGGAACACTTTGAGGCATATTTTGAAGTGTTGTTTTTGAGGTTAAAAATGCCTTTGCTGTTTGCTGTACTTGCTTCAAGGCCATCTTTGCCATCACCATCATCACACCACCACCACCACCACCACCACCACCACCACCACCATCATCATCATCACACCATCATCACCACCACCATCATCATCATCATTATTACCACCACCATCATAATCAACTACAAGCCATGGCAAGCAAGATTCGGCAAAGGATGACATGGGAAGGGTCTCCATTGTGTGATATTTTGAACGCATTCTGACAATAAAGTTTGCTTTGAATCAGAGGGTGGAGCTAGCTACTAGCTGACCAAAATTAGCCATAGAGGTTTCGGGGGACTGAGGACAGACAGAGAGACAGAAAGGAGTAGGGTGGGGCTTAGAGAGGGTCTCCATCTTTTGGATGGAGGAACAAAAGAGATAAGAGGTTACTGGCTGCTTCTCCACCACTTCTCTGATCATTCAGGTTCTTACCCCGATATCTGACTCCTGAGTTTTTATTGATAATAATAAGAATAATTAGATAAACACCTCAGTCCTCCTTTGCTTGAGGCTTGGAGGTACCTGGAAACTCTTCCTTTTCCATGGTAAAGATGGAGGATGCTCTTGAAGACATTCCCCTCATGTTCCCATGGAAACTGTTCTAAAGCCAAGTACTAGCATGGGAGTTTGAATTTCCACCCACAGTAAGTACCACTTAACTGCTGGTGGTGATTGAGGTCAAGCTGCCACAGCCATGTCTTCACACACACCCTTAAAATGGTGAGGTGGTGGAGAGTGCTGTGAACTGAGTCCACACAGGATTTCCAAGTCCTTAGCCCCTGAGAGCTATTAGACTGAGAAGGTTATTTCCATGTTTGGCACAAGCCCAAACTCTGCTACTATGGCCAAGACTCTTGGTCAAAAGTTTTCATTTGGTTCACTTCTCTCCTTTTGTATTTGGAGAAATGCTCTATAAAGTGTTTTTACTTAGTAAGGTGAGTGACAAGGGAGTGTATAATACCTTAACACTTACCTGTAAAGACTGAGAACATAGAGTGAGGAAAAGACTATTTGCCAATACGATGCTAACTATTCAGATATTCAATATTCATGTCACAGGGCTAGGGATATAACTCTGGTTGAACACTTTCTTTGCATGTTCAAGGCTGTGTGCTCCAGCCCCAGCATTAGTAAGGAAAAGGGCTCATGTTAGAAACTAATATTATACAGGCTTCATCAGCATCACCATTACCACTGTATTCAATAAATGCCCCCTGTGTTCTAGACACCAAAGAAATGACATGTTCAGGGTGTGGGTGGTTCCCGCACTGGAAAGTTCAGTCTGCGGGATGAGCAGTCAAGTTTACAGTATAATAGGGTGCTCCTCCACTATCAGGTGCTGTGCTTCTTGTGGATGCAGTCACTAGCTGGACTTCATTTGAACATCTGGAGACAGCATCAACAGGCTAGACTACTGGGTACATAGACAGGCAGGTGGAGGCACCTGAATGGACCTTTTGAAAGATGCTGCAGACTTGGAATCAGTGTGTGCTGGAGGATTAAAAGAGCCAGTGAGCAGGTGAGTGAGAAAAGCTTTGCTCAGGATGGCCCATGCCAGGCTGATGGCAAGGGTGGCTTGGAAGTGGGGAAGCTGCCAGGAGACCTGATTTGCAGGAACAGATTGCACAGAGGCACCAAATAACAGCTTTGAAAGAGTCTCTGAGACTCTTTAGGAGACGAGGTTTAGTCACAGGCAAGATAATAGACCGTGTTAGCGCCGGCCTTGGAAAATAGCAGAAAACATAAACCCGACTATAGCAACACATGCTTGACATGATCCCTTAATCTTTTACTGTCTGCCTCCAGCTCCAGGAAATCAGGGTTATACTATCTAAGTTGGCAACTTAGGGTATTAATATCAAGGTTTGTTAAGAGGATTAAATGGGAACAATTTAAGTGTAGCATGTAAACCCACTCCTTGGCCCAGGGAGGTCCCCTCTCTCAAATTAGGTCACTTTCTGGAGGGTTTACAGTGCTCCAAATGCCCAGGGAAGTGTAGCTAGTGTAACCGTCAGGCTCAGAGCTGGTTGTGAACTCACTCTGCAGAGCGTGGAGAACAGGCAGAAAGCAACCACTCCAAACAGCCCCGACACTGATGGGCACGCAGCTCAGGGGACCAGGTGAGAATGGTCTCAGCCCAGGGCAGGTCTTCGGTGGAACAGGAGATGAAGCTTTTAAATTCCAGGTCTTAGGACCATGGCTCAGGTCAGGCTGGCTCTCTGAGGTCTCCCTCCCCTCCCAGAGTTGCCGCTGTGAGCACAGCCCCTCTGCTCCACTCTACAGCTGCTCTTGGCTCCATCCACTGAGTCGGCTCCTTCGTTGAGGCTGAAGTGACTCCATCTGCCTGAATCTCTAGCACTTTCCTTCAGGTTTTGTGGTGTCTGAGAGATAGGACTAATTAACCCCCGACAAGTCCTGTGGAGTTTCCAACACTAAGCAAGATGGGAAGCTCTTTTGGTAATGGATGTTGGGCTGTCATCCCTAGACCACTCCAGGATGTAAAAGAAAGTCCTGTAGAGTCTCCATCTTCCTTGGGTGGGAATACCAGGCCCGCCTCACGTTTCTTCCATGAGCAGCAAGAGTGCCTCTCTCTGAAGGGGGGGATTTACATGCTGAGCCTGGACCCCACAGAAAACACTTCCTTGTGCCATTTTCCTGGGGAAATGTCCTGCTGGTTGGGGCGCTGCAGAGCTTACATAGGATCTGCCCAGCCCAAGTGTCTGAGAGCTGACAAGTCCCCGTCCCTGGACCCCTAGAGTCCCCTCCCCTCAACCTCATTGATGACATTCAGAGATGACACTTTTACTAATGCTGGGGGGAGGTGATGGGAAGAATAGCATCACCATGGTCCTATGTCCAGAGAGTTAACACAAAAAGGGGGGGCTAATTGTCAGTGACAAGCTGATGGCTAAGCAACCTACACCCAGCATCCCTCTCTGATTGTGCTACACTCCCCCCTCCCCATAGTGGAACTTGTCATAGTGGGTTCTCTCTGATGACACACTGGCCATCACAAGCTCCTTGAGGAACATGGACTATGAAGGGCTTGTCTCTGAGACTATCCCACAGCCAGAAACAGCCACAGAACGTGGAACGAAGGGGCAGAGACATCAGAAAAGTCTAAGAAACCAGTGAGTGACTCGAAGGAGAGCCAAATTCCAGCACACTGCAGCGTGGCTGTAACTGGCTTTGTACTAACATTAATACTCAAACACAACTTCAGGAGAGTAACGCTCCCGAATCCAAGCCCTTACCCAGTGGGATCAACGCTGGCACTCTACCAGTTGTAGACAGCACGATTTGATACTAAAATCATTTTCTTCTGGACCACTTGGGCTACTCTCATCCTAATTTGACTGTCATTGTCCTAAGGACAGATGCGCCGGGGCACTTGTCATATTGGCCACAGGAGCTAGCACAGCACCGAGCGCTTAACAGACACTTGGTGAGTGTGTGCTGATAGAGCTGGTGGATCCGTCGACATTCTGCCCCGCAGTCATCCTCCGGATGACCTCAGAAGGATGGTCCTCACAGCAACACTTCAGCAAGTCTGAGAAGGGGCTTCTTCAGGCAAGGCCCAACCTCTGTGAGCACAGAGAGACATGGCACCCCCAGCTGAGGGGTTCATGTCCAGGGTCCTTGCTGCCAAGAAAATTCCTTCCAACCACTCAGGCCTTCAAATGGAAGATAAGCAAGAGCCCAGAACTTGGAAGGCCGAAGGACTGTGTGCAATAAACAGAAGCTTAAAAAGTTAGTGTCTGCCCCCAGGGAGCTGGAGACAGTCCACATGCCTATGTATCCACCCCCTGGCTCAACACAGTGGCCAAGAAACAGCGGGCGAGAGAGGCCCCAGCACGCTGTGTGGCAAACACATCACCCAGCACCTTCCATGGAACATCAGCAACACTGGCTGCTTAAGGTGTTAGTTTCCAGGAGAGGGTAGCTGGACACACAGCAATTTTTCAAAATTTCTATGTGCATGCCTAATGTGTGGAGGGGAGAGGAAGGGCAAATGTTTCAGGGCACCCGGGGAGGTCAGAGGACAATTTTGTGGACTCAACTTTTCTCCTTCTGTCTTTATGTGGTTTCCTGGTTAATCATTTATTTATTTCTTAATTGCTCAATGCCGAGAGATGTTTATCCAGAGAGGAATGAAGGCAGGTGATTAAAGAGCCAAAGAATACACAGAAGGGCCGGTGACTCTGTGCTGCTCTCCCTGTGCTGGTCGCTAGGAGGAGGGCCTGAGTAGGGAGTCAAAGGCACCATGTAACATCCGTTCTTCCTTAAGTGAAACAAGATGGTGTCCAGTGAGCTGTCCTTCTGCCTCTGGTGGCACACCTGTAATCCCAGGACTCGGGAGACTAAGGAGTGAGGATTAAAACCTAGAAGTGGCGCATGCCTTCAATCCCAGCACTTGCGAGGCAGAGGCAGGTGGATCTCTGAGTTTGGGACCAGCCTGGTCTATAGAGTGAGTTCCAGGACAGCCAGGGCTACACAGAGAAACCCTGTCTTGGAAAAAAACCAAACAACCCTCAAAAACAAAAACAAACAAACAAACAAAACCTTAGGGGTCAGCATGGGTTACACAGTAAGACCACATCGGAAAAAAACAAAACCCCATGGCTTTCCCTGAAGCAGAAACCATGGTCCTGACCAGGGGAAATGAGCTCTGTCAAGCTCTGGAAGCACATCTTGTGCAGTGCTGGGACGAAACCCAGGGCCTCACATTCTACCAAGGACTCTGACTACACGTTCTAACCTGACTCCCGTCTGAAGTTCTAGCAAGATCTGTCTACTAAGGAAATGGAACACTCTCCAAATTTTGAGTTTACCTCTCACCCACATACTGTCTTTTTTTTTTTTTCTTTTTTAACAAGGGAAGCCCATGGGTCCAGACACAGAGGAAACCAGCTTTGTGAAACTGAACCTAGTCCTGTGGCTTCTAAGATCTCTTAATGGCTAGTCAATTCCACACTTAATTGTTATAGGATAAACAGAAATGAATGTGTCTTTTCTTCGTAGGAGTTCTGGGTGGCTGGGGACAAGTGTTCTGACCTCTGCTATCCCTCTGAGGGTCCTGAGAGTATGTTGAGGGAGGAGCCCGTCTAGACCTGATGGCGGCCCTGCCACCTGTCCTCCCCCAGGAGTCTCCTCAGACTGGTGCTTCCTTTTTAATCATTGCCCTCCTGAACTGAGCATTCCAATTTCGAACATTAATACTGAACTTAAAGACTTTTCAATAAAATGAATCACAACCAAGGTTCTGAGCGCTAAACCATGTCCCCACGGCGGTGTGGCTCGGCTAATTTCCACGGAAGAGCATCTGAAGCTTGGAGCATCTCCCGTGAGTACCTGAGGCTTTCCCGACAGACCACAGTGTTGAACAAGACACACGGCAGTTGAGAATGTTCAGCCACCAGCCTCAGTGTGGCTGTGAAATTAAGCTGCAGACAAGGTTTTCTGATTGCACACACTGTTCCGAGGAGGCCATTCACACCTACCAATGAGTCGAATTGCTCTCGCGGGCAGGCAAACAGGCGTCCATTAATGGTGAGCGTCGTAAATACTGAAACATCATTAGGTTTGAGCACCACCTTTTCTGTGAACATAAAAAGGAGGAGATTGCCTATTAAATCCATCTGAGATTTGCTGCACTGCCCTAATCACACCAACAAATTGCCAGCTTGGTGAATTACCGGAACACGAAATGCGCCTGCATAAAACGCAGGGGTGAAGAGGGATCCACTGAATAAAAAAGACAGGACTTTCATATGGCTGCACAGTGCTTGGGATGCCTGCATCATTGCAATCATCTACCTTCATACGAGCCAGAAATGCTTCCCTCCATTCCTAAAGGACCCCTCAAATGGCTGTGAAGCCTTCACTGGGGACTTGTCCTCCTAGCTCCTTCCTACACCCTCCCATTGCATTGTGGGTGACCGCTTCCCAACCCTGCCAGCATGGGGTGCCAATGTTCATTTACTTCCTAACCCCTCCCAGCCTGGGAGTGACTCACGGACACAGAGGGTGTCTAATTCATCTCTGTCATTGCTACATGAAAGTGGTCAGGACATACATGATGACACAAGATGACATTTCAGGTATGATATAATCAGGGACAAGGAAAGGAGTTTTAGTCCCAGGTTGGGGAGTGGCGTGCTCATGTTTTTAGACCAGCTGGGCTCCATGGCTCTGCTGGGTAAGGAGGAAATTGTCATTAAGGGAAAAGAATGAGTCCTACACCACCCCAACTTAAGTTCTACTGACACCTGGAGCCTTAGCTCATCAAACTCCATGCACCTTTCTTGGGGGTCTTAGGCCCAGAGAGTTTTTATGGTTCCTACAGAAAGAGCCGCAGGCTGACAGATGCCTGAGATTACGGGCACAGCTGCCTCCCATAAATCACTTCTCCTCTTCTCCATTCTGTGGGAACCTGAGATAGGGGATGTTAGACATCGGAGAAGCCCACCTCTTCTCACAGTATTTCTGTTATTCCTGGGAGCTCACACAATCTCTGTCATCCTTCTGGATCAGCCACAAATGGCCTTGCCAGCTCCTTGCATGGTTTTTATTGGACAGGATGGCTTATTTCACAAAAGCCCCCAATGCTAATCCAGGCTGTTACCTCCTCCAGAATTCATCTTGACTATGAGCAGGCCTTCTCCAGAGCCGAGTTTGTCAGCCACTGCGCTGATGACCTCCTTCACGGAGGCAGCTACAGGCACCCGGATGGTGGTATAGGTGTGGTCCACGCAGTAGACCTTAAACAAAACTTCAGAGACAGTTGGCAATGTGAGAAAATGGTCTTGGGCATTCAGAGAAAAACATAAGCTCTGTAGAGTAGTTAGATATCTGTAGTCAGGGCCTGAGCACACTCCCTGCTCGGAAGCCCAGCTCTGAGGGGGGCAGGGGAAGGAGCGCTGCACCTTGCTCTGGGAATCCATAAGGTTCCCACAGCCTTCCCAGCGGTTCTTCATAGAAGTGATAATCTTGACAACCAAGCCCTGAGAGAACACACATTCTTCTAAGAGATAGGGACAATTGAGGAGAGGCAGTGTCAGTGAGGTGTGGGCAAGCATCTCAGCTCTGTCTGGGTACCAGACTCCAAGAACATGACTTATCAGGAGTCCAAGGGCCACACCCAAGAGCAGGTGGTTTTTGTTGTTGTTGGTTTTTTTTTGTTTTTGTTTTTTGTTTTTTTTTTTTGGTTGTGGTTTCAAGGTGATGATTTCCAGGGGCAGATTTTAGCCTGACTATAAATACTTCACATGAGAGATTACTCACCCTCATCAGAACCACGAATAGGCTGGCGCTTCTGGGCCCTCTCGTCCCCTGTGTTGAACTGCTGCAAAAGCACCTTGTGCTGGAAAAGTAATAACCACAGTGACGTAAGAGAGAGCAAGTGACTGACGTACCCTAACAACTCAGAGAAGAGAAGATGCATCTAGAAGCAATTAGAGCCCCGGAATGAAGCGAATAGATTTTTGTGTATACAAAGGAGACATCACACCAATATACTGTAATCCAGGGTTTCCGAATAATCATAATGCTAGCGTGTACAGACAGACAGTGTTGGGCTCTGAAGACCCCTTACCTTCTTCTGTGGGGCTTTCGCATCTTCTGAGCTACAAGAAGTAGAGAAAGCACACTGTTGAATACCACCCTGGAACACCGTCGCTACCGTTCTTTCAGCCTGCTTTATCTGTACATTACTTCAATTTTGTGTTAGGAAGTGAAATCACACAATCTCTCTGGGCGATAATGGGAGACCCCACCCCCCACCCCCATCCTAATAGTCAGAGGTCAAGGTGCAGCGAGGCAGCCAAGCCACAGGCAGATTCTGAGCAGACCTGAGGTGAAATGCCCTGGCTCCTGGCTTTCAAAGTCAATCTCATCACTTACTCACTCTCCAGTACTGAATCTAACAGTTCATTGATAGCACGGAAAGCCCCCAAATTCACCACTACAAGGACAGGTATATTTCCAATGAACAGCTTTAGCAGCAGAGAGTGGATTTCCCATATGGGTAACTGTCTTCAAATGTCCCCAAATGCCCATGGACTATTTTATTGCTGGGTGGTGTAAGGACCCATGTGTCTAGAACTGGACTTGTCAAAGGACAGGTTCCCTCTCCATAGCCTGCTAGCAAAGAGGGCATCCAGCCTTCTGCTCGTCCAGCCTTGCTGCCACCTGTGCCTGGGGCCTGCGACACAAATCAGAACATGTTGTGACTAATGATAGACCAGTGCTAGCCATTTTTGCAGGCAAAGACTTTTTTTGGAGGATGTTCTAATCATGAGGCAGGCACTCAGTTGGGGAAAGGACACCCCAGAGCAAAGCCCCTCCTTACATTTGTTTGACAATCTTCTCCAGCTCTGGCAGCTGCTCCTTGAAGACAGCCATCATCCGGGCGTCATCTGATACAGACACATAGAATTCCTGTAATCGGCAAAGGTGACAGGATCTTAACAAGGGCTGAACGGAGCATGGTTCTCTAGAGAGCAGAAGAGCCTCGCTCCTAGACCATGAGTGTTGCTAGCACCCCCAGACTATAGCCTCATGGAGAGGAGAGAGTGGAAGGGGGAGGAGGAAGGGAGAGAAGGAGGGGGGAGTAAACATTTACATTGAAAATTGCTAATGAGAAAAGGTCCCGGAAATAGATAATGGTGATGAAATGACCATCAGTGAACTGTATATTTTAAAATCGCTAAAATAATGTTAGGTTGTTTACATTTTACCACAACAAAATTTAAAACAATAAACTGCAAGTGAACTTATAAGGCACCTGTGAGGAAGAATACAAAGGATGGTGTTTTGGAATAGACCACTTGACAATCTACACTTCAAACACTTTTTTTTTTTTGCTCTTTTATCCCCAAGAAATTTTAATAATTTTTTTCTTTTGGTTTTTTTGAGACAGAGTTTCTCTGTGTAGCTCATGGAGATCTGCCTGCCTCTGCCTCCCTGAGTGCTGGGATTAAAGGCATATGCCACCACCACCCAGCTTAATATTTATTTGTGATATTACTTTAGTATTTGCTGTTTATTTAATATACCACCAGTGTGGTTGTTAATGGTACAAACGCAGTCCCAGTCCTCAACACTGTGGCCTTGTGCCACCATCCTATCTGATGCTCTCAGAGCTGTGCCCATCACCCAGTAGTGACAGCAGCACCTATTCTCCATGTCTCTCAGGAGCAGTGGCCTCCATGGCCGACCATGGCAACCATGGTAGTTAAGGGAGGGGCCCCAAATCAGCACATGGTCTCAAGCTACCATATTTCTTATTTTCAAAATCCTAACTCCTTGAATGACTCCACCTCCTACCACAGTCTACTATCTCTGAGGCCTTATCAAAGATGATGCAAGGAAGAAGGAGGCATAATTCTTTCGGAAAATTAATTTGAGAGCAAACAGACTGGAAATTTTGAAACAGAACCACACTGTCTTCTACCTGTACAGGAGTGTTCGTGTGGAGTTCTGGAGGAGAGTGAGTACAGTTGTCCCCCTTATCTTGGGAGAGTCATGTCCCCCTGTGTCAGCTACCTGTCACCAACTACAGTCTGGGATACTACATGGAGAATCCCAGAAATAAATAATTCATAGAATTTAAATATTTATTACAGCATATGTAGTATTTTCATATCAGTTGCTGTAGGTTACCTCCTAGTGTGCTGAATTAGCAAACTTCATTCTGGATAGCTATGTGCAGGAAAAAAAAAAGCCAGTAATGTACAGAACTTGGTTCCATTAGCAGTACAGGTCTCTACCAGTGGATATGGGCTACTACCTAACCTAGTGTTAAAGGTCAATGCTCTGCTGCAGTGAGCCACAGGAAAGAAAGACAGCTGAGCCAGAAGTAGTATTGGCCAAGGAAGCAACGTCCATTCAGGACTGCCTCCTGGCTGCCCTGGCAATTCCTCATTGAATCAGTCGGCTTCTTAGGAGCCAAGTCCACCTACCATTTGTCCAAGCAATCTTCCTTCTAAGAGAGTAAGTAACTAAAGACAGATCTACATGCACAAAAATGTTTGTTGTACAATTATTCTGGGAAGGAGAAAATGGTACAATACAGGCAGAGATGAGTGGCCTTTGTGGAGAGCTACTGATGAATCATCAGAACTTTTTATTACAAAGATCATACTGACGTGGAAAAATCTTGATGGAGCTAAGTAAGAAAGCAGCCTGCAAAATGCTGGGTGCTAACGTGATTGCACGTCTTTCAAACACAGGAAGAGAAGAGAGCAGACAGTAACACATTGCAATGCTACCACTTGGTTAGTTAGGGTGGTGGGATAATGGATGAGGTTTTTCTTTATCACACTACCTCTCTGACAGAGAACATGCTAACAGAGTCTAAAACTGGCAATTACATCTCTATAGAATTTGCTGTACACCCCTGTGCTATGGGACAAAAGGATAGTCTTGGAGTGGATGACCCCCACGTACCTCCAGGAAAGCCATGGCCACATCATCTTCTTGGAGGAGGTCCCCATACATGGCAGCCCACTGCAGAACCAAGCGGATGACCCGCCTCTTGTTGTTGAGGGCATAGTCCATTCTTTCCTGTTCCGTACCTTGAGAAGGCTGTGCGTGGTAAGTGCCAAGGAGTCAAGGAAACCACAGAGACGCTTCCCACCCACTTCAATGAGCTACTTGTAATGCAGAGAATGACAGATCCCAGCTTCAGACTGGCGCGATCTCCCACACTGGTCCTCCAAGAGACTCCCCACCATAGGGTCTGAAGCACACACATACACACTCTTGGGGACTCCTGCTCACTTTTACCTAATAGCTGACAGAGGAATCAGGCGACAGACTACATAGACTAATGTGTTGACAAAGATTTTTGTAGGGTCCAGCTTCAGCTGTACTTCACCTCTCAGGATAGTCATGTGATTTCCCATTGCTTATCTCTGGGTACTTTGCTTTATCCTGTTTGGTCCCATAATTCTACCCACATCCCCACATCTTTGGGATCCTCTTCTTCTTCTTCTTCTTCTTCTTCTTCTTCTTCTTCTTCTTCTTCTTCTTCTTCTTCTTCTTCTTCTTCTTCTTCTTCTTCTTCTTTTGGTTTGGCTTTTTGAGACACGGTTTCTCTGTGTTGTTTTGGTGCCTGTCCTGGATCTCGCTCTATAAACCAGGCTGGTCTTGAACTCACAGAGATCGGCTTGGCTCTGCCTCCCAAGTGCTGGGATTAAAGGCGTCTTCCGCCGCCACCACCACCCAGCTTTAGGATCCCCTTTTTTACATGAATTTCAACTTAACTCTTCTGGGTGTGCACCCTGTCCTGACAGGACCATGTTTATATGAACAAGCAAGGTGGAAGTAGATAAACTCACTATGCATTAGGGAGAGAACATCCTTACATAATCAGTCCCTCATGAGGGTTCCAGACCCTCCTTATACCACACCCTCTTCTCTTACCTAGAGCCACATCCTACCTCATTGTCAACTTGTGCACAAATGGCTAGCCATCTTAAGTACAAGCCGTAGGAGGCTTGGGCTGATGTTGTTCATCCTGCGTTCTATTCCATGCCTCGACTTTCATCTCAAAATTTTATTTACTCGCCAGGCGGTGGTGGCGCACGCCTTTAATCCCAGCACTTGGGAGGCAGAGGCAGGTGGATCTCTGTGAGTTTGAGGCCAGCCTGGGCTATAGAGTGAGTTCCAGGACAGGCTCCAAAGCTACACAGAGAAACCCTGTCTCGAAAAACCAAAAAAAAAAAAAATTATTTACTCATCAAGAGAATTCAACACTTAGTTGAGTGCCTACCACATGTCAAAAGTAAAAGGCCATGCTGCCATTGACACTCCTGTAGGGACAGCACAAGTATTTTAGATTAGACACACTTTTCCTTTTTTAGTGATTTATAGTAGCTCATGTCATAATCACCTAGTTCATAAAGCAACTTAGCTTTTACAGTTTATGCTATAAAATATACAAAAAGGACCTCGGTGAAGCTCTACCTCACCACCTGGTGAAGACACTGTTGTTTCCTTTGTAAAAGTGAGCAAAGCAACAATCACAAAAGGCACATGAAAGGCTGTGATTACCCAGGGAGGGGTACAGCTGGTTTGGGAGTCCAAGACTCCCGATGCAGAGAGCTCTGTTCCCACAGGACCACATTCCAAGCAATGAGACCGCCCACGTCCTAGCTGATGGCCACAGCTTAGAAGGCTCCGGAGAAACCTGCCTCGTGGGTAGTGCTGTATCAGAGCTAAACCAGAAAGGGCCTTTCGGAGAGAACTATAAATAATCATGATCAAGGCAAACGACAGAACCTTAAAGCAAAGGTTTACTGCATGTAAATGGGTTGCAAAATGGCTTTCATAAATTGAGCACGAGATTCATAAAAAAGAAAATTGCTCAAGCTGTATTGCTACAATTCTCTCTGAGCTTACAATAAAAAGAGGGAAGACAGATCACTTTATGTGAAAATTATTTCTTTTCTGATTAACCCTTTGGTCTCTTGCGCATATATATGCATAACTCGGTTTTTCTTTCTTAAGAATCGCAACACTGGTTATAAAGTTTTGTGACCATCCCGTACAGCAGCCATCAGCACTGTTGGGGGCTGACTGATGACGCAGGTGCTGGCTGGCTCAGCAGAGGCCTGGAGAATCTGGGCTTGAGTCCTCTGGTTCCCACTGTCTATTGCTTTGATTTGAGTCACTGGGAACTACAGACTTCTGTTTGCTCACCTGTGAAATGAGGTGAACTGAGAAACTTTCCGGCTTCTCTTCAGATATATCTAATAACAGCAATGTGAGGCTGATCCAAAGAGAATTAGGGACCACAAACTAACAACAAAAATAAGCTGCCTTCTTGTGGTCTCTTTTGTTTAATTTTATTAGTTCTCAGGTATAGATTGGTTCTTCCTAGAGTGGATCGCTGTAAGGCATGTGGGCTTCTTTCTTAGCTCTCTTTTTACATGCCCATTTGCCCTTCTTCCTGGAGCAGGATGATGCCTTCACCAGACACTGAGCAGATGTGGCCACCTTGAACTTGCAGCCTCTAGAACTGTGACGTAGTCCACTTTTTTCTTTGTAACTGACCGAGTGCCTGGTGTTCTAGTGCGAGGACAAAATGAATGAAGACATATGGAGACTGGGCTGAGATCAGGCCTCAGAAAGTACTATTTCAAAACTTCATTTCTGGAGTGAGTAGGATAAAGTAAGAATGGCTTAGATGGAGGCAAGGCTGTGGGGTTTGGACAACCTTGGTAAGGATGAGATAGTAAAATTATGAAATCGGAATAGAACTTGTTTTAAAGGCCCTACCATGCCAGGCTTCCTCTGAGCTCACTTTCTACACCAGCTACCTTGACTTCAAGTTGTACCCACAGTTATGTACTTCATCCTTCCCCTCAACCTAGGCTTCTCTCTATCCACTTTGCTAGAATTAAGTGATAATGTCTAGGAAAAACGTTTTTCTGATGGCCCTAGACTGTGAAAATGTGCATATATTCCTGAACATGTCATATCAACTTTAAAGGAATATCACACTGTTCCCTGACTATACGGACTAGAGTCTTTAAAAAAGATTTCGTTACACAGGAGGTATGATTTTGAGTCACTTGAAGATGGTGACATCATCAAAGGAAATGGAGGTTTCTACTGAGCTGGTGTGCAGAATGGGAGCCCTTGCCCTAGATTTAGGAAAATCACCTCAATATGGAACAAGGAAAGTGATGATTTTCTTTTTAAAATGATTTGTTTTTTTATTTCATCTGTATAGGTGCTTTACTTGCATGTAAGTGCACCATATGCATGCAGTGCACACAGAGACCAGAAGAGGGCATTGGATCCCTTGGAACTCAAGTTACAAATGATTATGCGCTGTCATATGGGTGCTGTGAAACAAAGCCAGTTCTTCTGCAAGAGCAACAGATGCTCTTAGTCATTGAGACATCCACCTCTCCAGCTCTTCAATTTGGTTTTTAAGAGGCAAATGTATTTTAAAATAAAACAGTGAACTATGAAAGAAAACTCCAAATCTTTTACGAATATGTGGGCCAAGAAACCACTCAAACTGAGTTATCATTAATAAAGGTCCTCTGTAGAGGAAGCCACAGTGCTCAGTGGTAGGGGTATGACGGACCTAGGTCCTGTCTCTTGGAATATTGCACTGGGAAATATGCTCAAATGAAGTGGAGAGGAGACTCTTTCCTTTGTGCCTGTCAATGACACAGTCTGAAAGCGCAAGTTGGTACCAAGGGTATTTAATCATAGTTATCCAGGTTACCTTCACTAAGACTGAGGAAGCAGGGCAAATGCCCATGTGCTGGCTGGGCAGTACCAGCAGGACACCTGTGGCTAATCGTCAGGGTCTGTATTGTCCCTGCATACAGCATCAGGTTGTTCCTGACCTCTCTGCTGATGTTGAAATCTAGTTTTTTGTTTTTGTTTTTGTTTTTGTTTTTGTTGTGTGTGTGTGTGTGTGTGTGTGTGTGTGTGTGTGTGTGTGTGTGTGTGTGTATAATGAAAGAATACATAGTTGGGCAAATTAATATGATGATGTTTCAAGTGTATGTAGAAGTTTACATTTATAAAACATCTTTAGTATGCTCACATGAGCATACACATACAATGTTCCCCACAAACCTAGGAGGAAGTATTTAAAGATGAAAAAACCCCTAAGGTTCTAGGGGAGAGATCTGTTGGCCAAATGCCTCAGAAGTGAACAGCAAGGCTGACAAGCCCAGATAGCTTTTCTCATGCCCACTGTCCCAAACAGTGACCACAGGGCCTCTACATTAGTGCTTGTTTTATGTTAGCAAAAATAATTTTATTCGGGAAGTGAATTTTTTTTAATTCTTTGACTTCATGGTTTGTTTTTTGTTTGACTTATTTTTTTTATGCATTGATGCTTTGCCTGTATGTGTGCATTGTGAGGGTGTGGGGTGCCACGTGGGTGCTGGGAATTGAACCCAGGCCAGGCCCTCTGTGGAAGAGGAGCCAGTGCTTCTAATCACTGAGCTGTCTCCCTAGCTCTAAGGGAAGCAAAATTCTTTTTTTTTTTCCAAGACAGGGTTTCTCTGTAGCTTTGCGCCTTTCCTGGAACTCCCTCTGTAGCCCAGGCTGGCCTCGAACTCACAGAGATCCGCCTGGCTCTGCCTCCCGAGTGCTGGGATTAAAGGCGTGCGCCACCACCGCCCGGCTGGAAGTAAAATTCTTAATGTGAGAGTCCTCTTGTTCTCATCATTATCATCGTCATCCTCCTCCTCCTCCTCCTCCTCCTCCTCCTCCTCCTCCTCCTCTTCCTTCCTTTCTCCTCTCACCTCTCGATTCTAATTTCCTAGAGTCAATTCTAGCCCGAACCACCCAGCAGATAGAACTGACCAAAACTAGGAAGAAAATGGGGGGGGGGGTGTGTTCCTCCTTTTCTCATGAAAGCTCAGGATGTTCCCCCCATAGAAACATAACTGACTTATTTCACACAGTCTGGTGTTTCCTGTCACAGATGTTTATATTCACAAAACTCAGTTGAGTTAATATGATTTTTTTAAAGATGTATTTATTTATTATGTATACAGTATTCTGCCTGCATGTTTTTCCTGCAGGCTAGAAGAGGGCATCAGATCTCATTATAGGTGGTTGTGAGCCACCATGTGGTTGCTGGGAATTGAACTCAGGACCTTTGGAAGAATAACCAGTGCTCTTAACTGCTGAGCCATCTCTCCAGCCCAAGTTAATATGATTTTTATAGCTAAGTCCCTCTCTCTTCCTGTGCTCAAAGCTTCTGCCCCTTCATAGACAACATCCTGAATGTCTGTGCATTCATCTGTGTGTGTGTGTGTGTGTGTGTGTGTGTGTGTGTGTGTGTGTGTGCATGCGCACTCACACACATGCACATATCCACGAGAAGGCCAGAGGTTGGTGGGAGACGTCTTCCTTGATCACTCCCCATTTTGTTTATTTATTTCCCTTGAGACAGAGTCTGTTACTGAACATGGCACTCACCAAATGACTAGACTGTCTGGCCAGCAAGCACCAGCGATCTGCCTATTTCCCACTCTACCTCTATTGCTAGGTTACAAATCATACCTGGCTTTTACATGGGTTCTGGGGATCTGAACCTGTAGTAGAATATTAATTTAAGGTGTGTTACTTTTGCTTACATTGCATTTGTTTAACTCTGTGAAGCTGTGTTACTGGGCCTGTCTAAAACACCTGATGGGCTAATAAAGAACTGAATGGCCAATAGCAAGGCAGGAGAAAGGATAGGTGGGGCTGGCCGGCAGAGAGTGTATATAGAAGGAGAAATCTGGGAAGAGAGATTGGAGATCTAAGAGCTAGCAGCCAGAGAAGGAGGAGGACTCCAGGGGCCAGCCACCCAGCTACACAGCAAGCCACGGAGTAAGAGTAAGATTTACAGAAGTAAGAGAACAGGAAAAGCCCAGAGGCAAAAGGTAGATGGGAAAGTTGGCTAGAAACCAAGCCAAGCTAAGGCCAGGCATTCATAAGTAATAATAAGCTTCCACGTGTGGTTTATTTGGGAGCTGGGTGGCGGGCCCCCCAGAAAAAAATCAAAGACCAACCAACAGCATGAACCTAGCCCTCTCGTGCACACAGTAGGCACTTTGTTAGTTGAGTCATCTCCCCAGGCCCTGGAGTCGGTTTCTTAAGGGACATAGAGAAGACTTCACAGGTAGTTATCTATGTGAGATGGCTCCAGGGAGTGAGTTCTGTTCACCCCCACAAAAATCTACCCCAAATTTGAGAAGGGTTGAAAGTCTGTAAGAAAATATATAATTTAAATAGCTAGACTCGTCACTTATGCACAGCTGATTTCAGATGGAGCAGGAATCATAGTTTTCATAGCCCTTTGATAGCATTTCCTTCAACTCGATCAAAAAAACTGAGGCAGAACAAGATTAAATGATTTCCCAAAGTCTGACAGTGAAACTCTTAGAACTGGAACTCAAGTTCTTGTATTCCTTCAATAGTCTTTCCCCAGTGGGTGCTATATTCTAGTTCATATAATATTCATTTCCTTATTAAACATGTGCTATGTAGTAGATTTAGAAGTCTGTTGGGTATAAGGAAAATTTACTGGAGATGGAGAAAAATGTACCCAAATTCTCACAGCATACACAGAACATGCAAAAAATAAAAGTACAAGTGCTGCTGCTTGGGTAAACTGAGTCGGGGAGGCCGGAGCTGCTAATGTATGAACTAGACCATCTGCACTGCGCTCATTGCCGACAATGTTGCTGTGGCTAACCCAACATGGTCACATCTACCAACTCTTCCAGTTCCAGCCTCAGCCTTCTCTCTAAAGGGGATGGCTCTGCATGCAGGAGCACGAAGTCAGAACTCTTAAGGGCTGGGTCCAAGTTTTAAAGACACAGTGGATCTCTACATTTACTATTTGGGGACTGGGCACAAAAAAGCCCTCAGACACTGGTTGGTTAACTATCTTAAATCATTACACAATTGGGAAATGCTAACACAGAATGTACTTTTCCAGAAAATACTTCAAAAGTATCACAGCTCCTCCAAACTTTTATCCAAATGACCTGAAATTTTTCTCCACGAAGATGTCAAACACAGGTCATAGATCTGTTTCTGAGTCAGTTCATAATGATTTCAATGCCACCAGGTATAGGAAGTCCACACAGATGTCCAGACATCTGGCATACCTCTTAAACAGGATCTCTCACTACTAGTTGCTGAATGTACACGGTGACAAGCAAGCTTCCAGAGTGACTGTCTCCACGGAAGAGGACCAGCTGGCTCAGCATCATGTCCTTGGGCTGAGGGGAGACTGGGTGTGTGTTTGGGGTTGAGAGGGGAAGAGGTGAAGGCCACAGGCAGGCTGCACTCTGTCTACTCTCCCTACAGCAGGCTTGATATTCCATTGAGTCATTTTCCTCATGCCGGCTCTGCCGTTCAAACACTGTAATTATTTCATATATTTTTACCTAGTTATTATCTTACTCACCACAGGCACCTGTAATTTTTCTGTATTTTTTTTAACTGCTCATTTACTTATTCTTAATTCAGCTAATAATGGTGCCATGTATTAAAATTATCACAGGGAAAGTAAGTGAAAACCTCCTAGGATGTGGAGACAGCAGATTCATTACAGCCTACAACAGGGAATAAAATATTATGTATACTTTTTGCAGTAAGTACATGCTAATTATGCAGCTATTTATAAAACACTTATCAACATTCAAACTGATACTCTTCAATGTTGTTGTTTTTGAAAACCCTGCTTTGCATACAAGATCTCTCTGCTTGCAGCTGAAAACAAACTTTGGGGGTCATCTGCCCACCGAGGAGACAAAGAGTTTGTAGTCTTTGCCTGATGCCAAACTCCTCTCATGATGGCACAATAATCGTGGTGGTATTTAATGGCATGCCAAGGTTTATAATGTACTTTCACACACACAGCCTCATTTGATCTTTACAACAACCTAGAGAGTGGGTAGGGCAAGGATAATTACCCCTATTATACAGAGGGTCTCATCGAGGTTAAGCATAATTGCCCATGTGGTTTGCAAGCTGGAGGTCTTAAACATGACCTTCTGGCTTCAGAGCACTTGCTCTTTCCTCTCTGAACCGGGGCCTCTTTGCTTCCTGCATGCCTTTGGGGAACAGTTTAACACTCTGGCCACTGTCCTTTCCTTGAATGAGTTTAGGTCTAGAATGAGATGGCCTAGACACACACGTAAGTAGTCTGTGTAGAGCCTTGAGATGCTCTTAGTCAGCTTCCAAGGAGAGGATGAAATGAGTTAACGTGGATAAGAGACATTGGGGCTGCTTCCGCAACAGATGAAGTGTTTAGTAGACCTTATCTATGGTACTTCTTACTGCCCTGCCTCTGGAAACCACTCTAATCAGTGACAGTGCTCAGACCAACACACGTTGCTCCTGTGTTTATGTGCAACTGCTAACTTCAGGCTTCCGGAAGCATCTATGGTGCCATCAATATCGTTAAGTGTCTCTCATTTTCTTGCTTAGAATATTTCTCCTTCATTGATTTTTAGAATTTTCTGCTTTTAGAAGCCCCTGCCTCTTAGGGAGTCTCCTTTCAAGTTTCAAAGGAGGGGTCTGCACTTACTTAGAGCCAAGCAGTTAGGACAGGGCCCCAGGAAACACATCGTCAGGGTTCATATTTTCTGTTAACACTGGTGGTGTAATTTAAAGCACATTAGGAAACTGCTTAATCTCAATTCTTCTATTGTGAGAAGCGGGTTTGAGAGTCCACACCCTACAGTACTGCTATGAGGCTGAGAAAACGTCTTTGAGGAACTTCGCAGCTTATCTGCCAAGATGGTTGGTTTTTTCAAAGCAGGACATCATGTACATATCAATGAATCAAAATTTCCTTACCGGGAAGAAATTCTCAAACTATACAAATGCAGAAAGGAATTGTTCTGATGGTGATATACAGACAAACACTTTCCAGAATTAAATAGGGACTATAATTGTGAGATTTGGCTTCAAGGAAATTTAAGTTGACAATTTTTCCCTTTAGAAATCTAAAGAAGGGCTGAGGAGATGGCTGAGGGGTTAAGAACATTTAACTGCTCTTCCAGAGAACTCAAGTTCAGTTCCCAGCACCCACACTGGGCAGCTCACAACAGCCTTGGGGGAAACCAATGCCTTTGAGCTCCATGGGTACCCACACTCATATGCACATATACACATGCAGACATACAAATACACATAATTAAAAAGAATAAAAATAAGTCTTAAAAGTAAAACTAAAGAATGTTCCTAAAAGTTCACTTCATCTAAAGACTATGAACCTAATACTGCTTAATTAATCTTTCATCTACAACAAAAACAAGTTTTGATATGCATTCCTGCTGAGAACCCCAGTCAATTCATAAACACATTTCCAGGTCAGGTTCATAGAGCTATAATTGATGAGGATACTGTCTTCTCAGAATGAAACCCTGTTATATTTGTTTCTGTATAGGAACAAAATACATAAAAGACGGTTTTAGCTAGAACTTAGTAGCACATCTATATTCCATTTCTTCTTTTTAATTCGGGAGACTAAATAAATTACTTCCATGTCAAAAGCATAAAATTTGTCCTGACATGCAGCCAAAGAAAATTAGTATGCTAATAGAAAATATTCAACTAAAATTATTGCTGTATTTAAATTTCTATATGTTTAAATATAACCCATTTATCACTTAGGAGCCTTTTAGCTTCAGTCAGAATCCATCCTACATAACAAAGACCAGTATTCACTGACATAAAAAAATCCTATTGGCAGAGTAAGTTCCAGACTGGTCCAAATGCTGACGACACATTACAGACCCCACATTTGTGACTGCCGACTCATTTCTGGTTTATTCTAGAGTTCTTCATTTCCCTTACAATCCCCAGAAGGTTGGTTCTAGAAACTGGGGTTATAGGCTTCTTGTTCTCTGTCTTAAACATTTCAAATGTTTTTGCCCAGAAACCCAGGAAGCCTCTTTTTGAATTTTCACTGGCCCAGTCTTCATAGGGGCCCCAAGATTGTTTGCAAGGGCAGTTAAGCACTAAGCATGCCAGCCCTGACCTCTTCCGATGGCTTGCATGATGGTGAGTCAACTGAGACACAGACTACAATTACATCCTGTAACACACTCACCTGTCAGTATATTCAGACTCTTCTGTGCTTACTTGGTCCTCTAGGCTAAAATTTCTCTTAGATGTCAAATAAAATAAGTAATATACTATTTCCTTTGGCCTCACGTTTGGGGAATGGGTATTGGAAAGTAAGCAAAGTGAAAACACTCGCCATCAAGGAGTCAATCATCAAATTCCAAACAGTGTTAACTCAGTGATCATTCACTGAATTGAGGGTTATGGGAGAATTTAATTCCAAAGCAGAAAATGAAGACACCAGGAGAGCAATTTGGCAAAAATAAATAAATAAATAAATAAACCCAAACACTGAAAACCAAACATTCTATATCCTCCTCTCCCTCCCCTCCCCAAATACTGGCATGCTTTTCATAAAATGATGAACAGTAGTAAAATGTCAGGTGGATTTTTCTCTTTCTCTTTCCGTGGCAGTGAAAAGTTTTGCAGGGGAAATGTTGTGAAAATGGCAGCAGCTATTTATATTCAGAAAGATATCCAATGGCATAGAAAGAGATTCATAAAATCCTGTTAGTGGGAAAGTATATGAAATGATAACATGGTCCCATTCTTGCATTTACAACTATCTATCAGGCTGGGGAGATGGCTGAGCTGATGGAACGCTTGTTGTATAAGCATGAGGAGGTAGGGTTGGTACCTAACATCCACCTAAAAAAGCCAGGCTTGGTGATGTGTACTCATAAGCTCAGTGCTGGAAAGGTGTGGGCGGGTGGTTTCCTGGGGCTCACAGCCCAGCCAGCCCAGCCTAATGACCTAGCCCAGTGTCCGAGTGAGAGACCCTGCTTCAAAACCCAAGGTGGATGGGTCCTGAGCAACAGCACTCAGGTTAACTTCTAGCCTCCACATATATACATGTGTACACACACACACACACACACACACACACACACACACACACACACACGTGCAGAAGGAGTGGGAGAGGGAATGAGAATTTTTAAAAAGTCTATGTCTACATGTATTAAAAAGGATGACAAGAATACACACCAAAATGTTAGTCATAGTTATATCTGGGAGATGATAAGGTTTTATATACGGGCAGCTTTAATTTTCTTTTTAAACTAAAGGAAAATGGAACTGAATTTTAAATACAGATTTTAAAAAGATTTAAAAAGCTGGAGATGAAAAGTATAGGACGTGAACAAATATGATTTTAAGACTCATTATAAAGCACTTGTATTCATCAGGTCAAATCATGTCCAAAGTGTAGTTAATGAATAGAGTCGCTCTCATTAGCACATAAAAGGGCTCAGATATTAATGTTAAACTGAGTTCTACCACCTCTTTTCCATGCTAAAAGCAAAACTGGGAGAGACACACAATGTGGATTAAGGACAGAAATAGGTGTCAGTGGCTCTGGGCTCAAGTCTTTTCTGTGCTGGTAATTACCTTTCTCTGAGCAAGTCATAATTTTTCATTATCCTAGTTTATTGATTTGGAAAAAGAACAGTGGAAAAAAAGTACTGACTACTTCTTTCTAGGGCTGCTCTGAAAAGTCGGAGATGTCAAGCACTTGGAAAACACTCTGTGCTTTACCAAAACGCACCACGTCACACAATGGGCTTACGAAATTCACCGTCTCTGTGCCCGTGCTAAGCACAAGGGAGCCAACTGACTTATCTGACTGTGTATGCCGCATCTCTGCTTCTTCTGGGGTGCAGTAAACATGCATACACACACACACACATATACACACACAGTGCATGCATGCATACAGACATACACGTTGCTGTTCTGCCTGATCATCACCATTTCCCCACTCACTCTGCCTTGTCAGGCTGCCTCTATAAACCTATCCAGGAAAGTCTCACTTCCACTTGCCCAAGACGCCTACGGATCACAATGTCAAGGGGACCCTCATTCCCAAGGATATGGGAATGAGGCAAGGGCGCAGAAGGTTTGGTGTGGACCTGTCCCATCAGTAAGGCCTTAAGCTCCTGCCTGCCCAGGCCCCTTCCTAAGGTCTGGGATCCCTGGAATCCCCAGTTTGCCAAGTTGTCCCATTGCCTTCTGATGGGTTCCTCCATTCCTTCAGTCCATCACAGTTGATTTATGTTATTTATAACCAGAAAAGTAGCTCACCCCAGGTCCTATCCATGCCATCTCCTTGAGAGGAAAGGGGGGGCTGAAAACTGTAATACACATGCCCTTGCCCATACGTAACCTTGAGGATAGAGCCCCACCCATTTTCTTACTCATGGCAGGAAGAGCCTTGGCTTCCTGAGACATTTTCTCTAGCCATCACAGAACAGTCCTCATTAGAATCTCCTGCTCCTAAAACTTAAGGACTAAGCTTTTGCAGCCGAATGTGGTAGCCACTAGCCTCATGCAGCAATGTAAACTCACAACAAGGACAATTAAATCAAACCAAATTCAGTGCATTGCAATTCCAATTTTAACTTAGTGGACATTGAACTTACGTAGATTAAATAGTGGTGACTAGACTATTTCATGGCCCAGAGCCTCTCAATCCTCCCCATCTACAAGTCAAACCCTTCACTAGTTTGTTGGAACATCCCTAGGTTCTCTAGGTAAATATACAAATTAGATGCCCTAAAGGCCTTATACGTTCTAGAAACTATTAGAACTGAAAAGGCCTCTTCCTCTTCTTCCTCCTCCTCCTTTTAAAGAATGCATTAAGAAAACCCCTGAGAATGTTTAATATAGGTAGAAGTTCTATGAGACGTTTTATTTGGTTTTAACAAAGCCCTTGGTTTTACCCAGTTGAAGCAAAGATAAACCTGTATAAAATACAAGGTATTGTCAAGAAACGTTCTTTTTTTTGAGACAAGGTTTCTTTGTGTAACAGCCCTGGCTGTCTGGGAACTAGCTCTGTAGACCAGGATGACCTTGAACTCACAGAGATCTGCCTGCCTCTGCCTCCCAAGTGCACCACCACTGCCTGGCAAGAAACGTTCTTAAACTGTAATTAAAGGTTACAGAATCTAACAAAACAAATGATAAATTCCAGATGAGCCTGCTGGGGGGACAGGGGACGACACGACACGACACGGGACTTTAAGGTCCACATTTGCAAAGCAATGCTAACACTAACTCAACAGAATCTTGTATAGATAAGGTAATGGTATATAGTTCAAAGCTCTTAGAAGAGTGTCTAAAACTCAGAATGGTGAAGAGCATCTAAGTCCTCATAGAGCCCGGCAGGAAGGAGGGAGTCTGGAGGTAGCAGGTAGTGTCAATTACATCCAGCTGTCCTAACTTTCCTTAATCTCCCGCAAAGGGAACTGGCACTGGATCCCAGAGCCCTATGATTGCTTGTGTTGTTGACTTTCTTCTTTTCGCCAACACCCCCACTCCTCTCTGCCTGGGCATGGCATGAGCCTTCCCTCCGAAGCTGCTCTTTTCAAAACAAGCCAGCACTATGAAGGCTCTGAGTCCCTCTTAAGAGGGCGAAGCTGATAAATAAGGAGACAGGCACAGGCTTCATGTCGGAGCTCTGAGTTAGAAGGTCGAGTTCAGGCCCACCTGAACTCTTCCGTTCCTTCACTTTCTCTGGCTCTAGGCTTCCTGGCATGCTAACCACTGAGAAAAATAAGTTGAGTTCAGTCGTGGTTTTTATTTTCCTTCCAGCAAATCTCAAAGGTCTCATAATGATCAGCATGTAGAGAGTGAAGAGAGCATGAAGAGACCCTGAATATGTTAATTTTACTTTACAAAACTGAAGATGAGCCAGAAAGAATACATAATATAGGTAAGACTCATTAAGCTGTCATTACTTGGAAATATAGTTTCCAGGCAAATAAACACCCAAATCTCACTCTTGCAGCTTCCTCTGAGTAATGCATTCAACTCAAATCTCCCATCCTCACACATTCTGTTGACTTCAAAGAGAATTACGGGTGAGCAAGAAAACGAGAATGAGGTAGGACAATTATAATTTTGAAAAAGGAAAACATGGCAACATTGATTGGGTTGCTCAAAAAAGAAATAAAGAGACAATCTCTTTGAATATGCTTAATTGCTCAAGAAGGGCAAAGTGTTTGGGGGTCGAAATTTTTGTGGCTTTAGAAATAAAGCAGAATTGGAACATATACTTTTATGTCTCTTCCAAAATCGAGGTAAAATTCATTCACAAAATTCACTTGTTTTATTCAATTTAACATTTTGAATGCTTACGATACCAATGCTTACCAAATGGTGCGTCCACAACATTATTGAAAAGTTGCCATAAACCAAACACAGTCTTTGAGTTGTCTATTGGACTATCCTTAGAATTTCAAGTATTGTATCTTTGTTTTAAGACAATGTTATGTAATGGGAGAAAAAAATCAGCTGAGAAGGAAATGTCGGCCTCCCCTTCCTGAGTGCGTGGTTCGGGTTCCATTTATCTTCTTTGACACCCAAGTTGAAGACTGATTGACCTTGTAAGGTTTTAAGAAGTGGTGGGACCTTTAAGTACCAATTAGTCATGAAGGTACTGTCCTCATGGATAGATTGATGTCTCTCTCTGTGGGGCAGGGCTACTACTACAGGGAGCTAAGTGACTTCTCACTCTGGGACCGATGCGTCACTGTGAGGACTGGCTGTTACGTAGCGAAGCCACACTCCGTGTTTTGTCTCTTTTCCATACACCTGCCCACCTCTCTGCTTTTGTCATTTAATGGCACAGTGCAAGGGCTTTGACAGATGCAGCTCCCTGGTTCCCAAGACTTCTATCTTCCAGAACCATGAGCTACGTCAACTTCCTTCCTTTATAAACAACCCAGTGTTGGGGATTCTGCTATCGCAATGGAAAAGTGGACTGAGACATCTGAGGTAAACTGGCTTGTCTTGCATACAGTTAATAAAACCCATGGACAAGAAAAGGCAGATGTCTGTCTACACCAGGGACCATGCTGGCGTCTCTGAGTCTGCTAAGAGTAAGAAGTACAGCACTGGTTGAGCTACGACTTACCTGCAGGAGATGGAATGAGGTAATGGCCGGGTACATGTGGGCTGTTTCTGAGAGCAGACACTTACCACAGCAAAGGATATTGGGCCACCAGGGCAGGGCAAAGCTGGGTGTTTGGCATAAAAACACAGTGCATCATAACAAAGTCATTTAAGAGCGAATCTGGAGGGTGAAAGGAGAAGAGGTTAATTCTTGTGGTCATCTCACGGCAGCAAGGCGATCGATTGCTTTCTTCTTAAGGTTAGTTTAGGTGTGCTCTTCTGTGTGGGGGTGCCTTCATCTGCAATTAGTGATGCAGACAAAGCTTGAGATCAAAATTCAATTTCTTAGGACAATGCACAGAAATATTTTTAGAAAAAAATACAGCCTTGTATGAACAGCATTAGTCACTTAAGCTACAAATAATTTTTTTTCTGTGCTGGGACCTTACAAACACTAGGCAATTCTATCATGAGCTATCACATCAGTCTTTGTATCTATCTATCTATCTATCTATCTATCTATCTATCTATCTATCCATCCTATATATGTTATTTGTATGTTAAACATATTTGCATATTAAAGAATTGTCCCGGGCAATAGCACGATGCTGAGTTAACACACAGCCATTTGTCTACTTTATAGCTCCTTGGTTGCCATGCCTCTTTTCTTTTATCTTTGCTTTCATCTCCTTCCAGAAAGAGGAATACAGGTGAGAGGAGGCTGGAACTATGGGGAAATGGAGGCAGTAAAAGCACAGAATGGAGGGCAGAGGGGATCAGCCAGAACCGATATGATACGGCCTGTGAGCCGCGCTGGAAGTGACAAAAGCCAGCCAGCGGATGAGAGCAGTGACCTGCTCTGTGATGGGTAGGAAGGGGATGGTGAGGGAGGCAAGGCTTGTCTCAGGACAAGCTCTGGTTACTTCATCGGTGAGATGCATGGCACTCCTTTATTGCAAGGATGACATTATCCAGGCATTCTTGACGGGAAAGCATGTGTAGACGAACCTAAAAGCCCCGGAAGGATCTTTACTGAAACTCAGAACCCAGGATGCTTTTCCAATTAAAAGAGAAAAAGGAGTGGAGTCGGTGGGGGTGGGGGACCTTTACCAGCAAAGACTTGTCAAACTTTCTGAATAGAAAATCGTGGGAATGTGAAATTTGAAACTAGATTTCCAATGCCAATGTCTTTAGTGATAATATATTGCAGAGTCTGAGTCTATGGCTAAAGGTTTAATCACTGTGTGTTTAATCATTTTAGTATATCGTAAAGTCAAGGTGCCATTTCTCAGTGTCCCTGGGCATTCTCCACTGGCTCCTCACACTCAGCCAGAGAAGGTGCCAGAAAGAAGCTGTTTGGAGCTTATTTTTTAACAATGGAAGGCACACTGTTGGTCTGACTTTAGGTAATGCTTGCTTTTTATGCCACCCTGAACGCTTGTGCTGTATAGTCATTTAAATTCTTTTTACTTGCTTATTTTTGTGGTGCCAGGGATCGCACATGCACATGCTAGGCAAGTACTCTAGCATTGAGCTACATTCCCAACCCTGCGGGACTTTCTGATTGGCTAAGGCAGAGATTGGCTGTGGGTTCCTGAAGGCTGAGGAGCTGGTCACAGCATGACCAATCACCCAGCACTCCCACCCCCTTCCCCCATGTTTTTTTTCTCCCTTTTTTTTTTTTTAAAGATTTATTTATTTATTATGCATACAGTGTTCTGTTTGCATGTATGCCTGCAGGCCAGCGCCCCCTTCCCCCATGTTTTTTTTCTCCCTTTTTTTTTTTTAAAGATTTATTTATTTATTATGTATACAGTGTTCTGTTTGCATGTATGCCTGCAGGCCAGAAGAGGGCACCAGATCTCCTTACAGATGGTTGTGAGCCACCATGTGGGTGCTGGGAATTGAACTCAGGACCTCTGGAAGAACAGCCAGTGTTCTTAACCTCTGAGCCATCTCTCCAGCCCAGCTTTCTCCTTTTCGCTCAGATATTTTCAGCTCTTTCCTGCTACTTTCTTTTAAGACCCTGGAAAATCTGTTCCCCAAAGTCTTAGGCCTTACCTTCCCGGGCCATGTATGCACACAGAGTACACAGCAGAGCCCAGACTTTAGCCCCTCCTTCCTTGCTCTATGCCACTACTGACTTTGTCTCTTTGGATAGAAGGCTTTGTCAATACTCTAGATATTGGTACCCAGCTTTCAGGGTACCACTCCTGAGTCTAAACTCTCTGTGACATTTTCCCGAGTCGTCTTGGTCAGAGCCCCCAAAGCACTGAGCCACACCATGCCTTAAATTCAAGTTATTTGTATATTTCCTCATGTCTTCTAGCACATTCTAAGCTTCATGAGGGAGCGAGAGTGATCTCCTATGTATATCACCTAACACAAGGCATCCATCTTAGTACCTGCCTGGACCAACCCAACAAATCCTGCTCTGAGAAGAACAGGCCTGGAGCCTGGGACTCTGGCTTTATGTTAGTTACCACCCCCACCCCCACCCCACCCCCCAGTTCATTTGCTGTTTCACAAAATCTCAGATAATCAATTCATAGAATAAGGCACTGGGAGGAGATGAAGAAGTCAGTGGCAACATATTTATAAGCACTACATAATAATGGTGTCTTCATCTTGAGCATATTGCCAAGATCAGTGGCTAAGTGGATTTGAGCTCCCACTAAGTTTCTGAGATAAATCTGTGAGTTTCTTATGGTGAGAAATGTTCTCCTGTGGAGGTCACTGCTTAAGACATTAACACATGACATCATTCAGAGAGACAGGGAAGTAGCCTAGGACTTTTCTAAGCCTGAACTGGCAGTGTAGCTCTGTGGTACAGCACTTGCCTAGCATATACAAGGCCCTAGGTTCGATCCCCAGCATCATAAGAAAGTAAAAAGAAAAAGTTGTTGTGAGCTCTTCTTTCCACTTCATCCACAATGTGGACATGATAGAACCCTGAACTCAACTCACTCATGAGATTTATCTTGTTTGTACTCAATGCTGTGTCTTAACAGCACAAGGTTTCTTTGCCATAAGGAAGCTTATGTGGGAGAACTTTATCATCCACGAAAGATATGTTGTAGGGCTGACCCCCAGTACCTCCAAATGTGACCCTATACGGAAACAGAGTCTTTGAAGACACGACCAAGTTAAAGTGAGTAAGTAGTGTAGGTTCTAATCAATGACTGCTGTGCTTTAAACACGAGACACTAATCATGGAGACAGGCACAGAGGGAAGACCATATGAAGACATTGCCAATGTGACAGTACTGGGGTGGTCCATCCACGTGGGAAGGAATACCAAAGACACCAGAAGCTCGGAGAAAGGCATGGAACAGACTCTCTTCACAACCCTCATAAGGAAATCAATCTACTATCACCACCATTTTGGACCTCTAATCTCCAGAACTGTAGGATAATCAGATGCCACTGTCTGAGCATTGGTTGTTAGAGCAGCAGGCAGTAAACTAGTACAGGTGGTGTTTAGTTACACTCTGAAATAACACTCTGCAACCACAGAGAGAACCATTTATCCTTGAGGTCAGTAGCTTCAAACGTTCTATGGGACTAGGTTGGGTTCAAATGTCCAACTAATAGACACTTTTGGGGGTGTGGGTGAGACTGAATGGCATGTTAACAGATGTCTATGAATGACTACTCCTAATGTACTTGAGTGAAACCACATCACTGCTGGGGGTAGGTCAGCTCCACCCCACCCAGGGACACTCTTTAAAAAAAACGAGCGCACTTGACATCTCTGAGAACTGCCTTGGCGACATTCACTGACAGTGACCCGGGGTTTTTTCTCTCACAATTCTACACATGGATTTAGTGCGCACACAAAACTCTTCTGGACGCATACCTGTTGCTTCATTCAAAGATGGCTCAAGGCGGATTGTTTCTAAAAAATGCTCTAAAATTTTTTCAGGTGTTCCTGACATCACAGTATACCTGGGCAAGAAATAAAAAGGGCATTCATTAGTTTTGAATGCGTGAGCATTCACTGGGAGATACAAATTACTGATGTATATTTTTGAAAACTGAGATCCCAGGAAATCATATGGACTACTTGTGACTAGTATGTTCTCTGTGGTGGGGGAGACCATGTACGCTGCCTAAGCACACAAGAAGGCACTCGAAAAACAGTCAATAGAAGCAGTTACTAAAAATGTTCTTTTTCCCCCTACGTGGAACTAAAGGAGTATCTAAGGGAGCAACTCCCACAACTGAAGCTGAGGAACGGAGGCCTTATTCCAAGGGAGAATGAAAGTAGTATATAATCCCTGGGGTAGGGCAGGGCAGGGCAGGGCAGGGCAGGGCAGGGCAGGGCAGGGGGGAGCTGCTGAGGAAAATGATGGTGGACTGGGTTATCCAGACATGGGTCACTCATAGGAAATGTCACGATCACACTGGATCTCCTTGCCGATTTCTGGAATGTTCTGTCTTTTCCAACTGCATGCTGCTATGTGCTTTGGAAATCAGCTAATAATAAAATAAAATAAAACAAAACCCCTAAGTGCCAGTGAGCAAACAAACCCTGAGAGTATCATGAATGGGAAGTAAATCAGAAATAGAAAAATATAGGTAACTTATGCAATGCCAAATTTGAATTATTTTAGGGGGCTGCATTAATCATTACTTCCAGGGATTCAGGGTGCTCTCCAACCCACAAGAGAAGGTACACTTTTGCAATTCAATGTTAGTTAAAGTTAGAGTCAAGACAGTGGCAAACAGCCAATGAGAGCTGTAGGTGGGCAGAGTGCACGGAGGTGATGTGGCTGCCCCTCAGCCAGAACTCAGACCCGGCCTTCCTGCTTGGCAAAATGACAGGAAAGGAAGCCAACAATGCCAAGAACATTCTCTCGTGTTCGGAAAGCAGCGACAGAATGGAGCTCAGAGGGCGCCCCGCTTCCGTCACCTCCTCACCAGTGTGCTTTTCTTGCCTGTCTGAGACTGTGGAGGAGGTGTGGAGAGATGGCAAGAGCATCTGCAACATGAGTCGGGTCTGACCTCCCGCCTGAGGGACGGAAGAGACACGGCAGTACAGGACCCCACGTAGACGAAAACAGAGAGAGGGAAACAGCCCTGGGAACCGAACTCAGGGTCTTGTGTGTGCCAGGCGAGCGCTTTGCTACTGAGCCCTAGCTGGAGTATATGAATATCTGATTCACTAGATGAGCTCCCAGAGGAGGAGCATGTGGCCACATGAACCAGGAAATGGGTGGGGGTGGGGGGTGGGGAGAGCTTTCTACACCTGCCTGGAGTTCACTAGGTCCCAACAAACTAGGTGGGGGCTGAAATAGGTAACCCAGTTGACTCCTGCTGGTCAACACTGCCTCTGCCTCTGCAGGTGGGGAAACTGGCAAGCCTCAGAGAATGCGATTGTGCGTGCCTGCTTGTTTGTTTTTTGTTTCGTTTGCCTGTACAGAAAGATGCTCAGGGTGGAGAGAGGCCAGGCCTGGCTGCCAGGAGCTCATTCTGAGCAGGAAATTCTCCGTGTCATCAAGAATCTTCCTCTTTACGGGGGCTTTTCTGTTCTGTTTGGAAAGCAGTTTGTATTTAAACAAGAGTATCAACGCATTCTTTAACTGAGCACTGAGTGAGTGGGCTACTTCACATGTCTGGGGAGCGAGATCCCAGGCCATGTGGCCCTTTGTCCGAACTTTAGTTCCCGAAGCAGCTTGTGTTTACGTTACGGTTTTCCTTGTTTGGACTTCCCTTAGGCGGAGTGTTCTGCCTGCTCACATAGACTAATGACCTGCTAGCAAGCCACACAGGCCCTCACCTCAATAGAGAGCAAGTGTCTTCCTTAGGCTCTGCCTGCCTGGCCAGTCACACACCACAGGATCTTTCTTTGGTACCTGACTCCCTCTAGTGGTACAGCTTTGTGGGTTCCTTACCCAGCCTCTGGCTCCACAGAACCCAGGAGTTTGGGCAGGAGACTGAAGAAAAAAGAGGGCATGGAAACTTCTAGATGGCTCTAGTTTTGCCTAAAACATCAGGTTCTGGCTTTCCTTCACACCGGAAATAGGCAGGTGCCTCCTGCTTGAGTCCTCATTACGTGCGGTCATTAGTGCTTGAGACCACCATATAGTGCCGCTCTCGTCAGTTTCCGGCAAGGAAAAACTACCCCTGTTCTAGTCAAAAGCACACCTCGGTTGGCCTACCTTGTATCAGCCAGCGGGTTTTCCTAAACTTGTGAGAGAAAAATCTTTTCCTAACACCAAGTCTGCATTTAGAACAACCAAAGCAAGGACCAGGGGAGGAGGAACGGAGTGACCAAGTTGGGAGTCTTGCAGTGGGCAACCAGTCTAAGGGAAAAGGCAGAGCCTCACCCGGAACAGGACAGTCGTTTTTGAGTTCCTGTCTTACTAAATTCTCACAACCCAGTGCCCAAGACATCCTCCAGAGGGGAGGTCACAGTGAATCCGTCATCACAGCTACTAACTTGATATTAGCATTGATGCCACACTTGGTGTTCAGTGGCTTGGGCCCAGTCAGGCAGTTTTGAAAGCTTAATGTGTATATATCAACTAAGCTGGGTTTCTCAGGGGGAAAAAGTAAATCAGAAAAATTATTGCCACCAACATGACGATGTTCTCTGAGTTCAAAAGGAATAATTTCTGCAGACAGATACCCTCGATCATATATCTATCTGCAGACGTGGTTGTTGGCGTGTTCTCAAAGTTGATGAGAACATCAGCCGTAAATTTTACTTACAGGGACTGTCTTTTTAGCTCTGGTCAGTCTTGGAATGTGACCCCTTGAGAGACCAGCTTTCTATTCTTTAGGAAGCTGGCTGTGTGGTGCATTGTTTTGTACTCAGTGAGTTACACTTCATAAATAGCTCCCTACAAACATGCACGGGTGCATTATCTTTGAATTATATAAGAAATTTGGACTGGATGACAGGGAACAAGTAGAAAATTGATATGATACTAAAATAAATGTAAGACACATGGTGTCTTCTTCTATATCACCTTTTGTTCGACTTTTCATTCCACTGAATTTATAAATTGGAAGGCACCCTCAATAGAAGACTTGTAATAAACACAGGCTTTTGATTTCTCCCTCATGTACAGAAGAGGTAAAGGGAGGTCTCGGGGCATCTCCAGATCAAATGTTCCAAAGTTAAGGAGAATTTTCCAGATAGAACAATTTTCCTGAGACATAAGACAGCATTAAAGAATGCAGTTATCTTCAAAATCATCTGGTTATAAATAAAAATTTTGGAAGTAGCAGAAACCCTCACATACACACACACACACACACACACACACACACACACACACACACACACACACACACAAATTGTTATTGTCATCCTCAGTAGGCTGCAAAGAAAACAGTCAAAAAAAATGGGTAACAGCAGAGATAATAGAGCTGGGACCATGGCTCAGTGGAGAGTACTAATCCGGCACTTTTGAGGCCCTGGGTTCAATCCCTGGTAGAAAAAGAACAGATAAAAGCAAAGATAATTAATACATAATAAAGAGATCTGGAAGGTAAGTTTGGAGTTTTGTAAGTGAAGGAACAGATTTTGACACAATTCTTTTTAATGCCACCCCCTTGAATTGGTTTGCAGCATTTCCCATGGAGTGTTGAAGATTCAGTGTTTACTTACAGTCATCACTCCCTATCTATAGAGTTTGGTACCAGCATGCACATTGATACCAAAACACGCACCTGTTCAAGTGCCTTATACAAAACAGCACAGGATACATCTACCTACAGACTTTGATTTTGCTCTAGGTTACTGAGAGTACCACATGTTTATTGAAAGTTGATGTGATATAAATAGCTGCTACTCTGTATTGTATAAGGAATAACCATAGGGGAAAACACCTGGACACGTTCAGATGTATCCCCCACTCTCTGAGTATTTTGGGACCCATGGAGCCAGGGACCCTACTACTCTGTTTTGCTACTGTAAGCTAGAAAGTGACAGGATCAGAAAGCTGGTCAAGTTGAACTTCCCTTTAAGGGAACAGATCTTAACCTGTGGGTCATGATCCCTTTTCACGGGGGTCACATATCAGATATGTGACATACCAGATATTTACATTATGATTCACAACAGTAGCAAAATTACAGTTACAAAGTGGCAGTGAAAACAATGTTATGGTTGGGTCGCCACAACATGAGGAACTGTATTCAAGGGTCGCAGCATTAGGAAGGTTGAGACCCACTGCTTTAAGGAGTCCCATGGGAGTTCTGAGTCCTTGAGCGAACCACTTGCCCATAAGAGCTGAAATGCCTCCATCCCTTAAAAAGGGGTTGTTGTAAGGATTAGATCAAATTTGCAAAACATCCTGTGCTTATCTAATAATATGTTTCTCCCTGTCTTCTTCTCAAATGTGTTGACTTATCCAGATGAAAACATCTGAGTCATAGGCTTTTAGTCGAAACAATAGGAACTCATCAGTTTGGGTGAGCGCTCTGATAAAGGAAACCCCACTTGCTTCGGCAACAAAGGGAAGTACTCCTTCAACATGTTATTTGGTGATGTTTCTTTAGCAAACAAACACTCATTCGCTTTTCTTATACAGAGATTGAAAATTAATCCTCACTTAAAAATCCAGAAGCCCTGATTTCCTAGAGCCTCGCTTCAGAAGTCTCTTGTCTCATCACTCAAATGTTGGTACATTTCACGCAACAGTCTTAGGTAGGAAGCCACAGCAAAAGCCAGAACTGACCCCAGCTGCCCTGGAAATGACTTAAATGAGTTAAACAAGTAACCTAAGGAACAGGAATCGAAGTTCCCACTTGATGCTGGCGAGAATAAGTACCCAGGAAGCCAATGGGGTAGCACACGCTTTCTATTCAAAATCAGAGTTTTGGCCATGTTGCTCAGCCACTCTAATACCAAGGTGAAAATGCCGTATGAGAAACCTCCCGAGGACATTCAACTACCATAGCTTCCCATCGCTGGGGCCTGTGCCCTGCGCTGCCTGGCACGCGTCCTTGCGTTGTTCACGCAGGGTCTTCTTTTGGAAGCTATGATGGCTGTACAGTGTGGAGGGAGGGACTTCAGAGAAGGACAATATTCTCTCTGGCACTACTCTACACAGCACCAAGCTCAATGCAGTGCCAGAAATGGATACATTATATGCCACAAGATGTGTGATTAGTCAATGGAGAGAAAAAAAAAGTCATACACACTGCCATCTTCCACAAAAAAAGGGAGAGAGAGAGAGAGAGAGAGAGAGAGAGAGAGAGAGAGAGAAAGAGAACATGCTATTGTAGAAATGAAACCATGTGAAAAGGTTAATCATAGTCTGGCAATTACAGTGTCGGATGCAAACATACTTTTGCTGAGGCTGTGAGTTTCCTTGATTGGAAGCTCTGCTCCCCGCTGGGACCTTCTCCAGCACCAAGACATCTTGGTCATGTTCTTTAAGTCGGACTGTATTCGCCTCAACGTCCTGCAAACACAAATTATACCACATACAGATGCCGCCGCTCACTCAGACAATGACAGAAATTTCCAGTGCTTCAGAAACTCATTTGGCGCTTGTGATGTTAATTGTCGCGTCTACAAATTAAGCCATTTTCAAAGTCAAGGGCTGGAATGGTCAGAGGGAGGACCAGATGAGGTTTGAAGCATAAGAATTGAAAATTCTGCTTTTACCGTAGTCTTAGAAAAGCTCTGGAGGAGCCTGGTGTGGTGGTGGTGCTCTGAGAAATCTCTGGGGGAGGGCATGGAGCAGGCAAAGAGTGAAACCAGAGGTGTTTATCCTTCCTAAGAGTATGTGGCAAACAGCACGGAGCTTCCGCGAAGTCTTTTTCTACGGTCCTTAGGAGTGGCAGCGCTGTCTAATTAAACAACTGTTTCGTTTTCATTTTGATACGTGCGGGATGCATGTGCATCCATGTTTCTTTGTGTGCCCTCTACTTGTGCAAGTGTGCATGCCCTCTACTTGTGCAAGTGTGCACGCGGAAGCCAGAGGGCTACACCTCAGCCGCTCCCCACCTAGTTTTTGAGACAGAGTCTCTCACCGAACCTGGAGCTCTCTGATTCAACTAGACTGGCTGGCCAGTGAGCCCCAGGGTCCACCCGTCCCCTTCCCAGCACCCGGGTGACAGATGACACCACTGTGCTCGGTGTTTCAGGTGAGCTCTGGGGATCTGAACGCAAGTCCTCAGTTTGCAGAGCAAGCACTTTCCCGACTGAGTCATCTCCCCGGCCCACGCAACAGTTACTTAAAAATCAAACCGGAGTGTGATCCGAGTCCTCTACAGTTGTTCTGAGCGGCTTTATAAGTGATGGCAGTGATCAAAACTGTCCAAATACGACTCAAATGATTTTTTTCTTTTTTTTGCAGAATGTAACCCCATGAGTGTAAACTTCAGAATGAGTCAAGTTCACCTAAACCTTAATATACTTTAAAATATTTACTCTGAAAATTCCACTACTTTTTCTTAATACTTTTGTCTCCATTTTAAATGAGACTAGATAACAATAAAATCAAATTCCTATGATACTTTCCCCTAGATTATTCAGTGGCATAAACTTTATTATTGCTATTTTCATTATCATCGTTATTATTACTGACAGGGTCTCATCTATCCCAGGCTAGCCTCAAACTCTCTATGTAGCTGAGGCTGGCCTTGATCTTGTGATCCTACAGGCAGGCTTCCACCTCTAAGGGCTGAGCTGACAGCTGTGTACTGCCATGCTTGGCTCATACAGCACTGGGTACTGAACCCAGTGCTTCAGACCTGCTAGGGGAGTACTCTACCCACTGGGCCACACTTCTAACCCTCTCAACGGTATGGACTTTAACTTTCTTTGCTTTGTGACCAAGTGTGTCACCAGTGTTGTGAGCAGAGAGGGCTTAGGCGTGTGCAAGGATAGGGACAGAGGGAGCTTGTCTGGGGTCAGGATCCATTCTTTTTAACATCCCACACTCTTACAGATACCTTAAAGAGCTATATGGGGCTCTTCATCAGAACTCAACTAGGTGTAATTCTGCTGCTCCAGCTCCACTACCCAAATCATTCACCTATTTGCCAATATCTGCAACAGCTTTAGTTTGAAACAATTTGAGATAAAGCCCTTGTTTGTTTGTTTTGTTTTTCAAGACAGGGTTTCTCTGTGTCACCCTGGCTGTCCTGGAACTCACTCTGTAGACCAGGCTGGCTTCGAACTCACAGAGATCCGCCTGGCTCTGCCTCCCGAGTGCTGGGATTAAAGGTGTGCGTCACCACTGGCTGGCAAATGAATATACTTTGTTGGACTACTATACTAGGCATCAATTTTCATTAACAAGCACTCAGTAAATTGGGAAGAGATAGAACATGGACCATAGAAAAGACACGGGGCAGAGGGAAGCCACCACTCTGCTGGACAGCAGGATAGAAGAGGGCATAAAAAAGGATGTACACGAGACCAGCAAGAAACTTCTTAGACTTTGGTATTTTGCTAAGGTGACTGCTATTATTGTCCATTCATATGGTCCACTATAGGCATGTACAGAAGTATTTGGTCCAGCAAAATATTTGGTGTCTGCAGCTGGTCTCCAGAATGTACACCAGCCACTGAACATGCCTGTTTCACAACAAAGGCCCTTTGTTCAAGCATCTCTTTGCCACAGTCCTGTGGGATGAACAATCCTCCCAAATCCTTTCTTATTCAAGAAGGGGAAAAATAGGATATCCTTCTGCCAAAGTTTGTTCTCTCCACTTACCCTCAAAATCCGGTTGAAATCTTCCTTGTCGACTCTTAAGAAGTGACAATTATCTTCTCGAAGAACAATGGAGGCAGCTCGTGGGGCATCATTCACGAGAGCTAACTTGCCAAAGTCGTCTCCCTCATGCAGGGTGCAGACCACACCCTGGGGAGAACAGGACATTCAGATAAGGTGCATCAAACACCCTCCTTCCTCTCCCCTGCCCCCGAAACACTGTGTATACAAATGGGCTGCATCTAGTATTATCTAATTAAATCAAAATGGCTCAAGTTTTCTTTCACAGAGTAAATACAGTCAATTAATGACTGAGAGCAATAACTGAGAAAATTTATGATCAAAGATGAAATTATGTCTTTTCTACGTATGGTCATGATGCCAGGGTAAGTTAAATTGCAGCAGTATTTGTTACTACTTTGAGGCACACTAGCAAACGCAGTACAATAAAGTTTCAAAAAGAAGAAGATATATATAGATATATACCTTGCCGTAAATGACTACATTCACTGATCCTTTTAGAATAATGTACCAGGAGGTACCTTCTTCCCCCTGGTTAAACACTAGACAAAAAAAGACGGAGAGACTTATGACAGGAACAGAAGCACATCAATACAAATTACAGCTTATCAAATCATCACTTCTAAGGCCCCAGAATTAGGCATACAGAAAATTTTTAAAAAAAATTACCAACAAATCCTAACTAATTCAGGTGGAATATTATTGTCTTTCTATGGAACATAAAAGGACAAGAGACTGTACTATTTGCTCTGCCCTGAAAGACAGGTTTTCACTGGATATCAATTTACCCAGCAATCCATTTCTTGATGGAATGCATGTTTCCCCCACAATTCATAAAGCATTGTGCTATAGAAAATGGGTTTTAAAAGTGGCCTGGCCAGTAACGTGAAGTTTGCAAACATGTAAATCGGTGCTGTAGCACGTTGATAAATATATACCTATGCATGTGTTTTTAATTGGTTAGAATGGTAACCAATGTATCCAGGGTAGCAATCACCCTTGGGAGGATGAGAGAAGAGCAGACTGAAGGGAGGGACATGAGGCAGGCAGCTGGAGTGCACAGTTTCATTGTTTGGAAAATATTTAAACTGGAGTAGAAACAGGAGTGTTTGATTAAAAAAATAATAAAATATTTTAGTAGTCTATTTTTCATCCAAAACATTTAAATACTTCACAATACAGTGAAAACAGCTAGTGAGTTTGAATGAAAAGAATTAAAAGACAAGCAAAAATAAGTTAAATGGAAAAAGAATTAAAGAGACGAAAATTAAAAAGCGGGAAGGTGCCTCTGAAAAGGCAAAGGAAACGAGTCTCTTGCTGGAGGAGGGCACAGGGCTAGAAAGAGTGCTCCTAATGACCGAAAACGAGACATTTTGAGATACAATTGTTAAAACTCGTTTGGATTCTCGAATTCATACTTCCCGTTTGTTTTTAACTATTGTGATGTAGCTAACAAAGGGCAACATTTTCCTGGAAGGTTTGTTTAATTGATGTCGATTGACAAAGTGTTCTGTGTGTCACCAGGCTTAGGAAGCGTCTGTTTACAGCTAGCCATCATGTTCTCTTTGGCCCAGAACCCCTGAGCATCTTTGACATGTGATTCATCTTCTGATTCTGCCACAGATTAGACGAGGGGGCATTTCCTGGCCTTAACCCCAACTGCTGACGCGAGGTTTTGTATGACTAGTGGGAAATGCCAGCTTTGGTAATACTGCTTGCATCATTAATATCAGAATTGCTTGCTTCCAGGTATGATCACAGATCAGGACAGTTTGAATTCTGGAGAGATGCACCATGTGATTAATACTGTGTGAGTATCGGAGGCAAAGAAATCCTCCTGGGCTTGCAGCCCATGGTGCAAAGTGAAGAAGAACTTGATACACAAAACTTTTAATTATCACTATAACAGGAAATTTCATAAGCCAAATTAGTTCTTTTTTTAAAAAAAGTTAATTTAAACTTGTTGTGACTGGGTCTTAAGTCGTAGCCCAGGCTGGCTTCAAACTTGCTACACAGCCAGGGATGACCTTGAACTTCAAACCCTGCTACTTCCATCTCCCAAGTGCTGGGATTACAGGCATGAGCCACCCTCCCAATTCCATCCCCTCATCCCCTGGGGTTATGCAGTGCTGGGGATAGGAACCTAGGGACTATTTCACACATGCTAGGCAAGAGCTCTGCTAACTGAACTGTCCGCCAGCCCCAAATTAGTTCTTCCAAATCCAAGTCACCAGAGAAGCCCTGTCAAAAGAGCAAAGACTTCATCCCACCCATTTTAGACACCATGTTGGACCAGTGGGGTAGAGAGCCAGCAGGACTCAGACGGGCAAGTGCTAACATGTGGGGCTGGAAAACCACCAGACATCAGATTAACTGACACATGCTGGAACAGTCACAGATCCAGGAAAACGCAAGTGTCAGGTGACATCCTTTCAGGTTGGGGCCACCAGGGAGAGTATGGCATTGACCTTGAACAGCAGACGGTGTGGCTAGGCCCAGAGCTTCATAAGTGTTCTCACTTACACACAGTTCCTCCTTTGGCATGAGACTCGAAAATGAGAACACCCGCTAGCTCCCGTTTCACCTAGAAGGAAAAGAAAGAACGTGGGCAGGCGAGGGCAGGGGAAGAGACGTGTGTTTTGCGTGGGTTCCCCGTTGGCTGTGGTCCCCAGGCTCACCTCAAAGCTGTCTCTCTCACCTCATTTATACAGATTCCTGTCATCCAGAACTACTTTCACTAGACTTGCTGCTGGGACCTCAACGTCTACACTACAACAGAAAAGCTCAGAACACATTGCCACCAGGCAGCCCCCGGGTGACATTTATTTATTTTGTGGGGTGACGGCACGCCATGGTGACCATGTGGAGGTCAGGGAACAACTCTCGAGAATTTGTTCTCTCTTTCCACCACGTGGGTTCCTGGAATAGAGTTCAGGTCCTCAGGCTTGTACCTATGCCCACGCCGAGTCATAGCTTAGGTTTGGATACCGCTTTTTGTTGTTGTTCTGTGATTTTTTTTTTAAAATTTATTTTTCTTTGTGTGGACAGCGGTTGCTTGAATGTATGTCCATGCACTGCAGCTTGATTAAGAGAACTTACTGTGGTAGAAAGATGGGATAAGGCTTTGATATGAAGGAGTTCATCATAGATAATTTCTAGGTCATCCACAGTCCTCTGGCCAGGTCTATAAAGAAAGACAATAATGAAACGTGTTGTTACATAAGCTTCAGATAAGGAAATGGAGCCAGCGGTCAGTCACATGTTCAGTGGTTTATTCTACATGGAAAGATATTGACTGAGGGAGACCTTGTGCCAGAACAATCCCTAAAGGGACTAGAAATGAATGTAGTCACTAGTGGGAAGGATATGGGAGGAGTCGAGTGGACACAGGCTCCCATCCCTTCCAATCTCAGTGGGAAGAGCACCTCTGCACGGTCATTGGTTAACTCACCTGGCACTTTGTAGATAATTGTAAAACATTGCCTCTTATTACATCCTTAGTCAGTAATGATAAAACTTGCCTCTTTAACGTGAGGGACACTTGGTTGATCAACTTGACAATGGATTCATAATCTCTGAACTGCGGTGTGGTATCTTAGCCTAACAAAAGGGTAACACTGCTGATCTCACTGTTCTAAGACTATATGTGATGCTGCTCCCAGAAGGCTCAAATATGGAATGATTTTTTTACCCAACCCTAAGGAGGTGTGTCCATGGGGTGAGAACAAGACAAACCACGGTGTCTGGGATTTCTAAGAGAGGGAAAGGGAAGAACGTCCACGTATCTGAAACTCTGCTCCACGCACTATCACTGTCCGTAAAAGGTTAATGATTTGTGTTACTGTTTTTTTTGTTTTGCTTTGTTTTGATTCCAAAGCTTAGTGCTATATAAGTTAGTAATATACCTTTGATATATGGAGTAAGGAGTCATTTTTAACATAAGAAGACTGAATAAATTCCTAACTGCCTTTTGTGTCTAACATTATTTTGGAGCCACAAATGGCATTCAATAACATTAATTATAAGATAAGCTCAGTCAGTAATTTGGGGTTTTTATTGTTTGCTGCAATATGAGGAAGCCTGACTAACATGTTCTTGAAAGTTATAGCTGGGTTGTTAATCCTGAGAAGGCTAGGAAGTTAGGAGAGAAACGGTGAGCACTGACACTCACCATCTGTGGGGTTGAATGAGAATGGCCCCCACAGGCTCATATATTTGAACGCCTGGTCTCCAGTTAGTAGAACTGTTTGGGAAGGATTAGGAGGTGTGGTCTTGTTGAAAGAGGTATGTCACTGGGGAGTGGGTTTGAGGTTTTAAAAGCCCATGCCATTCCCAGTTAGCTTTCTCTGCTTTGTGGACTTGTCTCAAGATGTGAGTTCTCAGCTACTGCTCCAGGGTCATACCTGCCTGTCTGAGGTCATGCTTCCCACCATGGTGGTCACGTCTTCTATCCCTCTGAAACTGTAGACCCCAATAAACTATTTCTTCTATAAATTGTGTTGGTATGGTGTTTTATCACAGCAATATAGAAAAGTAACTAAGACACCATCCCTTTGACATCCCACTGGAAAACAAGAGATAATTCCTTCTTGAGAGAGATGCGAGATTCACGCAGCATCAGTGGATGCTGAGGTCCTTACATAGTTATTTGTATATGTGGAAAACAAAACCCAGCAACAGGCTACCCAAAACTCAAGCCAAAGTGAAACAAACATAAAGTAGAGTATGGTGCTTAATCCAGTAACTGACATCTGGAACTTAAGTCAGTTGTGGAGTGTTCAGAACCACGTCGTAAATATGCCGAAGCAGGTAGCTGCATTAAATAATTTTGCAAACACACTGTCACACAAGGTAAGTGGCAGGCCTACTTGGAGATAGCTGGGGGAAGAAAACATCATAACTTACACATGACCTTCATAAGGACAGCTTTGCCACGGACAAAAGAATACTATGTCCTTATTGCAAAGAATCAAAGGAAGACCTGTTTATTAATCCTGACTGCACAAATACAAAATCCAGGACTTGGGAGATGTCAACCACATTAATTTCCTGCTAAGGATCATCGCTGAGGGACACAATGGCATACCGGACTAGCGTTTAGTAGTGTCACCTAAAGAGTGCAGACCCTCGAAAGAGACTGAAGAAAAGCTAGGGCCACAGGGATGCCAAAGGAGTCAGGCCCTCTTAGCAAGTGCCCAATCTACCACTTGACTTACATGTGGGGATTTTGAAACGAGTACCCTTGGGGATTTAAAAGTCAATCCTGTCACCTCCATGCATCTACGGCCATAGAGCATCCATGGGGGAAAGCTCAGGTAGGCATAATAGGATTACTGCTCTTGAGCTTGAGGAGCAGCCCTGCTGTTCCTGCTTCTTGACTTCGGTTGCAAATAGCACAGTTGCTCCTAGATGCTTGTCTAAAGCGAAAGGAGTGACTGGACCACCTCACCTCCTCAGTGTGGATTGAGCTGCTGGTGGGGGTGCAACCTCAAAAAGAGCGATTTACAAGTATCAAGTCAGCTCTGAAATCTTGACTGGTTCAATATTGGAGTTAGGGGAGCAGATCTCTGGGGTGTTTAGGGATATTTACATAGTGGCAATATAAAATCTTTATTGCTTCATTCAGATGTCTTTTTAAAAATTCAGAATTTTAAAATTTATTTAAATTACTCAATTTAATACGCTAAATTATTTAGATTTAAATACTGACTGTAGAATTTATAGATCTCATTACAGTAAAAGTAATTACATTTCATCTAGAATTTCAAACATGGTGAACTGTCAGATCTTCAAGGAAATGTACTCAAACTCTGCCAGTGTCGAGCCATTTCAATCAATCTTAGGGCCTGTGTGGGGAGAGGTAAGGATGGTGACATCCTTACCAGACTGTCTTGAAACACGCTCTATTTGTTTAGTGTCCTACACCAGGGGCCTACCTGAGTTCTCTTCCCCCCACTGCTTTGCCATGTCCCCTTCCTGCTTTCCTAAACCCGGCCTTCCCTTGTCTGCTCTTCAGTGTGCTCTGCCACCAAGGATCTGCTCTGTTCACTCTCCCTGGGGAAAGGCCCCAGATCCCATCTGTAGCATCTAACTCATCTCCAGACAGCATCCTCTTCTGACCTCAGGTGGCTCCCTGGACCACGATCAGTGTCCAGTACTTCTTTAGCATCCACTAAGGCTCTTTAAAGCCTGGTCTTGATTTACTATTCTAGATTCATCTGTCATCGTTTGCTGTCAAGCTTTCCCAATAGTCGTGTTCTCTGCCCTAGCCATCTGCACACCACACTTCATGTCCACAAGACTTCTTGCAGCTTCCTTTGCCTGGGATGCTTCTTTCCGCCTCAGGCCTCCTAGCTTGGGCTCAGCAGCCTTTGTCTTGCCAAGGCTGGATTGTTGTGGTAATTTAGAAAACTCTTTGAGGAGTGCTGTTTGCTTAACTGCTCCTACTCTAGACTCTTCTCAAGAGAAGCAGTATTGAAAAGGCATTGTGTACTAGACTAGACGCAGAAACTGGAGTTGAGGTCTAACCTATGAACTTTCCGTTTCCCCAACAGTCTAGTGGTTTATTTCTGCATCTGTAAGATGGCAGCCTTAAGTCTGATGGCTGTGAAGGTCTTGTGACTGAAGGCACATGAAACACTACATACATGGAATATATCACAAAGGCAGGAGGCATTATTATAAGGGCAAGTTTTCATCATGGCTCATAGGATGGAGTTCTTGAAATTGACGATGGATTTAGAGGCAATACCCTCAGAGCCGTGGAGCAGTTCTCGTTCTGTGGCCTGAGGGAAATGGGGATTTATGCTCTGTGATCTTCCTTCCCACTGAATAACACAAGGTGCCCACTGCACACTTCAGTTTGATTTACACCATGACAAACAGTAACAGTTGTCTTCCTTATCTGGGGGTTTTCTCTCTGTAATTTCACATGCCTGCAGTCAGCTGACGTCAAACACTATCAGATGGAAAATTCCAGAAGTAAACAATTTACAAATTCCAAATAACTCCTAGTAAATTTTTCTGATTGCTTTACCTTTAGTTTATTATTTCTAACTTATATACTAGATCCTATTTTATATATATATATATATGAATACATGATAGATGATTCCCCCCCCCTCTGTCACACACACACACACACACACACACACACACACACACACACACACACACACATAGAATTGGGTACCATCTACAATTTCAAGTATCCATGGAGCATCTTAGGACATATCCTCCATGGGCAAAAGGAGGTATTTTAATTCTCAGGAGAGGGAGGAAATTAGATGGAAACAATCGATCCTTTTCCACAAACAATAGAAAAATGTGTATCCAGAGAGTTACGACATGCAGCCAGTTACTCTGCATCAAAGGGAGTGTTGGGGAGGGATGTGGATGAAGGTGACCAGGTCAACGGCACCTGTTGAGCTAGGAGCTTTTGTGGCCAGGGTTTCGTTTGTGGTATGAACGGCCTAGTGAGAAACAAGCAGGTGTGACCACCGTACCCCATAGTGAGCTTTACCAGAATTTTCCAGAATTCTTGGACAGTGGGAAGCAGACAAAAAGAGTTTATCATGGGAAGAAAACCTATTCTCTGAGATGATGTTCAAAGAGGATTCTCAGGGTGGCTGATGGAGCCTGGGAGAGGTAGACAGAGCTCATGGTTTTAGAGACACACAGTTGAGAAAGGGTCAGTGCTTGTCCCAGGGAGGGTATGAAATGGCCTCAGGCTGGAGAAACTCTTTATTTTGGCAATAAAAGGGAAGTAGAGGTGTGACCTCTCTGACCCCATATACCTCTCATAAAGCACAGCCTGCTGGGAAGAAGCCGAGTAGAAAGATCCACCTTACTGCTTTCAGGAGAGGCTCTCTGGGGTACCACTGGAATACAGACACCCGTGTGGCAGCCGGCTCCAGGCTCAGTCATCTATCTTAGCAACCAACCCATGGAAATAACATCTTCTGCAGGGACTGACCAGGTACTGTGGTGAAACCAAATCGAACAATGTCTAAACACTGGCTAGCTTTCAAGTGAATGGAAAAAAAGAAAAACATTACAGCAACAACAACAACCAAAAAAAACTCTGTGGTCTGAAGTGTTCAATGAAATGACCCGGCAGGTCGCTGCCATTTGGCAACAGATCTAGCCTCCCAGGAGCTCTTTGGTTCTGTTTACAGCAAGTGCTGTAATGAGGTAAGAGAAGTCAGCACTGTAGGGCATGAAGAGACTTACCTTTTCAAAAATGAGTCTTCACAATTCACAGAGTGATAAAAACATTCAGAAGAGATTTGCCCAGAGCCAAGACCCTGTCCCTCTGGGGCCTCAACATGTCATTAGGATTGACAGTTGAGGTAAATAATAGGGAGAAGGCCAGATGGAGCTAAAATCAGTCTAGTCAATCTGTGCCCGACTAAGCAAATCAAAATGCGAGTCCCTCTCCTAGCCTGAGTGTACCTCAGTGTCGGCCATAGGAATAAGAGCAACGTACCGGGCTGCTCCCAAGGCCACCAGCTCAGGGCTGCTGTGCCATCTCGCGCCTTTGGGAAGGTTCGTCTCTCCACTCTTGCTGTCAGATGGAGGTCCTCCCCTTGATCTGCCCCAAGCCCTCAAAGAGCTCCCGAGAACATCTAAAACTGAACCTTCCCTACCACAACCACTGAACAAAGTCATATTTTTAAAAGCGGGTCTCTCGTAGCAAACCGTGGCATTAGGCACCTTTCATGCTTTGGTCTTTATGGGGGTGATGGGGGGAAAATGGAGACGCGATCCTACAAATCAGCCCCCAGCCTGTTCAAACGGTAATGAAAGGGTCCCAAGGACTGAAGGCAATTTGGCTTTCAAGAGGAAAAGGAAACGGGGGTGAGAGGGGGGAGGAGATAACTCCCATGGACCTTCAGAAGAGGAACCTACAAGGCTGGGGAAGTGAATTGACTCTCTGGATGCTCTGAGTGGCAGCTGGTGAATGTACCTGGTCTTTACTTGTCCTTCTCCAGATGTCACAGGGAGAGATGTTAGGCATCCCTGCTTCTTTACAAACCTGCATGGTGCCACATTGATGTGGATTTGCTGGATCCCGCTGTGGAAAGGCCTAGTTTCTGCCAGAGCTGCATTCTGGCAGCAATGTCTAGTTACAGACAAGATAATAAACGGGGATGGAGGGAGACGCAGTTTATACATTAAAGGATGGGAGGGCTCAGGTGATATCGGACGCCGCTGGTAAATACCGTTTTATCAAGGAATTTATCAAGGTCAGAGACAGAGTTCCTTAGCTATTGGGATGTGGATAAAATGAGGGATTCACCCATCTACCAAGTGGTGTGTAGGCATGACTGGAAGTACAATATGCAGTCGAGAAAGTGAACAGATTCCAATAGACCTGCCATCTGGTAGACCCTGATTTGTGTGGACACCACTAAGAGAAGTTAACATTATAAATACAAGCACAAGTCATGTTTAAGCTTCTAAAACTGCAATAAAGTGCTTTGTTTACCTCTGGAGGAATGTTTATTCCTGATGGAGGACTTCAGCACATGATCCAGCTGACACTCTACTTTTAAGTCGTGTTTTAACTTCCCATCACTTTTGGGTGCTCTTGAGACTGTGTATAAATCTTACTCCCCTTAAAAGGAGGTGTGGCAGGTGTCTGTGCCCTTGTCTAGAGAAACAGTTTGTTGCTGTTGTTTGTTTGTTTGCTCTCTTTTCCCACCCCTCACCCCAGTCCCCTTCTTCATACATGTCAGAGGCATTCCCTGTGACTAGCAGTGAAGTGGCCTGCCCAGCTGCCACCCTTTCCCCTTCACCACAGAGCCATTTGCTAGATGCACATAGCACCTTCCGTTCTAACTGTAAAGCTATGCAGAGGGGCTTCATGATTCTCTAGGAGGTGAGAAATAAATTCAAGCGACCAGTAAACAGCAAAAGCTTTCTGTTTGTAAGAAAGGGTGACATCCCATAAGACCTGGGGCCCCAGTCCCATAGGTCAGAGACTCTACACCCCAAGTGCTTTTAGGACAAGGTGTTTGGTTGAGCTCACGAACAGAATATGCCTAATATTCTTCCAGCAAACATGTCTTACGAGGACACTCTACTGTTTAAAAAAGAAAGCATTGTTTAGTTTTAAGTGTGTATGTGTACCATGTGCATGTCCGGTGCCCAGTGCCCAAGAAACCCAGAAGAGGGTGTCAGACCCTCTGGAACTGGAGTTACAGGCCATTGTGAGTCACCAGGAAGGGATGAGAACTAAACCCCAGTCCTCTATAAGAGCAGTAAGTCCCCTGAACCACTGAGCCACCTCTCTACCCTAACATTAAACTTTGTAGGAAGTACAACTACTGGTATTTTCCTGTGAAACACCCAAGCAGTAAGTGGAGGAGGACAAACCAATTGGGATGGAGCCAGACGGCAAAACCCTCTGCTCTTGGGTGCAATAGAAAACGCAAACTTTCAGAGATGCTGTAGGGATACATTGTTAGCTTCACTTTTTTCTTAGTAAACTGTCAGTTCTTGTCAGGGACAGTTGAACTATCCCATTTGTTCTTTATCCTCTTCCTCTTCCTCCTCCTCCTCCTCCTCCTCCTCCTCCTCCTCCTCCTCCTCCTCCTCCTCCTCTTCTGCCATTTCATCATAATTCATTAACTCTACTAGAAAGGAGAAACCTGAAGCAATGTTGTAGGAAGGAAAGAATAAAACAAGAAAAGCACTTGACATCCATTCAGCTCAATTTCTTCTTATGAACACAGAAAGTTATAATTAGCCATGTAGAGTTTATAGAAGTATTCAATGCTTCAAAGAGGCGAAGGATGTGAGGTCACCATGTAAACTACGTAGTGCTATTCAAATATGACTCACTAAGCCTTGTGTGTGGTTCTGGAAGAGTAAGGTGGCTCCTCACAGCTGTGGTTTCTCTTCTTACCTAAGTTTTCTAGCACCTCTTCTAGACAGCTGTGAAGACAAGTCAATTAATAATCCCAAGTCAGGGACCAGTTTTGGCAAATAAAATGATGCATGAGAGCCAGGCATGGTTGTGTACCCTTTTAGTCCCAGCACTCTAGAGATAGAGGCAGGCAGGTATCTATAAGTTTGAAGCCATCCTGGCTTACATAATGAAATTCTGCCTCAAAAAAATGCATGAAACATACTCAGTTTTAAGAAAGCATTGTTTATCTGAAATCTAAATTTAGTTGGGCCTCCTATATTTAATCGTGAAACACTGATCATAAAGCATTTCATTTCTGTGGAATCAGTTTTGATAATGTTACACCCACATAACCATGTGGACTCTGCTATTGGCAGCATAGAGTGGAGCTCAGTGCATGAGATGCACACAAGAGAATTATATGCTCCAGAAGCATATAAGGAAAGAATAATCTCCATTATTATAATAACCCTCTATGACTCTCTCAAAGTAGACCACTCTATTTATAGTAGACGGTACACTTCTGTTCTATTCTACATGTTCCATTCTACTTATTGAATGTGTTATGCTCCTATTTCAGATTCATAGAGGAATGATTTAATGAGATGAGGTAATCTTGAGATAACTACTTTAAAATCTGATTTCCATGACATATTTCTTCACCAATGCTCAAAACATAACTTACAAAGCCATTCTGAGTCCCTTTAGGACCATGGCAGGTAGAACACAGCTCCAGTTAGACATCTGGATCAAATTCATAGCCCACCATGATCTGGATAACCAACAGGCAACTCTGCCTATGCTCCTGTTTCCTAGTCTATAAGGTGGGAAGTATGTTAACTACCTCAGAGTTGCTTGAGAGAACTGAATTAAAGAACTGTTTAGCCCAGCACCTAGCACACATGTACTTAATTAATGCTGCCTATCATTAAATACAATTGCATCTGTGCTTCCATTTATAAGCCCTTGGAAAGCAGGGAGAGGGTTAGCAGGCATTATTAGATTCTTTGAGATTTGTACCCAAAAGATGTTGGATGCATTAATGGCAAATATGTGAGAATAGAATCCTGGCTCTCATGCTCCACATTACTGACAAGTTATTTAGCAGGCTCTTGGATTGTGTGCATGTATTTCAAATGGTATCATTAAATTCTCCAAAAACCATTATTTTTATTCTCATACAAACATCTAGCTGTTCTCAGTCTTGGCCTCTCTAGTCCATTCTCTACAGTCATCAGAGAATTCACCTTCAGAAAAGTCAATACACTGCATAACTGACCGCCCACATCTTCCTTTCATGCTCTTCCATGGCGCCCCAAGATGGCTGTAAATTCCTTCTAATGTCAAAAGATGGCACGGCTGGCCTCCCTCTATCTGACCGGCTCAGCTCTGCTCCTGGTTTGGACACTCCTTAAGTGTCAGGCAGCTCTTTATTTTCCTAGCGTATTTCCGGCCTATCGCTCTGCTTTTCCCCCTGCGTGGCTGGGAGCTCCTCCTCTGTTCTGAGAGGAAGAACACCGAGGCAATAATAGCCTTTGTTGCTCCTAAGAAGCATAGAATCAACCCATGTGCAAAAATCACAAAATGATGCATACAGTGATATTCAGAGATCAGATAGCACATCCCACACTTTAAAAACCCAGCCCTAAAGACCCTCATACCATTAACTGTAGAAAAGAAGAAGGAGGAGGAGTGTTGCTATGATTGATTGATAAATGAAACGCTGATTGGCCAGTAGCCAGGCAGGAAGCATAGTGTAGGCGGGACAAGGAGGAGGAAAATTCTGGGAGGTGGAAGGCTGAGGCAGAGAGACTTTGCCAGTTGCTGCCATGAGGAGCAGGATGTAAAGTACTGGTAAGCCACGAGTCATGTGGCAAGGTATAGATTTATAGAAATGGGTTAATTTAAGACATAAGAACTAGATAGCAAGAAGCCTGAACCACACAGCCATACACTTTTTAAATAATATAAGCATCTGTGTGTTTATTTGGGTCCGAGCAGCTGTGGGATTGATGGGTGAGAGATTTGTCCTGACCGTGGGCCAGGAAGGACCAGGAGATAATCCCAGCTACAGAGGAGGAGGGGGAGGGGGAGGGGGAGGGGGAGGGGGAGGGGGAGGGGGAGGGGGGAGGGGGAGGGGGGAGGGGGAGGGGGAGGGGGAGGGGGAGGGGGAGGGGGAGGGGGAGGGGGAGGGGGAGGGGGAGAGGGGAGAGGGAGAGGGAGAAGAAGAAGAAGAAGAAGAAGAAGAAGAAGAAGAAGAAGAAGAAGAAGAAGAAGAAGAAGAAGAAGAAGAAGCCCTGAAAATCACCAGAGAGCTAACTCCCCCAAAATGTTAATAGTAATTTCATATCTGGGAGATAGGACTGCAGGTACTATGCATTCTTTTGAAACGCCTAGTAGTTTCCAAATTTTCTACAACAAATAGATGGGCTTGAACAATAAGTAGCGATTAAAAACTTGAGCTTTTCTTACTAGGAATCCTAAAGTATAAGCGTGTAGCTACAGCACTGCTGCCCTGGACCCCAGTTCAGTTCCCGGTACCACATCAGGCAACCCACAGAGAATCTAATACCCTCTTCTGGCCTCTGCGGGCACCTGAACACAGACACACACACACACACACACACACACACACACACACACACACACACACACACACACTTCAGTGAGCTTTTTTGGGTATGCAGATGTGAATAGAACATGGCACACTGCTTTTATAGGGGGATGTCATTCTAAACTCCAGAAATGACCCACTTAGTGGAATCCCTTGTGCAGGGAAATCTCTAAGCTTTCAATGAGGACACAACAACCTTCACAGTAAGAACAGAAGCTGCCAAGCACTGAAGGGTACACTGTGGGCAGGGCCCACAGTACAGTCCTGTTTCATAGCTTCAGCTCCTCTACCCATGCTTCCTCCTTCCTCTGACCATTCTGTGAAGATGGACTGACAGATGATGAACGTTCTCCTGGAGAGTACCTCCTCTCCAGAAGTGAGAACCACCAATGGCTTTTGGCTAGAGAATTTGAGATCTACAGAGTAAAGGTACCTTCCTAAAATTTCAAACTTCACATCCTCAAAAACAGTCTGAACAAATGAAGATCCAGTTCAGACAAATGGGGACGGAGAGATGGCTCAGTGGTTAAGAGGGCTTCCTGCTGTTTAAGAAGACCTCAGTTCAGTTTCCAGTACCCACCCATCAGGCAACCCGCAGGGAATCCAATACCCTCTTCTGGCCTCTGCAGGCACCTGAACACACACACACACACACACACACACACACAGAGAGAGAGAGAGAGAGAGAGAGAGAGAGAGAGAGAGAGAGAGAGAGAGAGAGAGATAATAGTAGTATTTTGAAAGACAAATTTTCTATTTAAGAAAAAAAAATACACAGGCCCTTGAGTTCCCTCTAACAAATGTATAGAGCATTCAGTCCGTAGAGCTGTTGGGCATTAGATCCATCAACGGGCAGGGATGGACAGCCCATGCCTCTTCCTAGTGCTCATTTCCTTTCCAGACTCAGATGCCTAAAACCTTTCACTGATCACATAAAATAAGTGAATTTAAGTTTATGAGTTTCAGGCCCATTTGGAAGACTCCAGAACTTGCTAACAATTTTTGGTGTGATGATCTAATTTTCCTGTGCTGTTTTAACCCCTCTTTCCAGGCTCAATGGACTTTTCTTTTTCAACCACTTATGCTTCTAGGATTTAGGAAGTTTCAGAATTGCAGATCTAGAATGAGATTTGAAAAATACAATCTTCCTTTCCCTCCTGCTCTAGGCAGGCCTCCGAGAGACCACTGCAAAGAGTGGGGCATGATGCCTCACTCTTCATGGAGGGAGCTGGAAGGCTTGATGACAGGAGAATCCTGTGTCTGGGAAGCCTCTTTGTTTCCAGGTGACTTTACCTTTTACCATATTGTACTTACCTGGGCACCTCTGTATCTTTTGGTCCATGGCTTCCTATCCAAAGTGCCTGCTTAACTGTACCCAAGTGCCCACTTCTGCATATGAGCATCCCTGCTCTATCCATGTGTGTAGAGTAACCTCCTGCATTCAGACTCATAAACAAAGCAAAGTCAAAACAAGAAGCTCGGAGAGTTCATTTGTATTTGATGGCTCTGTCTCAACGCTACAACAACAGCACCATCAACCTGTCACCAGTCGGTAGCATTTGCCCCCAAATGCCATCCAGGTCCACACCTGCGCAACCACGATGGGCATTGTGAGTCACTCTGTCTGCCACCACATAAAAAGCTAATTTCACATTCAGAATGTATGTTTTTTTCTTTCAATACCAATAGCAACAAGAGTGTGCCAAAAAATTCCCCCTGAAGCTCTATTCTGTTTTTTAAACTGCAGAACATTCTTTCATAGTTTGACAGTTAAAATGCTGCAGTTAATGTAATAAACAGAGAATTTTTCTAAGTAGCCTGTCAAAACAAGTGACACTTTTTTTTTAAGCTCGCGAGTCTCAGCCTCGGAACAATGGGAAGTACCTTTCAAAGCAACATCTTCATTATACAATCAAATTCTCGGAGTAATCTTCTCATCAAAGAATATTGTGTTATTTCTTTCCCAGTAATTATCAGAGTTCTGCAACCTTTCTGGCAGTGGGGACTATTATAAATGCAGCTGTGCTGAGTTCAAAAACTGGGGGTCTTGGCCCAGCTGACATAGAGCCATGGCTCTGCATTTCTTAATGACTCGGCAGTTTGGGTCCTAAGGAGCCAACCTCCCCAGGACCTATGGACGTGGCCTCAGTCTCCAAGAGTAAAGTGCTTCGTCAGTCCCTTCAAGGACAGACATGGTACTGGGTGGTGCTGGTAACTCTTGACCAAATTGATTTCTTTTCTGCCCTCTTAAATAGAATCAAGTGGTACCTCCAAAGATTACTAGAAAATTGAAAAACTAACTAACTAAAAAACAGGGGAATTGGGGGGGGGAGTGTGTGCGTGTGCGTGTGCGTGTGTGTGTGTAGAACTTGTGTGTCTTATCTCACAAAATTAGATTCCTTATTTTTTACTTTCCCATCCCTTAGAGCTGTCATTCAAATACGAAGAAAAAACATATGCCAAAAGGAGCATTGCCAGTCCAATTCTAACGTTTGCCAAATTAAAAAAACAAAACAAAATTGGGAAGATGGGAAGAAAGTCCCCAAATAATACATCTTGGAATATGAGTGGATCGATGTCTTCTTGGTTTTTTTTTTTTTGAGACAGGCTCTCCATATGTAATCCAAACTGGTCTGAAACTTGCTATGTTGCCCAAGATTGTCTCAAGCTCCAAATCTTCCTGCCTCAGCCTCTCGAGGGCTCAGATGCCAGGCTTGAGCCACACCACCAAGTGAAAATCTGCCATTCAATAGCCAGAGGTCAGCTACAGGCAAGCTTGGGAAATGAATTTTCTTTGAAGACTTGGGTTCCTAGGGTTCTTGCAATCCATTGCTATGTGGAAGGAAATGGAAGTAGCACCGTCTCTCTTTGGGGGTGCTGGGAAGTGAACCCATAGCTTCAGTCACACATGGTAGATAAGTTCTTAGGCCCCAACCCAGAGGATCCTATTTCTAGGGATAACTCATGAAACCTAGCCGTAAAATCTGGAGCATACATCACATACTCCATAAATGTCTGTCCCTTTTGAATATAATTTGGGAGCTCTTCTCTCATTGGATTACAAACTCCTCAGATGAACAACTTACTCTTCTTACATTTTAATCCACTTGTTAAGGGTTGAAAATATTAGTGAATTCAGTGGAAGGAAGAGCTGAGGGAGGATTGGCAGGGGCTCTGAAATTACTCACTCACTCACTCGAAAATGTTTATTGATGGTTTCCTGGCTGGGGGCTGTGGTGGTTTGAAAGAAAATGGCCCCCATAGGGAGTGGCACTATTAGGAGGTGTGGCTTTGTTGGAGTAGGTGTGGCCTTGTTAGAGGAAGTGTTTCATTGTGGGGGTGGGCTTTGAGGTCTCCTATGCTCAAGCTACGCCCAGTGACACAGTGCACTTCCTGTTGCCTGTGGATCAGCTCCTTCTCCAGAACCATGTCTGCCTGCATGCTGTCATGTCCCACCATGATGATAATGGACTAAACCTCTGAAACTGTAAGCCACCCCAATTAAATGTTTTCCTTTATCAGAATTGCTGTGGTCATTGTGTCTCTTCACAGCAATAGAAGCAATGGAAGACAGGGGCATAGCCTGACCATTTCACTCTAGGGATCCCCCCTCTCCACAGCACAGAATGCTAACACACACACCACCTTGTCCACTCTAGGATATAGTACAGCCCTGATTCAATCAACGCCCATGGCTCTTAAGAGCTGTCTTCTGCTCACACAGAGCTCCAGAAAGAAGGACCACCCTCATGTTCCTGCTTCTCAGCTCCACAGTGTTCAGAACAAGAGGGTGGTCAGTAAGTGCCGGTGCATAATAAGGGGGTTAGTGAAGAAAACTGGTGTGGTGTGATTGCCTTTCAGAGACTCCCAGTGGTTAGCTGCTTCTCAGCCGCTGAGAGCTGTTCACAGGGCAGGCACGGCAGGGTGCCTTGGCATGGATGCCTTCAGTATACCCTGGTCTTCATCTCTGCCCCCTGGATGCCAACAGCCTGGGTGTCCACCCCTATCCTGACAACTGGAACATCCCCACACATTTCCAGATGCCTTAGGGTCTGTCTCAGCCTGACTCAGAACCACAGAACGACGGTGGCTTGAATGAACGTGACAGCAAGGAGAACAGCAAAAAGGGGATTGGTCCAGGAAAGGATGAAGAAGGACAGATGATGGACGAGTGGGTCAAGAGGAAGGGAGACAGTCTGACGGGAGAGAAAACCGTGGTTTCTGATGGCCTCATTCATTTGATTTTTCCACAGCCCTGGGGAATTCTTGTGCCCTCAGCCACCCGCCCTATGATCCTTCAGGGCAGACAGAGCATAAATTGGCTGGGCAGGTTCCTTGGACCCTGCTCCTGCTCAGGTCAGTGAAACTCTGGCTTTTCTATTTGATATTTTGGATTCTTCTATTAAATTTCTGTTTGAAGAGAAAGTATTGAGGCTGAAAGAGCTGAAAACCTTGGTTCTAGAGCTAAGGACGGCAGCACCAGCTGGGGTGAGGGCAAGGCCTTTGAAATGCTCTGTGTGGGAGATTAAGCCCCAAGAGAGAGTTTGGACAAAGGGGACATGGTGTGACAAAAATGGCATGTGTTGAAAAGCCCATGCTGCCTGGGGTACGGGCCAGTGAAAGAGAAGGCGTCCTGGGAGAAGGTGATAACGCTGCCCTCAGAGGCCCTTGTGAGCTGGCCCAAGGAGCAGATGCTGGGGAAGCCGGTCCGAGGGACAACTCTCTCTTGGAAAGCACCCAGTGGGCAGAGCAGACGTAAAACTGAATGTTCTCGCAGAGACCTGGTAATAAAGGGAGGTCGGCCGAGCCAGTGGCTCAGGGTTGCCATCCACAGCTGCCTGGCACTGGTTGGTACAAAGGAAGGAGGTTTCACTTCCAGCATGAAAGTATAAGCCTGTGTGTGGGGCTTCCAAATCCAGTGCCAAGCCATCTCAACTGCAAAGGTCCCCCAAGGACTGAGAAAGGCCGGGAGCGGCCCGGTTAGTAGAATGCCTGGAATCTAACAGGAGCGTGACACTTTTTATTTTCTTCTTCTTTGCCCAAATTAAATCTCTCAAGGTTGTGATTGTCAGCTTGTGGCCAGCCGTGGCAGACAAGGGGGTTTCCAGCTGCCTCACTGACTGAATGGAGGCCTTGAAGGGGTTACCAAAAGAATGAATGAATGAATGAACGAATGAATGAATGAATGTGACACAGGCATGGGAGCTTTGCTTCTGAGGACATCTGCCCTCTAGCACTATGAAGAAAGGGGCTGCCTTAGCCTGGCATAGACAGAACAGTTTCTGCTTGCCCTTGGCCAAAGGTCATTGATATGGGCACCCCAGTTTGATATCCTGAGCTACCTGCTAAATATCTATAGTTTAAACTCAAGTGAGTGGAAAGTGGAGTTTTGGGGGTCAAAGTTTAAAATAGAATAGAGACAAACACCCCTGCAGTATCACCCCTCTGTCACCCCTCCTCTGACTCGAGGGAAGGGGAGGACGTTTGCCACCAGCCTCGAGCCCCTCCCCAGATGTGCCTGCAGCAGCCTGGGACAGACAGATGAGCTGCTAGTTCTCACTCACGGTTTGCGCAGGATCATCCTCATGTGGGCATCAGGGCCCATCTGGGACAGCAGCAGCATGGTGTCCTGGAGTTCCTCATCACACTCCTTCTTCTCTTCCTCAGTAGGCAAAGGGCCATCCTCATGCTCGTCATCCAGAAATCGATAAAATAAATATTTGTCTTGGAAATGGCGTTCCTGGTCCACTGTGGGAAACAGAGGCAAGGGTCAGCCGGACCTTGAAGCTCTGCCCCCACGGCTCTCTGCCGGAAGCACAGGGCCGGAGTCCTGCAAGACAGCCATGCATTAGCACAGCACAGAGCCTGAGCCCTTGGAACTCCACCTCACTCAGGCGGGGCGGCTAGAAGCCACACCATCCCATCTGCAGTCATTCGAGCCTCAGCCTCCTGGACCCACCCAATTTTGCCTCCCCAGGCCTCCTCTGAACACCTGCCAGCTTTTATGGAATAAGCACACAACGCCTTGGTGGCATCTTCTACAGTGTGGGGCGCGTGTCCCAAACTGTCAGTGAAGGCTTGCAGAGTGGCCGTGGGAGAATGCTCTTCCAAGAGGCATTCCTCTGGGAGGTCAGAACTTAGCTAGCTATCTGCACTTGGAGAAAAAAAAAAAAAAAAGGTTCCAAGAGCACAAAGATATGAACAGAGCAACCCGATCAAGCTTCTGGGCCATAGACTCCACGAAGGAATCTGTGGTCATCTGCTTCCAGTTTCGGTTTTCAGAAAGCTACTTCCTCCCTTTCTTTGGGCAAAGCTGGGGACTCAAATCCAGGAGCTCACACATACTAACCACGCGATCAACAAGATTGAGGTCTCTGTTAGAAAGAGAGGGTGAACTGGGCTAGAAGCCCTCATCTAAATGTCTGGAAGTCATTTAGTCCCTTCATAGCATGGACTGTCAAGATGTTCCAAAGCCGAAGAACAGTGGTAGACCCTTGCAGATCCCCCAAATAGGGACGGCAGTGGTGATGGCAGCAACATCCAGGCACTTACTGCAAAACAAGATGCTCAGAATCCATCCCAGACCTGCAAAGTTGGAATTTGCTTCCAACAAAAGCCCCCGGATGATTGGTATGCACATTTCAAGTCTGAGAAACTCCAGCAAAATTATTTTTCCCACGTTCCCAGGTGCTGGCGAATGAAACGGATGATTTGAATATTTTCATGTTTAGAAAAGTAGTCTTAAACAAGTGGTGTGAGCAGTTCATCCTCAGTCACACACCAGCCCTGAATAGCTCTTCTGTTCAGCGAGAGCTGCTGCAGTTACTAGAGACTGCAATTGCAGAGCACCGCTCTGATTTTAAATATGGTCATCCCGCGGGTATACAAATTGGCTCTCCCAGACAGTGGCGCGGTTAAAAGGCAGCTTCTGCATTCATTACTTACCTTCATGTCATCAGCCCGGCCACACATCTCACTGCTCTTTCATTCTGTCCCTGCTTCAGGACCGCCATGCCACGCTTGGAGGATAATCACACTATCAATGAACCATGAATGCAAACTAATAAACATAATTGGAGCTGATGCACTCTGGTTGCAATTTCATTTCCCTTTCCTTCGTTCTCGGAAGTTAGGAAGGTACAGTGGTGGAACATGGCAATCAATAGCAGCCGCTCACTGCATCTGTATTGCTAAATGAAGATGCTAGCTTGGTCGTTCCTTAAGGAGGTCATAATTCTTTCTTGTCCATTTGGGTATTCAGCAATAGCTTACCCAGGGAAACACACTCTGCATGTCTTGAGAGTTTTCCAGAGCCTGTGGCTCATCTTACCGTGGTTGAGGACACCATCTTCCAGCAAGACTTGCCACATGCCAACAGCTTGAGTCCGGGAGTGAACACAGGACGTTTGCTGTATCATCCAGTCTACCAGCTCGGTCCCAACACAGCATTGTCTAAAGGAGATGAGGAGACACGGAGGATGGAAAGGTCACCCCTTTGCAGAGAGAGTGGGAGACAGTCTTCAAGAGAAGAACCTTCAGAAAAGTGTGGCCCCATGAGAGGTGTCAAGGCAAAGAAAATGCTATAGGGTTTATAGTCCAAGGCTCTTGTACCATCTAAGCAGGGTCGTGTAAATAAAAGAACACTAAAACACAGAGCACCAAGCTGCTCAAAGGGCTGGAGAGGAAAAGCATTACCATTCCTTCTAAGTCTATCACTGTGAGCTGGTCCCGGAAGACCTCAGTGTGAGGAGTGTTGGGAGAAATAAGCAATTAGCACTGTAAATCTCTCCGAAAAGGTTCAGTGTAATGAGCATTAGCACGTCTACAGAACCTGTCATCTAACACCAACAGATGCTCCCTGTATATTCACATGTTAGTCCCAAAGCTGTCCCCTGCAGCGAGCCGGTCTGGGTAAACAAGCTATGTGCACAGTTAGGAAACACACAATTATACACTTACATATTAGGAAACTCTGAGTGAGGTGAGAAAACAGGGCAGGTGTTCCTTGTGTGCATGTACAAGGGAGAAAGTGGAGTCTTGCAGTCCTAGGGACAGATCTCCAGGGACAGTGGAATAGGGCAGGGAGGCCCAGAGCAGATGGCTGTGTGCAGCTGGGCCTGACTCATTGGTTGCCTCCCTTTGCATGCCTCTGGGGATAAGCAGAGACTGGGCCAAACCTGAAGAACTCTAGCATAAACTGAAGTAGATTCCTTGTCCTGGGCCACTTTGGGAAAAACCTTGAAGTGGGAGAAGTTATGGGGTAAAACAGCAGATTTGCTACTCATTAGCTCTGTGACTTTGGCCATCTCTCTGGTTCTGTTGCTTTCTCTGGGAAATAAAGAACACACAAGTGCTGGCCTTGGAGACCTTCTCTAGTTCAATATTCTAGAATCTCTGAAATCTTATCAGAGCTCCTGGGATGTGCCGAGCCTGACTCAGAGAGGACCGTTGTGAAGGCCAGCTTCGCTCATCATTACAGCCTCAAAGGGTGAAGAGACATCTACATCTTCACTCTGAATTAACCAAACACCTCTGAGCCAAACATACAAAATAAACAAGCATTTCTCTTATAATTCGGTAGTTTATTAGTGGAAAAGTTTTTATAAGAGTATAGAAATCAATTTTCATTTGGCTTTTTATTCAATGACTGCTCTTAAAGTTAAAAAAAAAAATAAGAAAAGAAAAGCACAAAGAACAAAAATGACTCAGAACATCGAGTTTCTAGGAAAGGCACAGGGACTTTGGAGCCAGAATACATAAGAGAGGCACACAGCAGAGTCCCTGGGTATCCCTGCCACTGAACGACACCTGCACTTCAGAACTGACCGTCAACCACCCTAGTATAGTATTGGGGTGATACTGAACCTGGAGGGGCCTCCACACTCTGACACTGAGGCAATCGCATAATGGGACGAAGAGCAGGAGGGAGGGGGCGGAGCTTGCTAGTGTAGATCTGGGGCAAGAACTCAAACTGCTGCAGAAAAAGAAACCGTGTCCGTGACTTCCAGGGGAGTCCACTGGTCATCACCAACAGATCATTAATTTGTGTCATAGGGTGTGGAGCAGACATAACACCTCCATGTCAGGGGTTTAAGTCTCAGCAGGATGGCACAAGGAAGAGATCAGTTTCTGACGTCCAGTTTCCAGTATTTGTCATGGAACATGACATAGTTAATGGAATTTTCCCAACACGAGTCAATAGTTGGGGGAGCATACTCACATCTTAAGGGAAAAAAATAATTAAAACATTCGAAGAAAAAGATCTTTTCAGCCACGTGAGATTCTAAGGTTTACTTAAAGCTAAAGAGTCAACGGGCTGAAAGGATTGAACTCTGGGGAAGTGTAATACACGTGTTTTAGTTTTGTTTGGCTTTGTTTTAAATCTTGACTTTCCTTAGAACTATAATGGTGTGCATGAGCCATAGATTCCAGACAGATTAACTTCCAGAGCTGCAGAACAAGACTTACAGATGTCATTGACTTACAGACTCTGAAAATAGTCAGCTAGTGAAAACATGGCGTTGGGGAGCGGGCTCAGTGAGCAAGGACGTCTGCCGCACAAGTATGAGGACCTGAGTGTGAATTCCCAGTGTAAAAAGTTAGGTTTGGCCAGGCACATGCCTGCCACTCCAGTGCTATGACAGGAAGGGACAGGAGAATCCTGGGGGCTTGCTGGTTGCCAGCCTAGCTCCAGGTTTAGAGAGAGACCCTGCCTCAAAGGAATAAGATGGACAGTGATAGAGCAGGGCACCCAATGTCCTCCTCCTGCTTCAGCAAGTGCAGCCTCCCCCCCACACCCCGGGTTAAGTATCTTACTAAAATAAAACTTTACTAGAAAACAAACCCCATAAAAGACTTTGAATATTATGTTTACTTCTGAATCCTCAGAGCTTATAACACTATGACTTAAAAAAAAAAGTCACTGAATTTGGAGATCGACCATCCTCAGTTTAAATCTTGTGACTCACTAGACCTGACTTAGTGAAGGGAAGCTATTTGACCTCTTTGCCCTGGGTCAGTTTTGTCAACTGAGACATGAACACACACCTAGATAGGCCTTTCTAGCAGGGAAATGGTAGAGAGAAGCTGAGATGACATGTGGGAAGTGGCCTGTATCATCATTGGAGTGGAAGTTTGCACTGTGTAAATGCTCGCTGAACTTAGCCGATCCACTGAAGGATGCTGGCTACCGGAAACACGGGAAGTCTCTCCTCTCTGTGCATGCCTGCACACATTAGCCTGGAATGCTGAGCCTGAATCAAGTTTAGGAGGGAACCCGGGGGGACCTACAAACAGAGGCTATTTATCCAACTTTCATAAACCATGAATGAGAGGGGCCAAACAGTTAGAACGAGCAAACATACCTGTACGTCTTCAGGTGGTATTTTCTGTCTCTTATCATGTGGGGAGCTCGAGAGAGAATGGCAATTCGTAAAATCTTTCCAGCTCTGAGGATCTTCTCTGAAGGGACCTGGGTTTTAATCAGATGGGAGGAGGAGAGGGAAGAGGAGAGTTTAGGGAAGGGAAATAGACCCAATGAATTCTTAGACCACTTTCTAATAAGAGTCCAGAGAGAAAAACACAACTCACTCATACATATTTACATTGCTCACTCCTGTGACATGTCACTGTTTTATGTCGAGAACTGAGACATGCTGCATATTTATTGACTCTAGGAAGTGGATGTGAGGGGCCTTGACGTGAAGCTCTGACACAGGAACCACCTCCAGTGGTACTTAAGAAGCGAGCTTGGATGGCTCATCAACCCACCTACATCCCATTACCTTGGTAATGGTGTTAGCAGGACGGAGAGGAGCGAGAGGTTCAATGAGAGGTGTCTGAAAAATAAAATGTTAAAGCAAAAGAAAATTAAACAAAAAATTCAGTAACGAAAATTATGGGTTGGGGATAATAAGAAATACCAATTTTTATGAAACTCAAAATAGAATTTAAAAAAAAAGAGAGAGAGATAAAAGCTGCCTAAGGAACTTGAATGCACGGGCATTCAAAGGGCAAAATTGGACCATTCAGTTTGCCAACATTTAAATATAAATTGTTTTAAAAAAATGAAAAAAAGAAAAAAAAAGAACCAAACAGGAATGATTCAATGTCTGTAGCTTAATGAGAAGGGAAAAGGCAGCTGGTCGAAGCATAGCAAACGTCAGAGCAGGGAAGGAAGAAGGTAAACAATCGGAGGTCACAGCGACCTGCCCCGGGCCGTGGATAAAGTATTGATTTGGGAATGAGCTGTTCCCTGTTCTCCCGTGTCGTGAAGACTCTTCCTCAGCAGCGCTTTTTTGTTTGTTTGTCGTTATTTTCACAGGTAGCTTCCTGTCCTCGAGCTCCTAGAACCCAAGAGAGGCAGCTGGTGCGCTTCTCTTTTCTGAGAAAACTGCAGTCGTCAAGAGTCTGTACCAGTCAGAACAGCTCCAGGACCTAGATGGCGTTCTTCATACAAAACACATTCTGTGGATGGATCTATGGAGGAGTTCTGTTTCTACAAAACGGAACCCCCTAACTTCATTATCTCACATATCTGGCAATGCCCTTTCCAAATGTGTCTGGTCAAAGGTGGTGGAAGAGCCATGGATACAATGCTGTTTGTGACACTTTCGAAAAGCATGATTTTATTTTTTATTTTATTTCTTTGGAGCTTTAGTAGGCTGGGGCTCCTTACCAAAGATTCCCCCAAAGATGCACACATCTTTATCCCCGGAGCCTGTACGTACCTCGTTACATGGCAAAAGAATGATATGGGTGTGGTTACGGTTAAGGGCAAAATGTGGAGACCAGCCAGGCTCGTGTTCTTGGGGGTTGTGTTATAAGATGTAAGAATGGAAGGCAGAATGTCAGCAAGCAAAAAAAAAAAAAAAAAAAAAAAAAAGCCCCCTTGAGCCTCGAAAGGCAGCATGATTCTGCTGAGCCTCCCTCCATCTTACCCCAGAGGCTCACACTGGAGGTCTGGACTACAGCACATAGGGCTTAGTGATTTGATTATCTGGTCTACCCAGTGAGTGGCGATTTGTTATGGCAGTCCGCAAACCCTGGCACAGAGATTATAACACTTTAGATCAACACCCCCCTGCCTTCTTTGCAAATAGGAGGAGTTAGTTACAGGGAAAACACATTGGTGAGTTCGTCTCTACTTCTCCTTTAAAATCCGTAACAATGGAGGGAGATGAAAGTCAGCATTAGCTTTAAGAAACACTTTAAACCTCAGTGCAAATATACACACTTAAACATTATATTTGCCTGTTGTCAATGACAAATTTCAGGCGGGTTGGTGCTTTTAATATTATAATAGAGTTAAAGGGGGGGATGAGTGCTCAACTTTAAAAACCAGCAGAGGCGAGACAGGTTTGTTTAGAATGGCTGTGACTCATTGAACTCACCCATTTCAACATTTTCTTCACGTGACTGGCATCCAGCAGACCCCACCCACTGAAACAGACAGTGTGTGGGCATCACACCACTTAGAACAAGCATAGACCAAAGGATGTCAATGTGGTCCCATTCAAAATGGCACACCCTGGGAGCTCCTACATTCTTTATGTAGACCTGCTGATGGGCGAGGGGCTGTGAGACCATTCAACTCCTGTACTTAACCCAGAGCATTGGCCAGCCAGGGAAACGGGGCTATCATACATCAGGTCCCTGAAAACACACAGCTAAAGCTGGCTGTGAACTTTCCACTTCTGGACTTCCAACTCTAGTGATCATGTCCCACACAGGTGGCTTCATACACCTCTGAGGCTTCCTGGTTATGAATCTAACTGTAAAAGCTTCTGGTTACTCTAGAAAATGACGCTAGAAACCCGCACCTTCTCCCTGTTTTGGAGAAGCATGCTCCATCTAGAGCAGATGGAGGTGGGGTCTGTTTTCTGGACCGCCCCCCTACGAAAAGCTGGTGTTTCTTTTCAGTTTGTCGTTGAGAAGTTGGCTAAGATGGAGCTCAAGAGGAGGCACAGACTGAGAACGGCTGATAAATGCTTTTTCTTCTTGTTCTTGATGAACTGAATGAAACTATTCCAAGACTATACATATTTTTAGTTGCATCTACTATATTATAACAAAATACTAACAAGTGGTATCTATCTTAGCTTATTTCATTCGATGACTTTTTTTTTATTCCTTGGAACCTTGAAAAGGAAGTATTACCAAAGCAAGGTGATGCATCAAGCTTCAGCCAACACTTTCCCTTTGATGTGTGACTTCTGAAGGCATAGAATGTCTACAAGGTTCTTTCAGCTGGACAATCCCAGCACCAGCTCCAGGGCCAGGATTCTGTTTCATCTGCTGAAAAGCAATGTTCTCAAACCTTCTCCACCTCAGAGATGTTAGGTTTGGGTCAACACCATGAATGGGTGCTCTGAGGAGGGGATGTCCTTTTCTTTAAATAAAGCCCGTGAGGGACCTATGCAGGGAAAGTGTTCTCCTCGGAGAATAGGACTTTGACTTTGAAGGGAATACTACATTCGCTCAGGAGAAAGGGCCGGTGCCTGGCAGCGAATGTTGATAGAGACAGACTGGAGACAGGAAGGCAGGTCCCTGGGAAACCATCCCTGGCCAAGACCTGGTCGGAGACCCCTATGTGACCAGTGGGACTACATTGTTTTTGGGTCTCTCTGCTTATTTCCAATTTGTTTTCCCTCATCATTCAAGTAAGTTTCCCCTTGGCTGTGTTATAGAGAAATAAGGAAGATAATTGTATTTTGTGCATATTTAGGAGGGACAGACAAAATATGGTTATTCTCATGAAGCATTCAAGTAAGAAAATCTGACCTAGAAATGGGTTTGATGTGTCTACCACACTCCTTTATCTGTGCTAGCTCCTGGTTTCACGGTTATTTTCTTTTTCACTGAGAAAACTAAGGCCAGAGATGTGTAAGAACTTGCCTGAGCTCATCCTGCTACTATCTGGAAGTGCTGAGATTTCAATCTACTTCTAGATTACTCTAGTGTCTGCATCATAGGTCTGGTTACCACCTCCACATCCCCCACGACCACCACAGCTACCACAGCCTCCACCACAACCACCACCACCACAGTCACGACCACCACAGCCTCTACCACAGCCTCCACCACCACAGCCTCCATCACCACAGCTTCCATCACCACCACCACCCCATTTCTTCTAGAAATGTCTTGGTTGTCATGCTGGAGGATTTTGTATGTTGTCTGATTGACGTTCACTGAAAAGGGTACAACATGCTGGTCAGCCCTTCTAGGTCCAGGCATCAGATTTGGTCGTATAAATATTCAGAAAAAAAACCACCCTCATTTTTACTAACTGAGATCATACCCATTGCAGTATGCAGCACACTTAGTCAGAATTAACTTTCTAAAAGGCAACTTTATAAGAATAAAACATTTACATTGAAGAACCATTCCCTCAGGGATAAGATAAATGTGCCGGAGAAAGGGAGTCACAGAAGTCCGCCCAGGAGACTAGAAACTGCTTGGAAACCTGATCAGAGATGGATTTCTCTGCTGGGAAATAGTTTTACAGGTGGAGGACTGTGGGGATGGTGCCGGATCCACTCAGTCAGTCCCCATGTTGGCAGAAGAACGCCTTGGGAAGAGTGCCAAGGAAGGAGGAAAATCACCAGAACTTGATCCAGGGGCCCTGGAAGACACTGGAACTTGGAGGACCTCAAGAACCCCTTGAGGCACGGCCACTGCTACTGATGCCACCAGTCTATCCTCGGTCCAGAGGAAGGCAAGATCCACTGGTGCCCATTCTCCCTCTGGTCGGGAACTAGAGAACTGAGGGAACCGTTTCCTTATGTCAGTGGTTAGTTTACACGGGAGAGAGAGAAACAGCAACAGAGAGATGTCAGTGAGAACCAAAGCAAGAAGACCAGCTGAGGGACAGGCAGCCAGGAACCACGCCCCCAGAGGCCAGCCTCTGTCAGAGCACGGCAAGGACAAAGAAGAGACCTGAGGGGCCAGCCCTACAAGGTGGTCACAGCAGCCAGACTTGGGCAGAGCCTCAGCAAGCAGTACCCCAGCTCTCCCACCCGCTTGCTGGCCTATATCCTCCAGGCACATTTCCCGTTGGGTACAGAAGAGGAAGGCAGACGGGAAGCCAGTATGGCACAGGGAATCCATTAATGATGGCTTGGTTTGGGTCCAAGAGCTGGCCTCCGCTTTGACCTGTAGCTAGAATGCACACATCGCAAGGAGCCGGCTGGACAAGGGATGGGCCCTCTCTGATTAAACTGCGTACATTTCAACACATTCTCATGTGTTGATAGAAATTCCTGTGGGCACGAAAGACTCCAAGCCAGGCTGTGAGCATGTGATCCTCAAAGGCAGGCAGGAAGGACAGATAAGGGCAGAAGCCTCCAGCATTTTCTTGGCTGTCTCCCCTGAAGGCTTCCCTCAGGATTAACTGTAATTGGTTTTTGTTTGTTTTAGGGAAGGGCCTTCTCTTTCAGCTGCTTTTTTATTATGTTTCTATTACCAGTGAAAGGGGAAAACAGCGAGGAAAAAAATATTCCTTTTGGCATCTGAGCCAATTCAGAAACACTAATCAGGTGATGAAAAATAGGAATTTAGCTTCCATTACAAGGTGCACAATAACCCCCAAGTAGATATAATGAGGTCGATGAGGCCTTGTAATAGGCCTCACGAAAAATCATATTCAGACGCCTTTGAAAACAGGGTGATTCTTTTAGTCAAGTATTTGCTCACAGAAGCCTTTTGCAAGGCACAACATCTTAAGCCAAGAGACAAGAATAACAAGCTAGAATGAGGACGCGGAGCTCAGAACCGACGCTGGCAATCCAGGGCAGTAAAAAGTCACGGCAGTCACATCCAACAGGACCCTGAGATTTAATGAAGGCCTATGGTGTGCAGAGCAGTGTGAAAGGCTAAACTGGGGATTCGGAGGGAGAAAGCGCCTGATTTAAATGAGCTCTTGAGTTTTCTACGGGTTCACCAGTTAGCAAGTCCATCTGAGTCCACAAATAAATGCTACAGCCAGCGCCATGGCTTTCAAATCCCATCACTTTTCCTATTTCTGGTGAGCAAGAGCAAAGAACATTCAATCGCTTAGTGAAATGCTTTCTTAGTGAAAATGTTATAAAATGTTAATGCCCCCTGTTTTGATGTTTTGAAACAATGCAGCTAAGCCTTTGAAATGTTTGCATCATCCTCATCATTACCACAATGTCACCATTCTGGGGCTGGACAGATGAAATCCGATTCAGGACTGAGATGCATAGGCAGATTCCATGGCTCTGAAATAACTAAGCTTTCCCATTCGTGAAATCATGGGAACACCATCCCTAGGCTCCTCTGGCTTCTGTCTGAGGCCCTTCTTCTTCTGAGACTTTCCTAGTTCAAAACTGGCCTACAGAGAAATGCTTCCAAGGAGCCTGGAAGGCTGAGTAAAACAAAAATAACTTCTTCTGGGCGCACCAGAGAACTGAGGCTGCGGTCTACATTGCCAGCCTGGGATCTGCAGGTATAGACAGGCATTCCCACCTGGGCTGAGGTCAGCTGACCTGCAGCAGACGCAGCACAGGGATAGGAGCCCTTGAACCTGGCTCCTGCTGAACTGCTGGAGGCCAAATGTGGACCAGCTTTCATAGGGACCTCTGGTGGTGGGCAGAAGTCTTTGGTGGATCCCCGTGGCTTTGTGTTTTGCTTATTTTAACCCTTGCAGGCTCTCATGGTTGTGGCTCAGGAAAGGAGGGATTGAGTATATTGTGAAATACACTGAGAGCATTCTCCAAAGCAAAGGCCCGCTCCCTGGGAAGACTCTGTGGAGCCTGACCCCACCTAGAGGTGGAGACTTAGCATCCGCCATCCTGTGTTAATTGAGAGGGAGAAGAGGAGCTGAGGGACAGTTGTGGGGGTTCATGAAGTCTCACCCCTAGCTGAGAAGCTATTGGCAACTGATTGGAGGGAGAGCAAGCTCTCTTCAGGAACATAGCACCAGAGAGGCTGCCCATACCCCCCAGTAGATAGTCCTACTCCTGCACTTACTGATAGTTGTAAATGGACTTGGTGGGGAGAGAAATGGGGAGTTAGGAAAGAAAAGTAGTAGGGGGATGGAGGAGGAGTTGGGAGTAAGTAGGGGTAGATTTGATCAAAACACAATATATATGTGAATAAAATTCTCAATAATAATAATGTTTAAAAGGAGGGTTCCAGACTCTAGAATCTGGAGGTTTAAGAAAAGTATATAAAACAAAAGCATCGACAACAAAAATCAGTTGTGAAAGTCACAGGCCAGGGACACAAGCCACCTACTAACAGGGCTCTTATCATCCCGCTCACACCTCTCCAGTACTAACATAAAAACAGCAGAGCTAGTGGAAAGATTCTTGTTCTTTCTTTTATTTATTTACTTTTTTATGTGTATAAATGCTTACCTGTACATATGTCTATGTATTATGCATGTGCCTGGTGCCCCCAGAAGAGGGCATTAGATTCCCCTAGAACTGGAATTACAGAGGGTGGTGAGCTGTCATGCTTTGGTTTTGGGAAGTGAACCTGGGTCCTCTGCAACAGCAGCCAGTACTCTTAACTCTGAGATCTCTCTCCAGCCCCCGATTCTAACTCTTTTTAAGGAGACTTTTGATCTCTAATACTATAGCAAACATCAAGAACCAGCCATCTCCTAGACAGACAAGCAGAAAACTTTAGGCTAAAGGCCTATGAGGTGGTATGAATGAGAATGCCCCCACAGATTCACATGTTTAAATGCTTGGTCCCCCGTTAGTAGAACTGTTTGGGAAGGATTAATAGGTGTGGCCTTCTTGGAGGAGGTGTGTATTAGTTATGGTTTCTATTGCTGCAGTGAAACACCATGATCAAAAAGCAAGTTGGAGAGGAAAGGGTTTATTTGGCTTACACGTTCACATTTCCCATTGCTGTTTAATCACCAAAGGATGTCAGGACAGAATCTCTCTCTCTCCCTCTCCCTCCTTCTTTCTCTCTCTCTCTCTCTCTCTCTCTCTCTCTCTCTCTCTCTCTCTCTCTCTCTGCCTGCTGCCTATGGATCAGGATGTAAAGCTCTCAACTACTGCCCTAGCACCATACCCGTCTACTTCCCACCATGATGATAATGGACTAACCTCTGAAACTGTAAGCAAGCCCCCCCTTAAATGCTTTCTTTCATAAGAGTTGCTTGGCCATGTTCACAGCAATAGAACAGTAGCTAAGACTGCCTATTTACCTCCATTCTTATTACAGATCCCATCATATCTGGCTTTCAATAATAAAAATCACAAGGCATGATAAATAAGAGAAACTTCAGTCTGAAGCACAAACCAAGAGCTGGAATAAAATGTAGATGTAACACAGATTTTTGAATGGTCAGACTGGACATTTAAATTAGTAATGTAAGTTAACTATGGAATATTAGTCTATTGATAGCACTAATGAAATTATATGCCAAATACAAAAATGCATCGGGTAACATAAACCAGAGACATAGAAATGCTAAGAAAAAAAAATCAAGTAAAACTCTACATATCAAACTCTAACAGGAAGAAGGACATTAACATTCTCAGCATTAGAATGTACACACTAGAGAAAGGTTCTGTGATCCTGAACACAGGTCAACAGACACATTTCCAACTGAAAGGCAAAGAGAAAAGGATACTGTCCTGTGTCCAAACCCAGAATATCTAAGAATGCTGAGACAATTTCAAAGGTAAAACACACATGTGATTAAAAACGCACATGTACTTGCAATACCGCAAGAAAAAAGTAAAGAGAATAAATTCTTTAGTGGTTCAGATTCTCTCAAAAATTAATGTCAGACACCAACCTATAGATCCGGGAAGCTCACAGAACACCAAGCAGAATAAATAAAAACAAACAAGAGGCAACAAAACAAAAATCCTGCCCAGGTGCACATCAGATGCACACTCTAAGAAATCTAATACAGAGCAGGTGAGATGGCCCAGTGGAAAGTACTTGCTATGCGAGCTTGATGACCTGAGTTTGGTCCTCAGAGCCCACATAAAGGTGAAGGTGTCCTCCGACCTCCACACGTACACCATGACATGTGTTCACCTCTAAGTATCTCTCTCTCTCTCTCTCTCTCTCTCTCTCTCTCTCACACACACACACACACACACACACACACACACACACACACACACACACACACATACACACACACATATACACACAATAACACACAGAGAGAAAAGGAAGGAAAATATCAGCTTTCTAAGACAAATAAATCCCAAAGGAATTAACTGGCTGTGGCCCTGCTCTGCAAGAAAGAAAATGTTTAGTTTGAGAGTTACCAGTCAAAACAGTTCCTTTGGGCCCAACAGTGTGTGTGTGTGTGTGTGTGTGTGTGTGTGTGTGTGTGTGTGTGTGTGCCATTTTGTTTTGTCTTCTCTTTTCCTAAAAATCAGCCCAGATTTTCTTATAAAAGGTATCTCAATGTATTCCTATTAGATCTGCACTTTGAGTAAGAGGAGATGAGATGTACGTCAATCAACCAACCACAATATTCCACAAATACCACTGTCCTGCCTTCTCTACCCTCACAACTGTAATTTTTATGGAAATCTAAGTTCTGTGAAAGATTACTAAAACCTCTTCCCTCCCATCATACAAATCTAAGCCTGGCCTCCACCACCCTGACTTCTATTCTGAGAAATCCTAACAATGAAGTTCAAATCTGGGAATAGTGTGCTCTGTACTCTTAGGAAACAGAGACCATGATTGAGATTCATATCAGTGTTCAGTGTGTTCATGGATGGATACTTATTAGTGGTAAGTCTAGGGACATTATTTGCCCCATTAAAGTCTCTAATTGAAATCTGGGTGTGGTAAGATATGGAAAGTTTTAGCATTTATTTGGCATTTTAAAATACACCAGGCACATAAAGTGAATATGGAAAAGACATGATTGAAGCTCTACCCATTCTGAATCCAGGCTCCAGGCTCCTGCTCAGTGTTTCCAAGGCTGCAAGTGATTTGCATAACATGTTTTAGAAAATCTAATTGTGCTGAAATGCTAATTATCATACACAAACTAATATGGAAATATATATGATCTCCCCTATTCTCCTACACAAATGATATACACATTGGCCTCAATTTTGTGTTTATCACTTATGAAGAATCTTCAAGAATTTCCATATCAGATCATAAAGAGTTAGCTCATCTAGCTTTGCACTTCTGTGCATTTTTTTCATAGCTGTATGGCAGCCATTGCCCGGACATGGCACGATTTGCTGAACGATCTTCTATTGACGGACATTTAGCTTGCTCCCCTGAGTTCGGTGCACATGTAATAAAAGATAAAGCCAATGAGAAATTATGGGACATTCTGTTATCTCCGTGCTCCTCAAAACCCATCATTCTACTGTGCGGAAAAATATAGTTTAAAAAAAGGACACAGCAATAGTGATGACTATATTATATGACTTTTTACAAGGAGAACAATACAGCTGTAGCCAACAGACTTGCGGCAAATCCTTCAGACATTTTGCACAGACTTTGTTATAACAATTTTCCAAAATTCTACTTCACTGCACACTTTGAATGCAAAGAAAAGCAGAGACAAGACACTGGAAATGAGAGTACATGTTATTTTTCTGGTATTTTAGTGCATTTTTTTCATAGCCCATGGAACATCTGCTAAAATATAGTGGATGGCCTTCGTGACTGAAATGTTCTCATGATACTAGCTGTAGGGGCAGTCTATGTAGAAGACACTAGAAAAGGCCAGAATAATTTTGGCCCAAAATATAAAATATTTTAGGGTTGATTGGGAAATGGTCTTTTTAATTCATGAATTATTACTAAGTACTACCTGTCAGTAGCACAAGACTACACAAGGAAACAAAACCATGGTGATATTATCTATGAACTCAAGAATTACACAGTTCAGTGCATTAGCCACTGGCCCTATGTAGGCATTTACGTTTATACTTATTAAAATGTAAAAATTCAGTCCCTAAGCTGAAGTTCATGAGCTACATGCCAAGTGCCAGTATCAATGCCATAGAGTTCTTTTGTCTAGAAACTGTGATGATGGCCTTAGAAGTCGGCCTGTCTCCATCTTTCCATATTCCCCATCATTCTCAAGTCCATAGCTAGAACATACTACAAAAAACCACGGATCAGGTGATGTTACTCTGAGAAATCCAATGCTCCGAGTGCCTCTTCCTACTACTCATAGTGCAAGCTGAGCTCTCTAGTTGGAGTCATCTAGCTCCTGGCCGCTCTCTGGTCTCCTGTGTTCTCTAGTCTCTCCTGCCCTGTCACTGCCCTCTCTCCCTTCTACCTAGACACTGTTCCAAGATGGCCGCTGACTCACACCCCGTTCAAGCCTTTGTTTAAACACACCTTGCCAGAGAGGATACTCTGCCCATCCTGGAGGATATAGTGTGTCCATCCCTGCGGAAATCAGCATTCTGCTCCTCTTGCTATACAGCACCTTACACTTTCGACACATGGTTTATCACTTCCTGTCTGTGCTCTCCACTGAAACACTAGCTTTGTAAACATCATCATGCTCACCCTTTTGTCCCCCAACTCTTGGCATACAGAACGACTCGATACATCATTGTTGATGAATGGGCAGTTTTCTTCATTAATGAATTAAAGTCTCTTAGTAGATTTCATTTATTCCTGACCAAAATCTGGTCACACAAAGAGTGACCAAAAAGGCAATTTACATGTTCCGGTAAGTGAAGGAATGTTGGGAGGAAAATTGCAGCTGTTTCCACTGAGTTGTGATTGGTCAGAATCTTACGGCAGTGGGGGGTAGGGTGGGGGTCGGGGGTGGGTGGGAGTGTTAAGTTAATGCTTTACAAAGCACACAGGGATCTCATTATAGTGCAGATTTTGGCTTTGCTGATCTGGGGTATGATCTGAAATTCTCTACTTCTGCCTAAAGGTATTGAAACCACTGGTATGTGGATATCAACTTGAGCATTGGAGGATTCAGTGAGTGCCAATTGCAGTCTGCACATCTATAACACAACTCTTCACTAAGATGCATGTTTCCTGAAGGTTGGGCCAAGGTAACATAATCATGAGGTTATCACACTAGCAATATTTAAACTACTGAAATAAACTTAGATAGCTCCGTCAAAGGAATCATTTCCCAACCATTTTTTTTTTTTTTTGGTGATTTGTTTTGGGTACTCAAATACTTTATATGAAAACCACATACTAGTAATTTAGTAAAGAAAATGCATGCTTATTTTGGGTAATGTACTTAATATTAACAAATAAAGGGCTTTATAACTTCTAAATTACAAATAACTAATTTCAACTCAAATCATTGTGTAAACATAAGGATTCCAAGAATAGTTAAAACACAACCTAATCTTTACCTTACTACCATCTGTGCTGGCTAGTTTATGTTAACCTGACACAAGCTATAGTCTTCTGAGGGGAGAGAGCTTCAACTGAACAGAAATGCCTCTTTAAGACTGAGCTGTAGGCAAGCCTGTAGACCCTTGTGTTAACTAGTGATGGATGGGAGAGGGACCAGCCTATGGTGAGCGGTACCACCCTGGGCAGGTGGTCCTGAGTTCTAGAGGAAGGCAGGCTGAGCAAGCCATGAGGAACAACCCAGTAAGCAGCAGTCCTCCATGGCCTCTGCATCAGCTCTGGCCTCAAGGTTCCAACCTAGTTTCAGTTCCAAATAAACCCTTTCCACTCCAAGTTGCTCTAGTTCGTGGTGTTTCACCATAATAATAGTAACTCTAACTACAACAACATCCTAAAGGAAGACAGAAAAAATAATCATATTCCATATTTATAAAACCAGTACTTGAAAATGGAGGGAAATGTTTACAAAGTGAATCTAAATTTCCATATTATATAGTACTCTCAAAATTCGGGGGTATACAGGTTATAGTCTTAGTCTAGCTAGTTAAGGTAGGGTGGAGACGTATTCATGGATAACAAAAATATCAGAATCTTTAAAAGGGCCACAGAGAGACAGACTGAGGGATGATAGAGCCAAAGGCAAGGCCTAACTACACCCCTTGACTGAATCTTTCCCAGAGCAGACAGTGGACTCTGAAAACCTGTACACTCGTGCTGAAGAAAATGAATTCTGCCAAGGATGACAAGAGCTTGGGCCGCACACTGGAGCCTGAATTGTTATCAGGGAGGCTGAAATTCTCAAGTTAGCATTCCCTCCCCGGCAACAGAGCAGGAGGAGTGATTACCAACCTGTAGGTTCAAAAACTCAGTAGAGAGAACAGAGTTACAGATACCACAAACATCGACATGTGTACAATATGTAACCAAGATGGCAGCCATCTTAGATACCCTCAAAGAAAGTTAAAATTCACAGCTTACAAAATTTTGAAAATATCTTCATAAACCCCCTGGGCATAGACGAGTCCTTAAAATCATGCAACATAATGATACACAATAACACCCTATATATAACAACATATGATGATATCATAGTCTGTCATTTTAATTTGACTCCAAATGTGAAAATGTCAACTTCATGCATATTTTAGAACATCAGCAGAGCTGTGCTAAGCTTAACCCAGAAGAATTCAAAGAGGACTATTCTGGTAAATGATGCTAAGCTTGGGTTATAATCCTAGGTCTGGGTAACAAAATTCTTAAAAATAAAATTGGTCCGATTGGGACACACAATGAAATGATCTGAGAAGCTACAGAAATTAAACTAGCTACAGGTGATTTTTCTCATCCTTGGTGCCCTGAAGTTTTATAATCAATGAACTAGATGAGAGAGTTGAGAGAACCATTGGAGAAAAGGGCATGCGTTCCTGTTCTTTTGTTTGTTTGTTTGTTTGTTTGTTTGTTTGTTCTGTGGGCTCTCTGCTCCGCCCCCCCCTACCGGCTAAGTCTGCCGAGGACCCCTTTGTATCTCCCCCAGCTCTACTCCTGCACACACTTTATTGCTTGCACCACAGTTATTTATATGTTTATTTTGTTAAATACTAAATGAATTCCTTAAAATCAAAACCCATGTCTTTCTTGTCTTGGAGGCCCCATGGTGCTGTATGTAGATTGTTCATTAAATATTTACCGGAATAACATGGAGAAATCTCCGAGGAGTGTTTGAACCTGACAGAGGAATGAAAAGAAAGGAAGAATTTTCCTCCTTTCACGTCTGACATTCCAGTTCCACTTTTCATCGTCAGATAAGGAGAGCCCAAGTCTACTGGATGACAGCGTTTGACCTGTGACTGACTGTTCCTGCTTCCTCCCAAGACAAAATTCTCTCCAATCAAATCTGCAACAAGGTATTATGCACTGGGAATAAGAAACATTGATTTCAAGGCAAAACCTTTGTATTCCCTTTAGATTGAAGAAAAGTCTAGAAAATAGATGGTCCTCGGGCCTGGAAGCTACCCTTTTTCATCATCTTTTGCTTATGTTTTCCTTTGATAAGAACAAGATCAGTTTTGAGTTTTTACTTTTTTGCTGAAATTTTGGGGGGGGACAGTTTCAAGACCATCATAAAAATGACACTTTAAGATGCAACATCCAAAATTCTGCTTATAATTTCATGGATTCACAGACTTCTGGAAGTCCCTACACAGACCCTAAACCTGAACAAACATATTTTTAACTCTCCAGAAACCGACTGTTAAATAAGACCCAACAGAAATGGACAGATACGTTCACTAAAAGCCATAAACCAAGATATCCAGGCAATGCTCTTCACAGCAGCCTACTGCCCGCAGAAGATGTGACATGTCCCCACACTGGAATGCTAAAACAGTTTACAGCTGCACACCCATGCAGCCTAAATCCCACACACAATGCTCAGTGGAAGAGTGGATATGAGGCAAGTGACAGATGGTTTTCATTGACACAAATCACTGGTCTCTTAGAAGACAGGACAGCGGGGAGATGCTGGCAGGGAACGGGATGGGCTGGGCTTCAGCAGTTACAACTCTGTTCTGCTTCCTGTTCTGGACAGTGTTAACATGAAAAAAAATTTTTTTGAAATGGTATTGACCTAACTGATGTGTGTGCTCTTTCTACGAATATGTTATGTTTTAATAAGGAGTTTGAAAGAAAAAGTCTGCCTTACAACAAGAAATCAACTTCATCTCCTCATAAAAACAAGTTCAGAAAGTATGTACTTAGCACCCATTATACAGGTGAGAGACACTCTAAAGGGGATGCTAGGGTTTTAGATTTCATACACAGCAGTCCCTGTGACCCTGAGGGTAACAGCTGGTCTACAGAATGGCAGGCAATAGTCTGGGACTTAATTTTCCTTTGAAGAGTAGCTTGAAGGAGAAGAGAATGCATACATGCTTCCATCCATGAAAAGCATTCTTCTCTATGATACCATCAGCAAGCTCCAGGGCAGGTGGTACAGGACACTAGGCTAGAGACTGAGCCTAGCAGACCACACAGCATTTTCAGAAATATTTTTTCACGTGTTGCTTCTGGAGACAGTTAAAAGTGCTCATTGAAGATGTTAAGTACCTCTTGCTGAAGACACAAATACTACTCTCAAGGACATGAAAAACGAAGCAAAGGGTCAAAAGTCAGCACGCAACTGAAAGTTCTACAACTTTATTGTTTCACTGGCTATATTGGGCTAAACATACATTTTCTAGTGGACCACAGTGTTATTTTATTCATTCATATAGTTCTTTGCAAATAGCATCTGACCGCATTCTTCCCAGATTCACATTTAAGAAACCCAGTGATTTGACTCTTGAGAGAGAGACAAATTTTGTCCCCAGGCTTCTGAGGACAAAAGTGGAATCTGCCGTAAGTCTTCAGATAACGTACTATATTTGAAATAAATGGGCCACATTTAATGTTACATACTGTGGAAACTCTGCGGTGTGTTCTCTAGTAAGTCATGAGCAGGATGGAAATGCACTCACAGTTATAGTGATCATTCTGCACCTGTCACCACTTAGTGGCATTGATGAAATACATGTGGGGCTTCCAAGGTCAGAGGGCTGGGCAAAATATGATTATTCTTTTAGGATATGGATAGAGATCCTTTCAACTAGGCATGGGATTTGCTCTATTTTCTAGTAAGGTGTAATTATACTGTACATTAAAATACAGAATTCTTTCTTATAAAACACTAAATCATAAGCAATATCACATAGTATTGTTGCTTCTTTTTAATGAGAAATTTTATTAATTACATATGGGATAATTTAATAATTTCTTGCCATTGTACCTTAAACTTATATCTAGCTGAGCTCTATTTCACACACACAAGTCTCTTAAAGAGACAGGTTTGTGCTGGGGATGTGGAAAGGGAGGGTGACAGCTGGCCTGGTGCTCAAGGAAGCCTTCCTGAAGTGGGTGGGGTTCCAGCCGCCTTTAGTGTGAACAGGATTTGATGGGCCCAAAGGAAGCAGAATGGAGTTATGGCTTGAAACCAAAGTCACACAGGCAGGAGCTGAGGATATCAAGAGTTCCCAGGTCGGGCTGATGCACCACTGGGGTGGGACGAGGTGGGAGAAAGCTCTTGAAGACAGGATACACAAAGACACAGTAGATGTCAGTGCTGATGAGGGACACTAGAATGTTGGGTTGTGAATTACAGTAGAAGCTTACGCTTAAGTTTTAGCTTTTTCTATTATAAAATGATGCATGTTCTTTGGAAAGTATCTTAATCATACAAAGCAAAATATGATTATTACTTTAGGATCTGAATATTAATCTTTCTATCTATATATTCAGTTTGCTGTATTTTTAAATGAGGCATAACTCTCTAAATAAAATTTTATATTTCTCCCTTTTTACATAGCAAAAAGTCATAAAAATTTCACCTATTTCTCTAAATTCTTTTTAATGAGATATTTTATTAAATATATATGGCATAATCGAATGGTTTTCTTGTTATTGTACTTTTAAGTTGCTTTTTAACAATTTGATACTATAAACATGCTACAAGTTTAGGCTGAAAGTTCCCATCACCCACTCACAGGGGGCTACCCCCTCAGAAATCAGTGTTTAGACGTCCATGAATGCCATGGGTTTAGGTTCTGAGACACTGGCAAATTGGGATGCTTTCACAGAAGCCAACTTCAGATGGGCTGTTTCTTGTGGATGGACTATTAGATAAGTGGTGTAGCTTTGGCTTCTTAAATAGAGTCCTTTATTAATATTCATAAATATTAATAGGAACAAATTAGTCAATTAAGACAGAGATTTCCAGCAGGTAAACATAAATACATTCCCTAGCATGTCAATGCACCCTATCTAAAATGCCATCAGCAATTATTTTAATAGCCTTATAACTCCCAATTGGGAAAGGTAAAACAATTACTAAAAAGGAAATGGTACTCTTTGCCCTATACTTTGAGTTGAAAATAATGCACTCCATTGACTTTTGTACAGTCCTCTTCGTGGACCTGTATTTATCTGTATTGATTGTAAATTCTAAAAGAGGTTTTGTTTTTTTTTCCTGCCTAGAACAATCCAGAGAGCCAAAGGTACAATAAACACAACCTGGGGACAAACAGGAGAACACACAAACAACTGTGATAACCTGGGGACAAAGACAGGGCACACAAACAGATGACTGATAACCTTCAAGAGTCTGGAAGCTGAGAGCGGCGTACATTTGATCCATGTTATACAAAATTCCAGGAATAGTAAAGGCCTATTACTGTTTTCAAGAAACCTTTTAAACCTTTACAAAGCTCATCAAAACAGAAATGATCAAAGCCCTAAAAGCATACCATATAAAATATGAAAGCAGGCTGGGACAGCAGCGCACTGTGTAAAACACCAACTCCATTTCCGAACTGGCTCATAAACCAGGTAGGTGCCCTGCACACGGCCTTCGGTGATTTTCTTCTGAGCCATCAGGTTGCACCAGACAGACAGTGGTTTCAGTCACATATGCCATCTGAGTACTTCCAAGGCCAAAGAAATAAGAACTCAGATGTATTGGACTTTTAAAATTATTATTCTCCATATATTTTTCTTCCTTCCTCCTTCTATATTTTTCTAGTTTCTTGTAGTGTGCATAAAAAGAGAAAAAAAATCTCCAAAATTTAAAGCCTTGTTATTACTGGAGAAATAATAAGCTAAGAGAGGCATAAGCATACTTCAGAAACAAGGCTGCTTCAACCTCAGTGTTGCAGGGTTTTGTTTTGTTTTTTTAATCCAAAGTCATTTGAAAGACTTCAGAAATACTTGAAACATTTGCCAGTACAATGAGAAGGAATCAAATGTTATTATGCTCTTTTATTGACTAGAAACTTGAACTCTGTGGACATGATAGCCACAGATTTTCACAGCGTTTTGAGTGGGATGTGTTAATTGCCACAGTCCTTGATTAAAGCCTTCGGGCGGACTGGGGTTAAGCACTGTAGGAGTTGGTGAGGGATGGGCTCTTTTACCCGACAGCACCAAGGACCACATTCCCTCCCTTACCCAAAGCCTCAGATGCTGCACGGGGGTTTTATAGCCATGAAACCAGAGTGGGAAGGCAGTCACGATCTGCTGAGTGATACAGGTCTCTCTGGGCATGTGCCCCAGGGTTCTGAGCCTCACCATCTTGTCTTGTTTCTCACTCCATCTAACTTTGGGAACACTGCAAATCTATGTTTTGTGCAGCTTAAAATTTTTTAAATGGTAGGCTTCATTTTAAAGCAAATCTCTGCCAAATAAAGACACAACTATTCATACACCATTGTCTTACCACTTAAACCTAAAACGATTGCCAGGAACTGAATGAGTTTCATTCTTTTCCATGGTGTGGTTCCCTCCAGAAGGCAGGATGGCCGCAGGAGCATACTTCACCAGCTCAGGAAGGAAGGGGAGGGGAGCGGGCTCAGATGTTCACACATTTCCTCTAGAAGGGAGGGAACCTTCTCTGTGTGATTTAATCTTTTATGAAACATTCTTACTTCAAAACTTTGCAAGTCAAATGTCTCTGGTAATTTATGGTGCCTGAAAACACTATAAAGAACTGTTTTTGTTTTTCTTTGATTATTTGGCAATATCATTTCTGTTTTTACTCAAGTAGCCATTTCGAGAGGCGTTTCTCTCTGGTTACCATTAGGAGTGTGATGCTGTGAACCTGTGATGCCACCATATTGTTGAAGGAGTGTGTGGGCATCTTTCCGAGGATACCTAGCAGAGGAAATGCCAAGACACACAGTTTCCAAAAGAACTGTTTCCAGGCATGGGCCAGCATGTGGGTTCTTTTCCCAACCACACACACAACTATTCTCAGGTTATAAAAGCAGACGTGCACACAAACAAAGACTGGGGTGAAACCCAAGCTCTTCAGTCTTCCTGTCTGATGCAGGGTGGTTGGAGAAGGGAAACCATTCCATTCTTTATAGCTTACCAGAAAGAACCCTTACAAGCAAAGCAAAATAATGGAAGTGGGGGATGGAGAAGGAGAAGGCATAAAGTCTGTGGATTTACCCAGAAGATGCTACTCAGGAGTCGCGAGAGTGCAAGAACAATTATTTATTAATTTCTAGATGCTAGTACTTCAAGCCAATATCTGAATACCAACAGCAATACCTGGATGAAGGGACTCTCATTAGTCCCATTTCACAGATGAAGAAACCAAGGCAAAGGAAGGCTAAGTCCCCTTCGATCACCCTTCTGGTGTTTGGGTTACTTATGCTGCCTTCCTGTATCAGCTTAGAGTTCTCAATAGCAACAACACGTCTAGGACCCAGACACTCATTTCTTTTTTTCTTTCCTTTTCTTTTCTTTTTTCTTTTTTTTTCTTTTTTTTCAAGATGGGGATTCTCTGTGCAGTTTTGGTGCCTGTCCTGGATCTTGCTCTGTAGACCAGGCTGGACTTGAACTCACAGAGAGAGATTCACCTGCCTCTGCCTCCTGAGTGCTGAGTGCTGGGATTAAAGGTGTGTGCCACCACCACCCGGCTCCAGACACTCATTTCTAATAGCACCTTTGAGTTAAAGGAAAAAATGAATTACTTGGCAAAATGATTAATTATAATGCTGGATAAGGGAATGGAGGAGAAGTATTTAGTTAGAGCAGAAGATGGCACTCAAAAACAAAAGAAAACACAAAGAAACAGTCATGGAACAGTGAGAGCTAGGCTAGAACAATGTAAGAACCAAGTTCGGCCAAGTAGTGCTGGACTACAGCCTAAAGTCTAACACGGATGCCCAAGAGTACATAGTGAGATATAAAGACACTGAATTAGTAAGTCATCATGGAAAAGAGACAAATCTCCCACGAGAAGGAATTCTAAATACTCATGCTGCTATTGTGCCATCAAGGCCTGGGGACACAGTTCATGTTCCTTTAAAAGCACATCAGGGGTTGTGCACAATGATACCTTTCCGCAATTGTATGCAAAGGGGGGTCAGGTAGGGACAGTGACCTCATGGAAGAGAAACTTGGCAATTACACCTTAACCAGGTAAGCAAGGTCAACAGCAATAGTGGTTGGTCATACTGACAGGGCATATTTTTATATGATTGGATAAAAATGCATAAAAATGGTCCACCTCTGCGTTTCCTCCCTGGAGCCCAGAACGTGAGTCTACTTTGAGAAAAAGACCAGATGAATCCCAATTGGGGGGAATATGCTACAAAATGGCTGACAGCACCCTATGAAACAGTCAAAAGTCATCAAAACAAAGGTCTAAGGAACAGGCAAAGGTCGCCCAAAGAGGTGACAGCTAAGTGCAGCATGCTGTCTTAGATGGGCTCCTGGAAAAGAGACGGACATTCAGTTAACCTGAAGGAAAACTGGGTAGACCGTGGGCTGGAGAACCACAGTCCACACTAGCATCCTCAAATGGTCTGAAGGAAGAACGTTCCATCCCAGGAAACCCCCCTTAGGGATGAGGAGGAAGTAAAGGCACTCCCGAGGAAGGACAGCGTGGGATACCCTGCAGACAGCACACCTTCCAAAAGTTCTAGATGAGGTTCTCAGACAGACAGAGTGACACCAGAAACTGAAACCATCAGGGACAAAGAAAGAACTGCAGTAAAGTCACCAAAAATCACTCTAGAAATGGGGAGAGGATGATGTAAAAACTCACTTTGACAAGATACGTAGATAAAATGTGAAAGTGTAAAAAAAATGCTAACCACAGAGGAAATTCCTCCTGCTGCATGGTTCAGTCAATATAAACTACTTTAAAGGTCTTTCTAAAAGCTTAATTGAAAAAGATGGGTAAGAAACCATATATAGTGCGAAATATATATATATATATCTATATATATCTGTTTGTGCATAGATGTGTGGCGTGTGTGTGTATGGTATATATGTGGTATGTGTGCAAGTGTGTGAGGCTGTGCATACTGTGTGATGGCCAGAGGGTAACTGGTGTTCTGCTCCCTCTCCTCTGTTTCCTTGACACAGGATCTCTCACTTAACCTGGAGCTAGGCTGGTGGCCAGGAAGTTTCAACCATCCTCCAGTCTCCACCTTCTACAGCACTGAGGTTACATGTGTGTATGGTCATGCTCACCTTCTTTTTGTGTTTGTTTGTTGTTTTTTGTTTTGTTTTGTTTTTTTTCCAAGACAGGGTTTCTCTGTGTAGCTTTGGAGCCTGTCCTGGAACTCACTCTGTAAACCAGGCTGGCCTTGAACTCACTGAGATCCGTCTGTCTCTGCCTCCTGAGTGCTGGGATTAAAGGCATGCACCACCACCATCACCCTGTGGTCACACTCAGCCTCTTATGTGAGCCCTGGAGATTTGAACTCAAGTCCTCATGCTTGTGTGCAAAAGTGCTGAGCCATCGCCCCAGCTCTCTCTCTCTCTGTCTCTCTCTGTCTCTGTCTCTGTCTCTCTGTCTCTCTCTCTCTCTCTCTCTCTCTCTCTGTGTGTGTGTGTGTGTGTGTGTGTGTGTGTGTGTGTGTGTGTGGTGTGTACTAGGTGGTGGCATTCATAAGAGTTTGTAAAAATAGTTTTGGGTTTCCCAATAAGCAACAGAAACTGTCACATTTATGGTCAGGAAAACATTATATTGCAAAACCCACCATCTTGCTACACTTCACTTTAGGCTCTTGGCAGAAACACTTCCTTTAGGCACAGACTCCAGACTCCAGTGGCTTCCTCTGAATGTAAATTTGGCTCCCAGACTTCAGTGACTTAAAATCAAACAGATAAAAAAGAATTCCTTGAAAATTCTACAAAAAGTGGGACAGCTTATGCTCTACACTGTTTCAGCATCCAACTTACTCAAAAGACTTAACAAGATCAACCCTCTTAGGCTCCACATCCCACGTGTTCAGAAGACAGCGGGAAAGACATGGTGATTCTGACTGTGTGGAACACATGGGATTTCTGAGCACAAAGCTTCCTGCAATCAAGGCCATTACAGAATGTCATGACAACATTATTCTCCCTAGTGCTTCTGTCCCATTTCTCCATAAGCAAGGAAAGAAGACTGCCCACAAATGAGATATTGATTGCATTATGATGTTCTGAGTACCTCAGACCAAGAGGACCGGAATCGTAGCTGGCAGCTGCGTGCACATTGTCGGGAATAAGAGACAGGCAACGATTATTTCTCCGCTTTCCCCTTTCCTATCTCCAGAGCAGAAACCACAGTAGAACTGTACTCACATTAGTTGGCTCAGAGTTTTGGCAGAAGGGTCACATGACCCACCCTAACTCAATCAAGGTGTTTGCGTAAGATTTCCTCGTAGTAGATGCTAGGGAATAACCAAGAACTCATGGGGACTCTATTTCCAAGACTTCCAAAGCAGCAGGAAGCAGAGCACTGAGCTCCTGTTAGCCCAAGGCCAGCTCCTATGCGCTCATCCTGCAGACCCGGCAGACAGCGTCAGCTTCTACTCTTGATTGCAAAAGGTGGCTTTGTGTGGACTTCTGTCGCCCGTCCCTGCAAAGTCTGAGCTATAGAGTATAGAAGTTTCGTAGCTGCAGGCTGGTGTCATGTGTTGAGAGGCGATTAACCAAACATTCTTCAGAGGTCCTCAGTTTTTGGGGAGGAGGAATGTGTGGTGTGTATCTGGCTCTTTGGCATGTTTCTACTCTACCGTCCCTGGATATAATTGTGCGTTCACCTGTCTCTCTTTCCCTCATCTGTAAAGTCAGGAGTTTATTTTACTGCACTTTGAGGCCCCAGACCAAAGCACAGAGCCTGTACAGCATACAGTAGGTGCTTATTAAATGCTAGTTGATTTCAAAATAAACTATGGTCATTTTTCTTATGATTCCAGCATTACCTCACTCCTTGAAACTTTATTAATTGGAAATTTGTAAGCAGGCTAGAAAATTAATTTATTCAAGAAAAAAGTGGTTATTAACTCATGTAGTAGTGTAAGAGACTGTAAAGAGAATGAGGAAACTAATTAAGAAAATAAATTGTTTCAAGCAGGCCATAACCATTTAGTATCACCAATTCATATAGAAATAATTTGTGGGCTCCGTTTCAAATAATAGTCCTCTACCTATTCATTAAATAAGGTCCCTGAGGATGTTTATTAAGTAACACTTTGTTAGGCTGGTTCATTTATTATTTGCACTTGAAATATTCCATAAGTCAGCCCCTTATTAATGGGAAAGGTAACACCGGCAGTTATACATGGTTTAACTCACAAACATAAATTCTCTTAAAATCTACAAAAATATAATAATGAGGAAACAAATCTAATAAACTTCTGGCTGATTTGTGTCTTATCCATTATTTAACTTCTTTGAGATATATTTCATCCCATTCATTTGCTGAGCAAATGCTTTTGGGTATAAACCCCTAGCATCTATCTTACCATGATCCAACATTTACTGCCGTTAACTATTAATTGGACCTAGGTAGGTCACTAAAGTCTAAATCACCCCACATTCCTGATACTGCCCTAAACCGTGACCTTGAACTTGGGTCCTGAAACCCATTTTCACCTCAACCTTCCCTTTCTCAGTCAATGATAAGGGCAGCCTTCCACCCATTCAAGCCAAAAGCCTGCGTGCGAGGCATTCGTACAGCTCTTTCCCTGACCTCACGTTTCATTCACCAAGTAATCCTCCAGAATCAATCTCTAAATCCACCGGATGCTGTGCCGTGCCAGCCACCTCTGCTGCGGCTGCAGGTTCCTCGACTCCAGCTCTCTACAAGCACCACCCTGATTTCCTAGGAGTCAAAGAATTTAGTCATGCTATTAAATTATTCTCATCCCCACCTGCTTAGTTATGTAACTGCGTTTCCTCAGTTCTTGCAAGGATAAAAACCAAAAAGAGCCAAGAATCACCAACACAAACAAACAAACAAAAAACTGACACCAAGCCCTGTTTCATACAAATATCTTAACTCTTTCATTTTGAAACAGTGCCTCATGTGGTCCAGGGCAGCCTTGAACTTGCTGTTTAACAGAGGGTGACTGAACTCCTGATCTTCCTGCCTTCACCTCTTAAGTACTAGGATTACAGGTGTACGCCACCCTGCTGGGATCCTAATTCATTTCTTAGTAAGTACCTCCAAGTCCCTCAGGAGTGAATTTCCAATAACAATGTATCTTAATGTTTAATAATAATAATAATAATGTATAAAATATTTACTCTGTGTCTATAGCTGTGCACAGGTACTGATGACCATTAATCCAGTCAAGAAGAAAAATTGCAATTAAAAACATTTGGTTATCAGAAAATTTAAAACACCAAGACTTAAGTTTCCGTGCCTGCTTGGAGATGCTGTGTGTAAGAGGGTGGTCCAGGAGACTTCCAGCTACAGCACACATCACAACCTGGAGCTTCTAGGTTTCCCCAGGACAACTAACACCTGGACAGTTCAGAGGCATGAAAAACAAACTTCCGGTTTAGAGCCGATGCTGTTACCACTGTGTTCGACCACTCAGCCTACATGTTAACACGGATACAAATATACCATCATCCAGCCTTGGATACAACCACATTACAGTAAGATCACGTTCTCAGAATGTGACTTGAGAAGAAAAAGAAACAACATTGTCATCCTAAAGAATTCTCCCAGTGTTTTTTAAATGGTAGCAGGTCACTTCTCGTAATGCTTAGCTCAGGGAGAACACAGTTAATTAAGTATTCTGTAAAGACCCACTGATCAACAGACTTGGTTCTTGGGAGGCAGTGCTTGTCTGACTTAAGGGATTGGAGCTACACGTCTTTCTATGGACTCTCAAGCTAGGCTGCATTCAGCAAAGTCGACGAACATCACTAACATGATATAATAGAACTGTATCCATTCACATATGCACCGATGGATGGGCAGATATCTTGTCAGTTTGTATTAATTTGAGTGTTCTCAAGCCCTAGGAGTCTTAGAAAACAACATTTACTATTAATATTTTCTCTCAAACATTTTGTTCTGTATGACTCAAACTTCAAGGTTAGGCATGCTGGAAACACTGGGATGACCACCAGAGGGAGCCCGAGTGTTTTTCTAAGTACATAAAATACCAAAAAAAAAAAAAAAAAAAAAAAAAAAAGAGAGAGAGAGAGAAAGCTTACAAAACATGAAGCTGGACAGGAGAGGGGAGAGGGGCTGTAGTCGTTTGAAAGACTGTCTTATTGTCTGGCAGGTGCATCTTGCATTTATGCTACAAATCCCCTCACTCAGCAGCGGTCTATCTCAACGCTTTGACACAAAAAACAGTGATTAGCCAATCATTATCTATTTTAAAAATCCACATACCCTAAAACTAGAAGGTCCAGGGGGAAGTGCTGTGATGGCGTCCACAGTTCTCCGCCGCGCCTCGGGGAAGCCTTCGGCAGTTTTTCTTAACATTCCTGCTTTCCTCCGCTATTCTGGTTCATCTTTGTGGTTAACTTTGGGGGAAGGTTTGGGTGTGGCTTCCTCACTTTGTTTGGGATCGGGCTATCAAATTACAGCACTTGGTGTGACTTGGGATTTTTTTTTTCCCTTCTCCTGTCTGAGCCAAATGATGAGGGCATTAAAAAGAATGATTTTCCACTTGTCATCCTGAAGTCCTCCTAGAATGGAAAACTGGACCGAGTTCTAAACAGGATGACAGAGGACCTCCACCAGGAAGTCTAGAACTGAACTCTTGTAAGCCAGACCCACGGGCCCAGCTCAGCCACCCCCAAGCTGGAGAAATGTCCTAGGTCTTTCTAGCATCATAATACCTTACATTTGACAGCACTATCAAGCTCGTCTTGTTAGACTTTTTCTTGGGGTATATTGAGAACCGTGATCATTCATCTATAAGGAAAATGAAACTCACAGGGTTTCAGGTTCATTATTGATAGCAATTAAGTGTCAAGGACACAAACTCTGATGAAGATTCATGTCTGGAGACATGAACTCTAACATGTGACTGTCAACATCCTTCATATCCGTATCCTCTGAGAGAGAATTTTTCTGTCTTCCTTTCCCTCCAACTACACTTGAAAGTACGTCGGGAGTGAACTGAATGACTTAGCCTTGTTTTCCGAGTTTCTTTTTCATGTCTAGATAGGGTAATTTTATAATGTATGCAAATAAATTAGCACAAACAAATTGAATTCTACAGGGTTAGGTCCTCGGCTGGATGCTGTTGGGCTCAACGTGCTTATTAATGCTTCAGATACAGACTCAAAGACATTATTATCAAATTTAGCAAGGACGCCCAATTGGGTGGGGTGACTGACAGTTAGGAAAACTGGATTGAAATTTAAAACAACCTTGATGAACAGAAAAGGAAAAAGAGGGCAAATTTTAATAGAAATCTTTGCAAAATCATTCACTCAAAAGATGTGGGGAAGCAGGGAACAAGAGGCGTGAGACAACACTGCACGATTACAACAGAAAAGGAGCCAGAGGTCAGAGCGAACATCAGGCTTCAGAGACAGCGGCAACCTAGCTTTGTCACTTTGAAAAAGAAGGCATGATTTTAAGAGAGACAGGTGGAGACACTGTTAAGCTAATTCCTCTTCTAGATACAAATGAGATCAGTCTAGGAGAAAGGGTGTTGCTTGGACCCCAACACCTATACCTTGGAAGGTAGGTTTGGAAGGCAAAGTTTTTAAGTTTGTGACTGACGACACTAACCTCATCAGTCTACATTCTCAAGCTCAGTTCTTTGTTCGTGTGATGCTCACAGCCTAGAACTTCCTCTCTCCTTCCACTCGGACGTCACTTCTTTCTCCATGAGGGTGCTCTGAGTTCCTCCCCCTCCCCCAAGGCACCTTGCCCAGCCACACTCTATGTGCTTCCACAAACTAGATACCAACCAGCACTGGGCAACAGTGCTCCCCGACCCCCGACCTGGCATGAACTATTATGGCCTCACTCTATAGATGAGAAAACAAACCAAGGTGGATGAGGAGCTGTCAGCGGTGCTGTGCTTAGAAGCTGTCAGGGCCGGGACTTTCACTAAAGGTGAAGAGCTCTTAAGGCCACATTCCACCGCCCCATGGGCATCCACAGCATCTTACTGTACTTATTTTCTTGGTGTTTGCCTCTATCTGGGGCTCCTATACCTTACGGGAAGCACCAAGTTTTATTTGTTTTTCATGGACCCATTCAGAACCTGGGATTGATCAACAATGTGTGTTAAATTCAAAGTTTTCGACCAAGTAGGTAATATGTTCTGTGGGTATTTCTGAGTCATTTTTTTGACTGAAAGAAAATAGAAAATAGATTATGTTGTAGTGAAGAGAATTTAAACAGTTCTGAAAACTGGCACAAATCTGAAACAGTACTGACAGTGATTGGACAGGTTTATAAAATGTAAAAGAATGGAAACAGTTACGTATCTTTGTACACATGTAAAATCATATGTATGCATCTACATATAGTATGTGCACATCTTTGAACATTTATCAAGTTATCATCTATTGTGAATATGATTTTCCCTAAAGGTAAAGAGAATGATTTTTTTTAAAAGTTCCATTATCTATGGAGTCAGGAAAGATTTCTTGACATGGAATTCAAATTCTAAATGATGGGGGTTGGGGAGATGGCTCAGCAGTTAAAAGCACCAGCTGCTCTTCCAAAGGACCTGAGTTTGATTCCCAGGACCCACATGGCAACTCACAACCACCTGTAACTCTAGTCCCAGGGAATCTAATGCTCTCTTCTGGCCTCTGCAGGTGCCAGGCACACACGTGGCACACAGACATACATGCAGGCAAAACACCTATATGCATATAAATAAATAAATGAACAAATAATTTTTTTGTAAACTGTAAATGACAGTCAACCCTCGATTGGTTCATCGCATCTGAGAAAACTGTTTACTGTCCTTACCTTAAGGCATACCTGTAATTTGGTCACAAGTTCTCAAGACAGAAATGATAAAAAAAACTCAATGACATCAAACCTAAGAGATGCCAGATCCGAATTAGTTGAGACTACTCTGGCCACCCACAATGATGATAAAGATAACTATCAAGATAAAAGGTTTCTAAAGACAGCAAGGTACTATCCTCAGCTGCGGAGCTGTGTGGTAGTTTTTTACCATAGTTGGGTCACAATGCTTGTCCCACGACAGGCCATGTATCAAAGAGAAAGCAGGATGAGGCTACTGGCTGGGGAGGGCGGGCGGGGGGGAATTTCAGACCTTTGTCACTAGCAAGCACCATTAATATTTTGAACATCGAACTCTACATTGCCTCGTTTCTCTGTGATCTCCCGCCCACACCAAATTCTACTCCCTGAAAACACTGCAGGAACATTTTCAAAGCAGAGCTCAGTGTGACAGAAGCTGAACAAACCATCTGCAGTGGATAAGCTCTATGTGAAGACATTTTAAAGACGGTAAAGTAACATAAAAAACAATCACCAGAGAGATCCATAATACTATAAAAAAACTATTCTAAAATATACAGTGAGGCACCACCCAGGATACCCCAAAGCATGCCCCTTCACCATGTAAACTCACAGTCAGCAGGTACCAGGCTCAATTCAGAAAACATTCAGATGCCACCAACACCTGATCTAACTGAAGACGCATCCAAGTTTAGGGCGCTACCTACATCTACCGCTTGCTTCCTATCCAGACAAACAGCAACTGCAAACCGTCTTAAAACTTCAACCACCATACCACGGCAGAAACTAGAGAGGTGCAGGACGGTCCACTTTTATAGCAGCAGAGGAAGGGAGGGAAGAAAAGGCATAGAGAAACCCGGCAAGGACATTCCTCCCATAAAACACATAACTCACAAATACAAAAACAAACATCTCTTCGGAGGCCAGAGAGCTGAGGTCGTCCTTGGCCTCTGGGCCATGAAGTCACTGGTGTTTTCTGAAAGGTGGAGCAGAGTGCAGTCTTTGCTGGCTGACTGCTCCACCCTTCCTAATAGGTCAGCTTTAAAAAAAAAAAAAAAAACTCAGTATTTACACATCACACAAGTTGCAGGACCCAGGAACAGCTCAGCTATATCTAATCTACCCTGGCGATAAGTGATTTGCCCTTCATATTCAGAAAAGGCAGGCTCAGGACTTCCTAAGGCTTTAGAATTTTGTTCTTCTGTTCTGTGAGAGCTCTCTCTGGCCCCTGTCAGCGACACGTGCATTCCGATCTGCGTTGGCGCCAGCTAAGGTGCAGGTTAAACCACAAGGACCCCAAGGCAGAGGGAAACACTACTAAAGGCCAAATCTTGAGCAGGATGTCTTCGCAGGCTCGGGACCTGTTGCGGGCATTTGACGAGCAGGAATTTTAAACTGTGCTCCAGAGGAAACTTGGTGAACTCGGGGGCTGGAGTTGGAAGGGTTTACCGCGTTTTAAGGGACTATCTCACATTTTTATGATATAAGTTTGTATGAAGACACACACTTTCCTTTCTCTGCATCTGGCCCTGAGTTTCACTACAGCAGTGAAACACGGAGCTGGAACACGTTCCGTCTGCTTTCTCTAACCTTGACAAATGGCAGCAGTAACGAGAAAGAAATGTCACTAAACACTGCTGGCGTCCCAAACATCCCGAGTCCTGCTGCCCACTCCTTAACAAGGTGGTTCACAAACTAAACTGATTCCTTACCAAGTCACAATGTAATAACCTTAAATCTACCAAGTGATGTCCCTAAATGATTCTTCATCTACACGTCTAATGATTTTTCAACGTTGGAGAAACTCTTGCTTAAACCAATCTGACACGAGGCCTGTCAGCCATATGGAAAGGAACCACGCTTGATCAGATCTAGGTGTGTCTAAATCTGCTTGGAATCACCTTGAGATCTGAGGGGATCCTGCTGTCTGTGGGCAGAGCCCTCAATGCTCATTACACCATCCACTCCGTAACTGCCTAGGAGTGAACACCTCACCATCGACTCCGTAACTGCCTAGGAGTGAACACCTCAAGGGAAACAAGATGTTGGCCATTCAGGAAACCGAATTTTATTTTCCAGCAGCCCCCTGATCGCAGAGTCTCTTTTGCTGCTTTTTCCACCTAGAAAGAAGGAACTTTCTAGAATAACAAACCTCTTGGCAATTGCCTGTCAAAAGACTCAGCACAACCAACAACAAAATCTCCCCAGGGACAAAAGTCTCCGTGAAAGGCTCCTCCCCTTAAAGGCTAGCTGTCATCACGTTAGCTGGAGAGCTGGTACCTGGGGATTTAACTCCGGTGTTAAACATGGTCAGCCGGTATGGTGTCTAAAGACGAGAAAACTGCAGTTCAAACAGACCAAAGAGAAGGATTTCTTTAGAACACCAACAGCTAAGAGCAGTCATGGCCTTGTGAAAACGGTCCACCCGCATTATTGGCTCCACAGTCATTTTCCTAATATTTCTCTCCATCACTGCTTAGGTTCATGTCCTGGGTCCATCCTACGTTGACTGATGACCCTAACCCTTAGAGTAGGTAGTAGACAAAATAATCCAGCAAGTGGCTATGTGGAACTAATGAAACAGAATGTTCTTTTTATGCACAGTAAGACCTGTTCTGGGAAAAAAAAAAAAAAAACAGAGCTGACAAGGTAGTTCAAAATGTTACATATTGATGATGTCCTCATGTTTGATTAAAAGTTAAACACGGTGATTAGCGGAACCAGGAGTGGAACCCAGGGAGGAGAATAGATTCTTTCTACAAAGAGTCTGCTCAGACACCGAAGCCATCATCTAAGCACTTTTATTCCATCCTACGGGCATATTATCGTTATTTGGGAACACGTGGGAATACAGTGTCTCTCAGCGTGTACTTAAAGAAGAGAAAGGATAAAAGAAAACATCATATCCCAACTTGTTCCTTGAAAGGGAAAATTTTCAATTAGCCCCACTTTAAGGCTCTTAGGCCTCTTTTTATCTCTCTGGAACTTCCACTCTACTCATGAATGCCTTTCATCTCCTCTGCCTTATTTGACTGTGCACTGTGGATCTTCCCAAATTGCATGCGGGATCAGTACATCTATTCTATTTGCTAATACAGAATCCATGCGCTTTAGGGTTTGCTGGGGAATGATCAAGAATAATCCACGTATCTGCTGGTACTAATAATGGGGCGTCAGCTTGCCCAGTCCCCCAAATCTTTCAGGGCAATGTGTTCTTCACAGTTCTCCGAGGTTCCGCAAACTTCAAATTCCTATTTTGTCTGGACATGAGGACCTAACAGCTGCGAGGTTCTCTGCTCATTGTCCTGTGCCTGCGGGTCCCACTGCAGGGGGGGGCCAAACCTAAAGGTCACCCAGAGATGAAAAGTGATGGAATTTCCTTTTGAAGCTTAGAACATGTTAGCCCCCCCAAGGCTCGGGAATTCTTTGTGTTCTTCTCCAAATCGCCAGCTGTCCTTGATGAGAAAGTTCGAGGCTATTTTATGTCTTGATTTACCTCATGATCTGCAGGCTAGTTGTTACAGTGTGGATGCTTTGGGGCTCCTGCATGCAAAGTGGTGGCAGGATCAGCTTGCTACTTCCTGGAAAGCCTGTTGCTTGTGAATCTTGTGAGACCAATTCTCTAGCTTTTTTTTTTTTTTTTCAAACATCCAGACTTGGGTTTTTGTTATTGTTGCTTGCTTGCTGTTATTTGTTTCTATTTTTAACAGTGGAAGATACACAGCAAGGTTCATTGAAGAAAAGTGTTTTAAGGAGGGCCACAAAAGGGACCTGGACAGTTCCTTTAGAAGGGGTGAGGACACTTTTCTGAGATGAAAAGATAGCTAGAAAATGATACAGTGCTTGCGAAAATACTAATTACAATAACAGTCCTAACACTTCTCAGCTCTATTGTTCTCACTCAATGCTTTCCATGAACGATCTCATTCGATATTCATAATAGAATTTTGAGGGGGTCATGACTAACAGCCACATTTTTAAAATGAGACTAAGATGTTTAGGTAAACAAAGCAGCTTGTACACGGCCCATAGCTGCATTCTGAAATGCTTTGCTGAACTAAATAGTCAAAACTTGGTGTGACATTTTGAGCGGCATTGCTAAGACTGGACATCCTGTCTGACGTGGTAGAGCGGTGGGGTGGGACCCAGCCAGCTCTTCAAAAACCAGCCGTATGAAAAGCAGATCCCTTACAGAGTCAGCTCTCTGAGAAGAGATACGCAGATAGCTCGAATTTAAATAAGACCATATCTGCCCACAGTTGCAGGTCTGAGAGCAAAGAGAAGCGTAACAATTCAGTAACATTGTCACTTAGGTACAGCAATCAAGAACAGGATTACAAGGTGGTGCATCTGAGTTCTAACCAAATATCATTATGATCATTCCTAGGCATGTTCACCATGAAGCCTTCCATGTTGTGGTATAAGCCTAGAATGCATTTAATAGAGTTAACACCATCGTTATCTGCATGAGAAAGTACACCGACTGAGATACTCCTATCCTGAGCATACACAATGGACACCATTGGTGGAAGCTGTACCTTTTTTCATTTGTTTGTTTTTTGGAGACAGGGTTTCACTGTATAACCCTGGCTGTCTTGGAACTCACTCTGTAGACCAGGTTAGCCTCAAACTCAGAGATCTGCCTGCCTCTGCCTCCTGAGTGCTGGGATTAAGGGAGTGAAACACTACTCCCAGCCCTGGAAGCTGTGTTCAGAAACCAATTACATCAACTAGTCATCCTCAGTTTCCAAAGAGAAATGCTGATCTTAGCGCACTTGGATATAATTAGGCAAATTCATCAACAGACCCTGGTTTTCGTCATTTACATTCCCGTTAAGGAAAAGCAACTGGTTTTCTTCACAGTGTTATAATAATTTGTTCTATTGACGAATATGCATCATGGGAAAAAGAACACTTAGCACTTACATGCTTTACCCCTAGAATAACCTTTCTCTGGACTAAATACCAGAAACATGTGACAATCACGTTGGAGCAGTCACCCTGCTCTCCTGGGTATTTTTAATGACTCACCCAAGATGCCACAACAAGATTAGAAGAATATTTACTGCTCTGTTGACTGTGGATGGAGAGCTTCCTTTGCTTGGAAGGTCACTATGGTTATGTTTTACCTTTTGACAGTTTATAGAAGCTAGGCAGAGGAAGTAGCTACTCACATTCTCCTTGTCGGGAATCCCTAGAGGGAGGAAAGAGAGAAAAGAGAGGCCATAAATTGTATAATCAACCAATACAATGGAACCAAAATCCTTTGCTGGAGAAAGATCAGTAACACTTCCGTGTTTTCCATGTGTGTGTGCACCCATAAAAGCTACACAGAGAGACAGACAGATGCACCCACGCGTAACTCTAAATCAATGCATCGTGGTGAATAGAGATATGTGTCTGGGCAACCAAGCCCAGGATTATTTTGTGTCCACCATACGCTTTCCCCTCCCAGTGGTAAAAATCTCTCTGTGACTCACTTACACCCCGCACGTCTCCACACTGCAAGCCACCTCACTCTGCACCAGGGATCTGAACTCAGGAGCAAGCCGCACAGGAACCCACCCGAACCCAAGTTCTGTCTTGAGCAAAGCTCCGTCCTGCTGTGCTCAGGCCTAAGCATGGCAGCAGCTGTTTCCAGGCCAGGGTGAGCTCAGTTCCCCTAGCTAAGAAAACGCCCAGTTCTTCCGTGTACTCCTCTGTTCCGTCCTCTACGAACATTACAGGAGCATCTACCAGAGGCAGCCCCTGCTCCTTTCCTCCGGGTGTTCACGGTAAGGTGGGTGCTGTGGGAAGCCACATCTTCAGCAGAGCTCACTAAGTTCAGGGCAGCGGGCACAACTGCTATCCCAAGGAGGAAAAAGCAGCACAGATCGGTCTCCTGTGTGGCTTCTATCCGGCTTCCAACCAGGGGCCCAGCGTAAGGCGGTTTGCACCACAAAACCACAGCGTGTCCAGGTTCTAAGTATACGGGGCTCTGTCCCCAGACATGGCCACACAATTGCCATGTCAGCCTTAACAGGATGGGGTGGCCATCCCAACGGCAGCGGGGCGGTAGGCAAGCAGCCTTAGACTGGAAGAGATCATCTGAAAGTTCCCTTACCTCTGGAGAGTCTCGAGACACAAAAACTCAGGCAGGATGCAGGGGGGATAGGCATGTCTGCCATAGCGTCCCAGATGTGTGTGTGTGTGTGTGTGTGTGTGTGTGTGTGTGTGTGTGTGTGTGTGTGTATAAGGAGTCAGGTGGACTTGTGCCAGCACGCCGAAATTCATCCTGCACCCACCCCGTGGGGCAGCTATCCATCCAACAACCACCTTGTAGGCCCCGAGCGGACGGACTGAAGAGAGCCGGGGTACAGTCAACTGCCAGTTTGGGAAATCTGAACATTGACTTGATCGAGGATTTTTTAAAGGGAAACAATGGCAGCTCCTTCATGTGGTTGAAGTGCTGACTGCACATGGAAAAGCCTTTGTTTTCAAAAAGGCCTCCTAGCTGGGAGCAGGGCTGTGTGCCTGTAACCCTAGACACCAAGGAGGCTGAGGCAGGAAGACTGCAAGTTAGGCTAGCCTCAGCTATGTGGTACCACACAGCGGAGAGAGAGACAGAGACAGAGAACCAAGTTCAAGCTCCTAAGTTTTTAGGAGAAAGTGGAAGGACTGTGAAAAAGTCAAAAGCTGCAAGTGTTGAGAGTAAGACAGGAGGAACACCAGGATCATGCAACAGAGCCCTGAGATCCGAGGGAGAGCAGGACCGGAAAAGCATTAAATTAATAAGAACAATGGGAGCCACTGCGTCTGTTGGTGATGGTTTAACTGTGGAGTAATTCCTTTAAAAGTATGGGGCGGGGCTGGGCGTCGGTAGGGCACGCTTTTAATCCCAGCACTCGGGAGGCAGAGCCAGGCGGATCTCTGTGAGATCGAGGCCAGCCTGGTCTACAGAGCAAGATCCAGGCACCAAAACTCCACGGAGAAACCCAGTCTTGAAAAAAAAAAAAAGTGTGGGGCGGAAGTCAGACTTCATGGGGCTAGTGAGTGGCTAGGGGCGAGGATATAAGAGCTAATACTTTATGCATAATTATTATGGGCCTGGCACTCTTTTAAACACATGGCACATTTAATACAACAACCTTAGCGGGGAAACTGAGGCACAAAACATCTGAGTGTCTTGCCTGAGGTCACATAGCTAGGAGACAGCACAGTTGATTTTTTTTTTTTAACTCGGGCAGTCCTAGTGCACAGGTTCTTCCTAGCTCAGCCAGGAGGGGGAGGAAAGAGAGAGAGAGAGAGAGAGAGAGAGAGAGAGAGAGAGAGAGAGAGAGAGAGAGAGAGAGCTGATGTCCTCTTTCCTGCCCCCTTTTCAAGGAGGCAGATGTGGGAGAGGGCGGGGGCTATAGAGAAAGAGCAACAGCAACATGTGGGACAGAAGGTGGGAACCCTGGAGATCCAGCCAAGCAAGAAGGTGGCCCCTGCAGAAACGAACACATGAGGATGAGAGTGGCATGCAAGGACCAAGGGACAGGGGGTGGAAATGCTGTCTGCCATGTCTGTATCTGGCCATCAAGGTACCATAACTTCAACTACTCCATGCTTGGCACTTTGTTACACACACACACACACACACACACACTCCCATAGGAGGGATAGGGAATAGAGAGATGGCTCAGCAGTTAAGATCATGTGCTGCTCTTCCAGAGGACTGATGCAGTTCCTAGCACTCAGGTCAGATAGCTCACAACTGCTCCAAGGAATCTGATGCCCTCTTCTGGCCTCTGAGGGCACCTGCGCCCTTGTGCACAGACACATACATAAAAATAAAACCAATCTTGAGAACAGCATCACGCAACTCACCCTACCCCTATCTTTAAACCTCAGCCAACGGTGGCTCTCTTACAGGAGCCTGATTTTTTTTTTTTTTTTTTGCTGGTGTACATTGAACATATATACCATACCACTTGACTACACACACATGTGTTAAGTAAATACCAAAGTTAAGCTACCCATCACCTTCCTATGTGGTAGAACACCTAGCACCCAGAACCTACCAAAAGTCTGGGATTGAAGGGGCCATTTTAAAAGAACTAATGACTTCTGTCTCTCTCTTTGGTCAATGGAGCTTAAGTGGACTGAAGATGGGGTTCCTGCACACCCCCATGTGGCTGAGACAAACACAGCTCAGGAATCCCATTTTGAAAAGGGCACAGAACTATTCCAAGCACGTGGATATCCAGTATGGAAGCCCCAGCCTGCACCAGAGCCAGGCACTCTCCACTACGAAGACCCCACAGGACAGAGCACAGACTACCTATGCACGATCTCCAGTGCAAGCTGCCACTCTGTTACTCACACCAGAGTCAGGGTGCTTCCTCTAGCATGCTGGTGTTCAACACACTTTTTTTTTTGTCACATGAAAACACATACCACACAACCAATTTTCAGATACAAAATGTTCACACTTCACTTACGGTCATTGTTAGAGCCTGTTTCCATAACACCATAAGGAGGAGCCAGAAGTCCGGCCATGTACTGTCGGTATTTCTGCAAGACAAGATTGTAAAGTCAGCACACAGGTATTTACTCGCTTTGGGCGTACGTTTATTTACATGTTAAAGAACAGAAACCCTGGGTGTCAGGAAACCTGAGTCTCTTATTTATAGAGCCAGGAAGTGTGCTCTCTAGGGCTCTGGGTTTAAACTAAAGATGTGGGGTTCGGCCCAAGGCTTCCTGGGTGAGACTGAACGTGTCCTCTGCCCAGGGCAGGGCTCCACCCAGCTGCTTCATTTATATGTTATGCATTCGTGGGGAGAGAATGGTGGGGTTCTTACCTCTCCCCACCCTGTATACACAGGCACCTGAGAGCCAGTGAGTGTTTACAGGCGCAGACACAGTAACCGAGCTGCCTATCTCTGAGGTGAATGCCTCCGAATCAGCCGCTTTCAAAGCCAAAAGAAACGCAGCAGCTCTTGGAACACGTCTCTTTGAAAGGAGGCTGACTCGCTCCCATTTACCTCCCTCCTTTTACACGGTACACCTGTCTGCTGCGTGACCTCCAAAGCACTTTTGTTACGTTGTCAAATAAAATCATTTGGCTTTATTTAGATGCTCCCGAATTGTCTTCCCCTGGCTTTTGGTCCAGGCATGCTCGGAAACTTGGGGCTCCACAATACATGTGACTATCCCCAGGAGTCTGTGGTGCGTGGGAGGCATAAGGTTTGGTGAGCATCGGGGTAGAAAGGAGGGGCATTTACAAAGAATGGAAGGTGAACGCTCTCAGGCAATAAATGTAGCTTCCTGCCCTGCAGAGTGAAAGCTGGGTGATTTTCCTGATGTGTGGTATCATGTATATTTATGGTTCATAATTACAGTAACACTCATAAATGTTAAACAGCATCAAAAGGACCAGCACCCCACAATATGTGCTATACAGACACCAGAGGAAAGGCTTCATCTGTAGCAATGGGCAGCTGGTGACACGTGGTATCCCAGCAACCATCTGGCCCATTTGGAAGATTTGAACAGTGCTGTCATGGTACTTTCTCTAAAGAGCCTACTAGTCAAGATGTGACTAGCTCCTCCCACCCTATTTTTTTCTTCCCCAGTAGGAAGCAAACGGCTCCAGTATGTGTGTGTGCCATCATGAACATGGCTGTTTTTCCCTGTCTCTGAGCTGATGACACAAACATACCTACAGGACCAACGTGTCACCCAGTACTGTTGTCACCCCCTCGCCATCTCCCCAGTTCTGACTCTCTTCTTTCTCATACTGTCATCTACCCTTCTTCATGGGGCAGCATTCTGGGCACCCGGCCGACTTGTGCCCTACGGGGAACAGTTTCCGAGAGGGTGTAAGAGATCTGTTACATTCCAAGAAGCTTCGTGACCCTCCTTCAACCTTTGCAGTCCTTCCTCTTGTGCTTTACAACTCCCTCACAAGCTTCTAAAAGAAATAATTCCTGTTCAACTTCAGGGGCCAGTTTGTTTTGCTTAGAAATGTCCCCTTGGGACTGATGGTGCTTATTTGTCTCTGCAGGTCCACGCCAATTCCCATGGACTCAGGAAGCACCATTGACCTTCCTCCAAGCCCAGAGCACCTGGTCTGTGGCTCAGCTCCCCCAGTGAGAATCCCTAGGGCTGCTGCTTTGAGGACAGAAACCAGGGCAGCCTCCAGGGAAGACCATGTAGGCTAAATTTAGAGATGCGTGTTTGGAGTTTCCACCATGTGAGTATGGTGTCCCAGGCACTGGGCACGTCAAGAGAACAGGAGACAAGGACCCTTGCTCTTGTGAAGCATCTAATTCCTGAAACACAGGGCACAAGGACTTGTGCTTACTGTATTAACTCCCCATTATCCATGGGGTTCCCATCCTAAGACCAACGCCAGACACTTTCAACCATAGACAGCACTGACCTCTCTCTCTACTGTTTTTACCTATTCACGCATACATACAGTAAAGTTTAATTTAAAAACTGGGCACAGTAAGAGATTTATGGCAACTGATAACACAATAGGACAGTTCTACCAACACACAACAATGAATGTTAGATGAACATGGTCTCTTCGCATTCACTCCCTCAAAATATGTCACTGTACCCAAATAAGTTGGACTATAATGGATGACTGGTAACTAAAACCATGGGAAGCAACATCCCAGGTAGGGGGCAACTACTTTACAAATTTAATACTTACCTGTTGACTTCAAACACAGATTTAACTAGACAGAATACCACGTACTCATATACACCTTCAGTCATTATCAGTTGGTGGCTGGTGTTATTTCACTATACATATATCTGCTTATTCCTTTCAGAATTCTTTTGGGTCAAATTCTAGGTATCATATAAACTAATCAGTAAATATTTCAGTAGGGATTTTTAAAAGATAAAGGCTCTTCTTAAACAAAATCACAGCACCGTCATAACCTTTTAAAAGTCCATAACCCTCAGTTGATGTAAGAATTCTAGCTGTTTCATAACTGTCACCCAGGAACCAAATTTTAAAATTAGTTTATTTAATAAGACAACAATGGTGTCAATACAACAGCTTTTGGTACAAAAGTGAAGATCAGAGGCAGGGTTAACATATCTGTAATTAAAGTAAATGCTTCTTTAAATTAGTGTGTGTGTGTGTGTGTGTGTGTGTGTGTGTGTGCAATAGAAAGACATCCTGACATTAACCCCTGACCTCCACTTGTGACTGCATGGGTAGGCACATTTGCATGTTCATGTGCACAGGGGCTTTATAGTGTTACACATACAAGCACAGGACAATCTACAGCAGTGGCTCCCAACCTTCCTCATGCTGCGACCTTTTCATACAGTTCCTCACGTGGTGATGAGCTCCAAACATAAAATTATTGTGTTGATACTTCATACGCGTAATTTTACTACTGTTATGAATTGTAATGTAAATATCTGTTATGCAGGATATCTGATGCGTGGCTCAAGAGGGGTCATGCCCCGCAAGTTGAGAACTGCGGGTCTATAATGTGATGTACACAGTGTGATACTGTTTTGTGGTATCACAAGAACAGATGCCTGTGCATAAATACAAGGATCTGCAACCATGAAGAGCATCTCTAGACCCAAGAGGAGAGCAGCAAGAGAGCTTCTGGAGGGAGGCATATGAGGCTGAGGGCAAGGAGAGAGAGAGACACAGTTTTCACTGTCTACACTTTGGAACTTCTGACTTCGTACCATGTGCCGCTCATTTCCCTTGGGGTGCCAGAACAGCTCACAGTCTTTGCTATTTTATTTGCTATTGTATATTCATTTGAAAAAAGTTTTCCATTATGAGAGCAATAAGCACCTGAAAAGAAATGCAACATCATACAACCAGAAGGAAAATACTCGAAGCATTAAGGAGTTATGAAAAATAAAAAGCCGCGTTTACGTGCAGGGTCTCTCTCTCTCAGCCTGTCCCACCCTTTGCACCACTGCCAGGACAGTAGTAAAGAATCTTCCAGATCGACTGCCCATATTATCTCCAGCAATTCAGGTCATGTTAGCTGTTAAGTATTCTGAAGTTCAGATGTCACGGAGAGAGACAAGTTGTTCCCACTGTTTCCTGACCCAATTCCTGCCCCTGTCCCACTGAATCGGAGGACATGAGGAAACAACTTTTGGTAGATGCCACTACAGTTGGCACAGATTGTTACACAGCAAGAGAAACCGAACTGGGAACTTGGTATCTGATCCTGAAGTTAGGTTGTACCAAAGCATAAGACATGTGGCATGGACTTGAGAACCAAACAGTGAGAGGAAGCACAGTGGGACTTGGAGGGCATGGACGGTGGCTTAAAGAGGAGGATGGTGGAGAGGAGGGAGAATCACCCTTCATGATTCTCCATAGCCAACAGAATGTGGCAGAAGTGATGTGGTGTGACTTCCCTGGTTAGATCACAAGCACATGGTCTCTGGGGACCTGTGCGCTCCAAATGCTACCACTTAGAAGCCACTGACCGCGCTCTAAAACACCCAAGTTAAGTTGAGAGGTCACCTGGTGGTGGACGGTTCAACTGAGCTCAGCCTCTGAGGCATCCAAATTATTCCAGCTACCCTGACCTTTCAAGCTAATATCAAGACTGGGTTTAACAGACAAGGAACCCCCCTGGGCCTTGTAGAACTCTTGACTCAGAGAATCCACATGTAACAAAATGGTAATTGTTTTCTGTCGGTAGGACTTGGTGGTGGCAACAACCCAAACACAAATTCTCTCTCTCTCTCTCTCTCTCTCTCTCTCTCTCTCTCTCTCTCTCTCTCTCTCTCTCACACGCACGCACGCACGCACGCACGCACGCACGCACATACACACACGCACACACACACACACAGAGGCACACACGCACAAGCATACACGCATGTACACTGTATCCTATGAAAAATTAAATGTTTGCAATTTTCAGTTCTGGCTTCCATGATGAGTAGGCAGGGCTGGGGGGATTTGCTGAGCCACTTTTCATGAGGTCTCTGTAGTCAGTGGCTTTCCAAGCAGAGTACCCATGCTACCAGTGTCTGTAAAGCCTGCGGTGATTGCTGAGAAGTTACTGGATAGGAGGGGGCATGAGATGGCTATTCTAGGTTTTCACAGGGACAGATGCTAAGCAAACAAGCAAGTGCTCTGTCTGTGTGGCCAGGAATAGATGAGAACCAAGGGACCTGTACAGACTCCAGCCTGGAGCATTGCTGGTGGAGAGAACACGGGCCATCCCTCCGCTAGTGGGATCGGCTCCCAGGAGCGTTTAGTGTCAGAGTACATGGGGCACTGGGAGTAATAATAACACAGCCGTGGAACGACAGTGTGAGACACAGAGGAGGGACTAATCCCCTCGACTATGCAGTCCTCCCGAGGCTGTAAGAATTGAGAGATTGGATACTGGGATCCTTCTAATAGTGCCTACATGTATCCCAGGAATAAGAGCCAACTGACTGTGTTGATAAACCTATATCGTACAACAGTTCATATTTTTACAGATGTTTAAAAACAACTCCCATTTTCTGAAAAATAAAACAAATCAAAGCCGGTATGAAGGCCATGCTTAAGAAATTCACACGTATACGTCAGGGCTGGTCAGTATGAACCTGAGGACATCAGTCTTCAGAGGTCATCCAGTAGGTTTCTGTGGCTGTCACTCACCATACCCCCCACACCCCAAACCTCAACAGTTGAGGTATGTGGTAGCTTGGCTGAGGTATGTGGAGCCCTTTGTCCACATCTTCTTTGGAATCCTAGTTGACCTTTCCCCACAAACCCTTTTCTGGATCCCAACCCACTACAATACTGCAGAGCCTTCGTGGACTCATTCAGGCACTTGCCACGTGGCCCCCAGTGCTTAGAAAGGAACTATGCCACTACCCCAAGTCTTGAAATAACCAGGTCTCAGCAGAGCCAAAGCAGCAGTGAGCTGAGGCAAGATCGGAATCAGCTCTGAGGTGGAGAAGAAAGTGCTGAGCTCTGGTGTTACCCCAAACTCCTGCACAGTGGCCCTCAGAATATGGCCTTGTATGTGACTTGTAACGGCTCAGTCTTTCTATTCTGTGAGCATTCGCTCCCATCCACACAATCCTCCAGAAGCTCCGCCTGGGGTGGAGGTAAGGGCACAGCAAACCAGCAGAGTTTCTGTTGGCTGTCTCAAGACCTGGTGTGCCAATGTGTCTTTTCCCATGAGGCCACCCTGCCAATGGCGCTGATGGGACTAGGGGGCCCTCCCAGGCTCTCAGAGAAGTTGCCAAAGCAGCTTTTCAGATCAGAGTAAACCTCGAAGGGCCGTCAAGGGTTCTAGGAGATCAGAAACTGGAAGGTAGTTCATCAACAGGGTCCCTGCAGACAAGTCCTCCAGCCTGAGTCTCATCAGTAAAGTGCATGCTGAGTCGGATCTGGGGTGTCTCTGCTTTGTTCTGCACAACTGGGGGTGCCCACAGAACCCTGAAGAAAGATGCATCACAGAAACACAACTTTCAAGGGAAAGAGGGTGTCTTCACTCTCACTGATTTCATAAATTACAGCCTTGAGTGTAATTTCATTTTTAAAAACGCCTTTGGTTCCTAAAAAATTGAAGGTTTGCAAACCATGACTAAAGAATCTCCAGACTTTCCGCTAGATTGCTATCACTCAAACTCCTCCACACAGCATCAACAAAGCCTGGTGCAGGATTGACTCGGCAATGCTCCTGGAGCCTCTGCTCTCCACAATGAACACTTCTATGGCTGTGTATCGATGGTGTGTTCTGTCACTGAAAAGCTTTTCCAACAACAAAAGGTAGTAACGGGCTGAGACAGAAGGTTCATGAAATTGAAGCCAGTCCGGGTGACAGTGAGTTCCTGTCTCAATAAATCAAAGGGAAGGAACAGAGGGCAGTGGTGGAGCCCTTGGCTGGCATGCCTGAGGCCCTGGAGCTGATGCCTAGCTTGGCAGGTGGTGGAAGTCGATACTAAGGCTCTTCAGGTTATGCAGCCCCATGGAGCACCATTGACCTTCTCCAGCTCAGGAGTGAAGCGCCCCAGAGTGGCACCCAGCAAGGCAGGAGGGATGAGAGAAAGATAAACAGCAGCTCTTCCTGGACTTTCAATTTTATTCCATGTCAAGTAGTTGAAAGGATTACTTTTATACTTTTATATTATAGAGTAGAAAGATAAATTTGCATAAATTTTAAAGATTAAAGCGTACAGCTTCAAAGAAATTCTGAACTGGCTGCTGGCTACTTCTAGCTACAAAGGGTCTAGACCCCAGGCATTATGTATTGATTTCCTCTGCATTCAGGAACTTCAGTGGAAAAAACCGAGGACCTCTGATGTTGTGGAAAGCATGCAGTCATTGGCATCATGTAAGCCTGCAGCCTAAATTCTGACTCTGCCAAACGCTACCTGTGTGGGCTTGAAGACACTCAACCCAGTCTCCCGGATAAGGAACTTGGGTAGTTATACCCAACTCTCAGACCCTTGTGAGGGAAAGAAATAAAATCTATAAAGGTACCCAGCACATATTAGGCACTTAGTAAGTGGTTATTGATAATGACAACAATAATACTGAAAATAACAATAAACCAAGAAAACTGTAGTATACTTGATATTTTGTAACCAAATCATCACAGCTTTGGGAACGGTCACTTTCCACATCATGCCTTCACATTACTGAGGATGTGACAGGCACATTGTATAAAGACCATAGCATACCTATGAATCTGTGCGCTAAATGGGGCTATGGATACATAAGAATCTAAATCACAGACTTAAAAAAATCAGAAATACATAATCTAGAATATGTCTGATTTTCAATTATCTTAAGCTCATAACTTAAATCACAGAGCTTTAAAAATAATTCCATAGGGTAATGGTGCAAGTCTGTAATGCCAGCACTTGGAAAATAGAGGCAGAAGGATCATGAGTTCAAAGGCAGCCTTTACTACATAGCGAGTTCAAGACCCATCTGGGCCAAGTGAGGCCCTATCTCAAAGGAAAACACCAAAAACAATCCACAACATACTACCTATTTTGTATCCACATAGCAAACTGGTCTCAGGAAGAGACAGCAGGCTCCAGGGTGATGGGAAAAGGAAGAACACAGAGATACAAGTGTCAGTACATGTGTCTCAAGATAGCTCTGATGGAAGAAGGCCTCCAAGCTGGGTCTCTTAAAGAAGCTAAAAGCTACACATGAGTATATGAGGTCATTGTTAAACTAACCCACTTGAGATACCAATGATGCCCAAGATGCTAACCAGTATGGGCAGGTTCCATAAGTGCTATCAACTGAAAGAAGAATGACCACTTCTGAGCACTCACTGACCAAGTCTCACTCCCCAGAACATGATCACAGTAACATGGAAGGAAGAGGTGATTAAGTACACTTTCCTTCAGACAGACAGCACTTGCTGACTGATGCCTGCTCAACCATGACAAGGGAGGCCCAGTGGGGTCCTTGAAGAACTGTTGAGGTCTCACAAGGGCAGCCACTAACGCATGATCACACAAACAGCGACAGTCGTACTAGAACATAACAGGGAAGGCTGAAGCCATAGACATTGGGAAAATGACATTGGATCAGAGATGAGGGTCAATGAGCCTGAAGAGGTGGGCTGAGAATGAACCAAGGACAGCAGGGTAGAGGTCAAGGATTCGGAGACGGGGAAGATGATGGTGGGGAGGCCTCAGCATGCAGGGTCTCTCACAGGTTAGGATGTGGGCCACTGTCACAGTGTAATGGGAAGCATTCAGATGGAGAAGTAAGAAGAGCACGTGAGTGTTTTTAGAGCATCCTGACAGTGGTGAAGTGGTTTTGATGAGAAGATAGGAAGGCCTTGTGCACCTGAGAGCTGGCCTGGGTATAGCACAACAAAGGAACCACGAGAATTGTCAGGAATGAGGAAAGAGAGAGGAGTGTGGTGTAGGAGCAGATGGAGATGAGGACATGTGTTCCTAAAAGCAGGGGTAAGGCAGCCTCCATCTGCTCTCTGTGGACAATTCCTTGTTGAAATGCAACGTCCCTGTGTCTTTAAGCGGAAATGTTGGGGGTGCTTCAGAGGGCTGCCTGGGACAAGTAACATAAGTTAATGCTCACTATCTTGTAGTCATTAATAACGAGGGCTCTATTAGCAGAACTCAAGACAGGAGCAAGGCACACACAGTAGGTCAATACTACTTAGTTGAAAGTCATCTAACAGTTCACTCTGGCACTGAGACTGCATGGTAAACTTTATGGTCACAGTAGGGCTGAGCCCACTGCAGCCCAGCCAACATCCCAGTACAGCTGTGATTGAGGAAACAATTAGGGATTGCTGCCTTGGTTGTGGGGAAGAGTTGACATTTTATTATTTAACCATGTAAACCTCCAAAGGGTGGTAGATCTTAAATGTGGCTATTCCAAATAAAAAACTAATGTATAAAACCCCATCCACATACTAAAATGATGTGTTTTTTTAAAAAAAATTTATGTGTGTGGCTGTTTAGGCTGCATGAATATAAGTGTACTGCATGGGTGCTTGGTGCTCAAGGAGGCCAGAAGTGGGTGTCAGAATCCCTGGAACTGGAGTCACAGATGGTTGTGAGATGTCACACAGGAGTCCTCTGCAAAAGCAGTCAGTGCTCTTAACCACTGAGCCATCTCTCCAGCCTCTAATTCTTACAAAATTAAGAGTAATAATGCTGGGTGTTGGTGGTGCATGCCTTTAATCCCAGCACTCAGGAGGCAGAGGCAGGCAGAGGATCTCTGTGAGTTCGAGGCCAGCCTGGTCAACAGAGTGAGTTCCAGGAAAGGCGCAAAGCTACACAGAGAAAACCTGTCTCGAAAAACCAAAAAAAAAGAAAAAAAAAAAGAAAGAAAGAAAGAAAGAAAGAAAGAAAGAAAAAGAAGCGGTAATATCAGCAATACAAACCATGGAAATGGAAATCCCAAAAGAAATGTGTTTCGGTATTGATGATACAGACTCTGGACCCACAGACCATCCAAGGATCATTTTCCCAAAAGTAATGGCCCAGGACTGCCCGCCCTGCAGAGGAAACTGCTCGCAGAGGATTTGCTTTCTTGCTGTACAATGGAAGAGAGCAGACAGCAGGAAGGGAGCTGAGCAGAGGAGATTGGGTTCAGGGTCAAGAAGAGCTCACTGGCTCTGAGACATGTGAACTCCCCCTTAAGTTCCAGCTCAGTCCCTCAAAATCTCTTACCACTGGGGACAGGCACTGTCTATTCATCCATTTGTTTTATATGGAAACACCCCTACATACCTCATCCTTCCTTCCTCCTTACCTCCCATCCTGCCTTGTAAGTCCAGTGGGCACATGGCATCCACCCAGAATGACTGGTTACGTACTCGTACGCACTCTACACTAAACACTGACACTGACTGATGTTAGGTTCCCTCAACCACCCGGAGCACATCATTTCGCCCCATAGTTCTTCACTTTGAACGCACTTGCAGCTTGAGGCATCTCACTCTGCCCAGCCTTCCTCCCACCTGTCGGTTAGGCTGACTTTATTCACTTGCCTACATTGGTTCTGTTCTATGTTACAAGTTCCAGTGAGCAAACGAGAGTTTGTCATGATAAAGCAACAGATATTTACTGTAGGTTTCTATGGGGTCAGGGCTGGAGGCCCATGTATTGTGGGCTATGAAAATGCTTGAACTCTTTGAACAGACCTTGGCTTCTGTCCTTTCTCTACTTCTGGTCACCTGCACTGTCCTGCATGGTGTGTTCTCATTGGCTGCCCCCAGTCCGGACTGTCTAATGCTCCTCTAAATCTCAGTAACAGATTAGGTCCTGCTTCACCCAGCATGAACATTAAGAGGACCAATAATGAAAGTGATGCTTTAGCCAGCTGGAAACAGTATGGAAGAGAATACTAAGATGCCTTGTGTTCAAAGAGATGGAGTGTGAGAGTGAGCAAGGCTGAGTGAGTTATGAGGGCACGGCTTGAAGTCGCAGGTGACTGGAACCTCTGGTCCCACCTATGCACATCTCTGTTGGTGTTGACAAGACTTGGGAACCCTGCGCCCCCCAGTCCTGCCTGCCTGTGCCTCCACCGACAGCTCCCAGAGTCCTCTCCTGTTCATTCCTTTCCAAGCACATTGGCTTCTTCAGAATCCAACACAAGTGGCCCCCTGCTGGAATGTACTCCTTCACACTCAGCCTCACCAGTAGCTCATCTGAACTTGCTTCCTTAGAGTGGCTGTCCCCAGTCCCTTAGTCTACACAAGACTCTGTTGTCTTCCTTAGCACCGTGCCTCCAGCGCTAGTGTGAGCATCATTTACTGTATCTGAACATGTGTTGCTTCCACTCCCTTTTCTGCTCCATTATAAGCAAACAGAGGGCAGGGACCCTGCTATATTCACCCTCACTACGTACCTAAATCTAGCAAATGCTATTATTATGACACCTTCATGGGGATGGAGGGACTGAGTGAGTGTCCTCGTGGCTCTGACACACAATAAATATGAGTTCCTATTTCCTCTACATCATTTTTTTTTCCTGAACCAATTCTGTCAAAGGCTTCATTTTCATTTAAAACAACTAATGCTTGAAATAAAAAGCAGTCCAATGCATGAAGATCTGTTGTGGAAATAATCTTTTTGTACACTGTGAAGGTGTGCCTCTCTGATTGGTTTAATAAAAAGCTAAATGGCCAATAGCTAGGCAGGATTTTTGAGATACAGAGGATGCTGGGAAGAAGAAGAGCAGAGATGCTGAGAGACAGGAACAGGCAAGACATGCAGGAGGAGAGTGAATATAGCAGCACGTACATGAACAGACATGGGTTAATTTAAGTTAGAAGAGCCAGTTAGAAACAAGCCTAAGATATCAGCCAAGCTTTCACAATTAAGAATAAGTTTCCATGTGGTGATTTGGGAGCTGCCTGGCAGGACAGAGAAAGACTCCCTACAGAGATCTACAACCACAAGGCTAGTGATCTGGATTGAGATCCTGAGATGGCATGGTTGAATATCTCTGTGGTGTTTCTTCTTTACAAATGAGCTTCCGGCTTTCAGGCAGGGACAGGGGAAGCCTGACAATTGGTCGATGCAGATGAAAACAAAACCTAAAGTTAATTTATCAAAAATCCACAAATGGTGGTGGTAAGATGACCCAGCTGGAAAGGCACTTGCCAGGCAAGCCTGAGTTGGAGCCACAGAACCGATGTAAAGGTTGTAGGTGAGAAGTGACCCCCAGTAATGTCCTCTGACCTCTACACATGTGCTGGGTCTCTCACACACACCCCATAATATTTTTTTAAATTTAATACTCATTTATGAATACTTAATTGTGACTGAAAAGGGAGTACAGAGGGAAAAAGAGAGGGCGGAGCCAAAATATATTCATGAAATTTAGAGAACCCATGTATAATTTCCATTTTAGTCTCCAAAACAAGATATCGGTGTACAATTTTAATTCCTATACAAACTGACATGCATACATATCACCCCCAAACTCGCTTTCCCAGACAGCTTCATCTCCTTCCCAGCAGTGAGCTATAACCGCACAGACTATCAGCAGAGTTCTTGTAAACTTGGTGAAAGGCTTTCATATCATGTACGTGAAGAGAAAAGTTACCATCAAAAGGAAAAAAGGAACTTTATTTAAATTTGGTTTAAATGAAAACTTCAGTCTTTTGGCCGTTTGCAAATGATAAGACAAATGACAGAACATGGCCGGGGATGTTTGATTATTTGTATTTAAAGGAACTCAGTTTGTTGAAATTGTCTAGGAGTTTGTGGGTGCTTATGTAATTTCACTGAACCGACTTGTGGTTCAGCTTTATTTCCCTGCCCATTTTTAACGTTTTGTTTTGGATGAGCTGCCCATGCTCACCTTGAACTTACTTCATAGCCCAAGGTAGACTTAATTAGCAAGCCTCTTGCCTCAGCCTCCCAAGTGATTTTTATTCGTCTCCATTAACTCGCACCTTCAAGTCTCACCTGGCATTCATTCCAGGGCCAGCCTTGGCCATCTGTGCTCTCCATGAAGTCTGAGTTGGCTGACCTCCTTTGGCACTGTCATTTTGATCACTGGCCACTGCCTTCAGGGGTCGGTCCTACCTCTCTAGCCCAGTTTTCTGGGAAGCACATTTTGGCTTCCTTGGATTCTCCATACCGGGGAATACATACAAGGTCCAAGGGTCTCATACATCCAATGCCCTGTGAACTGAAGAGTCTATTTTGTGCAGATAATCAGATTGCTGGTGCAATTTAGAAACTTCACTTCAAATGTTAATTCTCCAGTCAGATAACAGACACCGGGCCTCCATATAAATGAATTCCACAGCACTAGAAGAAGAGACGAGACCTTTCCACCAACCAACACAAACGAGGCAGTATGACCCGGGAGTATCATGCTTATGCATGGTGCTCAACACTGCTAACATATGGGTATTCTTGATTTGTAAAATATTAAAATTTGTCCAAATTAATAGATATGTTACTTTATAATAATATCTATTGAATGAAGTGATATGTAAATCTTGTAGGAAAACTGTGGACAATCTGTAGGGGACAAACCTTTAGGCAGTAGAGAATGACCGTATTAAAACTCTCTTAGAACTGGTCAATGGTGGGACACACCTTTAATCCCAGCACTTGGGAGGCAGAGGCAGATGGATCACTGTGAGTTCGAGGCCAGCCTGGTCTACAGAGAGAGTTCTAGGACAGCCAGGACTACACAGAGAAAAACAAAACAAGAACAAATTTTTCTTAGAATGTTAACCAGGAAAGTAATCACTGCCTCTCACCTTCCCACCCGTACATAGCACACAGCTAACCTGGACAGAGACCACTGTATCAGTGAACATGGCAGGAGCTGGCAATCCCAGATGTCGGGACAGCCCATGACATGGGAGCCTGGTGAAGGAGCCTGATCCTAGATGCCAGGGCCTGGGAAAATCTAGCCTAGGCTTTCTCTGCCCACCCACAGTCCCCTAAATGATAGCATTCTAGCTTGTCCTCTCTCCTAATCAAAGCCAGCTGGTCTAGCTTGTCTGAACACAAGAAACTGGGATGGCTGCCCAAAGGCCTTCCCACTTACACCAGGAATGAGTGTGAGGCACTGGCCAGGGGCAGGGGTTTATAGATGAGGGAGAATGCTGACCAGTAGAGCCTGTCCAAATGGGCCCACAGGGTGAGGAGAGAGGTGGGCTTGAGCAATGAGGAGGGTGGGATATTACTGAATGTGAGGTGACGGCTGTAGCGGTCAATGAGATTCCTTCACAGGGTGCGGGGTTCAGCAGCCACACCAAATTCTTCCTGGTCCTCCTGGCTCTGCTCCAGCCTTGCTGCCTCAGGTTTGGCTTCATTCCTATCTGAATATTTGCCAGGCTCTCCTTCCTTTTGGACTTTGGCTCCTACTTTGAGAACCTTCCATCCTGATATTTGGGGTTCCCCAATCTACCCAGTACCTCCATTGGTCTTCTTAGCTCAATCCCACCTCTAGAAGTTGGGTCTCCTGCTGTCCCTAATGCAGGCAAGAGTCCACATGGCTCTGTGCAGGTAGAGCCATGATGAGAACCCTTGCTGTGGGATGGTCTGTATGTCAAATTGCTCTGATTGGTCAATAAATAAAACACTGATTGGCCAGTAGCCAGGCAGGAAGTATAGGCGGGACTAACAGAGAGGAGAATTGAGAGAACAGGAAGGCGGAGGGAGACACTGCAAGCTGCCACCATGACAAGCAGCATGTGAAGATACCGGTAAGCCATGAGCCACGTGGCAAGGTATAGATTTATAGAAATGGGTTAATTTAAGATATAAGAACAGTTAGCAAGAAGCCTGCCACAACCATACAGTTTGTAAATAATATAAGCATTTGTGTGTTTATTTTATAAGTGGGCTGTTGGACTGCCGGGGCTTGGTGGGACCCGGAGAGAAAAACTCTAGCTACAGTGCATGGTTCCAGACTGGCCCTTTCCCCCCCCCACCCCACCCACCCCCCGGCAGTCACTTGGGAATCTCTCACCCTAAACCTGGTTATGTTGTTGATCAGATTTCCCATCTGGAGCCTGTGAGAAAGTTCTTGGCAAACTACAAAATGCTGTATGTGGAGAGAGGGATGAACCAAGTTGCTTTCCCAAGAAGCTAAGGCATAGGATAAGTGGGCAGTTCCAGAGACTAGAACTCACCCTTGGAGGCATCCCGAATAACCAGTACCTTTATTTCACTGACTGAATTCACCCCAAATCTAGATCCCTGGAGAACACTAGCTCAGGTTCAAGGTGTCATTTTGTGCTAAAACTTGCAGTGATTGACAGTTGTACGACATACTACAGTTTCTAAACTATAGAACTGTACACTCCAAGTGGGTATAGTATATGAATCATGCCTCAATAAAAAGCAGGGGAGACCCTGAGTGGATTTCAGGACATGAACCAGTGTAGCCTCATTTCTGACAGAGGGAGGGAAAGAAAAAGATGTGGAAACACCATGTTCCGGACACTCTGAGTGGGCCTCGATAAAGTGTATGTGCTGAGTTTACCTGTGTGGAGACCGCCCTGAGCTGCCTGTGGGAGGGATGTCGCGTGGCATGGGGACTGATGTGTGTAGGTTCCTCCGTGCCTGTATCATACAGAGCTGTGCAAGCTATTTTCAGCATTTGATTCTTCCAAACAAAAGGAGAGAACAAGCACATAAAACCCCACCGTGAATTGACAAGCAACTTTGCATATATATAGAATTTCCAGGCAATAAAGCATGTGCGCTAACAAGCTTGCCTTTGTGTAGGGGGACATTATGCTTTGCATTCCCACAATGCCCTCTTCCAAGCCCAGTGTGCCCTCCTAATTTAAATTAGTCTTTCAACTGGAGGAGCATTCCAAAAGAAACTAAATTTTCACAACATCCATTCATGGAACTTAACTAAAACTTGAGTTGTTTTTTTTTTTTGATGGGGGATGGGCAGTACAAACCCACAACACAGTAAGGTTTTCTGTTTTGCACAATCCTAGGAATAATTATTTCCTGAATATCTATAAATATTATTTTGATTATATGAATGGCTTTAAATAGCTGTTTATGAAAACCAACAATCCTGTAAGTCTGCAAAGAAGCCCGTGTAATATAAAATGAGAGTGATAGAATTAAACACAAATTGCACAATTATATTCTAATTTCTAGATTATAATTCAGTATGTCATAATGATGTATCCTGAAAATTATGTTATCAAAAAAAGATAAAAAAAAAAGATTAAGATAACTTTTCTTTTAAATCTTAAAGTAGTTCCTTCATCTGCTGGGTAATCTCATTCTGCCTATCGTGATAAGAACAATTCAGATGAAAGATTTCAAGGGAAGGCTAACAATCTCTCATCTCCAGTAGGTTTTGCTTCCTCTTGTAAGTGAAATTCCTTGTCTGTGTGGACAGCAGGTCATATAATCTAGTAGAAAAGTAAGTTGTTTTTAATGTTCAAGGCTCGGCTTTGTGGGCTGGAGAGATGGCTCGGTGCTTCAGAGCACTGGTTGCCCTGCCAGAGGATAGATACCAGCTCAGTTCTCTCACATCCCCCTGGGACTCCAGCTCCGAGGGATCTTCTGGCCCATGGGGGCGCCCACATTCACACACTCACTCAGACCCATGTGTACAAACATGTGACTAAAAATAAAGATTTTGATTCTGAGAGAATATGTTTAAGGTCTCCATCACTGATGGAGAATCCCACTGGGGTGTAGCCGTAGACAAGCCTCCATTTTCACTATACTTTTCTGAACTAAAACTGTGATGTGTGGATGGCAAGACAATAGGAAGAGGAACCTGATTTCAAAGTAAATGTGTAAAACTGTGATAACAGAGCTCATGCTAAAAAGTCATGACCTGAACAAGGGAAACGTTCAAAAATGGCTCTAGAGAAAATTCTAGCAACAGGTGTTGTTTGATTTTTATTTTTAATCCTTATTTCCCCAAATTCCTTCCTCCTCATATATGATATAGAAATGTGAAATAAATATTTTACATTGCTATAGATTTTAGTTTATTGATACAAATTTAAAGTTAATTTTGTTATACTGTATGTATATTTCTACTCTTGTTTAAAGTATTTTGTTTGTGCAACTCATTTGAAATTATAGTGTATAGTTGAGAAATACGGATTAATAATTAGTCTTCTATGATAGTCACACTTATAGTCATGTTAAGTTTTCTAGGTATACATAGATATATTTCAATTAGGTAGGGAATCTTCAAACACGTCAAAGACCTACAGAATATGGCATTTAAAATGTTTTAAAACTTAGGCTTTTTGGACAGTGAGACATGTCTGCTCCTGGCAGCACTGATTTACTGAGCATCGAAGACACTCCATATGGAGTTTATCTTCTTCTTGGCAAAAATAGTCATTTGGGTAAGAAATTGTTCTTGCCTGCCTTGGACTGCTTGATTGACTGGACGTGCAGGACCCATAGGAAGGTGACCACTGAACTTTGCAAGGCATCCTTCAGGTTTCTGCTTTGCAGAGGAGACACCAGCAAGCCGCCCAAGGAGCAACATATAATGGGACACAGGTAAAGTCACGGAACATGTGGTGACACATAGATTAATAGTTATGGGCTAATTTAAGATATAAGAGCTAGCCAGCAAAAGGCTTGAGCCATGACTATGCAGTTATAATTAATATAAGCCTCTGTGTGTTCACTTGGGGGATGCAAATGGGAGAGATTTTTCCTGACTGCTGGCAGGCCGGGACACAGCATATCTTCCGACTACACATATACAAAACTTAGATGTGTATTTCTGAATGCCTGTAAATGCATTGAGTGAGTCCTTAAAAATCCTATGTGGAAAACACCTTCCCCAGGTCATCCATGCAGAGGACTAAGACCTCAGAGGTGACACATGAGTAGATTTGTGTCACTGTAGCCAGAATGGGCTTGTTCTCAAGCAAACTCTGCTCCCTTCCTCCCTCTCACCCATGTGATGCCTTCGGCCCTATTACAGCGCAGCAAGAAGACCCTCACCAGATACAGCCACTCCATCTTGGATCCCTCAGGCTCCCAAGCTGTGAGTCAAGTTAATTTCTATTCTTTATAAATTATCCCATCGGTGATACTCCAATTCAGTAGCACTACAATTACTAAGATGATACACTTGGTGATCAGAACATTATTTGTAGCTAAAGCACAGAAGCACAAAATTCCGTGTTTGATCATCTCAGAAAACCGAGTCAGAAGTAGAGTGGCTTTGCTAAATAAGTGATGAATAAATAAATAAAACTAAATGGTGTTGGCCAATAGGAATCTGAGAAGAGTGGCCACACAATACAGCTGGTGGCATGTTTGTATGGCATATTCATCTTATCTCAGTTAGTACAAAGCATTCAATCCGCAGATAAGGAAGCTGAGTGGGTAGAGAAAGAATCCTGGCTCCCAGGAAATGTGTGCTGGCCCTACTTTTGAGAAATAATTACCAATGATAAGTTCCCCAAAGTCAAAGTTTTAGGTAAATATTACAGTTCAGATGCTCTTAAAAAAAAAAATACCACCCACCAGAATGGCTCACATCAGGACAGGGAATCAAGAGTCTTGAAAGTGAAATCCAGCTGTTGTCTAGGGAAGATTGAAAACAAAGAAGAACAGAAAACATAAAAGAGGAACAGTTACAGGATGCTTCCTAGGGAGCATTTAAAACAGGCGGAAGGCCGCAACAGCCTCCACTCCCCACTCTGGTCTCTCGCATACCAGAAGCCATGAAGAGCCCTCCAAAGAAAACTCAAACACAGCTCTTCTGTTTGGTGCGCTTTGAAGAGGCTCGGTGTACCGATGAACATGAAGAGTTCAAGACAGTTCAACCCCGGAGTGACAACAACATTCCACAACATGCATTACCCACTCTAAAGGCCAAAACAGTGTGTGCAGGTGCTGGTGGTAATAGGAATATTTCAGAAGGTTGGTGTGATCTGGAATGGGAAACAAATGGCGAAATAGAGAGACCCTCCCTCCTTATGAGCTTGAAGCACCCCGGTGGGGCAAAGGCACATTTGAGCACACTCCTCACAGTCACGGATCGGTTTTCTCTTCTCATTACTTCCTCACTCGGCAGGCTAAATTCCTATTCACAGAGCATGAATGGAACAATCTCTTCTCACCTCTACAGAGTCGCTCACACTCGCTTCCAAAATACATGTTAAAAACAAAACAGAACAACAACAAACTTTGCTACTCTCTCCCACCAAATCCTTTTCCCTAGAGTAAAAAGAGAAGGAAAGAAAGAAAAGACCTGGAATTACAACTTTCAGAAAGATCAGCTTGGGCTTTCTACCGTACACCTTGCAATAAACAGGAATTTAGACTTTCAAAGTCCCCACAGGAAACCAAAATTGCTTTAGTGCCAAGAGCTCAGAGTCTTGGGCCAGTGAAGGACAATTGTGAAGTGACTCTTTTCACAAGCGAGCATCCATGAGGCAGTGAAGGTAGCATAGGAAAACCCTACGAACAGCAGAGCTGTCCTTATGGGATACTCTCTGTGGGCCACGCCACACCAAACAGGGATTGAGCGGGAAAGAAGGGGAAACACGAGTGGTCTAGGGCAACACGTCATCCTAAAACTGTGGAACTGGTGATACTGCACGTTGTACTCCTGTTACTGCCCAGCCCCCACCTCCATGCAGCGTGCTCAACTATTCTAAAAGTAAACCCTGATGACTGGCGGGTCTTATCCACGATGCACATACTGCACGTACAGAGTGGACTGCTCTGATTCTGCATGTCTTTCAGCCCAGTGGAGAGGAGGTCTTCATGTAGAGTGATGGATTTGAAAAGGGTTTTTCTAGCAGCATCTTTACAAAGGGAAGAATTGTGTTCTGGCTTGCACCGGAAGGCTCATACTATGACAATGTAAACACCAATATGCCACTGAGTGGGGCCAATTTTAGAATGAATTAGCTTTCGTTTGCAGCACAAGGCCTTGGGCAGGCTAGACAAACACTCTACCGTCAAGTTATCCTCACCCCAGCCCCTGGAGGTAAATCTGAAAATGAGAGCAAGCTGCTCATCGATGCCTAGAGCAGGATGGGAGATAACCTGCCGTGGTCAGGACCATCCTCAGTATCAATGAGTCAGACTTCTATAAGGGACTCTATACTGACATTTCTTTTGGGCATTCCTGGAGCCCTGTCTTCTGAAGAAGACAAAGAAAGTTCATATTTCTCTGAATAAAACCATTGCCAATATGACCATGGCTAGTCTTTTATGCTCTCAAGGCCCTGACTAAATCAAAACACTAATTTTTAAAAATGTAAGGTTAAAAATGTAAGGTTATAATATTTTATGAAGAAGAAAAGAGCCAAGAATCCTGAGTCTTAGCCTTGTGCTCAACACCCGTGGTTGAGGGCAGCAGTCTTCGAACCCGCAGAGGTTAGCGGTTACTGAGCTCATGACGTTTCTGTGCTCCATGCCCCTTCACTGTCTGTCACGGGACATGGAGTGCTGAGCCGAGGCCGTGAAATCTCTTGTGCTTTAGGAAAAAGCCCCTCAGCAGACACACATAGGCTGCAAATCACTGAGACAGGATGCTAATGTGCTCTGGAACTGTCCATCACACCCGCAGCTAAGATGGCGGGCCACATCGCCTGTTGATACTGGTAAGAGCAGTAGAAGAAGTAATTAAGGACTCACGTCATATTTACGCAGTCAAATAAAACGTTGATTCCAAATCACAATCCAATAACCCAAGAATGGAAGTGCTTCCCAAGGATGGAGTGACAGGGGAAGGGAAGGGTTATCAATTGAGTGACATGGGGAAGGGAAGGGTTATCAATTGATGTCCATTAACTCCCAACGCTTGCATCCCCCTCACCGAGCTCTGATTCTCAGCAGCATCCACCTCCACTATTCAAACACAAAAAGGACTAAAGCATGTCCACAGACCTTTCTCACTCATTATAAATTCTTGTCACCATCCAGGGTCTTTTATACATGTGGGTGCAGGGAGCAGTGCAAAGAGGGGGAGCCTTTTCCCATCTCTTGGGCTTTGATGATGTATCTGAGAAAGTTCCCGCCTAGTGTGTGGGAGGTGTGCTGGCTAGTTTCATGTGGGCTTGACATAAACTAGAGTCATCTGAGAAAAGGGAACCTCATTTGAAAAAAATCCCTCTGGAGGTTGGGCTGCAGGCAAGCCCGTAGAGCATTTTTTTAATTAATGATTGACTTCGGAGGGCCCAGTCTGTTGTGAGTGCGGCCATCCCTGGGCTGGTGGTCCTGGGTTCAATAAGAAAGCAGCAGGCTGAACCATGAGGAACAAGCCAGTAAGCAGCATGCCTCTATGGCCTCTGCATCAGCTCCTGTCTCCAAGATCCTGCCCTGTTTGAGTTCCTGCCCCATCTTCCTTCAATGATGGACTATGATGTTGGAAGCAAAAGCCGAATTGACCCTTTCCTCTTCAGCTTGCTTTGGTCACGCTGTTTTATCACAGCAATCGTGACTCTAACTAGGACAGAAAGTGACGTCAGGATTGTGGGGGTATTTCAGGATTGTGGGGGTATTGCTGTGACAGGCATGACTGTGTGTTTTGGGGAGGACTTTGGAACTCTGGGCTAGAAAAGCCATTGATTCTTCAAAGCATGATGAGCTTTCTTTCTTTCTGTTTTTTCTTTTAATTCATTTCATGTGCACTATGTGAAGGTGTCAGGTCCCTGGAACAGGAGTTACAGACAGTCATGTGCTGCCATGTGGGTGCTGGGAATTGAACCCCGGTCCTCTGGAAGAGCAGTCAGTGCTCTTAACCACTGAGCCATCTCTCCAAGCCTGCATGGTGAGCTTCGTATGGGAGCCTGGAAGAAAATGCTGAAAGCAGTACAAATGATGGAGGCCTGGCTCGGGAAGTTCGGAGGGACGTTTAGAGACTCTCTCGGGCTTGTTTGTCATTTTGAATTAAGAATCTGTGGTTCTGGGCAGTTGGGACTGAAGAGTCAGCTGTGGTTAACAAGAGCCCAGCACCACTGAAGGGAATGAAACCTTTCCTTTACTGGGACAATCAATGTTGGCCAGTGGGTCTGAGAAATGACCAGTGATTAAGAAGAGACAAACATCACTGGGGTGAAATCTTCTGGGAAGTGTTTCCTCAGAGTCAGCACACATAAGCTGTGTGCCAGAGGTGACCAAGTTAGCACCTCATGCTGGCAGCTGAACTTAGCAGTGGAAGAGTCACCCCGGTGGTACAGTTTTTGAAGGCGTGAAGGGCATGGGGAGCAGCTGAGGCTTGCCACAATGTTGTAGGGCTGGAGTCCCTAAAGAGAGCCCAGGAGAGGCTATTGGTGAAAGTTTAGCTCAGTTGCTACAAGAGACCCCAGCATTTTGGAGATGCCAGTATCTTGATGGTCTTGGGATGAATGACCACCAAGGACAACACCAGAATTTGCTTTGGCTTTGATCATGACCGTACCCTGGTTCTTCCCTCCTGAAATAAGAAAGTACTTAGCTAACGTTTTATTGTCTAGGAGCCCACAGTTGAGGGACTTTGGATTTTAAAAAAGATTGAATTTTTAAAGTGTTTGAATTTGTAAGATTTGTGGGACTTCTTTAAGTTTGAAAACGTTTTATACTGTGACGTCAATATTAGTGTGCGATCTTGGGGATGAATAAGAAAGGAAAGGTTGTGGCTTAGTAGTGACATGTTTGTATGTCAGGCTGACAAGGGGTCAGTTGTGCTGGACTGTTTTATGTCAATTTGCCATAAGCTATTGTCCTCTGAGAGCAGGGAACCTCCACAGAGAAAGTGCCTCAGTAAGATAAGGCTGTAGGGCATTTTCTTAATTAGTGATTGATGAGGGAGAGCCCAGTCCATTGTGCATGGGGACCCTCCTGGGCTGGTGGTTGTGGGTTTTATAAGACAGCAGGCTGAGTATGCCATGAAGAGTAAGTCAGAAAGTGCACCCCTCCATGGCCTCTGCATCAGCTCCTGCCTCTGGGTTCCTGCCCTGTTTGAGTTCCTGTCCTGACTTCCTTCAGTGTCGACTATGATGTGGAAGTGTAAGCAAATACACCCTTCTTACGTCCCCGACTTGCTTTCAGTCATGACATTTTATCACACCAGTGGTAACCCTAAACAAGACCAGAGGAATCTACTACCACTGAAGTAAGCCTGCTACTCAGTCTTCTCCAAGTCAGTTTGGTTAAACTCCTGGTGTTCCTTGTTACCGGAGATTCCTATGCCAGTTGGAAAGAGGAAAGATGACCTCTCTTCCTGTTGTTTTTCTAGCTGAAGCCGCGTACTCACTGCTCACTTGGTAAAGGAGTCAGTCGTTGGCTCATTTCCCCGCAGCACGTGCACCCTCCATCCACGCTCTCACCCGCCTCCAGTCCCTCCACGCAGAACAAATGACCATGAATTCGGCTCTCTGTCTTCTGCAATCAGCCTTGCTTTCCCATCAAGCATCTTTTAGCTTAGTACTGGCCCAGAATTTTGAGAGAAACAGATGTCATGACGGCGAGGTGAGAAAAGGGGCCATAGAATAGCAGAAACTAGTCTGGAAAACGGCTTTTAAAAAAAGAAGACGGGGTTGGGGATTTAGTTCAGTGGTAGAGCGCGTGCCTAGCTTGCGCAAGGCCCTGGGTTCGGTCCTCAGCTCTGAAAATAAATAAATAAATAAATAAATAAATAAATAAATAAATAAATAAATAAACAAACAAGATAAGTGAGAAGACGCGCCAAGGACAGGGTCAGTGGAGAAAACCCTTGCTGCATGAGTTCGGATCTCTGGAACGCTCAGCAAAGGCGGGGTGTAGCTCAGCACTGGTAGGTGGAGCCAGGAGGATCCTCGGAGCGGAGCGGCTTAGCCAGCCAGTCTAGACACATGGGGACCTCCAGGTTCAGTGAGACACCCAGTCTCAAAGAAATACAGCAGAAGACGACAGAGAGGACACCTGGCATGGATCTCCGGTCTCCACGTGCATACACACGCGCGCGAGCACACCTGAAAACACACATGCACACCTAAGTATATCACCTACAAACAGAAAGGAAAAAGAAGTGGAAGAAAAGAGAAAAAAAGAAACAAACTGCACATTCAGGGACTGGGAGAAACCAGAAGACGCTGAGACACTTCCTAATTTAGTATCTGACAGATGTTAGAGTAATACTTGTAAGGATTAGGTCAGCTCCAGTCTTAGAATTCATCAAAGGAAGAAACATCAAATCCGGCCTGGCTTCTGGGGTGTGGGACCTGCAACTCGTGCAGTGGCCATCAGAGGGCGCTGGTCCTGGTTTACTGCTGTGTTGCGGCTGTCCTGGGATTCTTAATAATTTCTCAACAAAGCTGCATGTTTTCACTTCCATTTCTGATCCCAAAAGGGCAGAAATCATGGGGTAAGACATTTCCCTGTCATTCGGTGTCTTGGCATGGAGGGAGTGACTTGAAGGGGTATTCTCCACATGCCCCCTCCCTGTTTCTCACGGATTCTTTGCCAGCTGCCTCCCTTGGTCTAAAGATGCTCCACATGTTGGGTGGAGGAAGGAACCAGTCACCTGGTGACAAGTGCCAACAGCAGGAAGCCACAGTGAAACAAAGTTCTGAGTGGATGAGATTCCCAACTCCTTCTACCGCTTCCTCATTCGGAGAAGCAGGAAATGGCTTTTCAAAATATAACCAAGGAAAACTCTTCAGAATAAGGCTCCCTTAGATAAACCCTAACTTCCTTGCAAAGAAAATTCTTCGAGTCCCCTTAGAAGGGGGAGTGGGGCGGGAGAGGGCACAAAAGGTCACCCTGGAGTCCCCAGGGACAATTGTGGAAATGGCTGTCGCCAGTCCCTCAAGTTCTGACTGAGCCTTGGCTCTTATCAGTCATCAAACCTTCCCAAACTTCCTGTCCTTAAATAGAGCCACTACAAATGTCACCAGCAGCTTTCCTTGGCAAAAGCCGGTTCTGGCGTCAGAGCCTCAGCTGCCTAAACTGAAAACCCTGTACATGGTTCTCAGTGCACACCCAATGGATGTCCTGGTGTGTGCTTTCCGGCTACATGCTCCCCATCCACTGTCCCGCAGCTGAGCATCCAGTCACAGACTGCTGGCCATAGCGGCATGTGACCTGCGCATTTCTGTCTCCTGCACCACAGTACAGTCCCAGAGCCTGAGAGACAGAGCCCGGGGACACAGAGCCCTTTAAACACACCTGTGTGCTAGAGTGCCTTTTCTTTGCAAAACTGGTGGACAGCATGTATTTTCTAGGAGTTTACTTCCGGATGTTGACCTGACTCTTATAAAATTCCTATCCATATTTAAAGTTTTTCCCTTGCTGGTTAATATTAAGAAGTAACGAGCCAAGCACAATCAGACATGTACACATGGCCTGGATATATGTATACACATATATTTGATTAAAACTCATCCACGTGTCTAGACTAGTCCTCTGCTAAGACCTTTTCCTGTCATTGGGAAGCACAAGCTGTAATGGCCTCCAAGGGAGAAGAAGTATCTGTTATTTGGACACCATCCTAATTACAAAGTCACTCAACGAACAGAGACCAAATAGTGCCCATATTTCTAGCAACAGGACACGATTCAGCCTCTAAACCACTGAATTCTATTTGTAAGCAAACAAGACCTCTTTACTGACATTATTACCATGCTTAAGTGTGACTGCCAAAACGTGAGCCATGAGAAGCCAGCAAAAATGGATTTCTTTATAAAACATGCCCCAAAGATGTCAAAACCCATTAATTTAAAAGGATTCAGTGTCATGTGATCTCTCTCACAGCTCTTTATTAAGGAGAAAAAAATGAGTGTCTCGACTCTTAGATGGTAACTTCGTTAAGTATTAGCAGAGAAGGGCCGGCTCGAAGTTCTTCTTCCAATCTGCTCTCCAAGATGATGAATATGGCTTTCCTGGTATTTAAAATGAGATCCAAACCACCTCTCAATCTCAGGAATTGCTTGTCAGCACTCACACACTCCTTTCCTCGTCGGCAGGCGCTCCCCCAGTGGAGAGGTGTCTAGGAAGTCGATTAAAGCACACGCTCATAACCCCATAAGTGGTTGTCAGCCCCAGGAAGATGGACAATTGGGCTCTTCGCCAGATCAAATGCTTCCCATTAGGCAGTCAGAAAATGTGAAGCTTCCAGCAGCTCGCTTGTTCTAGCAACATGAAATCACCACCACTCAGATAAATATGAGAAACTGTTAAAAAACACCGCTTTCCATTTTTCGATCCCATCTTCCATGAAAAAGGAGAATATTAAGTTGCCTGTAACGTCCAGGTCTCCAAGCTGCGGCTACAAAGATCATCATGGATTCATGGCAACTTTAAAGGTGTTTAGACTTAACTGATGAGGCAGAGACAATACCAGGGATGGTGAAGGGCTCTTCCGTTCCTCAGGAAAAAGCTAAAGGAGATGTAGAAGTCAGAACACTGCTATTATCCTTCATCTCCTGCTGTAGGAGGTCGGTCTACCAATAAATACCCAGCTTCCTCTGGGGGAATAAAGAGTTAACAATTCTCCAAACACCTCTGCAGCCAATACACCGTGTCTAGTCACACCCCATCCCTACTCCATGCCACCAAAGGGTCTCCCCACTGCACAGCTGAGAGAGTCAGAAGAGCTAGGAGCATATCTACCAGGAATCCTGGCCAAATCCCCTCTTCAATTGCACCTCACGTTTCCCATCTGTAAAATGGTTGGATATGGGGAAAGTTGGATGCCTGTGACCCAAGTCCTTTACGGTCGGGAGCCCCCACCTGCAGTGTGTTTTCTGTGACCTCTGCTATCCTGTATGCTGGTAAAGAGTGTCCAATGGGCATTAAGACAGCTCCATGGATAAAGGATCTGGACACACAAGCTTGGTGACCTGACTTGGATCCCCAGAACCCATGTGAAAATGGACAGATTGACCCAACTCCACAAACTTGTCCTCTGACCTCTTTATGTGTGTGCTGTGGTACGCACATGTGTGTACATGTGTCATAACAGATAATAGTAAATAAAACGTTTTTAAAAGAATATTCAATGCTCCAACATGGATGTGTTATTTTATCATCTACCTGGTTGCGGGCCCTTGAGTGAGCCCATGCTACAGCAGGAGAAAGACCCAAATCCAGGCACTGTGAGATGCTAAGCCATTTTAAGGCATACCTCTAAGTGTCATGGCAATCCAGAAGAGGAAAAAAATACATTTGTGGGGAATCAGAAGTCTCACAAGGAAGATGAAAACTCAGATGACAGAGACGACAGCTGGTAGGAGGTGTTTTCTAAGCAGGAAAGGACAGGGTGGCTTTGTAGCCAGAGACGATGGCAGGTAGAGCGTCATACGTACCTAGCGCATGCAGTGCTCTAGCAAGAAAGGCAAATGAAGGCTACTGATGGGTACGGTTAAGTGCAGAGAGCTTTGTCTTATTCCATTTCGTGTTCCCATGTCAATACACCCAAGCCTGCATATTTTTTACAAAGAAAGTTTTATTTGGCTCATGATTCAGGGGACTAGAAGGTCCTGGAAAGGACCCCGTCGGCAATATCTCAACATGACTGTGAAGCAAAAAGGGAACCAAACTCATGTGCAGACAGGGCGCATATATGAGTGAGGAGTGGAGGGGCAGCAGACACAGTCCTTCTAGTAACTATTAGTCCTGTCTCACTGCACAGACAGAGAATGAAATCATTCGTAAAGGTGGAGCCACATGACCTACCATCAGCTAGGTCCTGCCACACCCCTACTCCAGGGACCGAGTGTTCAGCACATGAACCTTTGAGACACAAACCATATCCAAACCATAGCAGCCTTCCTAGAGCAGATCAGTACATGCACTCTGCAAAGGGCTGGACATTTCAGGTCACACAGTATTGCCCATCTAAATAGAAAAGTGGGCATAGACAATGCATAACTAGATGAGCATGGCTGTATGCCAATAAAATTGAATTTACAAAAGCAGTGGCGGTCTGGATGTAGACAGAGCTGTAGCTTCACAGCCCTGTCCTAGAGCATCCCAGGAGACACAGCTGTAAAGACAACTGACAACCAGATCAGAGACGCTCAGACAGGCATTGCTGAGTGAGAAGCATGAGAAACATCAATATTTTTTAAGTACAAGAGAAATGATGCAAATCTGTATGCTAAGAGAAATAACAGCAGCATCCGGTATGGACATTTTCATACTTTGTATGGTCAAAATCAAAGCTATATCCTTTCTGTTCTTCACTATACTCTGATTTCCTCAAATTGAACCAAGCATGGTCATATTTCCCCACATAAACATAAAAGCGGGGACATGTTCTTTTTGATCTGGAAAGCACACAGTGCATCATATCCCGCCCTGCTCTGAAACACCTGAACACAAGTTTAAGATTAAAAAAGGAAGTCTCTCTAGTAAAAAGGACCGCCTGGGAGGCCAGTAAACAGACCCACAGTCCCACAGAGGCAAATCCCACGTTGTCCGACAAGGGTCCAAAGGAGCCCAGGCTGTCTGAAAAGGGTCCCTTGTTATCAGTAGTGCTGTCACAGGGACACCCACAATCCACAGGACGGGGACCAATAACAGCAAGGAGGAAAGAAGGGCCATATTCCTAGACCTGCCTTCAATGCAGACAGGAAATAACATTTACATGTGGTCTACTTTGGATCACCAGTAGTGCCCCGCGCTCGATCACACTTGCAAACAAGGCCGCCCTCAGCTCCCCAAGAGCTCACAGTCTAGGGGGAGGGTCCCTGAACTCTTTCTTGTCTAAGTTTATAAAGCAAATCTTCTAGATGTTGTGAGCCACATGGTGTCTTTCACAGCTCACCCTGCAGCTGCATCAGAAGAGAACAGGTAACGTGGAGACCCGTGGATGTAGGGGTAATAAAACTGTATTTTCTTCAGATCCTGAGTCAGACACAGCCGAAATTAAGTGGGGTGTGCACAAATGAAAAGCAGTAAGGTAGAAGGCACCAGGCTCCACGGGAACTGGAGTTTGAGGTGCTGGACCAAGCCTGAGAGGTCCAGGAAAGAGTTGGCAAATAAGATAGTGGGAACAAACACCCAGAAGAGGAAAGGGGGTACAGAGAGACTCAAGCTAGTAGGCTGAGGCACACAGAGAGCCCTGAACACTCAGGCACTGAAAGACAGGAACAGCCAGGTCCCTGTAGGGCAAGAGGGTGCATTAGGAATCTTGGCTTCTATTCAAGGTAAGAGAAAAGCGTTGAAGAGCTTCAAGAATTGATTGGTTTGCTCTAAGACATTTGGAGGTGGCAAATGGCCAGGGAAATAGGCCCGAGGAACCTAACCAGAAGCTTAGAAAACAATTCTATCTCAGTTCTGGCTCCACCAACAGCCCATCAGAGTCCAGGTCTTGGTTTGCAGGGAATTTTGTATTTGGGATCTCAGAAAGTATATGGAAGGGGAAAGTGAGGTAGGGGAGAGATAAAAACCAATGCTGCTATGGATAATTGGAATTCAATTATTGTGGGGACCCACTGAGGAGGTATGGGGCATGCACTTCCACACCCATCCATGTGTGGATGAAGAGGCTCTCGTATACAATCCTTATGGCTTGAATGAACATGGAAAAATCCGTGCTGCTTCTCCCTATGAAGACCCCTTGCACCCCAGTTTCATTCCTGTTGTTTTAATAAGGAACCCTAACAAAAAGCAACCTGGAGGAGGGAAGGGTTTATTTGGCTTACAGCTCCAAGTTATGGCGCATCACCTCAGGAACGTCAAGGCCACTGGTCATTTCACATCCTTGCTTGCCTCCTAGAACTCAGCAAACTTCTGCTACACTTACACAGTCCAAGGTTCAGTCCATAAAACGGTACTGCCCACATTCAGGGTAGAGCTTCCCACTTCAAGTAACAATCAAGACAATTCCCACACAGACATGTCCACAGGCCAACTTAGTCTAGTCAGTGGTTCTCAACCTGTGGGTTGCAAACTGTTTGGGGATCGAATGACCCTTTCACAGGGGTCGCCTAAGACCGTTGGAAAACACAGATACTTACATTACATTCCATAACAGTAGCAAAATCACAGTTATGAAGTAGCAATGAAATAATTTTATGGTTGGGGGTCACCACAGCATGAGAAACTGTATTAAAGGGTTGCAGCTTAGGAAGGTTGAGAACCATGGCTCTAGATAATTACTCTCTTCCCAGGTAACCCTAGGTTGTATCAAGTTAACAGTTAACCTAAGCAGCACACCTTGCTAATGAAGAAAGCCATCAGACAGAAGTAGGAGGACACTGATGCTTGAAGTGGGAAGCAGAGGACCAGTCCACTGAGCTGCTAGACATCGGAGGCATGGTCCTGCATAGACGGTGCACCAATAGCATTTATGGAAACTAGCCTCTCTGTTTCATCTGAAGTAAAACAAGAAAACTAGAAGCTATTTTCAAATGCTGTCAAATCTTTTCTAAATAATTTTTTTTTTGGCCAATGTCAAAAAAAGAAGAGGAAAATGTCTACAGAGATGATGTATGTAATCAGCCACAGGGACCATGTTTAAACCATTCAACAGCTGAAGCATCACAGGCAAAGACAATTCAAAGTAGACTTCAAACACTCTCCGGGAATGGTGCGGCACACCTCTAATCACAGCCTCGGAGGCAGAGGCAGACGGATCTGGATGAGTTAAGCCAGCCTGGTTTTCCATAGAGTTCTAGGCCAGTCAGGGATACACAGTGACACTCTCTGTCTCACAACAGAAAAACAAACAAAACCTCTTTAGGGGTGAACTGGACACATAGAGGCCCAGGGCAGCAAGGGCTGAACAAACACAGAGGAAGTCCAGCAAGGAATTCCCACGGCAGCAGAGATGCTCTGGACCTCAGCTGGGGAAGGTGTGAGAAAGCCCAGCCTGGCACATGGTGTGAGGAAGACAGAGACAAATCTCACATGAGTTCCTTCAAGCAACGCCTTTGGCCTTTTGCACCTACAGTCTGGCACTCGCAGACTTGACAAATGATTGAAAGTAATTTTTTAAACTGTATCTGCACTAAACATGCACATGGTTTTTTTTTTTTGTTTTGTTTCTCTTCATTGCTCCCTAAAGACCACAGAATAACAATATTCACATTGTGTAAGGTATTGTAAGTAAGCCAGAGACCAATAGAGAACACAGGAGGGTGGGCTCAGGGCCCCTGCAGACAGTACACCATTTTAGATAAGGGACTTGCCTGCAAGATCCAAAACCTATGGACAATGGGGAGTAAGGACTTTGCAAACACTCATCCAAGACAGGTACGCCGGAACCCACCCATGAACACTACTGACTGCAAACACCTGTTTTCTAACCAATCTACCTCCCTGCTGTAAATGGGCCATAAAAGTGCTGGTTACCCAAATTACAGTCCAAGGTCAACATGGTATTAAGGTTTTGTATCTGAAGGTAAAGCATTTCCAACCGCTTTCCTGGTTTCACACTTGGAGTTACTGCTGTAGCAATGGCCTCCCAGTGAGGCGCCGCTTCATGCATTTTAACGGCTCCCTGTTGGTGCCCTGGTCCTGGGGTGGAGGTACATGGCTATAGTGGAATTTAAACACTGTGATCACAGGTCACTGTTGTAGCAAAATTGCTGTGGTGACAGTTTAGTTACTAGAAGAAGCCTAATCGATGAGGACAAAAATTGGTCTGATTCCCCAGCCGCCGTCCCAACTCCATGAGTCCAATTATCTCACTGACCACATATATCATCTCTGTCCTTCCTTACTCAGAAATGACTCTGACACGGGGCGTGTTGTTTCCACCAACCTAGATACTAGGTAAGGGGAGACTTGATGCTCTCACCTCCTTCCAAACCATATTTTGCATCTCATTTCTATACTGCATGATGTTTGTGCTGGGACAGCTCAGGGGTAGACTCTTAACTCCACTCTCACACACCGCTGTCCCAAACAAGCTTCCCGCACAGCCCACCCATTGGGAAATCATCTTAAAGGACAGCAAAATTTGGGTAAAGCTCCACCAGGCGGTTCGCCAACTCAACTTTTCTTAATGTCAGTCAGGCCCGTGAAGTTCCTCTCTTGTGATCGTTCAGTGACTTCTCTCTTTGAAGAGTCATTATCCACCTCCAACAGGTTCTCGCCAAGGCTGGGTTAGTCTCCTCTCTCTCTCTCTCTCTCTCTCTCTCTCTCTCTCTCTCTCTCTCTCTCTCTGTGTGTGTGTGTGTGTGTGTGTGTTTAAACATATGAAACACCTTGCTTTAAAGCTAACATATTTCTGTCTCCTAACCGCGTTCCTGGCCATCTGATCCCCTAGTCAGCTGACACCCCTGTCTTGACTTCATTCTTTAAAATCAGTGGATGACAGGCCATTGATAAAATTAAAGCTGAATGATAGAACACGAGTTAGAGCAGTGATTGAATTTGAAGCAAACAAGAGCCAGGAAACAGCCCTATGCCATAAATAGCCAAAACGGCAAAGTTGCTTGTCCCATAAGCCTGGTGGCCTGAGCTCCATCCCTAGAATTCACGCCAAGGTAGAAAGACAGAACTGCGCACACACCCACGTACCCACACATGCATGCAGACCATACACAATGATGTATTTTAAAGAATTGAAAGGTCGGGATATAAAGGTAGCTCTTGAGATGTGGAATTAATTCCACCTGCTTCCTTCACAGCCTACATCCAGCCCCTCCTTCCACTCCATGGCTGCTCATGCTCCATTTTCAACCTCATGGTCTCTCACACTTCAGACTGAGGTGTCTTTAAAGTTTCTGCATTTCATTAAACAGGGGAGTTAAACGACACTGAGTGGATTCCATTAACTAGATAATGAAGGCGCAGCAAGATCTTTACTCCAGGCCTCCAGGGTCAGGCAGCCCCTGAGGACCCAAAGCTGCAATGGGAAATTCCTCCCAACTAGATCCCCAAGATGTCCAAAGATATCCGAAAGAGTAGGTAAGGGGCACAGAGCAGCTATCTGCCAGAGCAAATTTCAAGTTGATAAAAAAGAAAATTACTGAAGAATCACAAGTCATCTCATACTGTGTGCTCTAAGACAGGTGGTTCCTGCAGAAATACATCATCTAATCTGAGAGATTTAATATAAATTTAGAAGACAAATACTGGATCTACTTAATTATCAACGGTTCTTGTATTCAAGCCCATAAACATACTACGTATTTATTTTAATGCTTTCCCATCTGTATGTATAAATGAACTTTTTGGCAAAATCTGGTAGAAACACAAGCGTTCCCTCTTGTCTTAGCTCACTACATCCCACACGGTGGTACTTTTCATTACCTCTCCCCCTGCAACCTTACTTCATCTCCCAGACAGCAGCTTCACAACGGTTCTGTAGAATGCCACCCCCCTTCAAAGAACAGAGGTTCACGGAAAGGCTGCCGAGACATTTCTTCCATAAAAACACAGATTCTCAGAAGAACTCTAAAAACAAAAGTGCAGCCATGTGCTGGAGTGGCCTAACACTAACACTTTTTTTTTTTTTTAGCGCTTTAGAATTAACCGATCAGTTTCAATGACATCGATAAAAAACCAGTCATAGTCCTGGTTAGAGGAGAAAAACTGAACTCAGCCTGAGCAGCAGGTTCAGAGCTTGAATCCAGTGTCACCCCCAAGCAGCACAAAGGGCTTCTCCCTGAGAACAGGAAGTGTGGAGAGGTCTAGACCACCCCCATGGCACTCTGCTGAATTCAAGCTAAAGCTGGAGAACAGAAAACAGAGAGTCAGACTTGGGGCCACGCGCCTCGAATCCCCGCCTGGGTTACAAGGGAGCCACTGCGAATGGATGCGAGAACGGTTTTGGGCACGGTAAGACTTCGTCTATCTTAACCAGACGGAATAGCGATGTCAACGAGGAAGAAAGAAACCTCAGCCGACACAACAGTGGCAAAGATCGCTCATCCGATTCATCCGAGAGCTCCTAAGGACCCTCATCAAGTCACTGCTATTTATGCACAACTAGAGCATCCTTGGCTGCCTGATTCCCAAGAGGACAGCCTATTAGAAGAGAAAATTATAATGATGGAAGGATGTCCTAGACACAGGCCACCGAGAGTACTAAGAATTGACAACTGGCCATTAAGGGAGCTAAGACAAAGAACTCAGACACCAGAGTAGCCATAAAGCATGGCAGTGGCCCACACCTCTGAGGGCTCAGACAGTACTTCTGTGTCTTACGCAGGGCAGTAATTGCTGCTTATGATAATGTTCCTGAGCTAAAAGGTACAATGCTCGCTAGACTGTTTCAGGAAATGACTCCATTTTTAGAAGATGGATCTCCAAAGTTAATTAAATAATAATCACTTGGTATTTAAAGGGCTGTTTAGAAAACCTGACCGGGAGAACAACTCATGTCATATACGTTCTGGAAAAGAGCCAGCAGGAACAGTGAACGTCCCCATGCACACGCTGTGGCCACCGGGAAAACCCTTCATCCTTATCTCACTGGGCCCCAGAAAGCATCCTGGGATGCAGATGAGCAGTGTGTCCATTCTACAGAGGAAGAGGTAAGGCACGGGGGTTAAGGAAGCTGCAAAGTAGGAAGTCACGGCCTGTCGACTCTGAAGTGTGAACATCAAGTCACAGTGGCCACAGCACTCGGCTTTAGCTGGACCAGCTTTTAGCTACTGTGTTTCCAGCCCTTCTCTCTCATATCCAAGCACAGCAAACTCTAGTTTCATTTGTTTAAGAGTGAGTTGTAGGCTGCACGGATCCTCAATGGGTAAACCACTTGCCCTGCAAGCAGGGGGACCTGAGTTTGGTCCCCCAAGTCCTCGTAAGTCCAATGCTGGGGAGGTGGAGGTGGGATGTCTGGAGTTCGCTGATCAGCTAGTCTAGCCTAAATGATGAGCTCCAAGCTACTGAGGGATCTTGTCTCAAGGGATGACATCTGAAATTGCCCTCTGGTCTACACGGACATACACACACACACCCACACACCACACACCACACACACACACACACACACACACACACACACACACACACACACACACACCACACACACACACACACACACACACACACACACATACATACACACACACACCACACACACACACACACAATACATACATACCACACACACACACACACACACACACACACACACACACACATACATACACACCACACACACACACACACACACACACCTACATATACATTGTGGGGCTGTAGAGACGATTCAGCAGTTAAGAGCACTGGATGCTCTTCTGGAGGACCCAGATTTAATTTCCGGCACTCACATGGTAACTAATAACTGTCTGTAACTCCAGTTCCGGGAGATCTGGTACCCTCATTTGGCCTCTGTAGACACCAGGTAGGCATGTGGTACACAGACATACACACAAGCAAAACATCCGTACACATAAAGTATCAATTTTTTTTAAAAGTTACTTGAAAGTCAGACTTATCGTTTATCTAACAACCATTTTATGAGCATCTTGTGGGATCAGGCACTGGACTGGGTACTGTGGATACAGCGATGAGCAAAATACAACTCTTGCCCAGAAGCAGGAGACAGAGCAGAGTGGGAGATTGGCACCCCAGCCATCAATTACTATGCAGTGTGTATGTAAGAAGAGAACTGCTCTCTAGGGAATGGCCTAGACATCAGGCCTGGCCGCTGGTGACCTGGAGAAGGGCGTTTTAGAAGACTGAGCTCCACTGAAGCTCGTGAGAACCTGAAGCCTTGTCTTCACTGGCTGAGCACTGGGCTCTAAGGCCAGGAAAGGAGTGTGCACACTGGGGAGCAGATCAGCATCTTATGCATAATCGTCTCTAATGAGGACCATGCTACTCCAGTCAGCAAGTGGGAACAGCATTCCCCACCCACTGTAACCTGGAGATAAGTCATGGGACCAGTTACAGGTCCACCTTGTCTGCAGGCAGCACAGATATGTCTTCTGGGAAGTCGGGGAGGGGGGGGGGACCTCTCTCATACCTAATTATATAAACAGACTAACCACTACCAAAAGAAAAAGAAAAACTTCCATTACACCCACCTGTGGTTTCCTGAATGGCGTCTTTGGGAAGCCATTCTGAATGCTTTTCCCAGAAAACTAAGCTGCAAGTTTCCTATTTTTATATAAACTTTAATGAATTATATAAACAACCCACGAATTCATTCTTATTATTTAAAAAATGTCAAAGGTCAGAAGTATGCATAATAAAAAATGTAAGGTCCTCCTTCACTCTGTACTCCCTTCCCTCTCATTCCCAGGGCAAACATCTTAATTTACAATCTTTCATAACTCCATCGACACATAGACGTGTTTACCTGCACATCTACCTACATTCATGCAGATCTACGGCTTTGAGCTCACGTTACAGTAAATGGAATCACACCTATAGGCACTGTCTTATAATTTCCTGACTTTGAATTAATTAACAATATGTCTTAAAGATCTGTATGTATCTATATGTGTCTCTCAAGGAGTTAAATAGCTTTATAGTCTTTCAGTTTGGGCATGAATTATGATTTATACAAGTATGTTAACTGGTAGGTATTTATGATTGTCCCAGTTGTTTGCCATTATAAATAACAATGCAAAGAACATTCTCTTCTAGCTGGGTGGTGGTAGCACACGCCTTTAATCTCAGCACTGGAGAGGCAGAGGCAGGCAGATCTCTGAGCTTGAGACCAGCTGGTCTACAGAGTAAGTTCTAGGACAGTCAAGGTTACACAGAGAAACCCTGTCTGCGGGGGGCCGGGGGTGTGTGTGATACATTGTCTTTCATTTTATGTGTAGGGGGTTTTGCCTGCATGTCTGTCTGTGCATCAGATGCATGCAGTACCCATGGAGGCAGAAGAGGGTGTTGGATCCTGTGGAACTGGAGTTAGAAAGATGGTTGTGAGTGGCCATGTGGGTGCTAGGAACGGAATCTAGCTTCTCTGGTAGATCAGTCAGTACTCTTAACCTCTTAACTGCTACACTATCTCTCCAACCCTGCAGAGAAGACTCTTAAATGCACATCTTTGTGACTTTGTGCAAGACTTAGAAACGTTTATGCAATGGTGTATGCAAACAAGCTATAAAATCTGATTAATATTAGCACCCACCCCAACAAACTCCAGGAATCCCTGCTTCCCTATTGTTGGATATTTGTCAATGACTTTTGCTGCATCAATCTGAGGGGGGGAAAGCATATCTAGTTGTTTCCATTTATGTTTTGGTGACCAGTGAGTGATTTTTATTGGTTGTTGTGGGATGTCCTGTATGCTGTGAATATATGTTGCTATGACTGATTGATAAATAAAATGCTGATTGGCCAGTAGCCAGGCAGGAAGTATAGGTGGGACAAAGAGAGAGGAGAATTCTGGGAAGTGGAAGGCTGAGGCAGAGAGATGCTGCCAGTCGCCAAGATAAAAAGCAGATGTCAAGATACTGGTAAGCCACGAGCCACGTGGCAACTTATAGATTAATAGAAATGGGTTAAGATATAAGAACAGCAAGAAGCCTGCCCCAGCCATACAGTTTATAAGTAATATAAGTCTCTGTATGTTTCCTTGGTTGGGTCTGAGCGGCTGCAGGACTGGTGGGTGAGAGAGATTTGTCCTGACTTTGGGCCAGACAGGACCAGGGAAACTCTAGCTATAATTGGTCATTTCTATTTCTTTTTGAATTGTCGTATATATTGTTTACTTTTCTTGCTAGTGGCCTTTCCTTTTTGGTTGACAAGATTTGGGAACATACTTAAGATTTCTCATCCAGACAGTGTTTCTAAATCAGTCTAGCCACCTGGATGTGTCCGTTGTTCTCTAGCAAGCGAGTATGGCAATAACATTCTGATGGCCTTGATGAAACTCTTTCCCAAGTCTTCTACCCACAACTGCTAACCACCCCAGATGTCAGCCACAGGAATAATCAATCCCTCTGCCATCTGGAAAGATGCCAATAAGCTCAGCAGCAAGTTTTGTTTGTTCTAGAAATAAGCAGGCTGGACATAGATGTCTTTCGACAATGCACATAGGCTCCTCAGGAAACCTGGAGTAGATGCTAGAGTGTCTTGAGCTAAGGAGACGCAAATGTAAGTGGGCTGTTGGGCAACCGTTTATCACCACTTTAGGAGCAGGTGGGGAACACGGGGGGGGGGGGGATGCCTGGAAGAAAAAACAGCTTTGATAGAAAAGGAGGTTTGAAGACCTAAGTGAAAACGGTGGAGAATTAACCATGGCATCACTTTACCCGTCTCTGATGGAGAATTAACCATGGCATCACTTTACCCGTCTCTGATGGAGAATTAACCATGGCATCACTTTACCTGTCTCTGATGGAGAATTAACCATGGCATCACTTTACCCGTCTCTGATGGAGAATTAACCACAGCACATCACTTTACCTGTCTCTGATGGAGAATTAACCATGGCATCACTTTACCCGTCTCTGATGGAGAATTAACCACGGCATCACTTGACCCGTCTCTAGTCCTGCTTGACCACCTCTAACCTCGTGCTTATTTCTTGCACCAGGCAGGTGCCGTTAACTCAAGTGCTGATTCTAAAGCAAAGAGCACTAACTTGAGTCATTTGTGCCAACAAATTGAAAGCTGACTTTTACGGCAAATTAGCAGTGCCGGCTGAGTCAGGAAAGGGTCACAGATTAAGTTTCATAGCAACTATTTCCCTCTATTCTTAGCAATCATCTTAGAGTGAGAGAATAAGACAGATTGAGGCTCTATTCATACAGTAGACTGTTAGCAGGTTCAGAATTACACAGCACCATCTTCCTCATAGTTAGGGTGACTGTGCCCTGCCCCCCACCAACATGGAGAACAGAGAAGTTCCCTCATGCTTAATGCTTTCCAAGGGCTTAGGGGCAGCAATGGAGAAAGAGCTTCAAATCAGCACACGGCTGTATGTTTTTCAGGTGCAGGCAGCCACTGAGAATGGGGAAGTCTTGGACCTAAGAGGTTGGCCCAAGGTTATGGAGGGACTCCGGTTCCAGCAGATGCCACTGTCTGATGAAGCGAGAAGAGCAAGGCTTGGATCCAGCATGGATGGGTCAGCTCAGCACCAAGGTCTTGGACTGAACTCCAAACTTGTTTCCTGAAGCATAGTAGCAACAAGGCAGTCATGATCTGAACCACCACATTGGCACAGAGCATCGGTTTGCTCCGAATGATTGTGCGTCGTTGTTCAATGGGGAGGGGGGAAGGAAAGGGCCAAAGGAAAATGAATTGGTGTCGCTCTTGTATTACCTATAAAATGCAGTGTCTCAAGAACATGCCAAGGCTGGGCCAATGGATGGCATGTGAGATGTCCTGGATCTGAAAACCAATCATCTTACATTTTAACTGTGGTCTTAGGCACAGGTGGTACCAACACAGTAGCCATAAATCCTGTACTGAAGTTTTGATGGGAAACATGGAAACGTTTCCAAACAAGTTGGAAACAGGATGATGGTTCAGATACAAATTTCCTTGTCGCTGCAGTTGCTCCAAGGATGCTAATCGATTAGTAGTTTTTGAAGACTCATCCTAGTTTTTTGGGGGGTGAGTTTTGGAGGTTTTGTTCTGGCTGTTGTTCAGTGCTGGGGGTAAAACCCAGGGCCTCACCCATAATAAGCACTTACTCTACCACTTGGTAATTCCCCTGACTCCTTCCTTTGCCTCCATATGTACTTGCCTTTGTTGGTCATGTGCTTTTTGAACAACGCTGTCATCTCAAAATACTACTGTCACTCCCCCCCTTTGAATTGCCTGTGGTGCAAAACATATTAGCTGCTTTCTTTGGTCAAAATGTAGAGATGCCTTTTGCAAGGTCTAAGGAATGGACGTCTTAATTTCCCTTCACAGCTAAAAACCTCTGCAAAGACAGCAGTGACCTCGGGAAGGGGATAAAGTGGGTCGGAGGTCAGGACAACTAGTCCAGACTTGTCATCCACTGCTCTCTTCCAAACCCTGAACTCAGCGAGGCTACTCTCAGAGTCCTCAAAATGAAATTTCCTGTGATCGCCACATTTCTCTTCAGTCAGTGCCCTTGCTAGCAGACAGCACGACGCTGGGCCAAGAGCCACTGCACCCCAGAAATCAGCACAAGTGTAAGACAGACAAGCTGTTTGACAAGTTTTCCTTTGAACAGTACTCTGAGTCCGTTCTGATTCATCTGAATAGGAAAAGCTTCCTGCCTCTAGTTCCTGCCGGGTGAGCAGGTTCCAGACAGGGCTGGCAGCTCTGATAAGGACAGAGCCTCAAGGGAAGAAGAAATGTCTCCTCTTCCCTCTAGGAAATATCTCTGCATTTGAAGCAGTTGGGCACTTGGAAACAACACACAGAACTAGGTTATCTGAGTAACCTATGGTGTCAGACTCTTAGTTCTAGAAGTAATATAGGCACTTGACACCAAATTGAGGAACCGAGTTCAAGGTGCAGAACTCTTTTCAATGTATTTCAAAAGTTTTGATCAAAGCCACTGTCTCCCAAGGTGTTCGGTCCACAAAGCACAACTCGCAGTCAGTCATCAGCTAGCTGGCTCTGCAGAGGCTTGCTTCTGAACTGAATTCTCAAGCCATAGACAGGAAAGGTTGTAAAGCTGCTGGAGGGATAGGAAACGGGCACGAAGATGAGAAACCTCGACAGCCATATCCGTTCAACAGAGCATAATCTACCACAGCTCAAAGAAGCCATGACCACCGTCAATTAATTAGGAGGATGTCAGTGCGTTGTGACTCAAGCCACAGCCCCACCCTGGGGCTCATCTACAAGGCTGTGGCTTCTCCACACTAGGCAGAGAGAAATAAATTCTGTTCTAAACCAAAGAAGGCTGCTGTTGCTTAAAAGGGATACTGAAAATTGAGGTGGGATTTTTTTTTTTCCTTCTGTCAGGGAGCATAAAAATCCCTACAAAATTTAACCGGGTCCTCATTCCCCAAAGGGCAGGTGGACACACACACACACACACACACACACACACACAAATGGGGGTGTTTTGACCATGTATCACAGCATGTGGGTGAGGGCAGGGGGCAACCATAGGAGCTGGTCCTCTCCTTTCGCCATGAGAGTCCCCGACCAAACCCAGACTGCCGGACTTACCGCCAGTGCCTTTCCCCTCTGAGCCATGTATCCAGCCCAGGATGTGTTTCTCATGCTTCAAAACTGGCCAAATGAAGTGATAAAATTAAAAATCTTAGTTATAGGTCATGATCTGTGGTTGTTAGGGTTAGCAGACCACACATTCAGTCTTAGCTAGCCCTAGGAGCTTCTCTCTGTTGCATGGGTGTAGTGGGTAGCCGGTCCAGCTTTGACCTGGAAGTACCACCCCCTTTGAGGCTTCGGTAACTGTCATGCCTACAAGGCGGAACCGAGAGAGGACCCCTGAAGACCCGAGATCCAGATGGGCTGCCTCTCTTAGTTCCTGGACCCTGGACGCTGGAGGTAGACGGAGCAGAGTTCTCCAGAGAACACCGCTGGACTGTGCTACACCTTTCCCAGACCCTGTAACCTATCCCTTCACTTGTAAGCTACCCCACAAAATAAACCTTCTTTTTAACTATGTGGAGTTTCCTTAATATTTAAACCAATATATGGGTTCACCAACATAGGTAGGAGGCCACCTACCATCCAGTTTCTCAAAAAACATCAGAAATTTTTGCGGAGGATCACCTGTGGTTGGAAAGCCCAGATGACAAAAGGCACCAATGACAACAATTTGCAGACTCTGGAAGAGCTACTGCCCCCACCCAGGAAGTGCTGAGTACCACAGGACTCATTTTGCAGTTCTGCTCAATTTTTTGCAGGCAACGGTAAGTGATGGAGACAAGGTGTCTCTCTACATAGCTCAGTCCGTCAGTCTGCTGCAGAATGGGCTGAGCTGCTGACGGACTGACCTCGGCATAGGTAATTCAGCCTGTCAGTGTGCTGCAGGACAGGCTGAGCTACTGACGGACTGGCCTCAGCACAGGTAATTCAGAAGGACAAGAGCAGCAGGTCTGTCCTTCCACTGACTCCAAAGGGGACTGTTTAAGAACTTACACCTGTCCCACCTCTCGAAGGTGGAATGGGACTGTTAAGAGTTCCCTGCACCCTCCTTTCAGAGGCGGAGAACCTGAAGAGCATCAGTTAATAAGGGCGAAGACAGAATCACAATTCTGTCCTCTGAACTAACAGGTAGAAGCAGATTCACACAGACAGTCGACTGTCTCCACTGTCTGGGTCTCTACGAGAGACACACCTTTAAAGAGGGCACAGACACACTTAACAAGAGAGAATACATGTAGCTTTCTAACACCCTCCACCCCCGAAGTCCTTCCCTCTGCCTCCCCCGTGTTTCTGCTTATTAGAACTTAGAATGGTTCTGGGTGGGAGTTACTTCACCGGCCGAGTGCATGTTCAGTGTGGGTTTAATCCCTAGTGCCCCTCTGTCCAGAAAAAAAGAAAGAAAGAAAGAAAGGAAAAAATAAAAAGAAAAGCTAGAGATGATCTGAGCATGTTATTTTGCAGTCAGCTATAATTTCATAAAATGAAATACAGGACTCATACATTTCAGAAGGACTAGGGTGTCAACCAAATTTAGAGTTCTCTGTGGATCCCAAATGAACCTTGAAGCAAAGGTCTCTCTTTCAGTGAAGGATTACCGTTAAGGATATGAGCTGTGTGAATAATATTGATCAAAACCCATTTAGTTCGTGTTTTTATTATTGCAGAGACTGGTTACGGGGATTCGGGTCTTGTTAGGTGTCCCAACAGTCGGCTCCTTCTAGCGTAACACGTGCAAAATGCAATTGCACGCCTGGGTGGTCAGAACCTAACAACCGAAGCATATAGCACATTCCTAGCTTATCTGCTCTTGCTTAACAGTTCAAATCTGGATTCATTTAGGTAAGACATGGTTTGAATGTATGAAATGATCCACTTTAACTCTTGAAAGTTCAAGTATTTTCTACATTCACCAGCAAAAACAGCCTTAAAAGAACCTTAATAACCAACATTCAACTTCCCTTGTCTGACGTGGCAGATCTACTTCCTCCACGCCACATGGAATGTGCATCAACAGTTAGCCAAGGGTCAAAGGTCCAAATCAGTGGGTCCGTCTGTCATCCTCCTCCCCGACCCCATCTATACAGGTTAGTCAGTACAGGTTCAAACTGGTTAAAGCCAATAAGCTTGGCTCTCTTTCCCCACAACTTATCACAAAGACTCAACAAACAGACATACTCTGTTATCAATCCATTTACTCATGAAATGCTAAACAATTATGGTCTTCCAATTCATTATTTCCAATTTCAAAGTGGCTGTGGCACACTCAGATGACAAGGGAGCTGTCTAGATGAGCAAAGGGTGTCTCCTCAGCCCTCGAGTCCAGGGCCAAGAGTCTCTTCTCTTGGGTGAGTTTTCTGTCCATGAGTAAAACCACCTCTTTTCCCTTTCCCCTGCTAGTGTAGTTTAAAGTATTTAAAAGTGTGTGTCTCCCCGCTCCCGTGAGATCCCTCCAGTTACCTCAAGACACCCAAAGACCTGAAGCAAACAGAGCTGTCTTTTCAGGCAGTCCATCAGACTCTTAAAAAAATCCAAATCACAGAAAGTCTACTCAACTTTTTATTTTTAAGGCAGAAGAGACTTTAGTATTCTAAAACCTTTGTTTGGGGGACAGATGCCCTGAAACTTACACTATTTAAAAAAGGAGAGAGCAAGACTGAAGATCACGTCTTAACTGAACTGCTGTAGGTTTGGAAAGGATGTCAGAGAAGAGGAGATCTGGCCTTCACTTCCTAAGTACAACCAGGGTCACCCAGTGTGGGAATCAGCATCACATGATCAGTAACAGAAATCACACTAATGGATGGGTCCCTCCCCACCCCAACGGATGGGGTCCCTCCCCACCTCTAGCCAGAATTGGAAAAGAACGGTGCCCCTAAGCAGCCATGCTTCTTGTTTCTTTGCTTTGTTTTCTAGAGACAGGGTTTCTCTGTGTAGCCCTGGCTGTCCTGGAACTCACGCTGTAGCCCAGGCTGGCCTCGAACTCACAAAGATCCACCTGCTTCTGCCTCCTGAGTGCTGGGATTAAAGGCATGTGCCACTACTGCCTGGCCTCGTCCATGTTATTTTTATTATTACTTTTTGTTTATTTTATTTATGGTGTGTGTGTGTGTGTGTCTGTGTGTGTGTGGTGTACATGGATGTGTTGGGAGAGGGGTACATGCACCTGTACCCATGTGGATGCCAGCGGAGAATGTCACTTTTCCTCCTCTATCTCTATCCTATTCCTTTGAGGCAAGATCTCTCTCTGAGTCTCCCAGTTAGGCTGGAAGTCAGTAATGTCTCCTGGCTCCACACCCTTCAGTGCTGGGGTGACAGATCATACACGGTTTGTTAAACAGGTGCTGAAATCCAAACTCGGGCTCTCATGCTTGCATAACAAGCACTTTCAATTGAGAAGCCATGTGTCCACCCCCGTGTCCTGACAATATATAAAGAAAGGCCAGGAGAGCACAAGAACGCTATGAGAAACCAGCATTTCAAGAAATGACCGACCATGTCAGATGCTGTAGGCGGATTAAGAACTGAGCTTGTCCTCTATATTCAGGACAAGGAGGAAGCAGGTGGCTTCAGCTAGTGGGGTATCCATAGTGTCTGGGGTAGAAGTTAAAACCGCGGTGGGCTGAAGTGTGTCTGGGAAGGGACAGAATGGACCCAATAAATATTGTCAATTCCTTCACCAAGTTCGACTGTACCAAGGAGGCAGGGTCAAAGGACACTAAAGAGCATGCTGGGAGGATGAAGATTGGTTTGGTTTTATTTTTGAAGATTAGAGTGGCTGCCCCCTCCCCCATGTATACTAAAGATTAAAAGGCAAAAGTTGTGGGAAATGGAAGAAACTACGTGGAAATCAAGCACTATAAAAAGATGAAAGGTGTACGGGGGCCAGAACACAGGTGAGAGAATCTGAATGTAAAAAAAAAAAAAAGTAAACTAAAATAAAAAGAGGAGGACACGACTACTTCCAAAAAATGGAGATATAAGGGAGAAAGCAGGCAGAGGAAAAGTCCAGGCTGAACATGACCGGCAGACTAAACCCGACCAATGAGAGGGCAGCCGCTCACATAGAGAATTACTGGGGGAAGAGAAGAAGGGACAGAGTGCGCCTCTGGAGATGAGAGAAGAAGAGAGAAGAAGAGACAGGAAAAGGAGGAAGAGGAGAGGGTGCAGATGCAACCTCATGGGGAGGGAGGGAGAGACATGGGGAGGGGGTTTGCTCTTAAAGGGGCCTTAGCGTATGCGTATAGAAACTAAGCAACGTAAGGCCTTAGGACCCTGTGCTGTCTAGGCATCTGCCTGGATGGGTTGACTAGTACAGATGCCTGAATGCTAAACAGATATGGGAAAAGAGCCCCCCCACAGAGAGATGGCCAGGGCCAAGCGGCCAAGAGATCAGGCTCAGGGAAGGAAAGTGGAAGCCCAGACCATGGGAGGGAGGATTTAAGGCAGGGAACAGCAGGGTCAGCAGCGCTGGGAGGAGCCACAGGTGCTGAGGGATGCTGGGAGAGCTGGCCAGAGTCTAGTTTGAGATGTTAATAGGCACCTCAGTTAGCCATTTGCCCTGGAGGTTTGGAGGTCTGAGACCTAACAGAGTCTAAAGTGAAACAAAAGCTCTTCCATTTTAACCTGAGACAAGAGGTATGGAGGAGCACAAGTGGACACATTTTATATATATATATATATATATGCTGATATTTGTAAACCCTTCATCCCCTGGCCCAGAAAGAAAATCTGCTGAGCCACCCTAGCCTTGTATGATGGAGGCCGAGGAGGAGGAAAATGGCAGGTAGCAACAGACCAGCTTGCTCAGCCAAGAATGGAAGACAGTAAGATGAGCTGGATGAGCACGGCAGCCTGGGAGGGCCTCCACAGAGAAGGAACTGATGGTTGCCGGAAGAACTAGAGTATACGGGGAGGAAAACGTGTAAGGATGGTATTTTGAGACCTTGGTCTTGGTTGACTCATGTAGAAACTTTCAGTAAAGAATCCCCTTGCTTTCCAATTTCCCCTGCATCAACTTTGAGTTCCCTGGGATTAACTGTCCTCAAGGCAGCTGGTTTTCTTTGGCTTATACAGGTCATAGACTTGGTAGCAGGAAGGAAAGCTTGCAGGGTAAAAGCTGAGGCTGTGTGCTGAACCTGAGGGGAAGTGTGTGGTTTGTCCAGGATTTGAGGCCTCATACAAAGGTCTGCCTCATAGGTGTTGAGAACAATGGGAGGCATGCGTAGGGTAAAAAGTCTGAGCTCAAGTCTGGATTTCAAAACCCACCAGTCTCTGAGCTTGAAATCCCACCAGTCCCTGAGCTTGCCCCAAGCTCTGGGATGAGCCACAGGTACTACTGTCTTTTCCAATAAATCTCTTGTGTGAAGTTTGTTGTGCTGTGTGACTTTGCGGTATTCCTTGGCTCCCAACTGCCAGGATACCTTTCCCCTCAGAGCTGCGACACAGCACTTACTAATGATAGTTGAGTTATATCAAGGAGTCCACTGAGGCTGAAGGCCACAAGTTTGCATTAGCGTCAGTCTGAATAGCACTGGGTTTTTCCCAGCAGTGATGAGTGGCCTGGTTGGAGGACATAGAAAGCACACAACTGGATCTCTTCAGGGTTTGTATTTAACCTGGAAGTTGCCCAAAACAGGACAACTTCCCATCCAACATGTCCAACATATAGGAACCACTCAATAAGTCTTTCAGAATGAATGAATGAACAAGACTGCTTATAATCTGGCTACAGAGTGGTTGAGATGACAAGCTATAGTGTCCAAACTGAACAGGGAAGGAAGTGAAGACAAAGGAACCTGAGAGAGGGACCAACACAAAGGGTCCTGAGGGATTCACCAGTGTGCTTAGCAGTTTCACACTCAAGGGACAACTTTGAGTTGTCTTGAGTCTTAGGCACCCCCTGGTGGCTGGTCTGGGAGCTAGTAGGTCCCAGTCCTCTTTCCACACATACTCTGTGTTCCTCCATTCACTGTCCAGCACTCCCTTCATTTCTCTTTAATCTATCTCCTTCTCATTCAGTCTTTTAACTTGATATCTCTCCTCTCTCCTGTCTCTCCTCTCTTCTCTTCTCTCTCTCTCTCTCTCTCTCTCTCTCTCTCTCTCTCTCTCTCTCTCTCTCTCTCTCTCTCGGTTTTTTGAGACAGGGTTTCTCTGTGTAGTTTTGGTTCCTGTCCTGGATCTCGCTCTGTAGACCAGGCTGGCCTCGAACTCACAGAGATCTGCCTGCCTCTGCCTCCCAAGTGCTGGGTTTAAAGGCGTGCACCACCACCGCCCGGCTCTCTTCTCTCTTTTTATTGCCCAGCTACCCCAGGTATCTCTCTTTCTTTTAGCTTCATCCAGTTTCCTTTTTTAGTTTATGAAAATAATCTCCATCATGGTAAGTATGGATAATCATAGAACACACAGTATGTATGAAAGAAGGGCAAAGAAACCTTTCACATTGCAAAGTTAAAGAAAGCATAGCTCCTCAGAGTCACAGGAAAGAGGCATGAATTTTAAAGGACTTACAAACTATATCATATTGTATCTAATTATCCTGTCCTTAACTGAGCACAAGCATCCAGAACATCTTCTATTATGACACTTCTCATTGATATTTTAATGATTAACATTAGAAGTATTTTGCTGTCAATTTTATATTGCAATGTATATAATTTCTGCTGCCACCTAGGTTGGGTAGCTGTTTGAAAAGTAGACTTAAGATGTTTATGATATTGTTGCCCAAATGGACTTTTTGACTACAACCTATTTGCCAGTTAAAGGTATAGTATAGTCCTGATTCTTTGTTTGGATTTCCTTGAATATTCCAACAAGCTACTGAGTAATAACTCTTGGTAAGGGTTATGAGAAATCATAATGAATGGTGAATGTCTCAGAGGGCCATCCAGCCATCTTTTGGCTCCCACTTCCTCTTGTATGCCAAGCTATTTTAAGATTTTTCCACTCCCTGTGTTCTTTTTTTCCCAACCCTGACACTATTTGTGTCTCTTTGGTGGCATTTTTTAACGCAGGAAAACTTAAATAAGTTCTAGGACTGCAGAACAGCCTTATTATTTGATGACTGTGAATCTTGTCTGGGAAAACCTCCAAACCCAGATTTGCCATTTCAAGCCCTTCCTTTGAATCCCCTGTTGTCAGCAATACCCTATATTATTGGCTTCTTATTGATTTTCCCCCTTCCCCTTTACATAAGTTAACTAGAACATTCTAATTTCCTCTCCTCTCATTGTGTGTTCTTAGTCCCTCCACATTGCTGGAACGCAGTATTGTTTTAGCTTTTTGATTTTCAGAGAAAACCCTTAGCTCCATAAGTCACACTTGGCCATTAGGAAAGCCATCATCTTGTCACTCCTCATTGTGACTCTTCACACTCTTCCTTCTTTACCTTTCTCTCAGTCCCGCCATGGTCACACCCCATCTCCTTTGGAAGATGTGTTTCACATTCATCCTTTGTCCCTCACTCCCACCCACCTTCTCTTGTCCCCGCCCACTTCCTGTTCCAAGGCCCTGCTACAGCTCAAGCCAGCTTTCCTATCACTCCTCCTCATTCTCTTGCCAACCAAGCTCCATCGTCCACTCCCTCTGCATGGTGAATCCTGTGCTCTTGGCCTGAGAGGGCAGGACACACCTCCCAGGTGTGATGGTACCCAGGAACTGCTTCCTGGACTCTCCCAACACTGAAAGATGAGCCTTAATCTCCTCAGTTCACAAGTGAAGAGACTGGATGTCCTGGAGGCTCAGGCTTCTGAATCCAGGGAGAGGAAACAACCTGTGCTGTAATGGGTCAATGAAGCGCTCATATGATAAAGATCCCATGCTCCCTCTGTTTAGCATCAAGGAACAACCTCAAGCCCAGTGGTTTTGAAGAAATGGGATTTGTAAGAAGGAAGCGTGAATTCAAGCATCTTCCTTCAAAGAGTTTTTAATCTAGTTACTGTAGTATAGGGAGCATAGTAGATACACTATGTAAGTAAGTGCTAATTAATCCTTGATGTATCTGAGACCGGGGATTGGAAAGCAAGCCTCGCTGCTCTCTCAGCTTGGCTAGTTTCAGATTGTGCTGCTTGGTCATAGGATGCTTCTTAATATAAGACATCCTCTTGTCTGACACTTCCTTCTGGCCCAGTCGCCCTCCCCCAAATCAGAACAATACACTGTTAGGGGAAAAGGCGTTGCAATTCCTGGGCTCCTTTCCAATTCAACAGCACTATTTACTTTTCCTAACGACAGGATAATTATTGCTGGATATTACTCTGGGATTTTTCCATATGTCCTTTAGTTTGGAGTGAGATGACCCAACACTGCCTTTTACCGCTTTCTGACCTCCTGCCCGTTGACCTCACTCTACAACTTTGCCTTTGGTTTCGACTATTATGATGACCCAGACTTCATGTGCCTAATCAATACCCCATTTGGCCACTGCTGCTCTTGAGTCTTCGACAAAGACTCCTTGGAAAAAGCCTTTGTCACTTGCAGCCGGCACATTGAAAGCAAGTTCTTGCTATGTTCATCACTTTGGCAAACAAGGACAAGTTCAAGGAAATTAGAGGCCAAACTTGACGGAGCGCTGGGTGCAGCTGCCGGCCCAGCTGTGCAGTGATTCTCGACGGGTCCATTACCTCGCGAACACAACGACTCAGCACGGCTTCCCAAGTCCAGCACTCCTGTCGGCCTAATATATTTGGTAACAGCCATTATTTCAGAAATGAATGCATGCGTGTATTTATAGCAGATCACATGCCGGCTCTATCAACAATTAAAGAGATTAGGATTCAGCAGCCATATTTCTCTAATTAGGACAAGATGGAAGATGTCGTCCATAGAGTGCTGCAGTGTAGACAAGGTTTATTCTTTTCCTAACGAGACTGCCATGCTGCGTTTCAACAGTCGGACATCCGCCCCCCCCTAGAGCCACCTCCTCCCTGCACAATACTCACATCTCTGTCTGTCCCATGGAATTTTCAGGCAGGGCACTCCGTTTCCAATTGGCCCTTCCAATTTCCCCTTCTTCCAGCCAGCCACGCGATGGGCTCACTGGGCTGTTTTAAGGCTTGTTTTGAAATAGCATGTGGACAGCATCATGGAGCCACTAATTTCATTCAGTGACATTAGTTCCCTGGAGCCTCCGTGTATGTTACATGCTTACACTTAAAAGGCCTCCCCTCTGAACAAAAGCCTGATCTCAGGGTCTGGGCCATAAATTGCATCTTGCCTCTCTCCTGCTCCTGCATTATTTACACGGTCTTCTCAGGGAGCTGGCTTGAGACTTTCCCTCACAACAACAATCGGCAGGCATGCTGGAAGCTCTGCTCTAACGGGAATGTGGGCTCCGGGAGAGAGTTCCACCCATTCACAGTCTCGATAATAAAATATGATAATCTAATTTGGTAAAAATAAACTGTGAAATCAGAGATTCGAGGCAAAAAACTTTAAAGATGCAATTCAGACTAGCAATCAGTGTTCATTCAGCCCTGTACCATTTCAGCTTTCTCCCTGTGCAGACGCTTAAGCGACGCTAAATTAAATAATTGACAAATTTTTAAAACTGCTGGAAATTACCATCTGTACTTAATTTTGGAATATAAAAAGGTCCACAGAAAACACCCTTTATGATTATTTTGTCTAATAACAGATATGAAACAATACAAACATCCCAGTCACAAAATATAATAAAATATAATGTGTTTCAAGCACTCTGGTTTGCATATTCAAACACAGTTTTCAAAACAAAAACCCACAGGAGACACGAAATACTGAGTTATAAATACATTTCTTTTAAAAAGAAATGTCTAGCAAAATAACCAAGTTATTAGATTAAAATGTACCTCCCTCTCACCTCCCACTTCCCTGTAAAATTTTTTTTAAAAATCAAAACAATAAACAAACAAAATAAATCTCACCCCCAGGCTTCCTATAGACAGTAACGATGAACATTGCTTTCCCAGATCCGGCTCCTGGATACACACTGAGCTAAACGGTCCTCTCCCCAGAACTTTATTAGGTGGTGATTGCATTTATGCGGAATTAAGTCTACTACTGCAAATAAACATGCTGGAGCTTCCAGGAAAACACAGAGAAGAGAAACAAGCTCCCTGGATGTGAACATACTGGAAAATATGATAAAAACAAGCTGACACTTACACCAGACAGTGTTCCCAGCTCCTGCACAGCGGTAGCCCTAACGGTACATCCTAGTTTTTTTAATCCATGGTCTCTTCTTCTCACTGACGGGACCACTCAGGCACATGCTCAAGTTGCAATCAGCTTCCCCCTTAGTGATGTATGAGAGCTGGACCGATTTATCTTGTCTTTCTCCAGCACATTAGCACTAATGTCTGCGTATGCATCCTACCTTTCTTTAGCCGTTGCCCCGGCTTTATCATTGGTAATCTAAATTAAAGAGCCAGTGAACAGAGCAGGGTTGTTGTCCCACACCCCTCCCTGTTCTCCATGAAACAATTGCCAGGCAGTCACTCCCGGACAAGGATCCCACTGTCTATTCCACCGAGCCTCTCCTTCTGTACCCCATTGAGACCGGACGTCTGAGTGGCAAGGGACTGGCCAGTGAGGCTCTGACGGTTCAAAGGTAAATTTACGATTTCTGCTCTACAACAGCAGATGGCCCCGGGAAATCCTAGCGAGAGCTGTCATCTCTGAGTGTTTCAGCTCAGAATTGAAAACCAACACTATCCACTAAATTAGCAATCGGATACCCCTCCGAGTGCCCTGGGTGCAGGTCTGTCTCCACATTCTCACAGAAATCTCTTTCTTTTTCCACCAGTATCCAGCTTACATGTGCATCCCTGAGTGTTTGTTTTAGTAAGACACTGAGTGCAAGGTACACACAAGAGGCTGAATATCCTATTTAAACATTTAGGGAAATTCATCAAACAAACGATTAACCTTGCTGCGACCTGCTATCGAAAACAGCTGATGGGGGAGCCGAAGACAGTGCTTAGATCTGAGGCTGCCCAGTCCTCTCCTTGAGACACGCATACGATTTTCCTTGGTCTCCAGAAATGTTTGGGAAGCAGAAGCATATCAGAGTATGTTTTCCACAGGAAAGTTTTTCATCTCTTCAAAATGTTGCTACTTTAGCAGCATCTTGAGGCCGTTAGAATTAGATTTACAGTGAGTCTCGAAAGAGCAGTAGATTTGTATTATTCTTTTAGGCACTGAAACCACAGAACGGCTGCGAGCAGAAGTTAGTGGCTACTAACCACAGAAGCTACGTCTCTGTTTTGGAGAACACATGATTGTTTTCATCGCTTGAAACATGTTTTTGCATTCTTAATTTTGAGTTTTAAAATTAAGAAATTATGGGGCTGGAAAGTCGGCTCAGCAGTTAAGATCACTGGCTGCTCTTTCAGAGGACCCAGGTTCAATTCCCAGCACCTACCCAGCTGCTCACAACCATCTGTAACTCCAGTTCCAGAGGATCCCAGACCCTCCTCTGGTCTCTGTGGGGCACCAGGCAGGCTTGTGGTGCAGAAACATACAGGCAGGCAAAACATTCACATACATAAAACAAAAAACATTTTTTTAAATTAACAAATTGTAACATACCCATTTCTCTGAAAGCACAAAACACAGGCTTGCCATTTCTTCTAAGATTTATTTTATTTTTAATTATGTCGGGGGAGGTGTGTACAGTTTTGTGTATGTGGGTACTGTGCTGATATGGCCAGAGCCACCAATTCCTTGGAACTGGACTTACAGGCAGTTGGATGATTGATTGGTGCTGAGAAGCTGATGTGGGTGCTGGGAACTGAGCTTGGGTACTTTAGAAGAGCAGTGTGTGATCTTAACCACTGAGCCATCTTACTAGCCCCTAAACTTGTCCTGCTTAACAGCTTTATAATATTCTCCAATTCTCTAATCCTTGGCACTTACATAACTGTGAATTTCCCCCCTTTTTGGGAGGACAGTAGCAAGAACTGAACCCAGAGCCAAGTGTATGTTGTAATTTTTATTATAAAAAATGTCTTATTCACATCTCAACAAAATTTAAAAAAAAGAGATCAGTTTCACACACAAATAAATATCACTTTTTAAAAAATCAAGCTCAAACTTTCTGCTTCTCAACTTTCTTGACAAATTTCAGTTAGTTGAAATAAGACTTTGGAGGGCTTCTTAAAGACTCTCCAGGCCTGCGTTAAGCTTTGAAAGTGTGTATTAACTTCTACATTCTAGAACCGAGTTAACCTGCACTGTGCCACAACCAACCAAAGAAATCTTAAGAAGTTCGATCCAGGCTTGTTACTCAGCAGCTTGGACCTGAATAGCTTCCCGTTGCTCTTAGGATAGGAGCCAAAATCCTTATCACAGCTCCAAGCACTCAATCCTGTTCTCTGGGAAAAGAAGTTCCCCTTCCCAGAAGTGCCTCACTGGGACTTGGAGGCACCGGTCAGTACTGAGCGCCTGCTCTTAACTGGCCAGTCCTGTGTGCAGAGTAACTCAGTACTAGCTGGGGATGCTGAGAGAATTCCAGAAGGTCTTCTCCACCACCCAAATCAGCTGTGGTAAGACCTCTGCGAGGTGAAGATGAAGAGTGGGGGTGGGGACGGTCTGCAGGAAAATGAATCCTTTGATGAGCCTTGGGCAGAGGAGGACAGGTGAGCCCCCGGCCAGAGCGGAAACAAGTACTGCCCAGGCTGGTCTCAAGACTGCTTTCAAGATCTATGCCTTAGGACCGCTAACAGGTGTTATCCCACGGCCACTGTTTGGAGTTTTGACAATAACTCAAACATTCCCATGATATTCCTGTCAAAATGTCTTTCTTCTAAAAGCTATCTTTATCTAAGTCATTCAGCCACACGGCCAACTTTATCAGTTTCTAAGAGGCCCCAAAAAGCCCCCCCTTACAAGACTGTAACACTGAATTTCACAAAACCAAAGGGCCTCCCTCAGAAGGCAGCACAGTGTTTAACGACAGCTGTAGATAAACCTCTAGATAAAATAATATAAATGCTTGAAGACATCCGAAGTACCTAAGTGATGAGGCCCTGGCATGAGCTCAAGGTAAAGAAACAAGGAACTGTCACCAGAAGGTCCCACAAGGCCCAGGGTATCTCCTGTATCTCTTGCCCTTGTCCTAAAGAGTCACACCATGGATCCTCAGAAGAAATTCTAAGACTCTGGGACCACAGACCTGTGCATATGCATGGGCATGCTTTAAATTTGCTGTAAGGTGTGGTACCAGAGTTCCTCCTCCGGTCTTGAAAGTGACTCGTGTCAGAACAGCCACTCCGTGGGAACTAGTGATAAACTCGAGAGAAAACAGCAGAAGGACAGCAGCCACGTGACTGAAAGGCACGGGACAGCAACCAGGGCCGGAGGGAGGAACTAAATGACGGTGGCACTTAGGTGAACGGCACTGGACTGATCCATCCCTACAGCCCTTGTCAAGGAGGAGCTGACCCGGCCAGCGGCTCGGTGACCGTGCTCAGAGAGAAGCCTGCAGGCTCACAGCTGAGCAATCAAGAGGACGGTCCAGGGACACAGCAGCAGCTAGAAGATGAGGAAGGAAATCCCAGAGAGCAGACAGATGCACAGGGAAAAGTACCGAAGATCTGAACAAACTTCTGCCTGATTCCAGCACCACGCATGCGTGGAGCAAACTTCTTTTTGCCTGATCCCAATACCATGCATGGCGTGGAGCAAAGTTCTTTCTGCCTGATTCCAGCACCAGGCATGTGCAAAGCAGACGCCGAGCTACTTAGCTAAGGCAAAAGAAATTTTCCTGTTACTCTGTCACGGGAAGGGCAAAACAAACAAACAGAAAATTAGTAGTCATTTAAAGCTTGTGATGAAACTCCAAATCTCCATGACGCAACACTCAAAATATCCATGCTACATTTCAAAACCATTAGACAAAAGAACATAAAATGTAAGCAGCCTCAGACGAAAGAGGTAGCCCCTGGACAACAGCCCTGAGGTAATGAGATATTAAACGGAGCCGCTGCAGCGTGTAAAGCAGCTGTTACAGAAACTGGAGGGATGGCTCAGAGGTTAAGGGCAGGGGGGGGGGGCTGCTCTTCCAGAGGACCTGCATTTGGTTTCCGGCACCCCACGGTGGCTCACAGTCATCTGGAACTCCAGTTCTTGGGAATCTGCTGCCCTCTGCTGGCCTCCACAGGTACCAAGTGCGTAAGTGGTATGCAGACACACCTGCAGGCAGACCGTCCGTACACATAAAATACACTTCAAAAAAATTAAAATGGGGTTTGTGGCAGTCTCGGTGGTGGTCTTCCCATCTATAAGACAACCTCCAATCCGCTGTAAGGAACACAGCTAACAACCTCCAGCTGTGGTGCCTTTAGGACCCACTTGGGAATGGATGGAAGCTCTGTCCTTCAAAGCTGCCCAGGGGCTGAGCTGACAGGAACAGGCAAGCTTGCCCAGAGGCCATCTCTACACCAGTACCCTCCACCAGGTAGCAGAGGTCCTCAACCCAGCTGTGCTCTGAGGCCTCCTTCGACCCCATTTTTGTTCCTTCTGTCCTTCATCCATAATGGCAGGCTTCTTTCTGCTCTGTTCGTCACCTGTGGTACCCAACAAACCTCTCGGACACACACCTCCATCTGTTTCCTGGAGAGCCTCACTAGTGTGGAATTCCAAAAAAACATCAATTAATCCAAAGTAAGGCACGAACAGAAAATAAATGATAAGCACACGGGACGAAGAGGGGAGACGGCTCAGTGGGTGTGCCTCCCATCAAGGCTCGGCGTTCTATATGAAAGACAGGGAGAGAAAATCCCAAGCGCCAGAGGTGGTGGATGAATTCAAGGCAACGGTGTTTTCCAGACACGACATGGACACACTCACAGAGTGTGGCAGCACACACATGGCCTGCACAGGCTCGTTACAGATGAAATGTCATCACTGAACAGGGAAGATGGGCGGGAAGTCCCATTCCTAACAAGGAGCTATCGGCCGATTGCCGCTGGGGGAGGGAAAGTCAGTTTTCTCCAGTGGACTGACGCTTGGTCTATGAACCACTCCCCAGAGCGGGTCCCACACCCGGGAGTTGCCGGCGAACACAAACTGAACACCGTGGGTTTGTTTTGTTTTGTGAGAGAGGAAGAGGGGACATCCCTGACGTTGCATAGGGAGGGAAGTGGAGGAGGATCTAGGAGACTGTGGAACAGAATGAAGATGACTGAAATCTATTTCATAAAATTCTCAATGAATAAATAAAACCATTTTAAAATGGAGGGTAGGGTGATGGTGCTTATGATTCCAGAGCTAGGATGCAAACCCAAAAAAGATGAGAGAACTTGTAAAAAAACAAGATAGGTGGATCCTCACACATACAGACTGACCCTTACCCCCCACACACACACACCCCAAACAAATAATAAAAACCAGAAGTTTTCAAAATGGGAGGGACACCATTCCATGATCTCCATACCTGTTAAATACAAACCATTGAACGTCTAATAATAAAAGCATGAAAAAAATATATACCGTGACAGAGGAATCATCAGAAAGCTGCTGTAGGGCTGGGAAGATGCCCAACCCAGCGGATAAAAGGACTCATCATATGAATGTGAGGACCTGAGTTCAAATCCCCAGCACCCAGGTAAAAGCCAGATGCCTACAGCAAAGATCTGTAATCTTAGTATTCCTACAAGAAGATGAGAGGTGAACATAGAATCCCTAGAAGCTGGCAGGCCACCTAGCCTGGCGTATACACTGGAAAAATAACCCAGAGACCTTCTCTCAAACAAAATGGAAGCTGTCCTCCGACCCCTATATGTGTGTTGTGGCACATGCACACCTGTTTTCACACAGGAATGTGCACACACACACACACACACACACACACACACACACACACACACACATTTATCTTCACAAGAAAGTGACTGTGGCTATACCAGCATCATATGAACTGCGTTTCAAAGCAGAGCATAATCAACATAAAGCAAGTATTTGATCACAACAAAAGAAGCTGTTCATCTGAAAGAACTAAAAATAAAATCCATATGGGCCTAAAATAGAATGCTACAAAGCAAACTGCAATGGAACTTATTATTAAACGGGCAAATTCACAACGTTAGTTGGAGATTTTAATATTCTTTCCTCAATAACTGATAGAATTTGGCAGAAAACACCAGAGGGCCTCATGCTAGGGGTCACACCCAGGACCACACGAGAAAAAAAAAATCAGTGGGGACACAAAAGACCTGAACACCACGACCAACTACACTGAGCTGACTGACATCCTCAGAACACCACACCCAACACCCCAGGGGCACACTCTCCTCAAGTATACAGGGTGCAACGACCAGGACAGAGCAGAATGTGCTACAGACAAGCCTCGATAAATATTGAAAGACTGAAATACTACAAAGTATGTTTTCGGTAATCATTTAATCAAATCAATAGCAATAAGATACTTTGAAAACTCACAAACTATTTGGAAATAACCCATTTCTAAAGAACTCATAAGGCAAAGAAGAAGCAGAGAAAGGCATCCCGGGGTTAATAGAGGCTGCTCTGAATGACAGCGAGAACATGACATGGTGCACTCTGGGGACACCGTTAAAGCGGGGCTCAGGGAAGCTTGCGGCTTGCAATGCTTCCGGTAGAAGAGGAGAAGGGTCTGGAGGCCAGGAGGCCAGTCTCCATCTTTATGGTGAAAACAAAACAACTGTCTGCAAATCCAGGGCAAATAGAAGGGGTGAATTTTTTCCTAAGAGAAATCAATGAAACAGAAAAATTGAAAAAAACTAATGAAACCAAACATTGGGTCTTTGAAAGAAATCAATAAATTTCTAACTACATCCATCAAGAAAAATGTAAAAAGAGGGAAGCATAAATTGCCAGAATAAAAAACAAGAGCTCTCTTTAGAAATCCCAACACATAGAAGTAATAACTAAACAGGTAACTTTATGCCAATAAAATCTAAAACTTATGAGAAAATAGGCAAATGACTTGAAAGATACAATTTACCAAAATTGACAGGCTAAGCAATTGAAAATCCTAAATAGCTCCATGCCTGTTAATAAACTGAATATGTTCTCAAAATCCTTCCCATAAGGAAAACTCCAGGACAAAGGGCTTCATGGTGAATTCAATCAAACATTTAAAGGTAAAAATAATATTTAAACCTTACATGACTTTGTCAGAAAAATGAGCAAAGTGGAATTTCCTTGGACCATTTTGAGGCCATGGTAAGCCTAACACCAAAATTTGAAAGAGATACTTTATGAAAAGAAAATTGAAGGTCAGTGGCAGTTATCACAAACATAACTATCCTTGGAAAATTGAAGGTCAGTGGCAGTTAACAGAGCCATAACTATCCTTAGCAAATATTAGTAAGTCTAAGTTGGCATGTATAAAATAAAAGGACAACCAACCTTTCATGTAAGTATTAAGTTGACCTCAAAAATGTAAGACTACACCATGTAATCAATAATAATGAAATGTAATAATGAAGTAAAATTACAAAAATCAAAGAATTTTGTCATTTCAATGACTTCATAAAAAAAAACTCTCAGAAAATAAAAAAAAATAGATTTCCTCAATCTATACTTAAAATCATACTTAATGGTGAAGTGTGGCAATTCCCCTAAAATCAAATCCACCCCTAATAGGGGTTGCCTTACCCAGTGTAATAATGCAAGAAAAATAAAAGGAATAAAGGCAGATAAAGAAAGAAATTAGTGTCTCATTATATGCAGATGATAGGACTATTTGAAGGAAAAGTCCTGCTATCTCGTGAGATAATATTAATTTCCTATACATCTCTTAAAAGGGGCTATATAAAGTTAAATTGAACTGTGTTTCCAAACTATGCCTGGCACACAGTAAGCGTTAAGTTAAAAATACTCCTAAATAAACAGCCTGAGAAATATACAGATTAGCCTAATGACAATATACATGTATTCCTCAAAGCACAGAGCAGAGGCAACCTTAAAAAACAAAGTTATCGTCAGCCAGTGGTAGTGCAAGCCTTTAATCCCAGCACTTGGGAGGCAGAGCCAGGTGGATCTCTCTGTGAGTTCAAGGCCAGCCTGGTCTACAGAGTGAGTTCCAGGACAGTCAAGGCTACATATAGAAACCCTATCTGGAAAAACAAACAAACAAAAAAAACAAAATCAAAAAATAAGGTTATCTTTGTTCTGGGACCCAGGCTATGCCAGGCAGCTAACACTGAGGTGTATACAGACTCACTAGTGCTCAGAGATAGTCCCAAACCAGAAATGTGAAGTGTGTTAACAAAGTGATACCGTAACAGAGTAACTGCTTTTATACATTCTGTCTGTACTGCTACACAGGCATCCAGGAGCTGTTTTTAATGAGCACACACCTTCCTGTGGTTTACCTATAATAGTGAAGGAACAGCCATGAAGGGCACTTAAGAAAAAAGAAAAGAGTAGCCTTAAGACAAATAGATACCCTTTTGTAAAAATTGTTTTGACAGATGTGTAGAAAAGTATCTGGAGATATACAAACAAGAGTATTGATGGTGGACAGCTCAGGGTCGTGGGAGCGGGGAGAACATTTTTTATAATATAGGTTTGGCATATTGTTTGAACTTTCAATATTTATGAATACTTTTACTTTATAACTAAAAATAAAATAAAGAGAAGCCTCGTGGTAATGTAAAATGTTAACAATATTTAGAAGTCACAATGTTTAGTCTTTTTCTCTTCTGGGTCCAATAAGATTAAAAGAACTCTTTCTCTGTGCTCTTTAAGCAAAGGTGAGGTTTTGCTTTAAACGTCAAGATCCCATTCCAGGTGCTCTTAGCTCTAAGATCCTTCCCAGCATCCCTCCAACCAACACAGACATGGGGTGAACACACTAATCAAACCAGACCACAGGCCCATCTTTCTGACAGTTCCGCTGGCTCATGGAGCTGAGAACACTCATAGAACTGAGGCGGTAAGGCGGTAATCTATGCCTTCTGATTACATAGGACTCCAGCAACTGGTCTTCCCAGCCCCATAAAACCGTGCAGATCACAGGCCGTAGGGATCCCTGTGCATCTAGACCACAAAACTGTAGTTAGAATGACTTTCCATACATGGACTCCGTCTGCCCACAACGTCTCAGGCAAGCAAAAGTCAGAGAAGCCAAGCAACTTGCCCACCGTATCATGTTTGTGATCAAATAAGGTCTTCTGAACCTTGGGACACATTTTCCACTGGGATTGACAAGGGACCAAAGGACATGGCCTGCTGATGGTACACCAAGGACAGTGCCTTTATGTACCCAGGCTACATCTGGTAGCTTTAATAAGGGCTGAGGGGACAGTTTCCTGCCATTAGTAGAGATGCTCGGGTTGTAGTCAGAAGGCAACCCTGACATTCTTTCACCTGTTTCTGTGTTCCCTAAGGTGCATGGACACTTTCCCTGTGAATGGTCCTTTAGGCTAAAAGACAGAGCGCCCCCTGTGAGAGATCCATCTCTCTGCCACAGCACTCATGAGTTGGGGTGTACCAAATACAAATGCAGGCTTCTGGGAGTGTTCCCCCCCAGTTTCTCTGCAGGCAGTAGGAATGCTGGAGACCAGCTAACGATGTTTTCTATTGTTATTATTATCTCTATTATTATTTATAGCCAGAAGCTACAAATCAGCTCTCAATGTTTAAGGGAAAACCAGGGACAAGCCTCTGGAATGACTTAAAAACTGATAAATCAGAGACTATGTTAGGCTAACCGGAAAACTTGTCTAGAATGTGAGTAAACCCCATTCTCCTCTCTGCTAAGGAAAGGAGCGTGTCTGAAGAAAACTCAAACTAGCATCCCTGAGAGCATGAGCTAGAACTCATACACAAAACCTAAAATAATAGACATGAAATATGATATCAGCCTCATCTGCTTCTCCATAAAAGTTGCTGAAGCCCTCCCTTATGGACGGTTATTGGTTAGGACTGGTTAATAGCAGCCCTACACTCAGAATAATAAAATAGCTACCATCTATCAACATCATATTTTTTTTCACTAATTCAGACAAGCTTTCCAACTACTTGTTAGCTCCCCTGGTGTGTTAGACAGGATTTAAAGTCACATAGCCTCCAGTTTACAGGCTGCCATCTTGGGCATTGAGGAGCCCATGCAAGTCTAAGAAGCTGCAGAGTCCCTGGGGGGTCAGTCCTGGCTGGGCTCACATGTTGCTCCCAGGGACTACATGGCCACCCTTTCCCCAGACACGTCATCACTAATGATTCTCCAACACTGTGGCTTTTAAAGACTTTGACCCTCTACAGAAACTCAGAAAGCAGAATGATCGTCTTCCAGCTGAACAAACAGACCAGGGTGGACCCCTCAGCATCTGCCCTGACTCCACCCCAGCGTTTCATTAAAGTGGTGTCGTTCAAAATATGCAAATGACACAGTAATACTTTAACAAACAAATGAATTATGTGAGCTTCTATGGGCAATTTACCCAAAGTAATTAAGAATGCTAAATCAAACAAATTACCATTTTAAATGGCAAGTAAGTTTTAATTAAACTTGATTTCTACACTAAAAATGAACCTACCAACTCAACAAAAGGAACCTTGTGTGGATAAAAGGTGACGTGTTAAAGGGAAGAGTATCATGACTTTTGATTCACAAGAGTAAGGCTGGGTCTCACAGTTTCCACAGTGACACCAGCTCGGAGAGTAGCTCCATGGGAGGCTTCAAATTAGTTGACTGCATCTGAGCTGCCTCAAGTGTAGCTCATTTTAAACCGCAAAGAGACTCTTCAGTCATAGACTCAACCCAAATGCAGGACAATTTCTTTCTAATGAATAGTTCAGTCTTTGTCTATCATTAAGACAGGGGTCTCAGCCTGGTCTACCTAATGAGTTCTAGGACAGCCAGAGCTACATGGTGAGACCCTGTCTTGAAAAAAAAAAAGAAAGAAAAAAGGAAGGAAGGAAGGAAGGAAGGAAGGAAGGGAGGGAGGGTGGGAGGGAGGAAGGAAAGCAGGAAGGAAGAAAAAGAAAGAAAAAGAAAGGAAGGAAGAAGGAAAGAAGATGCTCTCAAAGGTCGCAGCCCATCCCGGCAATGGAGAGTCCTTTGTAAGGGATGGGGGCCATGAACCCACAGTGAAATCACCAGGCAGTATGATGGCTGTCATCCACACAATAAATGTGTATGATGGACCCATCCAGTCAAGAGCGATGAAAATAAACACATGATGAATCTCTCCAGTCATCCAAAACGGACAAAGCTAACACGTGATCTACTAAAGAAGATCACACATACGCATTTTATAGAGAATAATATAACCTTAAGCATAGTGATAGTTTACTGCTAAAGCTTCAGATAACCTCTAAGACCAGATGTGGTCACATCTGCGCCCTCTCTAGGATTTTGTCCCAGTGATGTAACAGGAGTCTCACCTGACCCCAGCCAGCAGCCATGCAGCCAAGAAGGCCCCCGAGAACCACCTGCTTTCTTCTCCACATGAAGCACCTCCTCTGGCTCAGCCTCCCGGGTCTTTCTATTCCACCTTCAGCCCAGGATACACAACACAGGATGTGTGTCGTCCTGCCACAGCCACACTTGGCTTTCTGGTCAGGCAAGATGGCCCAGGGCAGGAGTCTAGGAGGAGCTGAGGGCATGCAGCAGGGAGGTGGCAAGACTGAGCAGGGAGGGGCCTGAGCCCAGGCTGGGGAAGCCATGCTGTCACCACTCCTGGCAGCTGGGCCTAGTCACCTCCCCACGCAAGACCATTTTCAAGCTGTTTCCCTAAATAGTCTGGCCTCAGAGTAACCCTAGGGACACAATTAGGATGCTAATGACAGAGGTAAGGAGGTGTGTGGAGGCTGTGTACTGAGGAGCAGAGCGGAGCTGAAGCCATTGACTCTCCTGTTGTCCCGTCTCACTCTGGAGAAGCCACACAATGCCAACTCTGAGTGAAGGCAAGAGCAAGCCATTTGGGGGACTCAAGAGCCAGGGGGGCATGGTGTGTCTCCACCTCCCTTAGCTCCTGGTTGTTGCCAGAGTGAAATGTATCCAGGCTTTCTCTCGTCGAGCCGCCATTGGTTTTTCGTACCTCACGCCAGGCACAACAGAGAGACACCATTCTGCTACATCACCATCACCACCATCACCACCATCACCACCATCATCACCATCAGTACCCACACTCCGCACTGCTTATATTCTCAAGAGTCAAACTGGACAAAACAAACAAGCAATTCCAAAATTATGTGCTGGGGTAGAATGGGAGCACGTGGGAGGAGCACAGGCCTACCTGGAGTGGCATGGTCAAGGGAGGGGACACAGTAAGCTGCTTGTGGTCAGACGCCAGTCCCATCTGTGTCCCATGCGTCTGCTCCTTCGACCCAGCAAAAGAATCAGACATTTGTGAAAGGGGATTTTTCTCCCATGTTCCAAGAACATATCCATCTCCCCCCAGCTCTGCCCTGAGCTGTCCAGGATCAACGACTATTTACCGAATACAAATTTGGATTTGCTCCGGGAACTTATTTTAGACAGGTTCTTTAAAGGTCAGGATCATAAAGACCCTCTAATAATCCATCCCTCTAGAATTCACAGACAAGAATTTTCTTTAAAGATACTTATAAGTGAATGGAGAGATAAGGTGGGGTACAGCCAGTCAGTAGAATACTGGTCAGTTACAAAACAAACAAAAAAATACATACACAAGCCACAACTTGGATGGATGCCAAAGGTACCAGACTCAGAGACCATTGTATGGTTGGAGCTACATACAATGTTCAGAAAAAAACAAATTTATAAAGGGGGAAAATGAGTGAAAGGCCACCCGGGGCTGGGAGCGGGGCCGAATCACAGACCTTCAGGACCTTATCAGACGCATAGAACTGCTGGGAGGCTGGTTGTGGAACCGGCTCCACCTTTCAGTGAAGTCACTGAGCAAGACCAAGTCACTGATGTTACTTGAAATGGGGGGATTTTGTGGTGTTTTAATTGTATCATGCAACAGTTGTTTTTAAAAGTCTTCAAAGGGGGTCGAGGTTGGAGCTGAGGTAGAGTAATTGTCTAGCATGTGTGAGGCCCTGGGTTTGATCTTCAGCACAGGACAGAGAAAAAAGTGGGGGGTGGGGGAGTTTTTCAAAAGAGAGAGGAGAGGAAAGAGAAGGAGTGAGTCAGAGAGAGAGAGACAGACAGACAGACAGACAGACACAGAGAGAGACAGACAGACAGACAGACAGACAGAGAGATCCTGCTGTTGTAAAAGGAACATTAGTATGTTGTTACAAAGAAGAGCACAGATGTGCAAGAACTCCCGACCTGCTGATTTTGGATTCCACGTCCTCCATCTCTCCCTCCAAATTCCCCGCCATCCTAAGAGCAGTTACTAAGGACTGTAGGAGGGACTAGAAAGAACTTAAGGGGTCTGAGGTTTCCTTAGGGGTGGCTGATGAAAAGTTGTAGAGTCAGGCATTGGTGATGGAGAACCCTGTGAAAGGAGTCCATGCTGCATAGTTTTATGTATTTATGAAAACTGTGGTCGGCTAAGTACCTTACCAATTTTTGATTTACTTGTAAGTAGACAATGTTTCAGAAACATTGCGTACTCCCTCCCTGTCTACCAAATTCACCCCATCGCCCCTGAGGAGGCAGTCGCTGTCCTAGCTATGTCATGTCGGGATGTCTTAGTCCAAACAGCTCTAGGCAATCTGCATGCCACGTGCGATCACCTTCCTGCTGGCTGGCAAACAGCACACATTAATTATAAACAGAACTAACCTGGGCTTGGTTTGCATTTTAATCCTGCCCACTTGAAACTGACATTATTCAAAACAGCACATGCAGGGCCGTTCCCTAAGCTATCAACCATCTTATTAAGTGTCTCAACCGTGGTTCCTTCTGAGTGTAAGAGAGGATGACTTGCCCTGTAATGTATTTACCCACGGATTATTGCAAAATATGCACTGCTCAATTAGAATCCTATAGCTCCAATAGGCTCTCAGCCATCCTATTGGCATAGAACTCAAAGCAGCTCCAGGCTGATCGGGACTCACCACCGGGTACCTACTGCACACAGACGTCATTTATCACTATCCTCAGTGATAATGCCCACAATGCCTTCTGCCAAAATCACTGGGATTTGTATTTCCATTAGGCAGTCTGTAAGCTTGTTACAATTTTCTTTCCTTCTTCCCCGTAAGAAGACAAGTTATAAGCCTGAGTATATGGCTCAGCTGGTAGAGTCCTTGTCTGGCATAATGAAGCCCTGGGTTCAACCCTCAGCATGCCTACAATCTCAGCACTGCACACATCCGCTGTCACAGTGAAGGTCTACAATCTCCACACTGCATGCACCCACTGTCATGGTGCATGCCTATAATCTCAGCACTGTACACATCCGCTGTCACAGTGAATGCCTACAATCTCAATACTGCACACATCCACTGTCACAGTGCATGCCTACAATCTCAGCACTGCACACATCCACTATCACGGTACATGTCTACAATCTCAGCACTGCACACATCTGCTGTCATGGTGCATGCCTATAATCTCAGCACTGCACACATCCGCTGTCACAGTGCATGCCTACAATTTCAGCACTGCACACATCCACTGTGACAGTGCATGCCTAAAATCTCAGCACTGCACATATCCACTGTCACGGTGCAGGTCTACAATCTCAGCACTGCACACATCTGCTGTCATGGTGCATGCCTATAATCTCAGCACTGCACACATCCGCTGTCACAGTGCATGCCTACAATCTCAGCACTGCACACATCCACTGTGACAGTGCATGCCTAAAATCTCAGCACTGCACACATCCACTGTCACGGTGCAGGTCTACAATCTCAGCACTTTGGAGGGACAGAGAGACAGGAAGACAAAAATTTCAAAGGTTTTCCTTGGCTACACAGCATGTCAAAGATGCATAAGACCTTATCTCAAATAAATATATAAATAAATGAGCGAATAAATAAGCAAATAAATAAACAAACAAGCAAATAGTACTTTTCCAACAACAATAAGGGGGAGGAGGGAGGAAGAGGAGGGGAGAGAGGACAGGAAGGGGAGGAAGGGAGAGGGGAGAAAGAGGAAGAAGAAAAGCTGTCTTAGTACTTAGTAAATTCTCAAAGATGCCAATTTATTAAAAGCTAGCGCCAGCGCCAGGGTCTGAACATCCTTAGCCTCCATGTCTGTTGGACACTGCACACTGAAAGTAAAGATGATTATCAACCAAATATTTCCTACCCAAAAATCGTACTAAACTTATACTTTCATCTTTGGGTGGCTTAAATATATTTTATATGCATGCTATTGAAAGGAACTAAAAAATAAACGTAAAAATACCAAAGCCCTCAGGTCTCCATCTATGAAATAAAATGTAGGGAGCAAACACTGCCAAGCATCTGAAAGATTCCTCTGAGGGAACACTTTGCTGCCAGCCAAAAGTCACAGGGGTACCGTGGCTGAGTTTTCTAATTGTGGTTTGCTCTTGTTGGTTTGGATTTTGGTTTGGGGAGCTTATATTGTTTGATACAGTTATACAGTTTTCTGATGGATAATTTTCTGACCACTAGAGATCATCAAAGGAAACCCTGGTGATAAAAGTCATTAAATTTCATGCTTGGGCACACATAGCTGATTCATTGTGGAGTATGAGAAACAGAGGAGATGAAGAAGCAAATATGGGAAGTGTGTCCATAAAAAGCCAAGGTTGCCTTTCCAGAAGAGGCCCAAGATGAAAGCCTGTGTGTCTGTGTTCCTGGAGTGTCACAGAATATTATTTTAAGGTGTGTTACTTTTGTTTATGTTGCATTTGTTTAACTCTGTGAAGCTGTGTTACTGTGCCTGTCTAAAACACCTGATGGGCTAATAAAAAACTGAATGACCAATAGCAAGGGAGGAGAAAGGATAGGCAGGGCTGGCAGGCAGAGAGAATATATAGAAGGGGAAATCTGGGAGAAAAAAATTTAGCCAGAGAAGGAGGAGGGCTCCAGGGGCCAGCCACCGAGCTACACAGCAAGCCACTGAGTAAGAGTAAGATACACAGAAGTAAGAGAATGGGAAAAGCCCAGAGGCAACTGGTAGATGGGATAATTTAAGGAAAGCTGTCAAGAAACAAGCCAAGCTAAGGCCCGGCATTTATAAGTAAGAATAAACTTCTGTGTGAGTGATTTATTTGGGAGCTAGGTGAAGGGCCCCCCAAAAGAGCAAAAACAACCAACAACACTGGAGTGCTTCATAACCAGGCCCATCCCCCCACAATGGGCACCTAGAGGCCATCTGAGATCTCAGAACTTAGCCTTGGCATGCCCCCCAAGGTCTCATGGGTTCAGTTTAGGACACTGAGATGAGAATCCCGGGCTGAGGCCATTCTGCCCTTGGGGGATTGTACTGCTCTGCGCCTCCCTGGTTGTGGTGCTGACAGCCCCATAGACTTACCTAGAGTTGCATTCTTAGTCAGCCTGCTGCATTTGGCCTACATTGGAGTATGCATCCATCAAATGCACTCAACCTCAAAGATTAAATATATGTACGGCAAATAACACAAATACTACACTGGTACTGTTGTGAAACACATTACAATTTAATGCCCCTGACAGAAGCAGTTATCAGAGATGAAACTAGCCCATGACGTGGGCTGGGGGAATAGCTCATTTGGGAAAGTGCTTGCCTTGTAAGCACAGGGGTCTGAGCTGCATATAATCAGCTACATTTAGAAATGTCTTAATTTTATAAATGCACTTCCATCAAGTACGTCCCTAATGTGCACATAGCTCCCTGTGGGACCTCAGGAAACACTAATTATCCAAGTGTGCATACTTGGACTGGCCCCTGGAAGATTCTGTTGAAAAACTTCCACCAATCTCTTTTAAGAATAAGGCCTCTACGTCTATTTAGCGCCAACCAGTGTCATCACGGCTCTCTCGCTGTCCCCTGCTCCTCTGATCCAATTCTCCTCAGCACCAAGTATTCCCTAGCAATGTCTTTCCTCCTGTTACTTCTTCCGCCTGTTTTCTCCCTATCCATATCTAGACCGCTGTAAGAAACTCCAGCAAATGGCAGTCCCGTAACATCCCCCGCCAACCCCTCTGCCCCCTGAGCCAGATCCTACTAGTCAACGAGCACCCTGTTGACTGAGACCCCTACCCTCTTCAGTCTCCTTTCTTCAGACTCTGCTCTACCCAGCCTGACACCTCAGCACATTAACTTGGCCACCTCTACGACCTCATTCCCATCATTGCCGCCCCTGTGGCAGGCTACTTCCTAAAAAATGTCCTCACTCTCTCCCACCCCACCTGCTCCTCCTACAATGCATTTTGTTTGTTTTTTCGAGACAGGGTTTCTCTGTGTAGCCCTGGCTGTCCTGGAACTCACTCTGTAGACCAAGCTGGCCTTGAACTCAGTGATCCGCCTGCCTCTGCTTCCCAAGTGCTTGGATTAAAGGTGTGTGCCACCACCACCACCACCACCACCACCGTAGCCTTCTCCCTTTTGTGGTGATAGATTGTGTACCCTAATAAAATTTGCCTGAAGATCAGAGAACAGAACAAGCCACTAGATTAAACATAGAGGCCAGGCAGTGGTGGCACATGCATTTAATCCCAGCACTCAGGAGGCAGAGATCCATCTGGATCTCTGTGAGTTCAAAGCCACCCTGGACTACATGAGACTGACTCAGTCTAGGAGAGAAAACAGAGCCAGGCAGTGGTGGCACACACCTTTAATCCCAGTACTGGGAAGCACACACGCCTTTAATCCCAGGAAGTGATGGCTGGGTGGAGAAAGGTATATAAGGTGTGAGGAGACAGAAACTGAGGCTTTTTCAGGCTGAGGAGTTGGTAAGGTAGGAGGTGGTGGCTGTGGTTTGTTCCTTTGTCTCTCTGATCTTTCAGCAAATTTTATTAGGGTATACAATATATCACCACACCCTTTGGATTTGGACTATGACAAAAGTGGCAGATGGTGACTTCCAAGGCAGGTTGGAAAATGTAAAGAGCTTCTGCCTGGTTCTCTTGAGATACTAGCTCTTGTTACGAAGCTTCCGTACTGGGAAGAAGACATGCAGTCACATGGAAAGGCTCTGGTCAACAGTTCCATCCATTATCAACGTAGACGGACAGACATGCTAGAGTCCAGCCTGCAGTGGATTACATCCTTGCCTGCACTGTCCATGAGGACAGCAGGTAGACCAGAGATGAGCTGGTCCCCCTCACATTCCACAGCTCTGTTCAAATTTCAGGTTCATGAGCAAAACAAAGAAGTGTTGTTGTTCAAGTGGCTGTGTTTGAGATGGCTTGTTATGTAACTGTGGGTAACTGGAATAGAAAACAAAACAATGACTCCTTCTTCTGGTCCTTTTCAGCCTTTTAAATTCCAGCCTCTTCAAAGCTCGGTATGAATATCACCTCCTTCACGAGGCTAAGCGTGCCTGAAGGTGAGTTCTACCCCATTGCTTGAAGCTTGAATGGCCCCAATACAGATCCACCACTCAGTGCATATTAACATCATCACATGACTTTATAATTTTTTTGAGAAAAAAGTCAATGTTTGTATTTCTCTAGGAACCTTTTCCCATCATACCTCAAAATATCTACAAACACACACACACACACACACACACACACACACACACACACACATCTACTAGATAATATATTCTAGCCTCCAGAGAAAAATATAGGAGGTACATACTAGGTATTTGTAAATGAAAATATGATCTCTGTGTGTTTGAGGCCAGCCTGATCTACAAAGTGAGTTTTAGGACAGCCAGGGCTGTTACACAGAGAAACACTGTCTCAAAAAAAAAAAAAGAAAAGAAAAGAAAAAGAAAAGATGATAGAAAAAATAACATGTTAGTGGAGGATAATGTAGTTGCAGGAAACTGAAACTTTTCAAATCATAAATTACCTTCACACTATACAAAGTTCATATCTAGGCACGCAAGCGTGTGTGTGTGTGTGTGTGTGTGTGTGTGTGTGTGTGTGTGTGTGTGTGTGCATTCAGCCAACATGTGGACTGGATGTCTGCTGTGGGAACTATTTCCTCTTTAATAATTAAATTCTAAGTGGGCATTTAGGGAAATGGCAACAACCATTCTACAATCATGTAATCACTTAAGAGTAATTAGAACATGGCAGAACCCAGCAGTAAATAGAGCCGATTCTTGTCAAATACCATCTATATCAGGACTTCTTAAAAATGAAGATCATAAGGCTGCATCATGGTCATCAGCTTTTGGAATCAATGCTGTCACCAGCTCAGGCCTGGAATTACATATGCATGCACATTTTTCTGAGGAAGGATCAACTTATTTTATCAGAATCCCAGGTAAGCCACTGAAAGCTTTATCTTATCACATCTCCGTGAGCCTTCCTTCAAAATTCTGTCAGGATCCAACTTGGAGCTAGCGATAAAGAAACCATGGCTGGTCATCCTGGGATCTGTGAATCTGGGCTGCCACTGTGGCCATGTTGGTGCCTGAGGATTGTTCCACCACAGGTACCCTGCTGATCTGAGCAGCCTGCTCTGCCATCCAGGGCCACAGTGGTGTCTGGGCCCGAGCTGCTGCCGAGAGCCATGTCTAGGTCCATGGCCCTACTGAAGATGAGGTCTATGTTGATGTCCATGGCTCCTGTTACCACCAAAAGCCATGTAGATGTCCAGAGTCTGAGCTGACACCTGAGGCCATGTTGGTGTCTGAGGGTCATACTACCACTGGGCCACACAGATCTGAGTGGCCTGTACTGCCACCCAGGGCAATGATAACATCCAGGCCTGAGCTGTAGCTGAGGGCCATGTCTGTGTCTGTGGCCCTGCCACAGCCAGGGTCTGTGGTGATATCCACGACTGTGACACAGAAGAGCTGGTCCTGCCCCTCACTATGGGTGTGGGAGAGCTGGCTCGGCCCATCGCCTGATGGGGGTAGTCCCAGTGACCAACTCGGCTACCACCCAAGCACACATCTAGGACTTTGATTGGCCCACCCCAACATCTACCCTATCTATGACCTGCTGGGGCTCATGAAGGGACTGGTCCTCCAGAACCATGACTGCAGGATCTCCATGACTCAGGGCAACAGCAGGATATCTGAGAGGAGTTTGGGTGAGGGTCCAGTATTGATGGTGTACAAGAAAGCCAGAGGCCTTAAGCCTGACCAACAACTCATTACACAATGAACATTTGCAAGTGAAGCTGCTTGGACAAGAGGGTCTACTGCGTGACACACAGCAGCTCCCAGTGCCACCAAGACCAAGGAAGAGGTGATGGAGAGGCAGGAAAGATGGAGGAGCAAAGTGGGATTTTTTGTTTGTTTTTGTTTTGCTTTTTATTGTTTGTTTTATTTTTGTGGGTTTTTTTTGGGGGGAGGGTTGTTTGTTTTAATATTTTCATTTTTATTTCTTTTTAGATTTTCTTTTGGAGGGGATGCTACAAGGGTGAAAGGTGGATATGGAGGGACTGGGACATGAGTAGGATTGGGGTGCATGATGTAAAATTCCCAAAGAATCAATAAAAAATTATGTTTAAAAAAAAAGAACTTCTAGACACTCATTTGTAAAGGGGATGTGCTGAATGATCCCTAAGACCCAATAAGGCTAAGACTTCTCCAGACAGTTTCTGTAAGAAATATAAAGAACAAGAGGAAGAAGGCAGTGAGGAGGAGAGGAGGAGGAGGGAGGAGAGAGGGAGGGGAAAGAGGGGAGGGGAGGGGAAAAGAGGAAGGGGAGGAGGAGGGGGAGGAGGAGGAAGCTACCACCTCGCTTGTGCTTTTCCAGTAGAGTTTTTTTTCCTTTTATAAAAGAATGGTACTATTCATCTTGGTTAAATTTATATCAAAGGATTCACAATAACTTACTTCATAAATATTAACTGTGTTTCCCCATGTGATAGTCACTAGTCATGGCCTTTTCACTCAGTCTTGGTTCTAAGATTTGACCTTTACTCTGTGTGGTTCAATCTGATGCTGAAGACAGTTCTAGAAGAGAGATGGTCAAAGTGCCCAAAACTGGGAAAAGGCACAGGGGACCGAAGGACAAATGGTTCATCACTGGGAGTGCAGGAGAGGGGTCAGGAAGCTGCTGACGTAAATGCATTATCTGCTGATAACCAGGTGGGTTTGGCTGGCCTGCCCTGTCAAGTGGGCATCCACTTGTTCTTCTGTCTTCTAGAACTACACGATCAGTTAGGAGAACAGCTTTCTGCCCTGGAGAGAAATCCTCCTTTAAAAGTAGATAAGTACCTGCAAGATTGCTGAGAACCCCAGAGCCAGCTCTCACGGGACCAAATCCATCCACAGACCCAAGGAAGGCAGACACCGACGCTTAATGGAAGGGAAGTCCATAATGAACAACTTCGACCCAGGGATGAGCTGACCATAATTCTTCTCACATTCAAAAGTTTCCATGGAGGAAGAAAGGTTTTATAAAAGGTCTGAGTTAGAGATGGAACACACGGAAAGAGTTTTATAAAAGGTCTGAGAAAGAGATGGAAAATAGGCTCAGCACTTAAGGAGACAGGAAATGAGACAGTGAACATTTCATCATTTCTTGACCCACTAATTTCCCCCTTACTGTTATAGTTAGTCTTTCATATGTATGTGACTTATCAGATGAGTTAGTCCCTTCCTTGGACATTTGCCTATACTATATTTCATCACATTTGTACAATGGTATACATCTACTAAATAGTCAATAAATATTCTATGAATTAATAAAGGAAACTTTCTCCTTTGAAACTCAGGATGGTGATAAAGCAGTATCTAGCTTTATTAGGAAACTCAGCATGTTCTTTTAATTCACCATACACACCAATCCACAATACACTTCTTTCATTAGAAAGTGAAAGTGTAGAGGAGCCCCTCAGAGCATCACTAACCATCTGGGACAGGAGACATGGGGGTCCTGTCCTAGCAGAAGGAGCTGTTCTCTGATCTGTACATGGAGACCTCGGGCAGGACAGAAGGCAATCTTATTTTATCCTCCACATCTGAAAAATGAATCTGTGTTTCTTTAAAAAAAAAAAAAGAGGAGGAAGAAGAAGACATGAATGAACTGATCTTGATTCTCTTCACTTTATGGTTCCTGCAATCTTTCCTCTCCTCTTTCTCTACTCTGTTTGGTGTACTGTATATATACAGTCATTCTTTAAATAAGTTTGCACATGTGTGAACTAAATGCCTAGGGTAGAGAAAGTATTTGTGGAAGACAATACCTTCAAATTATATTTTAAATACATAGAAAGTCTTCTGAAATAATCTCCAGATCAACAGACACTATGATAATATGTATAAAATATGTACATAAAATATGGTAAAAAGAAAAGTTAAACATGGTCCTCCTCACTACTAACATACTTAGAATGCTGTTAAGTTTCTTTCTTTCTTTCTTTCTTTCTTTCTTTCTTTCTTTCTTTCTTTCTTTCTTTCTTTCTTTCTTTTTTTCTGAGACAGAGTTTCTCAGTGTAGTTTTGATGCCTGTTCTGGATCTTGATCTATAGAGCAGGCTGGCCTCGAACTCACAGAGATCCACCTGCCTCTGCCTCCCGAGTGCTGAAATTAAAGGTGTGTGCTACCACTGTCCAGCTTTGTTAAGTTTCCTTTCATCTATGTATTTATTTATTTTCTTATTTATTGTTTCTGTTGTAACAGGCGTTGAACTCAGGGCTCACATACACTAGGCAAGAACTCTACCACTGAGCTATCCCATTTCAAATACCATTCACTTTATTTAAGACATTAACTTTATACCAGCATGAAGTTCTCTAGATCCTTCTTTCTCTTTGGTCCTAAACAGAATAGCTAAGAGCTGACTCATGTTCCATTACCTTACTTCATTTTCTTTAAATGAGTCACTCAGGATAAAAATTTGCAGATAAACAAGGGAAATGCTGAGACATCCTTTACCTCCTTTCCTAGGACATTTTAGATGGCTCCATCATCTTGATGACCATGATCTTGGAAAGTGTTCAAAGGCAGAAACAGAGGACAGCTTTTGCTTTGTTTTGTTGGAACATAATCTTGCTTAAAGAACAGGTTAGCCTTGGACTCACTGTATAACCCATGCTATCTAGTCTCCTAAATGCTTGAATTATAGATATGCACCACGATGTTCAGTTAAGAAGACACATTCTGGGCATGCCAGGGACTGAACCAGGGTCTTGTGCAAGCTAGGTAATCTTTCTACCATGGCACAAACTCCTGGGCCTCTTTTTAGCTTTTATTTCTTTCTCTGAAAATAAAAGCATTTCACAAAGTTGCCCAGGCAGTCCTTGAACTTGTGATCCTCCTGTCTCAGCCCCACAGGCTCAGGTCTAGCTGTGAAACACTTTGGAGATGTTCTTCCTCATCATGACTGGACAGAGAAATAAAATGATTTCATCTTACAGCAAATCAGAGTGAAGACCTTCAGAAGGACATTTCCTTTCTTTCTTTTTTCTGAGACAGAGTCTCATTATGCAGCCCTGGCTGGCCTGGAACTCGATATGCACACTAGGCCGGACTTGAACTCATAGAGATCCACCTGCCTCTGACCTGTAAGTGATGGGATTAAAGGCATGTGTGCCACCATGCCCAGCCTTGAAGGACATTTCTTGTATGAAATGATATGTTGTAGAAAAGGACTAAAATAAAAAACGGCAGCTTTCTTGCGCAAATGGATATCCTTTTCTTAAATATCTTGACTTCTCACCTCAGGATCACCCCAGAATATGATCAGCCCAGGGTAGCACTACATGTCTGTTGAATTTAACTCAGTGTTAAAACTCCAGTCTTGGCAAAATAGATCAAGTGTTGGCCTTGTAAGTACAAGGATCTTAGTTCGATCACCGGAATTCATGTTAAAAACAAAACTGGCATTGTGGCATACACTTGTAATCCCAGAGCTGGAGAGGGGAAGACAGGGGGGTCCCTGGGGCTCACTGACCAGCCTGCCAAGCCTACTTGGCAAGTTCTAGACTCTGTCTCACTCTGTAGGATTTTATCTCATTGTTCACACAATTATTGCATGCTCTTAAAATCATTTATATTGCAAGCAAATGTGTCTACTTCAAAGGCTGGAAATGGAGGGGGTGGGGATCTTTACAAATCAAAAAAAAAAAAAAAAAAAGGAGGGGAGTAGACCTGGAAGGAGAACTGAGCCTGGATCCTCTTAACCACTAAGCCATCTCTCCAGTCCCACATCTTTGTTTTCTTACTTATAAAATAGGTTTATGACTTCTACTGTCAAGGAGGATTAGATGAGACAGTGGCTATAAGATGTCTATTTAGCAGAATGACAAGCCCTTAGCAAGCATGATACGTAGAGCTATTTTTGTATTTATTATTACTTCACAAGGTCATTGTTAGGAATCAACAAAACTGTGTGCACATACACACATGCACCCCAAAAATGGCACTTGGCACATATAAATGCTAAAGCTGGTGTTCTATAAGGACGTGATTTAATACTCAATATGAGCCATCCTCCTTACACACCCCAGGCAATTTTCTGGAATGACTGTACTGTTGGCCACATATTTTGATGTGCCATTACATCATCCGTAAGTGTCTCTCAGCATATACAAAAAACTCATCAATCTCTCAATCAGAATAAACTCTAAAAGGGCTTTCTGATTGCCCAAACTCACAAGGAACAGAAATCAGCACAGGATATTCAGCTCTGCGAGGAGAGTCCTGGTAAACCTGACGACACTGATGTGTCTCTCTCTGAGTTGTTCAAAGCACAAAATGAGGAGGGTACAGGATACCAGCCGTGAGATGCTTCTAGTCCTGCTTGTATATTCTTGCTTTACCTGGATGGGCAGCGTGCCAAAAGCAAATTTATCGCCAATGCCATCCAAATAATTACAGGCTGACTGGTCCCCTGTGTCACGTCCTCATGTCTTTTCACGTGACTCATCATTCAGCCGGAAAGCAGGAAGTGCTCCGTTTGAAGGAGGAAGTCACAACGATGCCACGCCTCGGGACAATACTCCTCTTACCCAAGTGCTGTTATTTATTATTCCCGTCTGTCAGGGAACACCCAAGCAGAGCACATTTAGTCATGAGAAAGGAAGGTGTCCTCCAAGAAGCTTGCACTGACCCACCCGCTGACACAGGGTGGTCTCAGAGCACCGACCTTAACCTGACAGCACCCTCCAGGGGCGTTGATGAGTGTAGACAGTGTGGGTGTGTCTGTCTTGTATGTATTGATGCAGGCATGCATGCCCATGCACGAGAAGATTTTTTGGCACTCAAAAGGAAGCAACTGTGAAGATCTTCATTGCCAAGACTGCCATTTTTAATAAATTAGCATTTTCAAAATGAAGCCTGAATCAAGATATGACATTTTTTATGGCGTGAAAATATATTTGCAATTCAAATGGTGAGGAGTTACCTCATCTACACTTTCTGGATCTGGAAGGTTGTTGAGATGGGGGCGGGGGTGCAGAGTTTGGAAAGTCATGTTCAGTCTTACCTGCTCTGTGGCCTCAGACTCACAGTCCGGCTGGGAACCTTTGAGAAACGAAATACTAACTAATCTTCGCCCTCTCGTGACCTCCCTCTGGCACTGCTACTGGGAATCTGACTTCCTAACTGGAGTAGGAATCATTAAGAGATTTTTTTTAATTTGAAAACTGTGTGTTTTGGCAGTTAATAAACATATTTTTTATGTATCAATGAGATATAAGATCTTCTTATTATAAATACTGAGCAGGAATTCTCATGATTTATATTTAGAAAACATTCCAATTAATATCAGCTTATGGCCAGGTATAGTGGCAGAAGTCTGTAATCTCAACACTTGAGAAGTGGGGAGGCAACAAGGTCATGAGTTCAAGGCCAGCCTCACTACATAACCAAGTTCAAGGCCAGCCTAAGCAACATGAAACCCCATCTCCTAGATAACAGCACTATCAACTTCTGTATATCAAAAATTGTTACCATTCACAAAATTCTTTCACTTACTGAGGATCCATGTGCTAGCTACTCAGACCCTTCACATCCCTACAAGCTATGTTTTATTTTCTTATTTTACATTGAAGAAACACAGCGGCATACTTCAGGCTTACTATCACAGAAGCAGGAAACAGTAGGGTCATATTGTGACCCAAGCCCATCCACCAGCAAGGCCGTCTGGCAGCCTTTTCCTAGAAACTGACCTCTCTATTCGTGAAAGACCTCACATATTATAGAACATGGGCGCAGAGCAGTGGATGATTTAGAAATAGTGTCTCCTGAAGATTTACATCCCTTCACCAACCCACCACTCACCCAGGAACCACTTATGAATATCTACTTGATACAAACATAATTAAGAGCTGCAAAGAAGTCTCTGAGACACCAAGGTAAGAGTGGCATTTGCCTTGCACATCCCAGCTGGAAGATGCCACTACTATGACCAGACACAACTCGTCTCCTTCGTGTTTCTTTGCTTTGCTCAGACAACATGCTAGAAAGCCGAGCCATGTAGCCACCCAGCCTTTAACAGAGAAGCACTCAGGGAGGGACCATGAGGCAGAGAGCGTGAGAGATGATGCCCAAGAGAAAGAAAGGAAAATTAGAGAAGTCTGTCCCAGGCTGGTGCCATTTCCCATGAGGCAAAATTTAAAGTAATTTCTGAATATGTCTTCTGAAAATGTTTTAATGTTTAAAGGAAGACTATTTCCTGTTTAATGATAATAACCAGTCTTATGAGGCTGGAGAGATGGATCTGACAGTTAAGAACACTGTTGCTCTTGAAAAGGTTTCAGGTTTGGTTCCCAGCACCCACATCATGGCTCACAACCACCTGTAACTCAAGGTCCAGGGGATCTGATACCATCTTCTGGCCCTTGATGAAACCAGGCATACATGTGGATGTGCATACATCATACATAGGTGTAGACAAAACATTTATACACATAAAATAAAGACAATATTTTAAAAATATCAATAATAATACGTTATAGAGCCCCCAAAGGATTTTTAAGTTATGTGGCGCTCTCTCTCTCTCTTTCTCTCTCTCTCTCTCTCTCTCTCTCTCTCTCCCTCTCTCTCCCTCCCTTCTATTTCTTCCCTATTCTTTCATTTCAACAATAAGCATACTTACCTACTAGAGCATGATTTTGTGTTGCAGACCTTCCAGAACTTTCCTGGCAGAGTTCCCCAGCTCTGTTCTGCTGTTCACCAGCACCTTGTTCCACCACAGTTACAAACAGACTCCAAACCAAGGTATTAACTACGAGGAGTTTTCATCCTCCTCTATCTTTCTGGCAGTCTTTCTTAGCTCCTCTTCACGTCGTACCTCCAGTGAGGTTTTTCTGAAGTCCCACACATGACTATATCCTGACTCTCCAGATGATGCATGGAGCACCCAGCAATGGTCAGCTACAGAGAGGAACGTGTCTGGTCTGTGTCTGGAACTCTTTACTTTCAACCCTGTAAGATGGCTCCCAAGATCCTATCTGATCAGCAGAGAATGAGAGACCATGTCCTGTGCTGTTAAACCATTGACCTAGCCAAGAAAAACATGGTATAATTTTAAAATGGTTTTTTTTTCTCTTTGGCTTCTCCCAAATAGATAAGGCTGAATTATTGCTGGGAACTGCATTTTGCAGCCAACAAATTGGGATCCAGCAACCAACTAATTTGGGATCAGCTTCCTGAAGTAGCAACTCCTCAATAGCAAAAGGATAAAAATAACGTTAAATAGATAAATTAATTTCCAGGAGAAGTGATAGACAACAAAATGACTTTCTAAAAGTTTTACAATATGTCCTTTAGGAGGAACATAGCTCACAAGACAGAGATTAGAAGGAGAAATTAGTGAATGAAATGCCTTAAAGGACCCCATGAAACAAGCCAGTTCCTCCAGCCAGCCACATAATACAACGTCAACAAAAACTTAGGAGAGATATTTCAATGTATAGGGCAAAAGGGGTCTGTTTCTCAATTTCCAAGGGTTCCCATGACTTTATAAACTGTGGTTATAATCGGTTAGACTACCTAACGAAGCGTGTGACTTCGTCATTCCCAGGGGGAAACTAAATGACAGCCACTGAAGAAATGATTTTTTTTAAATCTTTAACTTCTTAAACTAATTAGGAGTTCAATTTAATTAAGGACTTAGCTAAGATTAGAGACTCAGGGAACACGGAGCAGTAGAGCAACAAGAAACCCTTTTCCTCCCACAGTTTGAGTTTTGTTTTGTTTTGTTATCATTTTTCAGAGTTTTAAATTACTCATGTTGAAGAGTTCACAAGTTAACTCACAAACTGTTGGAAGGAGTGTAAATTGGTGAAGACTTTGCAGAAAATATTTATTATTATTATTATTATTATTATTATTGTAAAATGTATATTAAATTTTAAATTTTATATGATGGCATCACAAGTATGAACTTACTCAACAAATGATGTACATTGAGAAATACGCTGGAAAAATGTCCTTTGGAGCAGCAGTTATAAGAACAAAACCCAACATAACTATCAACAGCCAGTAGTTCTCAACCTTCCTAATGCTGCAACCCTTTAACATGATTCCTCATGTTGTAGTGACCCCAACCATAAAATTATTTTGTTGTTACTTCGTAAGTGTAATTTTGCAACTGTTATGAATCATAATGTGGATATCTATCTGATATGCAGGATATCGGACATGCAACCCCGAGGGGTCTTGATCCACAGGTTGAGAACCACTGCAATAGGATTGGTGAAATCAATTACAGTTGTCTGTTCAGTGGAAATATAACATCATAGCTAACCTACGTGGATTTACAGAAAGGGTTTGTCCTGGTAAGTACTACATGAAAAAAACCGAGATACAGACAACATGAATAACAGAATCCCACTTATGAGAACATGCAATTCAATGTTTCTTCATGTAGGTACTATGGATCATCATAGCAAGTCACCCCAAAATTTAGTGTCTTAAAACAATGGTTAAGTATGTCTGCCTCACAACTCCGTGGACTTCGTGGGAAGATCGTTTATTGGTAATACCTTTCTTCGGTGGCTGTCGTGAGCTGGATCATTGGTTGGGGCTTAAGGCACCTACTTCACGGGGGTCTTGACTATTGTGGGGGCGACATCTGGTTTGAAGCATATTGCCCTTCATCTAGGTGTGAAGATACGCATACGCAGCATTTCTGGAGACCGAGAGTGGAGGCAAAGTCTTTCCTATAAAATTTTTTTTTGGTTAAAAATTGGTCCTGCCTCAACTTGATGTGCCATGATGTGTTGACTCCCATGGGAGGCCTGCCCCTTTCTGAATGGAGACAGAGGAGGAGTGGAGGAGGAGTGGAGGAGGGGTGTCAGGGGGAGGGGGAGAAGGGAGGTGGGAGAAGGGAATGGGAGAAGAGGAGGGAGGGGGAACTGTGGTCAGTATGTAAAATAAATTAAAAATTTTTAATAAAAAAAAATATGTCCCAGGACCAGTCTAGAGTCAAGAGTTGGAAAACAGACGGCATCCTCTCACTTGGAAAAGCCGCAAAAAAAAAAAAAAAAATGTGGTCGTATTTAACTCTCCACTATGCATCTCTATGTGTTCATATGTCTATCTTCCAAGTGTCTGAAGTGTTTTTGTGAAGGCTATTCCAATACTTTCCTCTGGATAGAGGAACTGGGAACATGAATAAGGAAGGAAAAGGCAGAAATCTATTTTCATCTCAAGCATTTCTGCACCTCGGGCTGACTGAGCATATAAAACCCATGTGGCTGCATGGATGCCCACACAAGAGAATCCCAGGCACATGGACGGCTGTTACGATGCCACCATCTTGAAATCCTTCGTGATTGTCATTTTGCACTTAGACAAGTAAGTGAAACTCAGTGACACTGTGGATACGAGGACATGGAAACACACACAAATGTGTGCCCATGCTTCTCTGCTTTTATCCCTTCCACGCAGAGTTCACAGCGTCCCATGAAACCACAATTCTGGTGAACTCATGAAGCATGGCTCAGAGCAAAGGCAAAGTAAGCATAGGATCACTTTGAGGAGCAAATCCAGCATGTGCCAGATCCCTGTAGGCTCCATTTTCTACTCTAATGTGGACTGGCTTTGAACTCAGAAGGACAACAGTAATGTTGGCAAAGGAACTCTATCGAATTATCCCTTACATTACTTCCACCCACCCGCTAGCAACCACTTACACTTAAGATAATGACATAAAGATAAGGGGAAGATGAGCAACAGAGAATTCTTTTTCTTCTAGTCCTTCCTCACTCATCAGTAAGCTGGATAAAGTGTTAGCAGAATACACATGCCTTGAGACATGAAATACAAACAGCTTGGATCGTCTGATGTTCCACTAGTCTGATAAGAACAAAATACATATGCATGTACAAGCTAAGAAATATAAATGGTAATTTCAGGGGTTCTGCTTACAACTTGAATGTTCTTCCATTTGCATCTTAAACTGGCATTGCATCACAGAACGAGAGATGCTAAATTTATGCTAATAATTTCATTTTTTTACTTTTCTTCACTTAGAATAATATGAAATAGCAGATAAGAACAAAATGATGGGTTGAGGTACAGAATGCAGAGTAAAGGGAAAAGCTTATTTTAGTGCCATTAATGACATTTTCTTCACTCTGGGAGAACAAAGAACCCCCACGTATTTATTTTACACTAGGTACAATATATTATGCAACTGGCCTTGTCTGTATGATTTGAATTTTCTGTGAATACATTCTACCTTTATATATTTAAAAAAAAGGATTCTTTTAACACCCACCTGCCTTACTCTTTTCCTTAATAAGCTATTTGTTATTCCTTAATCCAAATCTGTTTTCGATCTGTTTCTTAAAAATAAAAATATAACAGTTATAACAGTAAGATCTAGGGAATTGTAGCCTAAAAAAAAGGCACCCAATGAAGAATGATTCAATAAACAAAGGCTATCCTTCACACTATTATTCCTGCTCCCTTTTCCTTCTGTGGGCATTTATTCTCCCTGATTTACAGCATGGGAACCCTAGTGAGCACAATGAAATTAAGCCAGAAGTGTATGCCAGACTTGAAAACCCTGATTCAATTTTATGAACTCAACTAATGACAGCTCCACCATCACCATAAATATGCATTCTCCAAAGGGCCATGGCTACAAGGTCATCTACAATGTAAGGGCTGCCTGCCTTTGACTGGGCCATATACATCAACCCTGGAAATATAGACAATCTGGACGAGTTATTTACAGGCATAATATCACAGAAAATTAATGCAAAAAGGATTTCTCATGGTGCATTATTAGCATGATGTCAGTGTGCTAGGCCACAGTTACAATGACCAATTTTATAAAAAGCAAAAGAAGCCTTTTACATTTACTTCTTTTAATATTACTGAACACCAATTCTTTTTTTTTTTTTTTTTTTTTTTGGTTTTTCGAGACAGGGTTTCTCTGTGTAGCTTTGTGCCTCTCCTGGGACTCACTTGGTAGCCCAGGCTGGCCTCGAACTCACGGAGATCCGCCTGACTCTGCCTCCCGAGTGCTGGGATTAAAGGCGTGCGCCACCACCGCCCGGCCGAACACCAATTCTTGAAAGCTACAAGTTAAAATTAATTATTCAGCAATGACTCTTGCATGCTTGGTTCAAATTTTCTGTTTATAATATAGTCACATTTTGCAATAACATTCTCAGATTTGATGTTGATAAGATATGTATATTTTAGTGAAAGCGTTTAATAAAATAGTAAACCAAACAGAGTGAATAAATTACATCCTTGCAAATATGTTAGGGTCAATTTATATGAAAATTTCAATCTTAAAATGCCACCAAGTATTACTTTTTTAGGTTAAGTTGCTTTCTTTCCAAGAAGTTGAGTAGAGTCACACACATTTTGAAAGTCCTGCCCAATGGTCAATTAAAGACTATTCAGCAGAAGCTGGGAACAGGGCTGCTCTGGTGAGGGGAAACAGTGTTGCAGTGGGGATCGCGGAAAGCCTTGGCTGCAGTGGGGATCGAGGAAAGCATTGGCTGCAGTGGGGATCGAGGAAAGCATTGGCTGCAGAAAGCATTGGCTGCAGTGGGGATCGCGGAAAGCCTTGGCTGCAGTGGGGATCGCGGAAAGCCTTGGCTGCAGTGGGGATCGCGGAAAGCCTTGGCTGCAGTGGGGATCGCGGAAAGCCTTGGCTGCAGTGGGGATCATGGAAAGCATTGGCTGTCTTGCACTCTTTGTTTTACATTTAATTTTTTTCATCAGAGGCACACGCTGATTGATCTTAATAAGTTTTTAATATAATAACAAAAATTCTTGGTCTGGGAAGATGATTCAGTGGTAAAGTCCTTGCTGCGTGAATGTGAAGAGCTGAGTTCAGGTCCCAGGACTCATGGAAAAAGCCCAGTGCTGCAGTGGGCCCCGGCACTGGGGACTCAGTGGTGACGGTCTCTGGGCTGGCACACCAGCCAGTGAACCAAATCTACAAGCTCCAGCTTCAGTGGGAGACCCCGTCTCACGAAATAAGGTGGAGAACAATTGAAGAGACACGGTCATAGACCTCTGGCCTATAAATGAGCATGTGCACTCGTACACACAGTACACACACAAATACCATACACACACACACACACACACACACACACACACACACACACACACACACACAAATAAGTAGAGAAATGGTATATTTTAAAAAAACCAATAAAAACAAAAGTTCTTGCTTTGAATGATGTGTAGGTTGTGACTATTATCCTTTTTCTTCTTTTCCTTTGTGCATGTCTGTGTGTCTGTGTTTGTGCTATATGTGACCATGTGTGTGCAGGCACATGTACCTATATGCACATGTGCAGAGGCCAAAGACCAATGTTGGGTGTCTTCTATACTCACCCTCTACCGCATTTTTTGAGATAGGGTATTTTCCTGAACCTGGAGCTAGACTGGCAGACAAAAAGACCAAGAAATCCTCCTGCCTCTGTCTCCCACAGTGCTGCTGCTATCGGTGCTGTGGCTATACACACACTTGCAGCCACACCCAGCCTCTTACTTGGATGCTGAGGATTCATGCTGTGCATACGTGCTCTGTCCCACCACACATCTTTCTAGCCCCCAAGGCTGACTTCTTCAAGAGCCATTGTCTCAAGTTGCCTAGTCAGCCCAATTGGCATCATTAACTGGGAAGCTTGGTGGAAGGCTAAGGTTTGGGGACAAAAAACTTTATGTCCTGAAAACCCTTCTTTTGGTGGGTCCTTCTGGAATTAGGTGGAAAATGCTCCTGTGACTCATCCATTCATCAAGATACATGGTCCATACCTTTAAAAATATTCAAATGTTTTCTAATATGGACATTAGTAGACCATCTTTAAGCTTCCAAGTATTTGTTCTGATCTCTGGAAGTTGGCTTTTTTTTTTTTTAAATAATTTCCTTTCCACTCCAAAAGGCATTCTGAGTATCCAACATGGAGGTACACATCTGTAATCCATCACTCAGGAGACTGGTACAGGAAGGGCTGTGAGTTCCTGGCTAGCCTGAGCTATATAAAATGATCCTGTCTCTTTTTTAAAGGTTTTGTTTGTCATTTTTTAAGTTTTGGGATAGCCATGTCAAAACTTTAAAGCCTGATGACAATTATTTTTCTATTTCCATTCCACTAATCAAATTCTGTACAAATATTGTAAACTTCTACTGGTTTCTGTGTTCTTCCAGGCTCTCTAATCCACTCTATATCCTTTTGATTCTGCAGAAAATGGTTTCTGATCCCTGGAGAGCAGCAACAGATGCTTATCAGATTAGAATAAAGGCTACAGAACTTTTCAGAAAAATGTGTACACATAGAGCAATGTCAAAGGTCAAACATCTGGGCCCTGAACCCATCCCTATCCCACCGGATCACAAACTCCACAATTAAAAGTGCCTGATGCGACCTGTCTGTCAAGGGATGAAGTAAGATTTTTGCATTTCCTGTAGGCTGAAAGTGAACATTTGAATCTAATCTTGAGTATTTCCTAAACCAGCTGGAAGATTTTTCATTCCAGATGTTTATATGACTGAAATCTTCACACTTCAATCCTGTTCTCGAGACCAAGTTGATAATAACTTACTATTAAAGAGTTGATACATCTAAACAATTAAGACTGCTTCCAGTGGTCAGTTGGTAGTGGGTCAAATCCATCTGTCACTGTTCATTCTTTGTTACTCACAGAGACCCACCATGTACATGTTATATCCAAATGACCACAGTCATTTGGCCTGAGGCTGGGCATCCTTCAGTGAGATTCTCTCCAGGCCTCATTTTTCTTCTACATCAACCAGAGAAGACGTCTCCAAGTCCGGGGAGAACACAGGGTAGAAAGTGATGTGGAGAGTTTGGGCCTTCTGTGACCTCCGACCCAGAGCTGGCAGACAACTCCTGCCCAGCCAGTATCAGGAGAACCCCACAGCAGGCAGAAGGCAGCGCTTGGTAAAGACCTGCCACTGTCAGCCTTGTGATCCCAGCTGCTTGGGAGACAGAAGTAGGGGGCTCACAAGTTCAAGGCCTGCCTGGGTTGCAGAGTGAGTTCAAGGCCACCAGAGGCAACTTAAACAAGGCTTTTAAAAATTAAAGCACAAAAGTCAAAGGCTATTACCCAGCAGGAGAGCGCCTGTATAACAAATGCAAGTCCTGGGTTCCACGGCAGGCAGGCTTCAGTGTCTGGACACGGTATAGTGCCCCCGGGTCAGTTAGTAGCCACAGCTGACCTCTGGCTCCAGGCTTTCTGAGGTCAGGACCCTTTAGCATGTTTCTTGCTGGTTTGGGGGGACCTTCATTTTCCTTGAATTTGAGCAATGGCAGGAATTGGCTTCCTGATCCTCAGCCCCTGAGCACACCCTGGCTTCCACAGAAACCTGTCTTATTTAGGATTCTTTTTGATCACATAGCTCGATTCTCCCCAGGAGAAAGCTTCATTCCCATCTTGTATTTCATTTTGAAATTAAACCTCCCAGAGGCAGTCCACGCCTAAGCTGCTGTTCCTCCTCCTCCTCCCTGCACCATCCATCTTGCCCACCAGCCCTGAGGGGAGGGTCCGGGAAGATGGCACCACCAGCCCTGAGGGGAGGGTCCGGGAAGATGGCACTGGGACTACTTCTTGGGATAGAAGACAAGGGTGTGGAGGAGGCGGAACAGGAGCAGGGAGGCTGCCTGAGGTCTGACCTTCAGTACTCCGAGAGTGAGGGGTGCGCTGCCCTGGGAGAGCCAGCAGAATGTGACCTCTGAAAGGCTGCGGGATGGAGCACTGGAGATGGGAGGATTTCAAAAGCCACCCTGTCAGGGGCTGGACAGATGGCTCAGTGCTTAAGAGCACTTGTTGCTCTTGCAGAGGACCTGGGTTCAGTTCCCAGCACCCACATGGTCTCTCACAACTCCAGTTCCAGACCATCTGACCCCCTCTTCTTACCTCTTTGGACACAGGCACACACGTGGTGCATATACATGGAGGCAAAAATACACACAAAAATAAATCTTTTTTAGAAAATATTTTATTGATTCTTTGTAGATTTCACATCATGCACCCAATCCCACCCTTCGTATCCACCCTCTGCCCTTGCAACCTCCTCCCCAAAATAAAATAAAAATAACATTTAAAAGAAAACAAAAATCTCATCGTGGAAGCTGTAGTGTGTCACAGTGAGTCACATACCCTTTAGTCCACACATCTTTACTTGCAAGTGTTCATTACAAAGAGTCATTGGTCTGGTTCGAGGCCTCTGGCTTCCACTACATTATCGATACTGGACCCTCACTGGGACTCCTCTTGGATATCCTGTTGTTGCCTGTGTCAGAGAGATTCTGCAGCTTTGGATCTGCAGGACCAGCCCCTTCATGTGCTCCAGCAGTTCCTAGATGAGGTGGATGTTGGGGTGGGCTGACTTACAGCCCTAGATGTGGACCTGGGTGGTAGTTGGGTTGGTCAGCCCACCAGCTCTCCCTTGTCCTCACCATCACCATCAGGGCAAGCTCTCCAGAACTGCCCTGGTTAGCTCACTCAATGCCCAGTGCCATAGGCAGCAAGAGGCAGGGCCGGTTCTCCTGTTCTCACACTCTCAGGGCCTGCTCACCTACACCTACACCACCAGGGCCAGCTCTACTATGCTGTCCAGGTGAGGTGCTGGGCTCAGTCTCCCAAGTGCTGCAGCTGGTGAGGGGCAGGACCAGCTCTCCCGCTCTCCTGCCTGCCACAGGTGATGAGGAGTAAGGAGTGGGGGGCATCTCTCCCTCAACCATCCCACAGAATGGCAGATGAGGGACGGAATTAGCTCTCCCTAGTGCTACAGCCAGTGAGGGGCAGGGCCAACTCTGTGCAGTCCTTGGGTAGCGACATGATCCCAGGAGGCAGTCCAGACCTTGGGTGGCGACATGGGCCATGGACATTGACACAGACTCCCGCTGCTTCATGGCCAGAGACCCAAACATGGCCCACAGCAGCGGCATAGGCTGGGACACTTCACCATGGCCTCAGGTGGCTTCTCAGGCTACTCACGTCAGGCTGTTCCTCTCTAGCCTCTTGTCTTCAGACCCGCTTCTCTTCACAGTGCTCAAGCTGTTCCTCTTCTCTTTCTTCCCCATCCTCCCACCCCATACTTGCACATCATAGTGGCTCGTGCTACTGGGGCCACACACTGGGTGGGGTCTCTGGGTGTCTTCTTCCTGCCCTGCCCACTCTGTGTGGCTGCAGGGGGGGGGGGTCTCTGGGTGTCTTCTTCCTGCCCTGCCCACTCTGTGTGGCTGCAGGGGGGGGGGTCTCTGGCTGTCTTCAAGTGTTTGTCCAACCCAAAGCTCCCAATGGAAATAAATCTCTGGCCAAAGTTAGATGCAGCATGGTAAAACTGCAGTTCAGCATAGCGTCGTCAAGTCTCCTGACTGAACTAGAGAGATCAGCGGTCAGGCCACGGATGAGAAGTAAACACAGCAGGACATGTCCAGTCAGCTGTCCCCATTCCGCAGGCACCCCTCTTCTTCCTGGACTAGGATGCGGCTCTGGGAGTCACAGCGACTCATTCAGTGGTCGGTTTTCTCAAAGGAAGAAGGCACAGGGCCACCAGCTCTTGCATTTGTCACTGGCCCTCTTGATGGGCAGTGTGAACCACTTTTTCCCAAGGAGCAGGAACAGCAACTGCCTTCTCGTCTCCAGTTCTGCCTCACTTCGTAGGGCGCTAACCACTTGTCTCCACCACCTCTTTGCTCAATTCTTTCTCTCCCATCGCTCCACCACCTACTTTCACACTTCCCACAGTGCCCAGCCCGGTGTGGGGGCAGGTGTTGTCTTTGAGCTTCCCAGCATGATAAAATATTTTTTAATGATTACTTGATTAGATATCCATATATACACTTTTTTCTGTTTTTTTGATGTTGTTGTTGCTGAGGTTGTCGCTGTTTTAGTTTCTCGAGACAGGGTTTCTCTATGTACCCACCGTGGCTGTCCTGGATCTCGCCCCTGTAGACCAGGCTAGCCTTGAACTCACGGAGATCTGCCTGCCTCTGCCTGCCAAGTGCTGAGATTACAAGCATACGCTACCACCACCCGGCTAAAATCTTTAAAAAGAAAATTGCCAGGCATGGTGGCACAATACCTTTAATCCCAGCACAGAAGCAGGTGGATCTCTGTGAGTTCAAGGCCAGCCTGGTCTACAGAGTGAGTGCCAGGACAGCCAGAACTGTTACACAGAGAAACCCTGTCTTGAAACAAAACCAAACGAACCAATGAAATTTAATGAAAACAACAACAAACCATTGCCGTCCTCATAAAGGGCTGTGTCTGAGGTACCTCTCTCCAGGAAGAGACTGGAAACAACAGCAGCTTGCCCTTGTAGTCCAGAGTCACTCAGCCTCTCAGCACAGGAAGATGTGTTCCCAGGAGTACTCTGTCCACTGCCTGTGCACAGCAGCAGCAACCTGCCAGTCACCTCTGCAGTGGCCACGCCCACTGCTGACTCCCTCAGAGGATGCTCTTTCTTCCCCCTCCCTCAGGCCTCCATGAACCTTTCCTGTAGCCATGATCTATTATATCTTAACCGTTATTTCCACGAAGAGTCTTTATTAGACAGTGAGCACCTTGAGGGCCATGAGCTGTTCACGACTGTGCCCACTCAGTTCCTGCCCTTCAGCTCATGCGCATCCAACACCTGCTGACAGGAATGAGATTGAGAAAATCTGCACATCAGCCAACAGAGGCAAGACAGATGGAAAGGGAGGTAGGGCAAATTTAGGAGCTTGTAGTCTCGGGGTCGGTAGCATCAACCTTGCCTCCCAGCAGCCGTGAGAGAAGCTGGACATCAGAGTCGGCCCCTTGGGTTTAGGAAACCCTGCGGTCTGTGTGTCCATCCCCACCACACCAGGGCTGGCTGCTTCCTCTGGGCTAAGGGGTTGATGACATTAGGCACTTTCTTCCTCCTATAATCCAACTAGTTATAAGTGTGTTTGACACATGGGAACAGGGTTTAGACAAATATTCTAATGGCCCCAAGGTCACAGTAATTGAGCAGCAAGGTCAGGAATGTGACGAGATCAGATGGATCCCAGCCCATGGTCTTTGCACTGGCACTTGAGGAGGGGGAGGGAGGTGACAGCCGGGTTGCAAAGGGAGCAGCAAATGTACAAGCAAGCAACCGATCCCGGAGGGACTAGTCAGGAGGAGAGGCAGGGGGAAAGCCAACCTGAAGTACGAAGGGCAAACCATCAGGAAGGCTGCAGCAAGCTTTCCAGTGGTCAGGTCACAGTCACCCTTGCTGCCTGTGAAGGGCTGGCGCTGAGACCCCTCTCAACCACTGAAGTTCACAGGTAGGTGCTTAAGTCTCTCGGAGAAAATGCAGTGTTTACGAATCCTATGCACAGCTCCCCAAACACTCGGGTTTGTGTTTTGTTTTCATTTTTTTTTAAGACAGGGTCTTGTTGTATAGGTCAAGCTAACTTTAAACTCTAAATTACCAAATTACTAAATACACCTCCAAATTCTTGGATTACAGGCCTGATCCCCCATGCCAATCAAGTCTCTGCTGTGGGATGTTCTGTATGGCAAATGTGTTGCTGATTAGTCAATAAATAAAACACTGATTGGCCATTGGCTAGGCAGGAAGTGTAGGCGGGACAAGGAGGAGAATAAAGCTGGGAAGTGGAAGGCTGAGTCAGAGAGACACTGCCAGCTGCCATGATGAGAAACAGCATGTGAAGATGCCGGTAAGCCACGAGCCATGTGGCAAGGTATAGATTAATGGAGATGGATTAATTTAAGCTGTAAGACCAGTTAGCAAGAAGCCTGCCACGGCCATACAGTTTGTAACCAATATAAGTCTCTGTGTTTACTTGGTCGGGTCTGAGTGTCTGTGGGACTGGCAGGTGAGAGAGTTTGTCTTGACTGTGGGCCAGGCAGGAAAAGTTTAGCTACAAGTCTCCATTACCTGTAATAGCTAACACAATGTAAATTATTCCAAACTAGTTCCTACACTGTACTGTTTACAAAATAATGACAGGAAAGTCTGTACATGTTCAGACACATTTTATTTAAATATTTCAACCTACTGGGAGCCGAGGAGCTAGACAGACGCCCTGGTAGGCGGACAAATAGGAGAGGGACCACGCCTAGATAATAAAGTAGATAATAAACTTCTTCTCAACCTTCTGAGTTAGACAGAAGTGTGTTTGTCCCACCAGCAGGCCCTCTGCTGATGGGCTGGCTCAGCAAGTTCAAGGCCAGATCAGGACGTGTCACCCAGACCAATCAGCCATCCTGTCTGTCTTCAAACTGACCAACCCTAAAGTTGGAGAGGGAAATTCTTCAGGGGCTTTAAGCCCCACCCCACCCCACCCCACTCTCCACCCCACACACACCCTGAGGAAGAGGCTGGATGCTTGGCTCCCTGGGTCCCCCCGACCCCCGTCATGCTTTGCAGAGGGTCTTTTTCTCCCTGTGTCTACTGTGTGCATGTTTTCTTCACCCCAATAAACACCTTCCTTCCACTGCTGACCCTGCCTGTGGTGATGAGGTTTCCCTGCTGCTACTGACTTCAGAGTTTTTCCTGCTTTTTAATTCTTTAGCTGGCAGAGAAAATGAGCTCCATCCAGATCCCTAGGCTGTATCATGTCAGGACCCCTAGACTGGATTATTATGATTGGTTGAATCCACAGATGCAGGACCAGAGGAACCCAGGACTAACTGTATGTGGACTGATCTCATTTCTCTCTCTCTCTCTCTCTCTCTCTCTCTCTCTCTCTCTCTCTCTCTCTCTCTCTCTTTTCTGAACATTTGATTAAAAATTGAAGGGGTAAAGACAAGTCTGCTGTCTCAAAAAAAGTCTGGAGAAGGGACTCAGATGAAGGAGAAGAAAGTCTAAAGCAACAAACAAAGGAGAATTTAAGAAGAGCAATCCCCAGCTACGCCAAAATTTTCTCTTCAAATGTGTTAGCAGAACAAGGCGTCAGTGACTGAGACCACTGTGCACTGAGTGGCAGTGATTATCATCAGGCCTTTGCCCAAGGATTTTAACTGATTACTTATCATTGACTAATCACCATCTTGTTAAGAAGGCTATTCATCATGAATGTGAAACCCTTTACTAGTAAAATGTTTGGGAAAGAGAGTATGACCCAGGAACAAGTCAGAACCTAGCCTTCCAGCCTTCTGCTGTCAACCACTGACATCATCATAGAGAAACCAAGCTTTAGAGGAGCGGAAGGGATGATCAGAGACCATCACACCAGAAGAGAGATCTTAAGAAAATGTTGGTGTGGATCCTAACAGAGGGTCCAGATAGAGGTTATAAGAAACAGCTGGAGGGCTGAGAGTGTGGCTCAGTGGAACAGCACCTGCCTGGCATGCCAGAAGCCCTGGTGTACCAAACGGGGCTGGGGGTGGGGAAAGGTGGGGGGTGGGGGATGGAGAGGGGACAGAGGGGAGGAGCAGGAGCAGCAAGGAGGGAAAAAACATTTTTTTCTTCTGTTTTCTGAAGATAGTATACAGATTAAAATTTTTTGAAATTTAAAATTTAAAACCCTTATTTAAAGGATTTTTGTATTTGATAAAAATTTTAAGGTTATTTTTGTTACAACATATTGCATATATGTTTCTTCTATTCTTGTTTAAGGTATTGTACCTATATAGTTTATTTTAAAATGTAAGGTAAAATTCTAGTTTTTGAAAGCTGTTATTATAAACTATATAGGGCAATCAAGAAATATAGGTCAATAGTCATTTATAGCAATCAAATTTGTAGATATGTTAGGTATGTTTTCTAGGTTAAATAAATATATTTTAGATAGATGGTCTTCAAATACTTCAAAGACCTATAGAATACGGCATTTAAAATATTCTGTTAATTTAAAGTTTTTCATGACAATGAGACACATCTCCTAGCAGCACCAATTTACTTCAGAGAAGATGATGGGCATTGAAGAAACTCCTTATGGAGTTTGCTTTCATTGTGGCAAAGTTAGCCGCTGGGCAAAGAAACTATTTTTGCCTTTGACTGCTGACAATGTGCTGTACAGACTGGACATGCAGGACACACAGGAAAAAGACTGTTGAACTTTGCCAAAACAAGGTAGGGCAGTCATTCAAAATCCCTGCTTCACAGAAGAATCTGCCAGATATTCTGCAGGACACAGAGGAAAGTAACTGACTAACTTTGCCAAAAAAGGCAGGACAGTCCAAAATTCCTGCTTCATAGAAAAGTCTGCCAGATACTCTAGGCCTGTAAGCTGAAGATGGATACCCCAGTGTGGTGGTATTTTACTTGTACTGAAATGTGATTTTAATTGTATGTTAATAAATAAAGTTGCCTGGGGGTCAGAGCTATTAGAGCCATAGCAAGTGCATGGCGGCGGTGGCGCACGCCTTTAAGGACCTGGAGGGCGGTACATACAGGCAGTGACGAGGCAGTCACATGTTTGGGTTTACAACCAATGAGAAGGCAGAACAGCTCGACTATATAAAGACATACACACAGGAAGTAGGTCCCTTTCAGAGAGCTCTCTTGACTGAAGAGGATCGCTGAAGCAGGAAGGGTGAGGTTCTTAGCTCTGACCTCTTGGCTTTCTTCTCTGAATCGGCTCTGTGTTTCTTATTTGATAAGATGGTTGGTTACATCTACACCCCAGTGTTGCAGAGGAACTTAGGGTGACTGTCCAGGCAGCCAAATGTCTCTGTTGTTATATAATATTACATCCTTCTGGGTCTTTGATGGAGTTGAAGACTAAATAGTTATAGTTGCAGTCTTCCTGCAGTTATGATAGAAAGTAAGTTAGGTGTAAAACTTTGGATTCAGTAAGATAGGATAGATAATGCATTATTTTCTCTGAATATGCTCACTACAAATGGACAGAATATTGTAAATGCAATCCTTACTTGATAATTGTTATTGTATATAGTCTTACTATGTTTAAATTAAAACCCTTTCATTTTTATTTAGAAAAATAAAGGAGGAAATGTTGTAGAATATTATTTTAAGGTGTGTTACTTTTGTTTATGTTGCATTTGTTTAACTCTGTGAAGCTGTGTTACTGTGCCTGTCTAAAACACCTGATGGTATAATAAAAAGCTAAATGGCCAATAGCAAGGCAGGAGAGAGAGATAGGTGGGGCTGGCAGGCAGAGAGAATATATAGAAGGAGAAATCTGGGAGGAAAGGGAAAAGAAGTAGCCAGAGAAGGAGGAGGACTCCAGTGGCCAGGCACCCAGCTACATAGCAAGCCATGGAGTAAGAGTAAGATTTACAGAAGTAAGAGGACAGGAAAAGCCCAGAGGCCAAAAGTAGAAGGACTAATTAAAGTTTAGAAAAGCTGGCAAGAAACAAGCCAAGCTAAGGCCAGGCATTTATAATTAAGAACAAGCTTCCATGTGTGCATTTATTTGGGAGCTGGGTGGCGGGCCCCACAAAAGAGTAAAAGAGCAAAAACAAACAGCAACACCCATGCCTTCATCCTGGAGCCTTATTAACTCTAAGACAGCGATCTCTGATGATACTCCACTCCCAGGACCTCAGCCTAAAGGAACTCTCCTATCTCTAACATACTTTCTAAAACTCAGAGGAGAAAAAAACTTAGAACATTTGATAGTAAATACAATTGAGAGCTTTGAGACAATAAAAGGTTTTTCAACTTCATTCAAGTACCACTACTAACTACACAGACATCCCGTGACTCTCCAAATCTCCTATGAACGGAAGGAAGATGGTAAGTTTCAAAACAACATTTTAAAAACCACAGGAGAGCTAGGTTTACAGAGAATTAATGGATTTTAAATGAATTTCCATAAAATGTTATAAAGAGTGATATATTTGCCAATAAAAAGTGTGTTAATTATTAGCAAGCATAAACATCTCGATCAAGTAAAGCATCTATATGAATTGCTGAATAAGTTTTACTATATGTATGAATGGCATGAGGGAAAAGAGACAACGGGGCCCCTGAAGAGAAAAAAAAGAAAGTTTGGCCCCTCTAACAGCCAAAGAAAGATTTTTTTCAATAGTAATGCATACACTCTCACACATACACACATACACACACACATACACACACACTCACACATACACATACATGCACACACACATACTCACACACACACACACACACACACACACACACACACACACTCACATACACACATATGTATATGTATTATAGTCATGCTGGCCAAGGTAGATGTAAGAGCTATGCTAAAATGTTTTTGGTGACAGAAAGATAGTCATTGAAAATAAACGCAATTAGGCCAGAAGATAGCTCCGTTGAAGAGCACATAATGAAGAAAAGGAACATAATCATATTTATGAAAAATCAGAAGTATGCACACTTTTCAAATCAGTATTGTTTTTCCAGAAATGTTTCCAAAAGAAGTAATTCTCAAGCTATAGACCAGGGACAGTTGAAGGCTCCCAGTATTCTCAGGAGACACATAAATCCACAACTCTACAATAATGTCGGACATGGCTTGCCTCCCTTCCTTTCCTCTCTCACAGGGTACTACACAGAGTTCCCTGGGGTCTCTGATGTCATCCAGCATAGGCCTCACTGTGCTAACAGCCACAAGAGTGCAAGCTCATAGGGTGGGGTGAACTCAGAGTGATTTTGCACCTATTTTCACATGTTCAATAACTGTAGTGCATGGGCACCTGTAATTCATGAGTAGCCCCCAAGTCTCACTCAAGTACTGACCACCACTATTATTTAAGTGTGGCTTCTTAAACCTGGTTTGTGAAGCAGGAAAATGTCAATAGGAATCTAACACAGTAATAGAGGACATTTGCAGAGCCTGAGCCCAGGTGCACTACAAAATGAGCCAGAGAGGCATAATGGACTGGTCAACCCCTCTGTGCAAAGATAAGGCTGCCTGGAGACCCACTGAGGGCACATTCAGAGGCCGCAGGGTTGGGCCCACCTTCTCCAGAGTTTCAGATTTCTTTAGTCTATGGCAAGCACAGGCCTGGGAATTTTTTTTTTTTTTAAGCTTCCCTAATGATTCCAATGTGGAACCAGAAAGATACCAAGAATTCTTCATCCCTGCCAAATAATATATTTTGATATACTCCATCCCTTTACCTTACATTTTATCCTCTCCATCCATATCATTTGTGGTTCTGCCTTCTTTCATTTGCAAACCAAAGGGGAGCAAACACTCAAATTCTGGACAGATAACACACATAAGTAATAGACTGGCCTCAGTCCTGACCTCCCCAAGTCAATGCCCAGAATGGAAGAGCAGAGATTTCTATTTCACAGTGCGGGGCCCAGGAGACTGAAGACCCCTGCAGAAAGTCAGCCAGCGGTGCTGGGTTAAGTCAAGAGCAGATGAGCATTGCAGGCCAGGCCACTAGATCACATGGATGGCCGTGGAAGGTCTATCGTACATTTACTGGTTTGGGCTAGACTGCTCTAAACACTGAGGTCAGGGAGGTCAAGCTGGGGGAGACTTCCTGAACTCAGAGGCCAGCACTGTGGACCAGTTTCCTGTAGTCTTCCTGGATGTCACATGTTCTCTGCCCAGGTACCCCAAGCCTGCTGTGGAATCTGGACCCAGCGAGCAAGATCACCACATGACCAAGGGTTTTCTACACATAATGAGCTTAACAAACCTTCTAGTCCTCACCACAAGTTAATTCTGGAAGACTCGACCTCTTCACATTTACTAGCAAGAACTGCTTTTGCCTGAGGGACCATTAAACCTCAGAGTAGACTTAGCCAGATGATGGCTGAACCCATACGGAAAACAAAAGCTAGAGTCTGGAAAGACAGCACATGACCCCTCTGCGAGGTCCCAGAGAGAACTCTGCAGAGAAGGAGAACCCAAAACGCAGAGACACAATCTCAGAGGAAGGAACCTGCCCTCTCCCTGGGGACAAGATAGCCTCCAACGCCGTCATTTGGTTAACTGGTCCCAGTGCTTGAGGGAGGCTGAGAAACTGCCTACTTAGCCGCACAAGAATTCCCAGGCAGAGCCTTCTCAGTGTGAAATGGGACCCTGGGCAGAAATCACTCTCCTGCGCTCCTCTGTGACCTTCTGCAGACTCTCTCTGAGTACTTTTTCATTTGCCTCATTCAGTTCATCTCGTGTTGATGTCCTTGACTGTCTGTCTGTCTGTCTTTACAACAGGATAAACCACAGACAGACAGCTGGGATGGATTCTGCAGCTCCACATGGTGGGAACCAAGTACGTTTGTTCAGGTGCTACAGTCCCTTCTTAGAAGGGAGTTGAATAGCTGTTTAGAAGGGCACACTGTCCAGGGGTGAGCTGGGTGAGTGTGGAGGGCCACTGGGAGGTCCTCTCTCAGGAGACAAGCTACTGAGGGTATCAACAACATGGAGACAGACTGCAGTCAGGGAGCATTTCAAAATGGTTAACATAACCCTACAAGACCCTAGTAGAGCCGAGCATTGTCAAAATGAACATCTGCATGAGCCTAAGCCAGGCTGGGTGACTGCTGGTTGGTTACGGCACCCTGCCAACTGACCTGCAGAGCAGCATCTGGGTATGCCTGGCACCTGCCAGCCAAGCCTTGATCTGTTCAGATCCCCTGAGAAACTTCTGAGAAACAGTGGGGTCACAGCGTGGGAGCTGGTTGGACTTCTCCTCATCAATAATGGAACAGAATTCCCATAAACACTAAGGATTTCAAATAATCTGAGAGCTACCGGCAGAATACCTACCGGGCATCCAGAGAACGAAATACCACCAGCCTCAATCTGTTTCCCTACCCAGGTTTGTTTTTAATATATGCCATTCAAATACATCACAGGATAAACACACACACACACACACACACACACACACACACACACACACATATATATATATATATTTAATATTGATGCACTCAATGTAATTCTGCCTACTTATGAACTGTAGCCTCAAGAAGTGTATTAAAAATCACATGACCATGAGAAAAAAAGATGAACCACCACTCACCCCATCCCCTAACCCAGACACCCACAAACAAAGACGAAATAAAACTATGGTTGTGCCTTGGTACATGTTTAGGTCTCATAGAACATAATCAGAAAAGCTGGAAACATTCTGAAGCATAATTCTTCCAGCCAAATAAAAGCCGTGACATATAATATTTCCCCAATCTCCCACCCTTCACTAGAGAATCAAAGACCCTTCTGACCTTGTAGAGCATGCGTCCGTTGCTGGAAGTTCTCAGACATCCAGTGAGTAGCCAGCCTCTATCTGAAGAGCACAGTGTACCTTCATCACCAACAGGTCCCTATTCAAATCCTGTGGAGAGCCTCTGAGCCCTCAGGGAGGGAGTGGTGCTGAATGACGGCTCTCCAGGAAAGCTTGGCCAGTCACAGGTAGCAAAAGACTGCCTTTTTTTTTTAACTCTAGTTCACTCCTGACACCTTCACTCCTTTCCTCTCTGGATTTGAGTCACTCCTGTCACTCCTTGGAGACACTTGAGAACTGAGGAGCGAGACCTTTGTGCTGGCATCAGGTCCAAGTCATTGGAGCAGGCTTCCGCTTGGGTTAAAAGAATCAGGGCTGTGAGGAGAGAGACAAGGGAACCAGCCAACAGGATGTGTGTGGCTGGAGTTCCTGGCATGAAGTCTTGGCTTTCATGTTTATTTTTGGATGTATTTTTCTTGGGCCTTTGATGCAAATTTCTGGCCTGGGAAGTAACCCTACAGTAGAAAATCCCAAGTTGCTAAGAGTCAGCACAGGCCTCTGCCCCAGGAGAAGCAGGATCCTCTCCCCCAGGAGAAGCAGGATCCTCTCCCCCAGGAGAAGCAGGATCCTCTCCCCCAGGAGAAGCAGGATCCTCTCCCCCAGGAGAAGCAGGATCCTCTCCCCCAGGAGAAGCAGGATCCTCTGCCCCAGGAGAAGCAGGAGCCTCTGCCCCAGAAGAAGCAGGGTCCTCTCCCCCAGGAGAAGCAGGATCCTCTGCCCCAGGAGAAGCAGAGTCCTCTGCCCCAAGAGAAACAGGATCCTCTCCCCCAGGAGAAGCAAGTTCCTCTGCCCCAGAAGAAGGAGGATCCTCTGCCCCAGAAGGAGCAGGGTCCTCTCCCCCAGGAGAAGCAGGGTCCTCTCCCCCAGGAGAAGCAGGGACCTCTGCCCCAGGAGAAGCAGAGTCCTCTGCCCCAAGAGAAACAGGGTCCTCTGCCCGAGGAGAAGCAGGGTTCTCTGCTCCCTGCCTCCAGTGCTACCTAGGATGAAGTTGTAGATCCAGGGACAGGCTAACTCCTATGCCCTTGAAAACCATCTGAAATGCTGGTCCACCAACTACTCACTAACGCAAAGGTAAAATAATCTGGTGCGAACATGCTGAATGGAATCACAAAACCTACCCGACTGACTCCTGACATCTGTGTTCTCAGAGACTGTGTTTTTGGTATCTGGCTTTCATTTTTGTGACAGTTGCAGACAGCTAGGGGCATTGAGCTGATTCGGGCAGGAGCACATGCCTCCTGAAGGCACTGTTACAGTATGGCTTTTAACAGGTGTCAGCAAAGACCAACCTGCTGTCATGTCAACAATTCCTGTTCTCACAGTGGCTCCGAAGATTATTAATGGAAAATCACCTTGTTCACTATGAATGCAAAGGAGGCAGTGAAGAAATGTCGCTAAAAAGTTCTTCATGATTGCCAACACATCTGGTAGAATCTTCTAGACAAAATACCACTCTGAAAATTGGAATAGAGAGACACAAATACCTTTCTTCAATAGCATTCATGGCTCTGAGAAATATCCCTGTTACAGATTGATTCCTAAGACAGAAACATGTTCTTCTATTTATTTAATTTTTTTATACTGCTCTTCTTTTCTTTTTTCTTTTTTTTAAATGTTTATTTATTTATTATGTATACAGAAGAGGGTGCCAGATCTCATTACAGATGGTTGTGAGTCACCATGTGGTTGCTGGGAATTGAACTCAGGACCTCTGGAAGAGCAGTCAGTGCTCTTAAACTCTGAGCCATCTCTCCAGCCCCCTTATTTTTATTTATTTAAATTTTGTTTTGTTTTTTCGAAATAGGGTTTTTCTATGTAGCCCTGGCTGTCCTGGAACTCACTCTGTAGCTCAGGCTGGCCTGGAACTCAGAGATCCCCCTGCCTCTGCCTCCTGAGTGCTGGGATTAAAGGCATGCGCCCACACCCAGATCTACTTATTATTTTTACCATTTAAATTATATATCTCATAAGACATGAAATAGTGTTTTGGCTATTCCTGAAGCTACAGACATATTTGGGGAATAAACCCTGCCAGTCACCACATCCCAGAAATGATCCTCTGGCTGAAATAAAGTCATGATAGTAAGCAACAATTGTGCAGGTAACAATTATGCTAAATGGTTACTTTCATTAAGAAGACTCAATTTATATATATATAATTTTTTTTGGTTTTTCGAGACAGGGTTTCTCTGTGTAGCTTTGCGCCTTTCCTGGAACTCGCTTTGGAGACCAGGCTGGCCTCGAACTCACAGAGATCCGCCTGCCTCTGCCTCCCGAGTGCTGGGATTAAAGGCGTGCGCCACCACCGCCGGGCACCACTTTTATTTTTAAATGCTATAATTTCATTAGCATCTGTAAATTTTCAAAAATGTATTCATAAATTTATATTATTTGAAAATGCTCAAATATGATTCACAGTAGAAGAAAAAAGTTCCAGAATGATGTTTATGCAACCAAAAGGTGGTAACAGTGGTGGACTGCTGGATCTACCGTCCACTACTGTCCTTCCTGCATTTGACCAGGAAGGCCTCTCTCGTCCACTTCTCTGAACACACTGTACTCACTCACTGTTTGGTAGAGATCTCAAGACAAGCTCCAAAGCATTATCATGGAAATACCATGTTAAATCAAAAGAGAGAAATGAGATAACACCTCACCACCAGCGTTCTGCTAAACCAGTGGTTCTCAACCTGTGGGTCGTGACCTCTTTGGGGTCAAACCACCCTTTCACAGGGGTCATCTAAGACATCAGAAAACACAGATATCTACAATTTATAACCGTAGCAAAATTACAGTTACAAAGTAGCAATGAAATAACTTTATGGTCGGGGGTCCCCACAACATGAGGAACTGGATTAGGGGGTTGTAGCGTTAGAAAGGTTGAGACCCACTGTTCTCATCAGAAACTCTCAGGCTGTCAGCACTAAGAGATCATAGAACTGGATAATAAATCAGTTTTATATTTATTCCACCATCCATCATAAATACCTATAATCTTGGATCAACTATTAATGATGGGTTTAAATTCCCAGACCTCCACTTAACTGCTTTGCCATTTAGCTTCCTTACAGAGCCTAAAAATGCCACTGGTGTCAAGGAGTTTAAATTATAAATTATAGTTGTCTCAAGAACTAAAAATGGCTGCCCGTGACTTTCAAATTAATTTTCTCCTGGATGAAATTCAGAAATTTCCCTGCCTCCAGTCACTCCAATCCCCCACCCCTCTTTGTCTGTCTTTCCCTTCTGAGATAGCACTGGAAACTCGGATGTTTTAGACCCTGGCTAACGTGTCAGAGGCATGAGAAGAGGGAGCATTATTGACCCACGCGGAGTAAATTTCCCATAATTCTCTTCGGCTAAGAAAGCATGAATGACTTTCCAATGGACCAACCCGGCACCCTCCAAGCAAACCATAAACTGGCAGCTAAAACACGGGAAGAAAGGGGAGGAAATCGGTTTTCCTTAGGAAGATATAAGAAGGGACAAGGAGCTTTCACACTGTTGCCTTGCTTAGATATTGGGAAATGTTTCTAGTCACATCATGACCATTTTTAAAATATCCCAGAGCTGCCTCTTTGATTCAGAGCATAAGAGACCACAGGAAGCCAGGAGCCCTTGCAATGGAATTAAGCAGGATTTCAAAACCTCCCACGAGCACTGAGAGTGTATATCTGCAGACGCCTGGGGAACCCACCTTCCACCTGGCCAGGGGAGGGACTTCCCTAACTCTGCTCAAATCCCAGGAGTGGGATACCAGAGTCTTCATGCAGCTGCTCACACAGTCACTCTCAGGCTGTGCCAGCTGCAGATGACTAGGAGCCACATTTCCCACAACCCCTCTGAGGGGAGTTAACAGCTAATATGGGCACCCCAAGCTAAATATAAGGCTTCCCGCCATAAAATAGACCACTCCTGTGGCATCCCCCCAAATGCCCAGACGGGAGGGATGAACGTGCAAATTTAGAGCCAGACTGAGCTGATCTCACTGTTAAGATCTGGAATGTCCGACCTCACATCAGCTCTGTGCTCTGGGCCTGGTGGATGCCTTCTCTGAGGCTCACAAGTCAACAACACACCCACCTGCATCCCAGGCTCCTTCCTCATGTGTTTTCTAACAGGTCCAACTTGGGTTTCAGCATGATGCTGGGGTTTAGTTTTGCTAACAGAGCCACTGAGCAGTACAACGCTGGCTGGTTGTCTGAATTATACAAGTCATATTATTTGACGTAATCAAGAAAAAAAGTGTTTGGTTATCAAATGTTTTGCTTGCAGTGAGTGCCATATACGCCACTGGTACAGCCCAATATTCAGAGAATAGAAGCACAATTTAATGACAATGACGTGTCGTATTCTGAAATTACATTTTTGACGTATTTGCCATCTCCTCCAGATAGCGAAGTGGCAGCCCTTGCTCTGAGAACAGAATCCTGCCAGTCTGGTTCACTGGTGCCTGACACACGGGAGCTACTTAGCATTTGTTGAATAAATAAGCCTTACCGTAAGCATCCTTTAAGCTTTCCTGAGAAGCTACTCCAGACTTGTACAATTTCCTGGGATTTTATGCACCGTGTATGCACATGGGTGCCCTTTAATAAAGCCTTGATTAACAGACTGCTACATGAGAGGCTTATTGAATTTTCACTTCAAATGGTTTAAGCACTGATTGAACACCTCACTCGCACCCCGAGCTTAGCTACATGAACAGGCAGCTGGAAAGAAGCATCCGACTGTGTCCTCTGGGTACGAGTTTCCAGTCTCCGACCTGTAAATGAAGTCGGGATAAAAACATCCCCTCCTTTCAGTGCTAAAGGGCTTTCTAGATCTTGTCCCCATCACAGTTAAGTCACTGACTAGAGAGATCAGAAGTCAGGCTCTCAAGCTCCAGGTGATGGGTGGTCCACAGAGCTAGAAAACACAAGAAAAGCTTTGGGGCAGCCAGAGGCAGCCATGACAGCCCTCAGGGTTAGTTCCCTCATTTAACAAATCATCCCTAAGAGGAATAGCAACAGGAATCAGCCTTGAGGTATGTAGATGTAAGCTACCCAAGAGACAGAAGCATCGCCAACAGTATACAGCCATTATGAGCCCCCTGCTGTATTCATCAGCAACCACTCCCCATTTTCTGGGGAACAAACAAAGCATCTGACTTGACTGGGTTAGCTTTTGGCCCTAGCATCTATTTACAGAAAACGTGGGTCGAGGCATCCATGAAGACAGCTTGAGAAACGGTCCGACAAATTTGGGGTGAGAGAAAACTGGCCAGGCCTTTTACAGAAGTCGAGGACAAGAGGAGACGGGAACAAAAAGGGGAAGAGGGGAGGGGAGGAAAGACAGAGGCACGGAGAAAGCTATCGGAGCAAGCTTTAATAGTGCAAGCAAATAGAAGATGATTTGGTTTTATTTCACCTGAACCGGGTTTAAAAAAAAACACATATCTATAAAACATATTTTTGGCATAACTGTGGAAACATGAAGTATACACTGGTTATCAGACATCAGGATACTACTATTCATTCTATACGCACATAATGACATTATGGATTGCAGCAGGACACTAATTTCCTTGAGATACATATTGAAACGTCAGGATGGAACATCATGATGTCCAGGGAACATTAAAGAGACTCAGAAGAGAAAGAAGATCAAGCAAATTCAGCTGCATGTTAACTGCTGGACTACGTAGCCGATAGCAAAGGTTCACTGCATTATTATTTTGTCTGAAGAACGGTCTTGCAGATTGTTTTAATGTCCATAGGCAGTGCTTTCTCAGGAACTTCCTTCACAGCACTGCAGCCCCTAACTGAAATAAGTGTTTTTCTGTTTTTCCCCAAAGCTCCCTTATCAGACTGATACATGGCCGACCACAAACAGAGTGACTACTGCAGCTCACGGTACCTTTAGGAATGGCTCCCTTTCTTAAGCCACTTTCCTAAATTCCCATTACAAAAACGACTTGCTTATTTGCCTCGAACCTGGCCCCTTCTGATTGACAGAATATCTTTGCCCACACACCTCACATAAACTGACTTTCACTTTTCCTTCCTAAAAAAAAAAAAAAAAAACCGAGCTTTGTCTCTGAACTTTACAGAGCAGTTGGAGCTCTTTAAAATTTTCTAAGAGAAACATTTCAAACAAGCAACCCCACAATTTATTCATGGCCGCCAAGAATAAAAGTACCAGGCTTCACCAGTGAGGCCTTCCAAAGCTTTGCATGACTTTCAAGGCTCGGCATCATGGCTCATTCACCTGCAGGCTAGCTCCATCAATGCATCAGTCATTTGTTTGGCTCTGGAGGAAACTATTTGATTACACAAAATTCTTTTTTAGATCAAGTTTGAAATCTTAGCCAAACTGGGACAAGTGGCGAAGCCTGCCAGCTCAAGGGGTTGACTCCTAGACATACTGAGCCCGGGACAAAGACAAGGAGCCACCACAGGTTAGAATCCAAAGCCAAAGGAGCTGAAAAGGAATGAGAGCATAAAAGATGTAAGGCTCGGCCAGGCCTTTATGAGTGCTCTCTCCGCCATGACTGCCTCTAAGATGATGTATTCCTCACACTTCCCGTAAATGAGCACTGTGCCCTGAGGGATGCTGGGAAGCATCAGTAAATGCAAAAGCCAACAGGACCAGCGGCATCCATCCACTGCTGTGCCACCTGTGCATTCTGAAGTTGGCAAGTCACCAGACATCTTTACGGCCCCCCATTTTCCATACCTTATTATAGAGCACATCATTTTTAAAAGCATTTAAATGAACCAGATGTTAACCCCATTCATTCCACTTTCTCCGGGAATGTGTCAATAATGATTTTTAAAATGCAAAAGAAAATGTCAAAGTATTTTGTTCCCTGGTTAAGACTACATCCGTGGAATAGGAAAGAGAAAATTCATAAAACACTCTATGGTCATTCAAGAAATAATTATAAGGTATGTCAAACCACAGAAAATCGAGCAAGCACTAAATTAGCAACAAAAATAAGATGTCTTATGTCAAAATGGCTTTTTCACTCACTCATTTTAAAAACAAGTTTTGAAAATTAAATTCCATCCACCAGCTCAGAACAGCACACATTAAGGCTTGACTGTTACGCCATTATCCACATGCTCTCTCTCGCTGGCAACTACATTCACTGACAGGGCGCCTTGGAGCTCACCTCCCATAGTGCTTTGAAGTCTTCCTGCTCAATGCGGAGGAGCTCACTGCTCTCTCTGGTAACGATGGTCGCATGGCGGGGTGTGTTGTCCAGTATGGACTCTCCAAAGGCTGTCCCAATTCCCAGGGTGCAGATGGTCACCGCATCCTGAGAATGCCCCCACCAAAAAAACAGTCATTAGAAAATTAAAGTCTTTAAATTGATGTATAATTTGTGTAAAATAAATGCTCAGTTTTACTGTGTGGTTCAACGTATTTCAACAAACATAGACACTGATATAAATGATATCCAATCAAGACTTAGAACTTTTCTTTCACTGCTAAAGGTTCTCTGTATCCCTGATCCAGTCAAGACCCTTCCATCAGAGGAAATCACTGCCCTGATTTCCATCCTCGGAAGGATGCTTTGCCTGTTAGGGAACTTTCCGTAGAAAGAGACAGGCAGTAGGGTCTAATCTGTGTCTGGCTTCTTTTGCTCAATGTAACAGCTTTGAGTAACCCACGTTCTCACACGGGTCAGTAGATGTTTTTCCTCTTGTAGGTGAGTAGTTTTGTGTTCCATGGCCATGCTACCATTTGCTCATCCATTCTCATACCGGGACCACTAAGATGTTTCTAGTTTGTGGATACTGTGAATACTGCTAACGACAATAATCTGATCTAACTACTAGTTGCTTTAAGAAAAGAAGGAAACATTTACTGAAAGGGGACTAGGTCCTTTTGGTGAGAAGGAATGATCACAATGTTTAGGAAGTTGGAACAGGACTGCTACTGTCCCTGGAAAACTGAAGGTCCGATTGGTGAGCTCCCAGAGGCCTCAGTTCAGGAAGCAATGAGACAGAGCCAGGTTCTAAGTCTTTCTGACTAGAGATGCCAGGCTTTTGTGTCATGCTGCCCCCTGCAGCCAGAACCGAGGAAAAACAGCACCAGAGAAAGCACTGCGGAGCTGTTTATAAAATGTTCTGAGTCGGTGCTCAAGAAAGTTCTGAAGAAATTGTAAAAACTAATTCCTCTCTACACGCAACATTGGCAAGAACATTTGTATTTAGATCTAACTACTTTCAAACAATGCAAATAGCCGCCTCAAAACCACCTGGAGATGAATTCTGCAGGCGGTATAAGCTACGGAGACACACAAGGGTGATCCTCCAAGTTCGGAGGCACACTTCTCCTTTCATGCATCTAGTACACAATCATAGGCAAATATTATTAAGATCCAGTTAGTGACTCTGCAATCATATTACCGAGACAAATGCGCACAAGAATCCAGCCCCTTGAACCATGGTAAATTGCTTCTGCAAAGATATTACCCTCTAAAATTATGTTCAGGAAAATAAAAATCAATAATATTTCAGAAAAGGGAAAAAAAGATCTGGGGCAAATTTAAGAACAGCCACTGATATATTCCCCAGAAGAACATCTGCAAACAAATCCATTCAAAAAGCACACCCGGGGTTGGGGATTTAGCTCAGTGGTAGAGCGCTTGCCTAGCAAGCGCAAGGCCCTGGGTTCAGTCCTCAGCTCCGAATTTAAAAAAAAGAAAAAAAAAAGCACACCCAGAACTGACTGTCAATAGTTGGGAAGCTGGTGAGTAACTTTCAGATTCCAGTAGAAACATGAGATGGGTTGTGACAAATTACAGGCTTCCACAAATCCCCTAAAATAAAGGGAGCCCTGGAGGCTCCCACTGGACTGCTGTAGTCTTCTATTACTTTACTTCAGGACCAATTCTTTTTTCCTAATACATACTTTCCAGTGTGGGGGCTTTAATTTTGTTTATTTAATTGTTTTATTTTTTCAAGACAGGATTTCTCTGGTAGTCCTGGTTGTCCTAGAATTCTGTCTGTAGACCAGGCTGGCCTCAAACTCAGAGATCCACCTGCCTCTGCCTCCCAAGTGCTGGGATTAAAGGCATGCACCACCACCGCCCGGCTAGTGGTGATGAGAAAGACCCATCATGAGCATTGCAGCAAGAGGGTTGTGGAGACTTCAGTTACACAGGAACTAGCTGGTGCGTAGAGATGAGGCGGGTATCTTCTTCACCTCCCTTCCTGACACATGTATGCTGTCACCAAAGCATACACAAATATGGGCTGTGGAACTCAACATGTCCTGTCTTCTTGGGCTCTTGTAATAAAGACACAAGATAGAATGCTTGCTTTCTCCTGGAGCTTTCGATTTACCCAGGTTTAGTCATATTCCAAAACTCCGTTGTGGTGGTAATGTTACCCGCACTGCTTGGAACAGTCCACTGAACAGTGACGTCCACTGTAACAGGTGCCCAGTCACAGTCTGATTCCAAGGAGCCACACTGTCACCTGAAGTGACTGGTGATCAGCCCTTCCTACATCCCCTCCTTTGTGCTTGATCCAGTTAAATTTAAGGACGGAGTCACAAATGACAACAGCCAGTGGTGTAGCACTTGCCCAGGACTCATGAGGACCGGGATTCGATCCAACATGTCAGTCAAACTACACACACATTCTCAGCTTGAAATTCAGGCTAGGAAACCTCTCCGCATTGTTGCAGCTTCAAACTTCAATTTCATCAGGTTCAGAATGGTTTTTAGGACAAATTTACTTAGGAATTGGAATGGATATGGGAGGTATTGGTCAGGCACCAGGATATTGAGCACCGGGAGATTGAAGGGTCAGAAACCATTTGTCTTTTCTAAAGGCTAACCGATATCATTGCAATCCTTGGGTGCCTCATCTTGTTGACGTTGGAATTTGGGCTTCCTATAGTCTCAGGAAAAAAAATTATCAAATAAAATCATATCCAAACATACTCCTAAGCATCAGGATTAATATGTTGCTGTGAACACAGGTTGAAAGGTAAGGTAAATATGGGTAATTGTAGAAGATCCTGTGTCCACACTACAATCTCACTATACCCCTCAGGTCAGAATTCAAAGCCTTGACCCCTGTAGATACCTCTGCCTGTTGCAAAACATGTCTGTTTCTACATGCAACATGAGATTTCTTTAAAGCTAACACATAGGCTACAAGACTATTCACATCGCCAAGCTTATCTCTCAGGGACCATTCAGGAGAGTGTTTATGACTTCTGCTTATCTGTGGATTGTTCACTGAGGTCATCTGAGAAAAAATGTTTTCAGTGCCATAGAAAATGAAGAAAGCAATCAGCACCGGCCAGAGAGTCTGGAAACACTGAATAAATGCCCTGTTCTGCATTAGCTTTGAGGACCTTTCAAATGAGAAGTAAAGATTCAAGAATGTAAGCACCTTCCTGAGATGAAGGTGGTGTAGCCAAGGCTGCTGGAGCCCTACCACGTTACCCACTTGTTGTAGGCTATTTGTACACTGTGTAAAGATATAGTGCTGTGATTGGCTTAATAAGGGGCTAAATGGCCAACAGCTAGGCAGGACTTCCAGGCAGAGAGAGGAAACTCAAGATGAATCTAGGCATGAGAGGAGATGCCAACGAGACATGGAGGGAGTCAGACACACAGAATAAAAGAAAGGTAAAAAGCCATGAGGCAAAACACAGATTAATATGCATGGATTAATTTAGGTTATAAGAGCTAGTGGGACAAGCCTAAGCTAAGGCCGAGCTTTCATAATCAATAGTAAGTCTCCTTGTTATTTGGGAGCTGGCCGGTGGGACAGAGCAAGACTTGTTACACCCACCCACTTCCCAAACCACTGTAGCTTTCTGTGCAGATCCAGACACACATGCAAGGTTCTATCTGGAGCATCTTCATCAGCTGGAGAACAGTGCTGGGCAGGCGCCATGAAGGTATAGCCTTCTACAAAGAGGTAGGACAGTGGGAGACACCAGCAGCTTCCTTGCCCTTCTCTTGAGTGAGGCCCGCTTCCCCCAGGGGAAACCTACTGATCTACTTTAAAAAGATTTTCTTAATTATCATATTTTGTGTATATGGGTGTTTTACCTCCATGTATATTTGTGCACCATCAGTGTGCAGTGTCCTTGGAGGCCAGAAGATGGTGTAGGATCTGCATACATGTGGGTGGAATGTTGTTCCATGACTGGACACAGTTTTGACTGTGATATCTCTTTCGCCCTTCAAAACTGAGATCGTGTTATTTGAAGAATGCATGACTCAGAACAAATGTTTAGTTACCCATGCATGTTCCTATTGACAGTAGAGGTCGAGTGAAATGCTTGGGATTAGATTTCCCATTTGTTAAGATTTTGGAATATTTGCATTATATATGTGTGTGTGTGTGTGTGTGTGTGTGTGTGTGTGTGTGTGTGTGTGTGATGTGTATATTTTCTCAGTTAGGGTTCTTCCTCTCAGGTGACTAGAGCCTGCATCAAGCTGACATAAAATTATTCACATGTACCTCAGTCTGTGCGTTCCAGTCCCTCAGCCTGCTTGGGCCTTCGCCACACAAATCTGCAGCTACCTCAGCTGCTGTCACTAAGCCAAGAGACGTCAGCAAGCCCATGGTGACAGGTACCAAGAACCAGGCAAAGGAGGTCTACACGGAGGCACAAAGCTGGTACAGAAGAGGCCCGAGCCATCGTAGGCCTAGATTACACAGTCTCCACAGCTTTGGGCAAAATGTTGCCCAAGTCCTCGGTGAAATGGTCACAATCCCTTTAATAAGATTAATAGCAGAACACATGTTTTAAATATTTATTTATTTGGGGGACAGCCGCCATGACACACATGCCATAGCATGCAGGTGGGGCTCAGTGTGACGACTTGTGGGAGTTGGTTCTCTTTCTACCACGTGGGCTTCAGGACTCGAACTCAGGCAGTCAAGTTTGGCAGCAATCACCTTTGCCGGCTGAGCCATCTTGACAGAATTAAATAGAAATAAACAACACAAAGGAAACTATAATTCCTAACTCAGTCACATTGCCACACTACCCTTCTAAAAAGCAAATTATATTTTTGCTGTTATTTAAACAACAGAGACTCTCTATAGTCATGTTGTATTAAGCTTCACCTAATGACGGCTTTCAACACTTAAATTCCAAGTTTCTCTGTCCCCCCCCCAGTCTGGATGTCAAGTGGTTTGAATGATCTGCAAAACACTTGAGCTCTCTGGGGGAGCTTGGATTCAAAGGAACCCTTCTGACAATCCCTGCCGTAAATCAAAGAATCCTTTTGTACTGCGTCTAATCACCCCTAATTTATCTGCTTTGTGCATCTGCGTTATGGAAAACTCCCATCTTAAAGCAGGCGTTCTCACTAGAGACATTTCACGTGTGTTTCATGCGTACAGTATGAAACAGGGGTGGTGTTAGGAAGGCCAGGGTTACACGCCACAGGCAGTTAGGGTCGCCGTCCGAGCTGGGAAACTTTGGGCCCGGCAGACTGTTTATAAGCATCCGTTGAAACCCAGCTTACACAGATGTTCTGGGAGAGTCAGTCATTTAGTCGATTCAATAGATGTGAGCCTTGTCAGTGGTAAACACATGAAGGGTTTTTTTTTTTTAATTATTCTGTAATTTTGAAGAGTTATCAGATCTTAGGCTGGGTGTGGTAGCTCATGCTTTTCAACCCAGCAGTTAGTTGGGAGGCAGAGGAGGTGGATCTCTGAGAGTCTGAGGCCAGTCTGGTCTTCTATATATTCAGTTCCAGACTAGCCAGGGCTGCATAGTGAGCCCTGGATAAAAAACAAACGAACAAACAAAAAACCCAACAAAACAAACAAAAACAATCAACATCCCTCCCCCCCAAAAAGTTATGAGGTCTTTTAGTTAGTCAGACTTCATTTATTTACATACTAGTGAGCCAAGAATTAACAATCTCACTTGGGTTGAATTATCTTTAAGTGTGTAGATAGCCTAAATTCTTATGAAACAAATGTTTTACAGTGTTCTTTTTCAGCCTATAGGAGATACTCACCATTAAGTTTCAAAGCTCTTGCATTTAGCTCATGAGCTTGAATTTGCTCCTGGAATTTATTGAGTCCTCTACGCACCTTTAAATAATAAAATTGAATGGAACCCAATTTCAGAGTCTGTCAAAGCATCCAACTGTATGCGTGTCAAAAGGATTTACTGCCAAGCAGGAAGGTAAAATACTTCTAAGTCCAATGTGTTTTCTGGCAAACAGCAACAGCTAGGCCAGTTCCTTTTAGAGCATGTCCCTGGAATCAGCTTCTCAGGCAGCTGAGGGACATCAGACAAGCTGGCTGGGGATGGCTTGCAGAGGATGGACTGGCACGGGCATTTCTAACCAATGAGGAGGCCATGAGCGGAGAGCCTATCCGACCCGTACTGTGTCACCCAAACAAAGAATACATAGCAACAAAACTGTGTAGGGTGAGTTGTGCAGAATGCTAAGTCAATTTAAAAAAATCTGCTCTAACAAACAGCGCAGCCACAGCCAGAGCAGGCAGGAGTCAGCGATGAAGAGCAACCACTGCCTGCTTGGCACCGTTCACATTCCCAGGGCTGAACCTGTTCAGAAACGTGCCTGACAAATGTCTCCCCCAAATGGTGACATCACTGAAAACGAAAACAAGGTGAAGGGACCGAGAGGATGAGTGAAGAACCGGGAGTGGGGGTGGGGTGGGGGATGGTGGGTAGCTGTACTTCAAATCTGATAAACAAAACGGCGACTCATAAAAGCATCTTTGCCGTAAAGGCAAAGGCAGGGACGACTACAGGTTCACTAGTTGACCTTAGAGAGAAGAACAGTAAGAGGCCTTTTTGCTAAAACCAGAGTAAAATTCGCCAGATAATGGCGCAATGACAGATGAGGGGGTGGGATGTAGTGAAGGCTAAGGCCAAGTGCGGCCCTGATCCTCTGCTCTGGTGAAATGGCTAAAAATTAAACGCCTGCAGTTTCAAATACTGAGCTGCATTCCTGCTTTCCATGTGCTAACACTGCCCTCTTGCGACCAATGTTAGCATTGCAGGCCTGGCAGCCCGCAGCTCTCCCTTCTAGGCAGCCGACTTTTTATTAGTCACCAGAAAGCACCCAACTTTGTACCAAGTGCTTTATATACCCCGGCTCACTAAGGCAGGACCTATTGGTTTCAGATTACAGGTATCTAACTGCACATACTCATACCCAACCAAGTGCCAAAAGGAGACCTCAGGGACCTCAGAATTTAGCTGCTGGGTTTGTAGCAAATAAAGACAACAATGAGGTAAGCGTCCTTTACAGAGAAGCAAGGCTTTAATGACATCCTGAACACCATTCCTTATTTTTGAAACTTGAAATTCTGTCAGCAGTCTTTAGGAAGTGGTATGATTGGAAATTTGTCATACTTTGGATGTTTCTAGATTGGTTTAAAAGTCATTTAGATTTAGATCTTTGTTATACCATAAAGTCTCTTCACCTATAAATCTGCAGGGAAAAACAAGACCTCTCACACTCACACACACACACACACACACACACACACACACACACACACACACACACACACAAGTTGGGTGCTGTTGTCTGATATAATGAGGTTTATAAACCTATTTAAGGTTTATTAATATGTCTTGTTTATAACATGTTATCCTGTTCATTTCCAGCCCCAATCCACTAACATATTAATGAAAAACACACCCCTCTAGTTCACTCAAGCGGGACTATCCAGCCTAAGTAAGCAGGCCTGAAAGTACATGAGGTTCCGGGGCTTGGTTTTGGAGATGGGATCTGCAGGCCTGTGTGTCCCGGGTAGGATGTTCCTGGAGGTACACTGGGGGACTGGAGAGACTAGTCCTCCACAAGATCCTCGCTGCAAGTAGAAATCCTCCTGAACATGTGAGCCGTGTTGGGACTCCGTTAGACACGGATGCTGTCTGTGGGCATGTCTCCTTGTCGTTGGCCAAAGTTTCATAAGATAGCAAAAGCAATCAAGGCAGGAAGGCTGTCTGAGACGCTAGGAGGCACGCCTCTGACACAGCACATTGCAGTGAGCCTGGGTTTTGTTTGATGCTGTAGAGGAATAAACACGGTGTACGCAAAGGTAGGCATGGGGGTTTGCAGGTCTCTGCAAGCTCCTCCGCACAGGGCGAACAGCAGCAGCTCCGCAGCTCCCAGAATTCTTAGGGCAAACATGGTTTCAAGGAAGAAATGCGAAATGCAAGAGCATCAGCTCCCCGGGGAGATCTCTGGGTGGTGGGTCATGTCCCTGCCATCCCATCCGGGGCTTTCTCTCTCCATCCAGGTTGCTCTGAAAGGGCTGGGGGAAGGCCGCTGCCCAGAGGCAAGGCTGCAGAAGCAGGGTGTGGCTCTGGGGTCCAGCAGGGAAAGGGAGAATGTAACTGGTTGAGTATTGAGCTGTGTGGCTCTCAACAGGGTTTTGTGTCATTTTTGTGTCATTTGGAGACAGAGTGAGGTCGTTGCCAGTGGTTCCTACCTCTCCCTCCCCAGCTGCACCCCACCCTCACCCAGGTGGGACGGAGCCTGTGGTGGGAGATAAGCCATCCTGTGACCTGAGGGCCAGTGGTCTGTCTTCAATCCTCCCCATATAACGAAGGGCCGGAAGTTGACAGACACAATCATTTCCTGAGTATTTCCACATTTTTCTACAATATGGGATCAGTGGAGTTTTTTTTTACCGAGATCTCAAAGAAAGGGCACAGGGATGACAGGAATCCTAGTGGCCTCTAGCTCTTCAGCTTCCCACTCTGTCATCCTAAGGAGACCATGCTTTCTCTGTGGCCACGCACGACACAGCACACGAGTCAACCCATGAGTGGGTGCAACCCAATGTTGGGAACCGGCCACGTAAATAATGAGGGTTCCTACCACTTGTGTGGGGGAACACCACCAATGAAAAGCGAGTCCAACCTATATCCTAGGGCCCAAAGAGTTCAAGAAAACCCATCTACACCAAGCATACAGCAAGAAAGACACTGTGTTCTTAAGTCAGTGAGCACCAATGTGAGTGATGGGAAGGAAGAGATAGCACGCAGAACACTCAGGAAGGCAATAGGAGTTTATGAGGCAAATAGAATATTTATATGTGCATCCCTAACTCCCGATCACTACATAAAATACGGCAATTTTTCAGAAAAGGGGTATCAAGTCAATAATACCCAATAAATGTATAGCATAAGAAATACTACGTCAGAACCCGGACCCGTCTCTTCAGGGGCACCACCACCCACTTCTTCATCCAAGTCAGGGTCCTTCCTTTCTCCCAGCTCTGCACACAGCCCACCAACATCCCTTCTCAGGATTTCACCTCTGCTGGAACCCGCTACCCCTCCGTTTTCTTCCCTCATTCAGCCCACCCCAGCCCGGGTGTCCTGTGAAATGCAGGGCCACACTGGGCTATCTGGGTGTTGCTAGATCTAGGAGGCGTTGAAGGAAGAGTAGGTGGGTGTGGAGGTGAGGGTCTAGGGCTCTGAGCTGCCATCACACGCAGAAGAGTGGCTGGAGGAGCCCCAAGCAGAAGCTGCTTCTCCCAACAACTGTGCTCCTAGCTGGCCTCACTTCGACTTCTTCCCTCTTCCCATCCCTTCAGGCACCCATCCTGGTCCAGGTCATAAGGCCCGTCAGCACATCAGTGGGATAAAATGAATTGGACCAGAGCGAGAGGTGTGTGCAGGGGTGGCCATTGAGATGCCCGTAGGCTGCACAGTGCTCAGCTGCCTGCAGGCGGCGCTCCTGAGCCAGAAGCCATTCTTGCTCTTAACCGTTCTGGCCCAGAAAGCATCTGGGAACTTGTCTCTGTGTCCCTTCTGACTTAGGGAGAAGACAGACAAGCAGCAGAGAGAGGGTCTTAGAGAGAAAATGGAGACGCAGGCCAGCGGAGAAAGGCTGCCCTGCCCTTTCTGGATGACTTGACCCTGAGCACAGCTCCTCTCTAGTCTCTCCCAATTCTCCTTCAATCCCTGGTAAACCGGTTCTTTCTCTTTCATTCCTTCCCACCCCTAACTCTCCACCTACCTTTCTTCCCGTGTGGGCAGCAGGAAGAATGTAGACTTTGGACTACGTTAGACCCGGATCCAAAGTTGGTACGCACCTCTGTGGTCCCCGGGGAGTTGGGACCATTGTCGGGGAGTCTCGTATCCAAGTCTACGGGTACACCGGCATGTGACTGCTAAAGCAGCAGCCAGTGGCGCACACAGGTGTAAGGGATAGAGTGGTATGATCGTTTTTCCAGGCAAACCTGCCGACCATTTGTTTGGTCTAACACTAGATGTCGTAAACACCTTTTGGGATGTGATTACTATTACAGTAAATAAAATTTAAATGTATTCACTGTTGTGTATTATTTGAGGGGGACGCAAACACACCACAGGACACATGTGGAGGTCAGAGCACAACTCTGTGGAGTCCATTCCCTCCTTCCCCCTTTTGCATAGGTCCCAGAGGTCAAACGGGCTTCTCCAGGCTTGCTCAACAAGCATTTTAACCTGGTGAGTCCTCTTGCCACCCAGAAATAAACTTCAAAGAAAGTAAATTACCCTTCCCAAAGTAGGTGGGCCTTATCCCAATCAGTCGTTCTTAAGAACAAATTCGGTTCCTTTGGGGTTTCCCACAGAAGAAAGAAGTCGGTTTTCAGCCTCCATCAATTCTTACCTCCCCTCTCCCCCTCCCCCCAACTTCACCCCACCCCCCCACCCCGGACAGCTGCCCTAGGAGGTCGGGTTTGCCAAGCCCTGTGAACCTGGCAGCCAGTTCCTCAAAGTCAGTCACTCTGTGTCTCTTTGTCTCCCTCCCGTCCCTCCACTTTCCCGAAATCAGGCGGGTTGGCCCCTGCTGCTACTAGGCAGAGGACCAGTGCCCACCACATAGCCAGCCCAGGTAGATCAGGCTCCCCCCACCCAACACTTCTTCTTTCCGGGAAGCCTAGGGGAAGGAGGGCCAGCCATCTTGCTCACTCTCTTTAGCGTCTTCCTGGCTCACAGCCGGGACCTTGAGCTGCCTGAGAGCGTGGGCCCCCTATCTATCTCTGGCTACACCCTAGAACAGGTAGAATCGGAGTCCCTCTTCTTCTTTGTATCCCAATGATGTGACTAAATCCAGAAAACTGGTTCAAGCTTATGGGATGGAGTATGTAAAGGATTCAGTACGCAAGCATCAGTACAAAGCTAATAATTTCTCACAATTTAGGGGGCTAGGAGGCCAAGCCTAGCTTACAAAAGTTTTCTGCATTGGGTTTAAGGCCAAAATTACAGATTTTTTTTTTTTTTTTTTTTTTTTTTTTTTTTTTTTTTTTTTTTTGGTTTTTCGAGACAGGGTTTCTCTGTGTAGCTTTGCGCCTCTCCTGGAACTCACTTGGTAGCCCAGACTGGCCTCGAACTCACAGAGATCCGCCTGGCTCTGCCTCCCGAGTGCTGGGATTAAAGGCGTGCGCCACCACCGCCCGGCCCAGATTTTTTTTTAAAAAAGATTTGTTTGTTATGTGTACAGTGTTCTATCTGCATGCATGCCTACACGCCAGAAGAGGGCACCAGATCTCATTACAGATGGTTGTGAGCCACCATGTGGTTGCTGGGAATTAAACTCGGGACCTCTGGAAGAACAGGCAGTGCTCTTAACCTCTGAGCCGTCTCTCCAGCCTCCAGATTTTAGATTTAAAACCTACAATTAAATTCTATTACATTAGAGTGTAAAACTCCACAGCTAATAGCAAAGTGTTACTTGGCTCTTCTCTGCTAGGAGTTCCTGGGGCTCTCCCGTTGGTGCAGGAGAAGATTCCTGAAGATGCTGCCCTCAGAGTACTTTAACCCCGTCACAGTCTCCTGCCGAAGCAGCCGTGTGTCAGCCCGTCACCTCTGCCATGGCACTTCACTCCCTCGGGCTGCCCTTCCTCCCCTCCTCTCTCCCCTTGATCCACGCTTCCTTCCCCCCCCCCCCTTTCTCTTTTCCGACTCTCTTCTTTCTCCATCAAGACTTATTCAGGGCCAATTCAAAGAGCAAGAGGGACCAACAAACGACCCTCCTCAAGGTCCTTCTGCGGCACATCTATGCAGAAGGCCCCTAGGCAGGATGAGCACCAAGAAGCTCTAAGCAGAGACGCCCCTGTACGGGTGCCCATCAGGACAGCGGCTACAGTGTGATGGGATGGCCACAGTGTGTGTGTGTGTGTGTGTGTGTGTGTGTGTGTGTGTGTGTGTGTGTGTACCTGTGTACATGAATATGTGTGTGTGTGAGTGTGAGTGTATGCATGCACGTGAGCGTGTGTGCATGCGAGTATGTGAAGGGGGTAATAGTTTATCATTTTGCTTTCTTCTTCTTAGAGTTTCCGGTAGCTCAGGCTGGCCCCAAACTCTCCATGTACCTCAGCATGACCTTGAACTCCTGATCACCCTGCTTCCACCTAGAATTATGTATACCACATCCCATTCATATGTACTGGGAATCAAACCCTGGGCTTCCTGCAAGCTAGGCAAGCTCTCTCTCTACCAACTGAACTACATCCCTAGTCCTCTCCATGTTTCTTTTCAGTCAAACCACACAGAGCAGTGATTTATAGTATGTGACCAGCTGCCGGACTGCTTGTGTGTGAATCCTAGCTCCCTTAATTTCTACATATAATAATACATCACTTAGACTAAGCCATTTAACCACTTGGGGGTGGCTTCCTCATCTGTGAAGAGAAAACAGGAATACGACCTAATTCTTGGGTTATATGGGGATTCCAAGAGTAAAGCAAGACCTATTAAGTCCTTAGAATACTGCCTCCTGGGGATGGCTATGCAAAAAACATCAACTGTTTTCAGACCCACTGGGAAACTGAGGCAGCTGATAAAAGTCAACGCCCTCTCTGAAATCTAAGGAAAGCCAGTCCTGAGAGACAGTGGGACGAGCCAACACAACTGGGAGGCATGAGACGCTTGGGCTGAAGGCCATGTCTGGTGGGTTCTCTGTACTGCCACACACAGAAAATGCCATGGGACAGGGTGACTGGGGCACCAGAGGGAAAGCAGCCATGCACAACAGTGGACCTCACACGGGAAACCAACTGTGTTCCAAATTCCACTCCTCCATCAGTCTTTTCGGACGTCACCACAGTTTTCGGAAGGTGACTGGGGCTGGACAGACGGCTCAGTGGTTCAGAGCACTTGTCGCTCTTGCAGAGGACCTGGATTCAGTTCCCAGCACCCACACGGTGACTCTCAGCCATCTATAACTCCAGTTCCAGGGGATCTGATGCCCTCTTCTGACCTCTTCCAACACCAGGCATGCATGTGGTGCATAGGCTTACATGCAGGCAACACACACACACACACACACACACACACACACACACACACACACACAATAAATAAATAAATAAATAAATAAATAAATCTTTTTTAAAGAGAATGATTGCCCACAAGTCCCTATAAAATGTAAATCTCAAATTTAGAATAACAAATATTTTCCTATTTGAAGTGTGCTGCCAAAAAGGGCTCAGAAACTGTCTCATAGATTTAGTGTGTGTATGTTTATGCATGTGTGCCTGTGTGTGTGTGTGTGTGTGTACACACACATTTACACTTTTGTATGGAGTCCAGAGGTGTTCAGAGTTGGCTGTCTTCCTCAACTGTGCTCCACCTTATTCTTTGAGCCAGGGCCTCTCCTTGAGTCTGGAACTCATCAATTCACCAGCCAATATGCTCCAGCGACTGGCTGGTCCCTGCCTCCCTCTGAGAACTGTGACTACAGATGTATGTGGCTATGCCAGGCTTCTAAGTGGATGCTGGGCCTCCAAACCCAGGTCTTCGTACCTGCACAGCAGACATTCTCCTGACTGAGCCATAACCCTGACTTAGGAAGGAGAGCCCCTTCAGGGAACGAGCTTCAGCCACTTTCCCTGCATCTCTGAAGCTCCTAGGACACTGATGAGGGCCAGTGATATGAAGAAAAGTCACCACACAAGGGAGACAGGGAACATTTTTCCTCTTGGTGCTCACCCTCACCCTGTACAGCAATGATGAAACTGTCTATCACACCTCGGTGGAACTGTTTGCACTTCCCTGGAGACAGCCAGCCAGTGAGTTCCCGCACTGAACGTTCCAACAAGCTCACTCACACAAGACTTTCAATGTATGTTTGGGACACGACTAATCAAAGGAATTCAACAAACTCTTAACATGGGGAAGTAGATTTGAAAATGTGTCTAAAAAAATAATGTGGTAGACAAGGTCATGAATTTGAGAAGGAGCTGGGGGAGGGACACAAGGAGTTAAAACGAAAAAGGGGGGATTGGAGGTAGTGGAAATACAGTGCTTGTGTATGAAATTCTCCAAAATAAATATTAAAAAAACTAAAAACAGCAGTAACAATGCATCTATCATTGTTTTTTAAATGACAGAGTAGATTACCTGGTGACTGCTGGTCTCAGAAACTTTCACATCCAAAGACCCGGCTAGCACAGCATACCAGTTGGTTCCAATATCACCTTGACGAAACACTGAAAAAGAAACAATGATGTAAACACACCACGTACAGGTTTGTTTGTCTGGATAACCTGACAGATCTTCCCTGGGTATTACAAGCATGGCTTGTTCTCACCTTTCCCTCATCTATTCCCACAAGAATACAACATGGCTTCCCTCATGCCATCCATCCACAAAGCTTATCCTATAGATTGAACATCATCGGAAGCAGATACCCTATCTACAGAACACTCCCAGACACTGAGCTACAATAGCTAATGGATCATCCTGATCCATTGGCCCAACATAGTGATACAAACCTTTAATCCCGACACATGGGAGGCAGAAGCAGGCGGATCTCTGTGAGTTTGAGGTCAGCCTGGTCTACAGAGTGGGTACCAGGACAGCCAGGGCTACACAAAACACTGACGGTAATAATTCACTAACATTCTGTGTGATCTACCTTGAAAACACTTCACTGCATTGTGATTCTTGGAAAACTATGACTCTACATGGGAAGGGTTCCGTGACTTGCCACACTATGCCACCCAACTTCACAGATCTGCATTAAAGGCAAAACCACTGTGGTGGCACAATCCCAGCACTCAGAAGGCTAAGGCAAGAGGACCATGAGTTTGTGGCCTGCCCATGGGACATAGGAAGACTCTGTCAATAAGATAATTAAATAGATGAATGCATGTAATGTGTTTTCTAATGTGTTTCCTTTTAAACTAGCCAATGGATGGCTTGCTTTATAAAATTGTAAGAACCGAGTCATTGCTTTTTATTTTCTGAATTCATTGCACTTAGACATTTAGCTATGATCCTCACCAGAAGTATCTGGACCAGAATTGTCTCTGAGTTTGTAATCCCAGAGAAAAGCCATTTAGATATTAGGTCCCATATTACGTGATGAGCAGACCTTGGGAAGTCATCTGTGGGGCTGGAAAGATGGCTCAGCACCTAAGAGCACTTCCTGTTCTTCCAGAGGACCAGGGTTCAGTTCCCAGCACCCTAGCTGGACAACCACCTGAAACTCCAGCCCCAGGGAACATAATACCCTCCTCTGAACTCAGTGGGATCTGGCACACAGGTAGTAGACACAGACACATACACAGACACACACACACACACACACACACACACACACACACACACACACACACACACACGCATGCATGCACGCATGTGTGCGCGAAAAAAATCAATCTTTTATTTAATTTAAAAAAAGAAAAAGTTACTCTGAAATTCTCCTCCAAAATCTCATGCAAAGCAGCTCTCCTCATAAATATTGCAACTAAGGAACCCCATGGAACAATTTGATTTTTGCCTGTTGTTTGTTTTCCACGTTTATGATCAGAGGTCAAGCAAGTGGCGTACTGGAAATGAAAGCCCAGTTCAGGGGCCAGCCAAGGCCTGGCAGGGCTGGTATGCAGGGCCTACTAGCAGCTTCTGGGAGCCACGCCCTCTGAGTGGACCATGTGGTGGAGAGGTACAGACAGGGAGGGCAGCCAGCCAGCCCAGGGACAGAGTAAAAGGCTGGTGATGAGCTCACACTGGCCTTTCCAGCGATAACTGCTCTCAGCCTCTGTGACTCACTTCGAGTTACAGATGTGATCCAATTCCCATTACACACCATACAAGATTTGTTTCAAAACGGCTTTAAGAAACAGAAACGGCCCCCACCAAAGAACGAAGTTACTGACATCAGTAAGAAAAATACATGTGTTGGCTTGAAAATTATATGTGAAGAGAATGTTAAGATTTATTTCAGTGTGTGTGTGTGTGTGTGTGTGTATGCATGTGTGCTCAGCTCACACATGCCTGCAGCAGTCAGAAGAAAATGTCAGATCCCCAGGAGCTGGAATTGTATGGGTTGTGAGCTGCCCAAGTGGGTGCTGGGAACCAACCCTTCCAAAGAGCAGCAAGTGTTCCTAACCACTGAACCATCTCTCCTGTCCCTTTGTGGAGAAGTTTGTAAAAGCAGAAACATGACCACCTTTGTGTAGACCTGGGAAAACACTTCACAGGACGGACACATACTGAATGTTATCAGTCAGCTCTGGGTCTGGGGATGACACGTGACTTTTGTTGTTAATTTCCTATGTTTTCTGCTATGATGCTGCCCCAGCTTTCCCACCCAGACACACATGCGTGCGCTCTTGCTCAACCGAGCCAGATTTCACGTGAGTTCACACCCTCGTCCACAGGCCTCGTCCAAGACCTCCTGCCCTAGCCCCACTGGCATGGTGAAGATTGTTCTAATCAATCCAGGGCATCTCATCAGCTTTACCAATGACTGGTCTGGATTTTAGCCGTGGGGTACAGCTCTGGCCAATGACCCAGCACAGGAAGTCTGCTGGGGAACTCAGAAGGAACAGTCCTTCAGCGAGGATGTGTGCTGTGGACACAGAATATCTCCACTAGCTGCAGCTGCCTGAGGCACAAGCCAACCCCTGAGGTGCATGGGGAGGCTGGGGGAACCAGAGACTCTTCTCTACCAGCCATGAATCATCTCACCTCAGGGCTTTCACAGATGAGGAACTTTTTTTTTTCTTCTTGAATGAGTCATGGGTTATTCAAGGCAGTTGGATGGAAGTATTCTGTTAGTGCAGCATAAAGAGTACCTAGAAATGGGGAGACGCTGCTTTCTTTCTTGCTTTTTATTTTTTTTGGTTTTTCAAGACAGGGTTTCTCCATGTAGTTTTGGTGCCTGTCCTGGATCTCGCTCTGTAGCCCAGGCTGGCCTCGAACTCACAGAGATCTGCCTGGCTCTGCCTCCCGAGTGCTGAGATTAAAGGCGTGCGCCACCACTGCCCAGCTGATGCTGCTTTATTGTTGAAAAGAAAAATACCTTAGAAATGCAGCGTCCACCCTATTGATTAATTCTCTCTGCCCCCAATTCACACCTGGATAAATAACATTTATTACTGAGGTTCGTTCAGAACATAGCCAACAGCATTAGATAAGAAAGCTTTGTTTACAGCCCAGAGTAACATCCTTCCTGGATTAAAGAAGATAATTACTTGAACTTTTAAGGATACAGCTAAATGAATGTGTCAGTCTGTCCTTCCGAACCCATCTAGGAAGTGGGCTGCTGCCCTGGGCGTGGGGGTAACCATTTCCAGACTGCGAACATATGAGTGAAGAGCAGAAGAAGCCCAGGGGAGAGAAATGCCAGCTCACTTGGAAGCTCAAACATCTGCCATACCGACTCTGTGGATGCTATCTGTCCCACATGGTACCACGGATGAGCACAAGCCACACGTAAGCACACGGCACAGGCGTCGCGGGGCTTACATGTTATTCCTTTCTCCAGGTTCTCATAATAACCGCATAGACAAATCTGATGAAGGAGGTTTGGGTGAAATTTCTCAAAAGCTTTAACTTCTTTCAGTCGCGTGAAAATTATGTCCACATCTTCACTGGATCGTTCCAGCGGCCTGCGGGGAGAGGGAAAAGACACAGAGCCTGTGAGGGCTTCGTGACAAACAGGCCACAAGGCATCACTCACTACAGTTGCTTGTTATCGATCATGAGACAGGGTCTCCTGCAGCCTGGTCTGCCTGGAACTTAGAATGTAGGCAAGGAGGACTTTGAACCACTTATCCCCTCCCTCTACCTCCCAAGTGCTGGATGACAGGCCTGTGCCGTGAAGTTAGTCGGCTATCCCAAACGTTCCAAATATTTAACCACTTGTCCCCGTCACAGACATCTCTCTGTGCGTGTCCACCTTAAGTTCTTACTGTTGTGAATGACTAAGGCAGGTCTGCTAAGAGTCAAGGCAACTAGATTCAAAGAAAATGTGTGTGGTCCCAGCTAATTCCCTCAGAGACGGGGTGGATGGAACTTCCTGTGTAGGAAAGGAGACCGAGGATGTGCAGCGCCCGGCTGCTGAGATGACTGTGTACCTGAAAGAGCGGGCGGGGAGCCACAGACCTCACTAGTGCTGTGGTTTGCTTCAAAGCTTCAAGGCAACCAGGCTGAGCCCTCTACAAGGTCATCAGGCCCTGGGGGTTGTGCCCTCATGAAAAGATCATACCTCTGCCATAGGAACGAGTTCCTAATAGAAGGATTGTGTGGTGCTCTTGCCTCTCTCTTCTCCAGGCCCTTTCTCTCTGGCTTTTGCACGGATGATACTGTGGCCCTCTTTATGTCCACCATGGGCTTACGCAGGAAGAAGGCCCTGCAAGTATGATTCCATCACATCTTCTAATGGATCGCCCAGACTCCAGAACTGTGACAGATATTTTTTTTTCTTCATAAATTACCCAGTTTGTGGCATTCTGTTATAGCAGCACAGTATCAGGGCCCCTTTTCATCCACCATCTCGAGAGGACTTCCAAACTCCCTGTCAGAAGCAAAGTCCTCAAGGCTCAGGGTTTGAAATGCAGCTAGAACTTCAAGAGTGAACTGCTGTGGGGTGGTCTGTATGTCAAATTGCTCTGATTGGTCAATAAATAAAACACTGATTGGCCAGTAGTCAGGCAGGAAGTATAGGCGGGACTAACAGAGAGGAGAATGGAGAGAAGAGGAAGGTGGAGGAAGTCACTGCCAGCCGCCACCATGACAAGCAGCATGTGAAGATGCGGGTAAGCCACAAGCCACGTGGCAAGGTATATATTTATAGAAATGGATTAATTTAAGCTGTAAGAACAGTTAGCAAGAAGCCTGCCACGGCCATACAGTTTGTAAGCAATATAAGTCTCTGTGTTTACTTGGTTGGGTCTGAGCGGCTGTGGGACTGGCAGGTGACAGAGATTTGTCCTGACTGTGGGCCAGGCAGGAAAACTCTAGCTACAGTGAACAAATGCTACCCAAAGAGAGTTCGTGTGAGCTTACACGGAGGCACTTTCAGTACTGCAAGGCTAACAGTAGGGTGTCCCTCAGAGGGCATCCGGCCCAATGGGTGCATGTCACACTGTGGGCACCTGCCACCGGAAGCGTGGGACTGACCCAAAGCAAGGCCAGCATGGAAATGGCCCCAGGAGGAACTGCAAGGCAGGCATGTTGGAAACGACACTGATGTGGTGAATTCTCTCCTCAGAGGAAAACCAAGAAGAGATGAGGGTCCCTCTGCCCTCACAAAGGGAAGCAGAAACCCTCCCTATCTATCTCCCTGAGTATGCCCTTTATTAGGAAGGCAGACCAGGGCAGTGGGAGATTGTTGGCCTAATGCTCCATAGGAGAGACTGAACACTCAGAGCAGCAGGAGAAAAACGTACTTCCATGAAGTTCCACGTAAGCCAGAAAATCAACAAGGTTCAAATCCAGACTATAAGTCACATAAGACATTGATGGCTTTGTGCTGTCACCCACTGTTAAACACGTAACTTCCTCAAACAGTTAAAAGTGACGGTTTTTAAAATTAAAACACTTAGAAAGTACATTTATTGATTCTATGTCGGTTTCCGTGCCTGTGTGTCTGTGTGTGCGCATGCTTATGCAGTACTGGAGCGGGATCCAGAGCCTCATGCATGCTAGTCACTCTACCAACTCTGCTGGTCCCTCTGTTTTCATCTCCAAATGCCCTCTGACGATTAGTGGATGCATTTCAGAACACTAGACACAGGTTAGCTAAATGCACTTGACTTAAAATGACTTTGTAGCTCAGTTTGACTTTTCACTTCAACAGGAAGTTAATGTGAAAAAGATATTTCCCTCCTTTGATGAACAACCCCCAAAGCTAAAATAACTCATGTGAGCTTTAAAAATTACACAAGGCTATAGCAGCTATGGCTGTTACTACTACTAGTACCAACACCAACATCATCATCAGCCACTGAGACCTTTAAAAGAAGCATCCAGGGAGGGACTGAGGAAATGATCTGTGGATAAAGTGAGACCCAGATCCAGTGAGAGACCCCGCCTCAAAAACTAGGGTGGAGAAGGATAGAGGAAGATACTGGATGTTGACTTCCAGCCTCCACACAGGCATGCATGTGCACATGGACATATATATCCCCCCCCCCGACACACACACACACACAATATCACACAATGCACACGCACACACACATACGCACACACAGTATCTAATGAAAGCAATGACTACAGAGCTTGAGATACACACAAGCATACTCGTGTGCCTTTTGTAGGATTTTTAGACATACGTATATTCTTTTCTATTATAACCATAGGATCTTAAACAATACATACTTAACAGTCTTCTTCCAACACTTTTCAAAGGGTTTTGACACCCATGGAAATTTTTGATCATTGCAGCCTATTAGATAAAGCAAGTATAATGAATCCCGTTTTACACTCAAAAACATTTAGACACATAAGTCAGGCAACTATCAGTATGCGGCAGTCATGTGTATTTATAATGCCAGTGATGACGTAGAGGTGTCAAAGGTCTTTGAAACTCAAGATGTTTGCCACTTATCAGGTTATCATCGTAATTATACAATTATTAACCACTTAGAACACTGTTTACTCCTTCCTAATTGCAAGTTTTCCCAACAGTGTCAATGAAATTCAGAAAGAAGGAGTTGATGATGGTTCGTTCAATCTGCATATATTTACTAAGGAAGTAAGGAAAGCCATCCGGCGACATAAAGGCATGGCCTGTGTGCCCAGTGTGGGGGACATCTATCTGTGCACATACAGCACTTCCCAACACAGAATCAAGGAGGGGGAAGGAATTTAGGAAAGAGAGAGACGTTCCCACGGGTAAAATTCTACCCAGAACTCACGAGTACATTGTTGTAAGAAGCCCTAAAACGGCCCCTTCTCATTTCCCCTTTTGTAACCATAGAACCGCGGGCTAGGAATCGAGTCTGTGAAGTTTGCAGCTATCACTTCCGGCTTGTTCCCAGAGAGCCCTGCCCTCCTGACTCCTCCCCTGTCCCTTTCCCATTCATTCACTACACATGTGCACGCACGCACGCATGCACACACGCACGCACGCACGCACACCTCTGTAGACACACATACACAGACTGACACACAGATACCTACATAGACACATACATACATACATACATACATGGACACACGTCAACTCAATTGCCACAATTTCCTTTGTCTGCGATCCTTGATTCTGCCAGTGTGCTTGGTTACCCTTCACCTAGGCATGCCAAGGGCTTCCCAGTCCTTCCATTGTCTGTCTGCCTCCAGGAAGCAGAGCCCACAGAGTTTGGGGAGTCCCACTTAGTAGCCAACCTACTTGCTTTAACAACGCTACAAATCGATGAAAAGAGCCCTTCTAAATCCAAACTTAATTAAGAAACATTAAATAGAAATCGTTTCTGTCAACCGCTGTAAAACTTGTTTACAGCAAGGAATTAGAATCTTACTATCTCTCCTACTTTGTGAGACTTTTGTGCAAATCTTTTCCTCTCACCCCACCTTGCAGAAACCTATATGCAAATGCCCCCACACCCCTGGTAGCACCTTCGTGTACACAAAGTGTCCTCCCTCCCACCCCCGCATTCTTGGAACTTAAGTGACTTAAGTGGTCCACTCCTTACCACTTTCCTTCATTTCTTTTGTGCCAATTATGTTAAAATTAACCAATCATGGAAGACTGTGAAGTCAGATCCCAGCCAATGGGGATAGCCACAGTCGCCACTTACATTAGAATTAAAAACTGAGGCGGGGGTGGGGGTAGGGTGGGGTGGGTGGGGTGCACACCTTTAATCCCAGCACTCCAGAGGCAGAGCCAGGTGGATCTCTGTGAGTTCAAGGCTAGCCTGGTCTATAGAGTGAGATCCAGGACAGGCACCAAAACTACACAGGGAAACCCTGTCTCGAAAAAAAAAAGAATTAAAAACCGAGTCAACTCCTGTCCCTGCAAACTTGATCTCCTGCTTTCGTGAGTAGCACATCCTGCTGATCGGAAGTAAAGTTTTGCCTCGTTAAGACACTTTAACTGGAGTGGTTGTCTCTTTGTGACCCTGGGTTTATTTTTAACAAAATGAGATCAGAACTTATGAGTGGAGATCCTGAAGACCGCCATCTTGGCCTTGAACAAAGGTAAAGAGTCCTGTATACTTTCACCTCCCGACTTGACACAGCTACTGTGTCCCAGATCCCACAGGGGACTGAAAGCCACTGCTCTGTGGCCACTGAAAAAAATCTCACTGTTACCTGGAGGCCAGGACCAGCCCGGTAAGGCTTAAATGATGTAGAGTCTGGGGTTTGTGAGTGAGTGGGGAGGGAGAAGGCCTTTTTGACCACATTCTGTCCTGTCTTTTGTTTCTTTACATTTAAACCACAATACAAAATCAAAGTAGAGCCTCATCTGGGGGCTGGAGATGTAGCTCAGCACTTGCCTGACCTGTCAGGTTTGATCCCCACATAGAAAACAGGCCGTATCAATTTCAGAAGCCCATTCCCAAACATCTCGGACTGTGCCTTAGTATCTGAAGTCAGTACGGTATCATCAGGCTGGGCGCACACCCTCAGCCACAGGTTCTAACTGAACTAGACCCCCAAAGGCACACCAGAATAGAACTGTGGCAATCCGCGTGCCCTGCCAGCATTGGGGTAAAACATAGTTTCTTTCAGTTCTTTACCTCTAAAAAAGCGTTCAGGATGAGTCAGGTAACAGATGCCTTTTAAAAACATTTCGGGCTAAATGAGAACCAGTGGCTTTTCTTCTAGGTGATTCACAGAGGACTCGGCCAGAGAGTCTCGAGAGGCTGGCCCACTCGGGGCCTTGGGTTGTTGTGAGAGTCGGACGCTCCTGACAATCTTTACTCTTGTTTGCTTGCTTCCCTTTTGTCTGTCTGTCTGTCTGTGTTGGAGTCAAGGTCTCATAGCCTAGGCTGACCTGGAATTTCCTAAGTAGCTCAAGCTGGCTTTGAACTCATGATCTTCCTGCTCCCACCTCCCCAGTGCTGGGTTACAGGTATGAGCTACCACACCTGTCTACCAATTATCCCATTCTTGAGCCATGAGAGGGGAAGCCAAGAATTCTCTTCTATAGAACTCTATAATTCATTCTATATGTTATTCCATGTATTCTAAGCCAATGGTGCAGGGCAGCGTCACTCTGAGTAAATTGGTCTTGTCTATACCAAGGCAACAAAACTGACATTAGCCATCCCGGACCGATGGTTTTCCAGCTTGTATCGTCTGGGCCCATCTGAAGCACGGGACACACATGAGGAGAGGGAAACAGATTTTTAGCAGAGAAAGTTTAAAAAAGACTCTTAAACTGAACCAGCTTTGGGGAATCTCTGTAAGAGAAAGATGGTTTCCAAGTTAGCTATGTAGTCCTTGGCGCTTTTTAGCCATTTGTTTGGGTCCCTGCTCTTCCTGGAACACTCCTGGCTTATTTCTGCCTTCCCGTCCAGCACCAAGTATCCCACAGCACCTGCTGGTGGTGCCCCTGCTTGTGACAACCTGAAGGACACAGAGGAAAAACGAGCAAGGATGCCAAACTGGGACTGTTTCATCAGATCCTGAATCTCTTGCTAAGCCACACCCATTAACCAACAGCCAAATGCAGCCCTAGAGGTGTGGCTGGTTGTAGCAGTTAGAATGAGAGTAACGCCCATAAGCTCGTGTATTTAAATTCTTGATCCCCAGTTGGTGGAATTGTTTGGGAAGGATTAGGAGATGTGGCCTTGCTGGAGGAGGTGAATCACTAGGTGCAGGCCTTGGTATTCAAAAGGCCCAACACCATTTCAGTTCTCTCTGTCTGTCTCTGTCTCTGTCTCTCTCTCCCTCTCTCTGCCTCCTGCTTGTAGATGAGAAGGAAGAACATAGCTACTGCTTCAGTACCATGTTTGCCTACCTACTGCCCGGCTCCCTGCCATGATGGTCATGAACTTACCCCCTGAAACTGTAGGCCCCAATAAATTCTTCACAGCAACAGAAAAGCAATTAAGACACTGGTTAACCAATGTTCACATTTGATAATCCAGACTGGTCATTTAAGTACCACAGAGAATGGCAATTGTTTTTTTTTTTTCCTAATAAAAGGAAGTTTTTATTTATTAAAAAATTCTCACAGGGCATTGTGCCACATGCCTTTAATTCCAGCACTCAGGAGGGAGAGGCAGGTGGATATCTATGAGTGTAAAGCCATCCTGGTCTACATATTGAGTTCTAGGCCAGCCAAGGCTGGTGAGACCCTGTTTCAAAAAGAAAATAAAAAGCTATGGCTTATGAGCTGGAGAGATGGCTCAGAGGTTAAGAGCATTGGCTGTTCTTCCAGAGGTCCTGAGTTCAATTCCCAGCAACCACATGGTGGCTCACAACCATCTAGAATGAGATCTGGTGCCCTTTTATGGCCTGCAGGGATACAGGGGGGGGAGAATACTGTATACATAATAAATAAATAAATCTTTAAAAAAATTTTTAAAAAAAAATCTATGGCATAATTTGATGGTAAAGTACATGTTATCATACATGGGGCCCCGAGTTTAATACCCCCCCCCCACACACACACATCTCTTGTATCACTATTAAAGGAACAGAAACTTCCATTTCATACTGTGGTGGAATGCTAATGTGGCACTAATTCTTCCAAAGTAAATAGACATTGAACAAACTACATGAGACACCTGCTTTCAGACAACAGGCAACACAGGACAGTGGTCCAAACCAGGAGAGAGACACAGGAGGATCCACCTAACAGCCTAGTTGTTTGGCTGATATACTTTGTCAGACACAGGCCAAGAGGGAGCATGGCAGACTCACTGTGCTGGTGGCGGCCATTTGCAGTGAAGGGAGTCACGGGATAGGACTTGGAAGGACTGAACTGACTGAATTGAGGGCGGGGCCTGCTTGAGTCACTAGCTGCACACACACAGGCTGGTTCATGGAGAGGTCTGGCAGAACACAGCTCTTGAGAAGAGCTGTTCAGGCTTCTGTAAGGCAGCCATTTTCACAGATCCGGGAGCTCCAAACAGACCAAGAAGACAGGGCTGCCAACCACTCATCTCAAACTCCCAAACAATACCCCAGCCCACGCCACAGACTTCCCTGACAAGGCTGAAAAATAAGCCTGGTAGAATCGAGTGGATTGGTCAGTAACTTAGGTTCCTATCAGAGTATAAGCTGGCCTTTTTTGTAAAAAAAGAAAATCCAAGCTCTCAATATCATAACATCCAAAATGTCTAACTATAATATAATAACTATTTTAATAAGTGGGAAAATGGAAAAAGAAGCAGAGATTATAGAGATGTGGAAAATACAAAGAAAGGACGTTAGAATGGCCGTGATAAAGGTGGTTAAGAACTTAAAGGAAGCTGGGCAGTAGTGGCACAGGCCTTTAAATCCAGCACTCAGGAGGCAGAGGCAGGTGGATTTCTGAGATGGAGGCCAGCCTGGTCTACAGAGTGAGTTCCAGGACAGCCAGCGCCATACAGAGAAACCCTGTCTTGAAAAGCCAAGAAAAGAAAGAACTTAAAGGAAAAGATTGGCATAGTGAGTGAGCAGACAGGAAACAGCAGTAGTGAGAGCATTCAAGCATTTTTTTTTAAAGCAAATGGGAATTCTAAGGCTGAAAAAAAAACAAAATGAAAAGGGGAAAAAACCCACCATATGGAATTAAGAGCAAATTGAGTACAGCAGAGAAAAATATCAGTGAACAGTGATGTGGGCAAGAAAAGTTATCCAAGGCAAAACCCAGAGAGAGCAAAGATTAAAAACGCATGAGCAGAGAGTTGGTGGCCTGTGGTACAAAACTGAGAGAGTTTCATACACTTGGGGAAAGGGAGAAAAAGGAAAAAAATATTTGAGAAATAGTGGCTGGGACTTCCCTTCTGGAGCACAGGTGAGTGCCCTGGCTCGGCCAGGACCCCATCCCTGGGCACCAGCCACTCCAGGGAAGACCTGCCCAACTTGGCCACAGGTTCTGGCTACTGAGCAGGTTCCCTTCTAGCCCCACCAGGAAGGATCCCCTTCTCCAAACCCCCCGGCAGACCCTGCAATCTCCACGCCCTGCCCTCACGCCCATCTGCCCGAGCCCCCAGCCACTTCCTGAGACTTAGAGGCCAGCCCCCAGCTCCCATCCTGCCCTGAACTTCCCTTCTGGACAAGAGCGCCCAATCTGCCCCGGACTTCCTGTCTGGACAAGAGCTCCCATCCTGCCCCGGACTTCCCTTCTGGACAAGAGCTCCCATCCTGCCCCAGAGTTCCCATCTGGACAAGAGAGAGAGACTTCCCGAATCTGTCAGTTCTGTCTGAACCAAGTGTGCTGACAAGACCAAGAACGAACCACAAGGAGAAACAGTGGCTGACTTTTTTCTAATAAAAAATTGTGGTAAATAGTACAAGAGTCTAAAATATCAGAGACTAACATTTTTGCTTTATGAAAGAAGAGAATTAAAGATGACCAGAAATTTTTTGTCATCTCCATCAAGAAGTAGAATTTTTGAGGAGGAGAGATGGCTCAATGGTTAAGAGCCCTGGCTGTTCTTCCAGAGAAACCCAGGTTCAATTCCCAGCACCCATGTGGCGGCTCATGGAGTCTGTAACTGAAGCTTCAGGGCCTCCTAGGGCACCAGGCATACACACAGTGCCCAAACATACATACATAAAAAAACACATCTATACACAGGAAATAAAAATAAATGTTCAGCAAAGGGTTTTTGGTTTCTATTTTGTTTGTCTGTTTGTTTGAACAAGTAGACTTCTTTTCCCTCTTTGCGAATGTACACTGGCCTGTAGCCAACTCAATGAGACAGACATTCAGCACCGACTCTGACAGGCTCTGCTGCCCCTAGCAAGCCGTTTAAGCTACCTGACTCATGACTTCAGTAGGGCGACATGGGGCTAAACTTGGTCTAGGATCTTAACCAGCTTTTAGGGGAGTCCATGTTTAGACGTAGTTATGAATTGGGCCTATAAATAAAACTCAATCAGAAGGATATGTCGGTCATCCTGCAATTATTTGGCACTTCAGAATCAAAATGTCTTAGCCACCTTAACTAAAATGTCCCTGTACCTTCCACATGTAATGCTGATTCAAAATGCACATAAAATTTTGATTTTTTTAAAATGATTTTTTTTCATGCTACAGCTGGCTTTTATCTATAAGTTATAAAATATTTAATATAGTGACCTATCAGCTAAAAGATATTGATAACCTAAGAGTCTACAAAGCACAGTAAGATAAAGTAAAATGCTTTCTTTCATGGTGCTTAGGTCATAATAATGGACAGGCTGTTAAATAACTCTGAAGTGAATAGAAGATGAAACATTTTTAAATTTTAAAGATTTAACACTTTAAAATAAACTTATTAGTAAAAACAAAATCCTTCAATAATACACATTATTTCCACAGCTTCAATATCACATATGCCAGAGGAACCGGTGCCCTGAATTTCACTCTCTTTGGAAGGAGCTTCTGGACCCCCTGCCTGTGTGAAATGACAAGGGCAGTTCTTGGCGACACACACTTCCAGCACGCCTCACTGCACAAAATAAAAGCCCCAGGAAACAGGGCATGTGCCAAGGACAGATGGTAGGGTGATGAACCGTTATGAATGAGGACTCTGCCCCATGGTGTTTTCTCTCACCGTTAGTCATTAGGGGCTTCAGAGAGACCTGGATTCACAGTCCAGAGCAGGTAAGGCAGTGTGCAGAAAGCTGATTTAATAAAGAAGACATCAGCCTTAGGTCTAGCATTTTACTTCAGACAAAGTTCCAACTCTTGCATTCAAAAAATGACACCTGGGCTGGAGAAATGTCTCTGGGGTTAAGAGAACTTGTTGCTCCTCCAGAGGTCCTAAGTCTGGTTCCCAACAACCGTGACAGATGGCTCACAACCAGTGTCACTCCATGGCTCACAAACACTGTAACAATTCCATGGCTCACAACCACTGTAACAATTCCATGGCTCACAACCACTGGCTCCCCAGTGGTAACCCCAATGGCTCTAATTGTAACAACTCCAGCCCCAGGGGGTCCAGTGCCTCTGACCTCTGTGGGCATCTGCATGTATCCACAAAAGCACATATGTAAGCACACACACACAATTTAAAAATTATTATTATTATTATTATTATTATTATAAATCTTTTCTTAAAAAATGATAACCACCAGCAATTATGTCTACCAAAGCAAGAAGATGCCTGGAGACGGAGGTCCTGAAAACTTGATGTCCAGGCAAAATTCGTATCAGCAGAGGGCCTTGTTTGAGTCGTGTATGGTCAATCAAGCAAGAAAGCATTGTGACTACCCATCATGCCAAACAGCTCTGTTTTGAGGGACACCAACAAGGCTTCATAATTCCAACCCTGAGGGCCAGCAAGACAGAGGCCCACACCTGCCCAGACACCAGACTCCAGGTAAACAAGGCAGAAACACCTTTGTCCCACAACTTGGCTTCATGAAAGCAGAGATAAATGACATCAGAACTTTGAACCTCCATCTCTAGACCCTCATTCAACAAGATTGTCACATGTCCTCTCAAAGCAGAGGACAATAAGTAAATCCTTTGAGACTCACGAGGAATCAAACCTCAAGTCTGCCCTATGCCGATTCCTGCTCCATTGAGGAATCCAAAGCGTTTCTCTAAGTCACGGTCATACAAGGCAAAAAGCAGTCACGTCTCCACAGAAAGGTACGCAGAGGTCTGCATTGACTCCTGGGGATTCCGAGGGAAGGCTTCACCCAGAACCCCTTTTCTTCTCATTCCCGACTCTCTCAGCACTAATGCTGCTCTCCTAACTAGTTGGGGAGAGCAGGCAGAAATTGTGTAAGTATCAAGACAGGATGAAAGGTGTCTGGCTAGCTCGACAGTGAAGTGTGAGGAAAGACAAGAGGGTGAGAGTTAAAACAGGGTGGCCAGCAGCCACGATGGTCGCAAATTCTACAGCCTCCTCAAAGAACCAAACTAAGAAATAAAAGTGGATCTGATTGGTCAGGACCCCAACGCCAGCCAACCAGGTGCAGGATGCAGATGGTATTCTACCAGCTCTTGGGGGGAAGTCGAGTTTTGCTGTTGTTGTTTTTTTAAATCAGAAAACATCAGAGTCATCATTTTAGGAAATCTGCCCTCCTGAAGGAAGTGAACTGGGAGGGAAGGGGTAAAGGTGTGCAGAGTAATTGGAAATGGGCTTTCAGGGCTCTATGTGGTATCCTTTTCCCTACCGCCAGCCCGCGGGCCTATACACTTACAGAGTAGCGCAACCTCTTTTGGGTGTCTTAACATACAAACATCTTCCCTTTCTCTCCAAAGCACACTGCACAGTAGTGTAACAGGAAGTCTGATCTAGAGACAGTCATGGCATAGATCTATAGTCCCTGTGAAATTATTAATAGTGCCCTCATTCACTCTCAAAAGTGTCCTGGTTTAGATGATAAATTATGCATGCACCTTACTGGGAAATAACCCTGCTCCTGTCTCCCTGCAGGGACCTCCAGCATCAGGAACCTGCTACCTCCAGTTTGCCGCCTCTTCCCTCACCACGAGGGTCCCTCAGTTTCTCTGCTCACCACATCTCTAGGTGACCCGTGGTGTTTTGACTTTGCAGCTTCTATTGTCTCTCTCCCAAGCTCCAAGTCACTGAGACAGAGCAGGATGCAGATCCTAGCTTCTGGGGCAGAGGGACTGGGAAGTGCAGAGGTCCAGAAAAGATTCTCCAGTAGGGAAGATGGAGGACAAAGGCTCTCCAGGTGTTGGTGAGTAAGATTCTGAGTCTTTCTCATCTGCAAGTGTCAGGAGGGTATGAGCTGATGAAAGGGTACATGGATTCGGGAAAACAAAAACGGTGGCCTTGACTACATGAAAGTAATACTAATTACAGTCTTTGATTGAACATCATATAAATCATTTGTTTCTAATTACAGTGCTGCCCAGGAACACACATGTAAATCACACAAGGTGCCAAAGTGTTCTTAGTGTACTGTTATCTAATTATAATTATAAACACTCTATGCATTCATAATTACGGTTTGTTATGCCTGATCATTTGAATCCAACACTAACAGTGATTCCTTCTATTACTAACAAGGCATCATATCCACTCAGAGATCTAATGAGCTTCTATGAGAAAGAAAATGCCAAAGCAATAGAAACGATCTCTACCATTATAAGAGTGGAAAAAACAAAACAACAACAAAAAACAAAACTGTAGCATTACATTCCTGGGTGGGTCCAAGTTCGCTAATGAAAAGGAGAACCATCCAGCAGCTCATGCAGAAGAACCTAATGCATTTTTAATCACAGAAGGAGATCTGAGAATAATCTCCAATGCTTTCAGGAAGAGCCGGGTACTGAACAGACGCAGGAATCACACACTTGCAATGCACCGCTAACAAGGAGGGTGAGAACAGCCAGTGCAGATACAGAGAACTCAGAGGGTTTGCTGCTGCTACGGTTCGGGTTTTACTTTTATTTTTGTTCTGTTTTGTAGTGCTAGGGATTGAACCAGGGCCCTACACCTGCTAGAGCAAGACTCAATCACTGAGCTCCTCCCTCAGTGCCCCGAACGATCAATACCATCTGAAAGTGGCGAGCCAGGCCCAGCATCAGCCACAGCACCAGGCCAAGCACCAGCCACAGCACCAGGCCAAGCACCAGGCCCAGCACCAGCCACAGCACCAGGCCAAGCACCAGGCACAGTACCAGGAACAGTACCAGGCCAAGCACCAGGCCAAGCACCAGGCCAAGCACCAGGCCAAGCACCTACTGGTGCTGGATTATTATTCATACATTAATTCACTGACCATATTGAGTATTAATGAACTGTCAATCTTTAGCTTTTTTATTTTAAAATAAACTTCTGCTGTCTGTAATACTTATTTTTTATTCTGAGTTGGGTTTTTTCTTTGATCAGTATTCAGGATTCAGCAGGTATTATTTTCTACTGAGTAGATACCTTTTCATTTTCCCTAAGAAGCTGGCGTTTTTAGTTTTGATTTTATATACTAACTTTATCTAGTTCATCAGTGTTTGGAGTTTACTACCATCCCATAAATTAACTTTTTTTCCCCAGTGATAGCACATAGGCTAGGCAAGCACTCTGCCACTGAGCTACAGCCTAAGCCCTAACAGTCCATGTAACACTACACATGTAAACAGGGCTGGAAAGATGGATCAGTGGGGAAAAGCATGCGATGTGCAAGCCTGACCACCTGAGTTTGGATCCCCAGAGTCTGAGCAAAGCCACACACAGTAGGTCAAGTATCTGCGATGCCAGCCCTGTCTACTGGAGAGGAGAAGCTGAAACAAGAAAAGTCACCCCAAGGTTCGTGCCCATCCGGCCTACACAGTGAGGAAGAAGGGGAAAGACAAGGACTGACGTCTGAAGCTTGTCCTGACATCCCCATGTGTGCTGGGGTGCACACCCCCACACATAGGAACAGGCACATACACATACATCACACACCCACGCATAGGAACAGGCACATACACATACTTCACACACCCACACATAGGAACAGGCGCATACACATACATCACACACACTGTAGGGTAAGCAGCACTTCTGAAGGTTTGTCTTTCTAGTTACATAAATGGACTTGGAGGAAACCACATTAAAAAAAAACCCACAGTTATAGCCTCTGAAATAACCTCCATATGCTTTGTATCTTTCCAGTCTACATCTAGAAGCTCATCTGGATAAAACCCAAACTTTATTTTTCTTTTTTCTTTTCTTTGTTTTCCTTCTCGATAGATAGATAGATAGATAGATAGATAGATAGATAGATAGATAGATAGATAGATAGATAGACAGAGATAGAGAGATATATTGGTTTTTTTGAGACAGGGTTTCTCTGTATAACAGCTCTGAGTGTCCTGGATCTCACTCTGTAGACCAGGCTGGCCTCGAACTCACAGAGATCTGCCTGCCTTTGCCTCCCAAGTGCTGGGATTAAAGGTGTGCACCACCGCATGGCTAAAAACCTTCTTTTTCAAAAGTGGTACTTTTGGTGGCTGAGGAGATAGACCATTGGGAAAGGTCTCACTGCACAAACTTGAGGATTTCCATTCGATCATCAACACCCACATGATCCTAGCACTGAGGAGGCAGAAACAGGAGGATGCCTGGGGCTTTGGGCCAGATGGTCTAGCCAAACCATGAGCTCCAGATTTGGAGAGAGAGGTTGTCTCAAAAACTAAGGGAAAGAACAATGGAGGAACACACTTGAAGTCCGCCTTTGGCTTCCACAAGTTCGTGCACACACACATACCACACACACACACACACATACACACACACACACACACACACACACACACACACACACACACACACACACACGGTACAGCTATTGTCTGAATGCTGGTATTACCCCAAAGTCACATGTTGAAATCCTAACCTAAGGTGATAATATTCCGAGAATTCAGAGATGGGACCTTGGGGTAGTGATCAAGTCATGAAGGCTCCTCCATCATGCATCAAGATATGTCCTTATAAAAAAATATCGAGGGGCTGGAAAGATGGCTCAGAGGTTAAGAGCACTGGCTGCTCTTCTAGAGGTCCTGAGTTCAATTCCCAGCAACCACATGGTGGCTCACAACCATCTGTAATGAGATCTGGTGCTCTCTTCTGATGTTCAGGTACATGCAAGCAAGCAGAACACTGTGTATAGATAATGAATAAATAAATCTTTAAAAAAATAAAAATAAAAAATAGCTAAAAGAGTTTGTCTGCCCCTTTCTTCGTGAAAGGACCCAAGAAGACACCATCGAGGAAACAGAAAACAAGCCCTCAGGTTGTTGTTTGGTTTCCACTCTCTTGGGAGCCCACCACCCAAATAAATCACACCAGGGCTTATTCTGAATTATAAATGTCCAGCCTTAGCTTGGCTTGTTGCTAGCCAGCTTTACTTCAATTATCCTGTCCAGCTTTTGACTTTGGGCTTTTACCTTTCTCTATTTCTGTATACTTTTCAATATTTCTTACTCCATGACTTGTTGTGTGGCTGGGTGGCTGGCCCCTGATATCCTCTTCCTTCTCTGGCTCCTTCTTCTTTCTCCTCCCAGATTTCTTCTTCTATATATTCTCTCTGCCTGCCAGCCCCGCCTATCCTTTCTCCTGCCTTGCTATTGGCCATTCAGTTCTTTATTAGACCATCAGGTGTTTTGACAGGCAAAGTAACAGCTTCACAGAGTTACACAAATGCAACATAAACAAATGTAACACACCTTAAAATAATATTCTACAACACCCCATTAGACATTAAATGCGCTGGCATTTTTGTCTTGGATATCTCAACCTTCAAAATTGTGGGTAGTAAATTTCTATTGAGTATAAGTCAATCCAGTATGTCCCAACTTTTCTTAAGTCATGACTGACTTATAGAAAATTACATTTGCATGTCGCAATGGAGTAAACTGATGCATGTTCTCCAGGAGGTACCTGCTGAACTCAGGTGACCCCACAGGCTGCACAAATTAGGCCCTTGGGTACCACAAAGATTGCTGGGAAGTTCTGGCCTAGAGAACTCATTCTGTAAGTGTGACTACTCAAGAACCAACAGGGAAATTTATTTCCTAAGATGTCAACATTCATACAATAGCCCTGTAGGGTAGGAAGTATCCTCCTTCAGATGGTGAAACTGATCTGAGGTGTTGAAGAATTTCCTGCAAACCCCACACACATTGGAAACAGCCTAGATTGGAGCCCCATCCACTTGGTGCCTCTCTCTACTATAATTCTTCTATTCAGGGACGCCCAGACATGTGTGACTGTCCCCAGGCAGACGGATGAGTGGGGTCTGCTTCAAATATTGTCTTACTATTGGCTCAATATTTCTCTAAGCTGGGCAGAAAAGAGGCGCCAGCCAGGACAGCCCACAGGTACTGCTCTGTGTCCCCGGACAGTTGGGCAGTGGCCACTTTGCCTCCCTTGGGCAGCAAATGCACACAAGAAGCACACACGTGGCCACAGACACAGCAGAATTAACCTGTATTTCATCAGTGCCATCTTCATTCATAGAAGGGAGTTAGATTACTGTGGTTAGTCATTATCACCTTATCCCACAACCAAATATCCTAGTAAGATGGACCCTTGGGCCAACGAGATGGCTCAGTGAGTAAAGGCACCAAGCCTGATGATCTGAGTTCGATCCCTGGGACCCACACAGTAGAAGGAAAGAACTAATTCCTGCAAACTGTCTCCTGACCTCCACACATGCACTGTGTTCAATGTACAATGTACACACAAATAAAAAATGCATTTTAAAACTGTTAAAGGAGAAGGAGACATGGCTCGGGATTTAAGAGCACTTGCTGCTCTTGCAGAGGTCCCTGGTTTGGCTGCCAGCACTCACACTGGATGGCTCACACTGCCTGTAACTCCAGTTCCAAGGCCCCAGTGTCCTCTCCTGACCTCCAAGAGCCCGTGCACATAACATGATGCCAATATATACACATAAGTAAATATGAATACTTTAATTTTTTGAGAATTTCAAACATGAGTGCTCTATTTACATCTTTACTACAACTCCTTCTCCTGTCTCCATCTTCTGCCGTATCCCCCAACTCCCACTCCAAACCATGAGCTCTCTGCTATTTTAGTATTGTTTTACACACACACTCGCACGCACGCACGCACGCACGCACGCACGCGCGCGCACACACACAACTGAGTCCATTTAGTGTTGTTTGTGTGAACATGTGTTTAGGGCTGGCCCCTTAGGATTAGAAAACCTGAAGTAAATATTCTTAAAAACTTTAAAAACAAACAAACAAAAAACCAGACTCTCCAGGGACTGGATGATGGTTCTGCAGATAAAGGCACTTGCCACACAAGCCTTGTTTGATCCCCAAAACCCGCACAAAAATCAGAAGGAAAGAACCAACGCCACAAAATTGACCTCTGACCTCCACACATGTGCCGTGACATGTGTTTCCCTCACACTCATCATGCACACTCACAATAATGAAACAATTAAAATTTCCAGAAAGGATTAGCATTCTTTGTATGGAGAGTTTGGGGTTTTGGTTTTGTTTGTTTGTTTAAACTAAAAGTCACCAAATCTTTCAAATACAAATACAGCAAATACATCCTCCAAAACTCGAATTTAGGTAAATAATGATTTCAATGTAAGTATATCCTTTCAATTAAAATGAAAGGGATGCATTTATACTTTTAAATGTCCCATTGTTCTTAAATTCAAATTAACCCGTTGTCCTGCATTTTATCCAGAACCCTGGGCAAGCCTGTTTTCTCCATTTCCACTTCTGGGGCTGTCTAGAACTGCTGGGATGGTGATGGCCCCAGACAGCTGCCTCAAAGCCTCAGAGCCTGACCTAGCTCTGCTCCTACCCCTCTCTGGTATGATCTGTCTGCTGCGTACACAGAGGAGTGACCCAAGGCCCCTGCTCATGATTGCTAGTCCCTTCCAGCAACACTGGGAACCCTGACGGACCAGCCTGACTCCATCGTAAGGTTAAAAGCCACCTTATTACAAGGTCAAAAGAAGTTCATTCCTGCTTTCTGTAAAACTTGGGTTTGACCAGGTCTTGACACATTTTCTGGAATTTGACATGTTCCACACCTTATACCTTGACCTCCACCCTGATAAGATGTTTCGTCAAATAATTCTGAAATGCTCTGCCAAGTTCCTAGGTAACAACAACAACAACAAAAACAAAAATCCTTTAAAAACCCCCCTAGCCTTGTAGTTTGGGGGCTAATATAAATATAAACCTCACCTTCTCCTGTGTTGGATGCTGTTTTCTCAAGCCCCACTTTAGGGAGCTAGCCCTGTCTGACAGAAAATAAAGCTTGTTTAATTTGACTAGAAGAATTTGGGTAATGGTCTTTATTTCCATTTGACGGGATGAACGAACTAATTAGCTCATTTTCTGGGTGGAAATGTGAGGAGTGCTAAAGAGCGACGCGACGCAAAGAACCGCTGCTCTCAGCATCAATTTCACTAAAAGATTTCGCAAGAAAAGTTTGTGTTTTAGAATTTTCACAAGAACCTGCCATGTGAATATGCAGATTGCTGGTTTTCATCTTGCACAACGCACAGCTTTTTTTTCTTTCTTTTTCACGAAAAGCAAGTGGCCACCCTGTGGTACTCAGAAGGGAAGCAAGGTTACCAGAACCAGCACTGCATGCAGAACACACAGCCAGTCGTGCCTGGGGTGAGACTGGGGATGCTGAGGGTGCTGAGGAGGCTGACGTCACTAGGCACAGCTGGCACTCTTCCGTCCAAGCATCCCTGCCAGGAAGTGCTATTTCTTGATGAATCCACAGAAGCTTTGCTTTTTTTTTTCTTCCCACTTTTGGCTGCAAAAAAAAAAAAATCTACGGGCTTCCACAACAGCTAGTGCAACTTCCAACTGAAATTGCTTTAAAATGTGATAAATCGAATATTTCATTTACAAAAACAAGATTATAAATAGCTCCATGTTCTGTTCTAAAGAATATCCCTAGCACATAAAACCAGCCAAAACAAAATTTTTAAATAATATGTGTATTTCCCCCCTTTGAGTTTTAAATTGGCAAAACATCTAAACAATACAATAAGAACAGCTGTCTGTTGTTGCACACATCCTTTCAATGACCTTGATTCCCAAGATTTCAATTGGCAGAGAGCTGGGGCTGTCTGTGTGCAAACAGTACATATATTTTTGTTCCAGTCAATGAAAACCTCACATATCTAAACAACGTAAGTCACTAAATATGGCACCTAATGTCCCTATCTTAGCCAGAGTTTCTCTTGTAGTAATGAAACACCATGACCAAAAAGCAAGTTGGGGAGGAGAGGGTTTATTAGGCTTACACTTCTACATTGTAGTCCATCACTGAAGGAAGTCAGGACAGGAACTCAAACAGGGCAGGAAGGTGGGAGCTGATGCAGAGGCCATGGAGGGGTGCTGCTTGCTGGCTTGCTCAGCCTGATTTCTTATAGAACCCAGGACCACCAGCCCAGGGATGGCATCACCCACAATGGGCTGGGCCCTCCCCCATCAATCACTATTTTAAAAATGCCTTACAGCTGGATCTTATGGAGGCATCTTCTCAGTTGATTTTCCTCTTTTCAGATGACTCCAGTTTGTGTCAAGTGGACATAAAACCAGCCAGTCCAGTCTCCTTGTGATGTGTGGCAGCTTCAGGAACAGAGTCACACTGTCTAGTTTGGGTGGAAACAAGAGGAAGGGCAAGAACCTTCATTGTTTGGGGAACCTCTGGGACGTCTAACCAACAACTCCTAAGGAGGTAGCCCAACCCTGGCACTGGGGTTTTTGTTTAATAACCCATGGCTCCTGAGTACAGATTTTTCTAACCTTCCAGGGTATTTCCCTCCAAACATTTTTAGAATAAGTTTTTAAAATTTCATTGCGAGACAGTAGGTTTCCATACGGCTTTTGTGCTCCCTTCATTTTGGTTAACCTACCTCCAGCCCCACAACATCCCTATCTCCCAACCCCCTCCCTGCTTAACCCTTTCCATGCCCAGTGTTTTCCCCTTCTACCTCATATTACCTATGTTCTACCACCTCTCCCTTGATGAATCCTCATCCCAGAGAAAGAGGACTTCTTTTTTGCAGCTATAGCAAGAAGCAAGACAATAATTAAAAAAAAAAAAAAACCCACAGCAGAAATTGCTCACAGCTTCCTTGAGGATAAATTCAGAATTATTTAGAAGAAAAATTGGTAAAAATATAGTTCAGTGGTTTTGTCCAGATTTATTCCTGGTGGCAGAAAAGCGCAGACACTCCGAGATGTTCCCCAGGGACAATTCCTTCAAACAAAAACGTATATGGAAGCTCCTGTCTATCCTCATCATCCAGAAGGAAGGTGTTTTAGACAGATAGTGGAATCAAAGCAGTCCCCACAAACGGAACAGGTCATTGCTTTCCAGAGTTCAGCCATGGTGCCCCTACATGTATTGAAGGGTTTAAACTCTCCACTTTTACAACTGAATTTAGATTTCAGTTCTCTGAGAGGAGCAAACAGATGTCCCTCCCAACAAAGGGCCATTTATCAACAAATTACATTCAGAGACGAGGGAGAAAACAAAAATAAGGCCTGAGTCAGCCGCACAACGTCTCAAGGACAAATCCCGCAGCCACTTCTGAGTCACATTTGGACTAGCCCAAGCTTGTGCAAGTATGTCCAAAAATGATAAGACTAAACCTTGGCCAATTAAAAATATACTAATGTAACTACTGCTCGCTTAACCAATTATATATGAGATGGTCTAATGATCCCTAAAATTCCCCTTAGCTGTGCTTAAAAGGAGTCTGCACGCTCCGCTCCTCTTGGGGTCGTCACAGTTTTGTACAGATGAACGACCCCACATGTGTGCTGGAATATTAACAAGTGCTCCTTGCTCTTGCAAACTGTTTGAGTCTGGGGTCTTCTTTCAGTGTTTCCTCGGATCCTACATTTGGTGCATTGGCCAGGAAGTGCTGGGGAGCCCTAACTCATTAGTAGAGCATTTTTAGGAGAGCGTATTCTGTTCTCTGTGATTGGTGTGTCTTGATGTGTCTTTGTTCTGATCTGGTGTCCAGACACAATCTGCAGACCAACAAAGGCAGGATGGATGCACAGGTAAGTGGTAACTCCATCCCAGTGGTCGAGGGGACCTGAGGATGCTCAGGGTCCCCTTCTGGTGGAACTAGAAGGTTCCTGTCGGAGTTAGAAAACTCCGATCTGAATCTAGTTTTTTTTGTTTTGTTTTGTTGTTTTGTTGTTTGTTTGTTTGATTTTGGTTTTTCGAGACAAGATTTCTCTGTGTAGCTTTGTGCCTTTCCTGGAACTCACTTTGTAGACCAGGCTGGCCTTGAACTCACAGAGATCCGCCTGCCTCTGCCTCCTGAGTGCTGGGATTAAAGGCGTGCGCCGCCGCCGCCGCCGCCGCCGCCGCCGCCGCCACCACCACCCGACGGGTCACTCCCATCATCTGTGGGTCCTCGGGAACAGGACAGTCTGCTGTCTGCATCATTCTAATTCCCTTTTTTGAATACCGGTGGGTTTAGTGTGTGTGTGTGTGTGTGTGTGTGTGTGTGTGTGTGTGTGTGTGTGTGTGTGTGTGTTCTGTTTGTCCTCTTTTGTGTTCTTGAAAAAATATTACCATGTGATAGGCAGTGAGCTCTACCCCCCCCCCACCTCTCCATCGACCTCCAAAGTGAAGCTTGTTGACTCCAGCTCACGGGTGTGATCTTCACTGGAGAGACAAGTGAGGTAACACCTCCTGCCACGCCCATCTCACCTACTTTCCTTCAACTTAATCTCTGCTGAAAAACCAAACAAAATTCAGATTCATGGGAAAATGCCAGGAGTCTTGGATGGTGCGCCTGAGGCTTCCATAGCACCTAAAATTGTTCTTGGCATCGGGTTTACAAAAGGAATCATGTATGTTTAGTGATGAACTAGAAAGAATTAGATCCTGAAATGACAGTGGTTTTTTTGTTTTGTTTTGGTTTTTAACAAATTGAGTAATATTTCCTTCCTTAGAGAGATCAGCTGCCCGCAAGGGACATGAGAATGTGTATACATTTAAATTCTTTAACACAAAACAAGTGCAAAAGTACTAGCCACACAAGCCTGACGATGACCCAAGTTCAATCCCTGAACCCAGGCAGGAAGCTGGATGAGCGGTCCATACCTGTGATACCCACGCTGGTATGGTCAGAGAGAAGACAGGGATAGGAGAATCCCCCTGAGGATCACCAGAAGCTCACAGGCCAGCCAGCCTGGATCACACAGTAGCAGCAGCAGAAACAAGAGAAAGTCTGCCTCGGTGAGGTGGAGGGTGGGGACTAACTCCCCAAAGCTGTCCTCAGACTTCCACATGCATACCCCATTGAAGAGGGCTCCCACATTCATGTGTACACAGACACGCTTTTAAAAAAGGTCAAACTGTACAATATTTAATACCTAGAACTAGAATAGTAAACCCTACAGCTGGAACAGTGTTAAGATGCTTAAATTCAGCTCTTTTGAGATGCCTGCTCCTGTTCTGGGATGTACACTACCATTCTTCTCTTACATGTCTCTTGTCTCTGACTGCCCGTGCTGAAATATATGCATACTAGAACCTAATAAGCTTCAATTCTGTTTTTTTAAAAAACAAAAAGTAAAAACAAACAAAACAAAAAACTAGGATAGTCAATTTTTAACTACTCCTTCTCAATTCCTTCCCTTCTAGCAACAGGGATTTGCAGATCAGGGGCTGGAAATATGGCTCTGTGGTTAAAAGCTTTTGCTGCTCTTGAAGAGGACTCAGATTCATTTCCCAGAACCCACATGGGGTCTGTCTTAGTTAGGATTTCTATTGCTGTGAAGCGACACCATGACCACAGCAGCTCTTATAAAAGAGAACATTTAACTGGAGCTGGCTTGCAGTTTCAGAGGTTTAGTCCATTGTCATGGCAGGAAGGATGACAGCGTGCAGGCAGACGTGGTGCTGAGGAGGAAGCTGAGAGCTCTACATTTGGATCCATAGGCAGCAGGAAGAGACAGTGAGCCACTTAAACTACTGAAACCACAAAGCTCACCTCCCAGTGACACACTTCCTCCAATAAAGCCACACCTGCTAATAGTGCCATTCCCTAAGGGCCTATGGAGACCATTTTTATTCAAACCACCACAGGGGCTCACAACTACCTATAACTCCAGTTCCAGATGATCCAATATCCTCTTCAGGCATTTGAAGATACCAGACATGCACTGTGGGAACATAATTATATATGCATATATATGCATGTATATATATGCAGGCAAAATACTCTACATATACAATAAAAATAAATAAAGCTAAAAAAGAAAAAGCTGGGGGTCAGGCTTTTCTAATCTATTTATCACTACAAGTCACAATTCATGTATTCCTGGCTAAACAGGGACTTTTCAAGATGAAATAATAACTAATGTGTACTGAATGCACATGCCTCTCTGCTGTCCTCTCCTCTCCACCCTTTTCATTGAGTGGCTCCTCAAATGAGAACAAGATTTACTTTGGCAATCACATCGTACCAGGCTCTCATCTTGGGGATCTTGGTTTCAAAAAGCTAAGTCACAAATTGCCTTATTTAATAACTGGACCACAACACTGCACTCAAGAGGCAACACTCACTAAACTGGCTTCTCTGGTCCTATTTGCAGCTCCACTGGGTTTCCCAAGGTCGCTCACAGCAGGGGTCCCCAGGTGCAGAGCCAGTGTGACGCCACTAGTCCCTCTCCCCACATCTCCGTACACCAGCGAGGACGGTGGATCTATGAGCATGCAAAGATGCTCTCTCCCCAGCTCCACAGTGATTCCTTCCCATAACTTTGGGTCTGACAGTGACAGTCTAAACACAGAGCAGGAATGCCGGGAAGCCTTAAGGCAGAGGATAGACCCATATCCCTGGGTGTGCCCACTGTTGGCCATCCCTTCTTCAATGTCTTCTGTCTGAAATGGAGTCCCAGCCCCAGACAGAAGGCCTCTTTATATACACACCAACTCATCTGCTGTGACCCTAGACATTAGTCATTGTTAGCTGTCTTAGCTACTTTTTTATTGCTGTGAAGTGACACCATAACCAAGGCAACTTACAGAAGAAAGAGTTTATTGGAGGTTCCCAATCCTAGAGGGCTAGAGTCCATGACCATCATGGCAGGGAGCATGGCAGCAGGCAAGCAGGCATGGGCACCAGAGCAGTGGCTGAGATCTTCATCCTTATCCCAAAGTAGGAGGCAAAGACAGCTAGCTGGGAATGGTGTATCCACTTTTGAGACCTGGAAGCCCACCTGCAGCAACCCACCTCATCCAACAAGGCCATACCTCCTAATCCTTTCCAAACAGTTCCACCAACTGGGGACCAAGTATTCAAACATATGAGCCTATGGGGCCATTCTCGTTCAAACCACCACATTAGGTAAGAGGCAAAGTAAGAATGAATCCTAGGGAGTTGGAGAGTTAAGAGCACTGGCTGCTCTTCCATGTCCTGATTTCAATTCCCAGCAACCACATGGTGGCTCAGGACCATCTCTAGTGGGATCACAGGTGTGCATACAGGTACAGCACTCATCTACATAAAATAAATAAATCTTAAAAAAAAAAAAGAATGAGTGCTAACTAGAAGGAACAGTTGTTGGTTAAAGAATTTTAAACCACTTTGAAGACTCCATAAAGACTATAATTGTCAGTGATGCAGATGTGACTAACCTCACAGTCTGGCGAGAGAAGTAGTGGAGGGTGGGATGAGGGCCATCTGTATCTCTGGAGTGATCTTCTGAGAGGCCGGGTAGACAAGAGCAGAGGAAGCACTGGTAGGTAGCAGAGGGGAAGCGGAGAGGAAGCAGGAACACTTACCTAACATCATCCTAGCACTCGGGCGTAAAGAGCATTGCTGGGAGCTTCTAAAAGGATGGAGTGATTTTCAGGACACTGGAGAAAGGCAGACACCTCCAGGTCTCCGCCCACCTCATGCGTCTCTCTTGTGTGCTGGATGCAGCTATTCTGAGTCTCCCTTCTCTTGTGCCCCATAGTTTTCCTCTTTCCACTATCCTTTCTTCCTCCCTGATACCCCAAGATTCCCTCTTTCTCATTTCCACTTTGTTTCAGGAACTTCTTCCAGTAGTTCCTTTTGGGTAGGACGGCCAGTGACAATCCTGGGTGTCCCCGTCTGAGAGCACCTTGATGCCCCCTCCTTCTTACAGAAGGGTCTCAGTGAACTTAGGGCTGTGTACCGACAATTCTTTCTGCACTTGGAAATCATCCCCTCATTCGTTCTGGACTCCATGGGTTTTGACAAGAAAATCCACTATTGTTTTGTTTCTCCTATAGACAAGATGGCGTGTCTCTTCTGAAATAGCATATTCTGATTTTAAGTGTTGCTCTTTGTTTTTAGTTTTCAAAAGCTTATTTGTCTTACAATGGATTCCTGGGGGCTGTCCTGTTGGGGACTCTCTCCCCCTCTTGAAATGTATTATCTCATCGTCAGGTTCTCCAAGTCTCTTCTGTCCCTTTCACTCTACTCTTGAATCATCCATTGACTTTCCAATTTCAATTTCTGTGGTTTTCAGTTCTCATATATCCATTCTCCTCTTTTTTTAAAAAAATAATTACTCCCTGGAGCTTTCTATTTCTCTGCTTAGATAATCTGTTTTTTTTTTCTTTTATTCCAATTGTTCACAATTGTTCGTGGAAGTATTTTTATGATGACTGCTTTAAAATCTAGGCGGCAGGGCAAGGCTGCTTCACTACAGCCAGACAAGAGAAGAAGAAATTAGACTCTGTGCTGGGATTGTGATAACAGGGGTGAAGTAGGCTCTCGATTTATGTAGAGTTTGGCTAAAAGAGAGCTATTATTGTCTAGAAGTTTTGTGGTTCATCGGGGCTGTCCCTTTTCTTGGTCCTATGACCACAGAGAAACAGGCTTTTCTTAGGGTAAGTTTTATAAGGGTGTTTTGTTTTGTTTTTAATACTTCTGAATCACTGTATATTCCCATACCCATCCTGAGATATGTATGTGGCAAAACCAAAACGAGACAAAAAACAAAAACAAAAACTCAGAGGACTCACCATTGCGTCCTTCTCCAACAAGAAAGGACCCCAAACCCATTCACTATTTTCCCTCCACCTTTCCAAATTGCTTTTCTGTTTGTTTTATACATAATACCAGAGCTCACGAGTGAACTTCAGGGAAGGAACATGGAGAACTGCAACCTCTCCATCTTATTCACAACCAGAAATCCATGGTTGTTTTACGGTAGCAATTTTTCTCAGGTAAACCGGGTAGGTATAATTTCACAACCTCCGTATGTACCAAAAGCATGTATTCAGGGACTAGAAACTCTACAGAGGCCACACCTTCTCTCAAGCAGATGTTTCCAGCAACGTGGCAACCAGTGAGCCATGCAACGTGGCAACCAATGAGCCATGCAACGTGGCAACCAACGAGCCATATGTTGCTTATTTGTTCGTGACATGCCCACTCTGGCTTTATTGATAACATCGCTTCTGCGTTTCATGGCAGCCTCCATGCCTCGGCTGTGGTAGCTCGGTGTTCAGTATTTGTCTTGGGGATGTTGATGCCTTCTTCTCTTCCCCCTCTGTTATGCAGAAATGACACTCTAAGATCTCGTCATTGCAGCCACGTCATCCTGACTCCTGTCCCCTGCGCCTCCTCTCTCCAGTCTTCAGCTCCCTGACTCGGACTGCCCCTTTCCTGTGTTGTAACTGAATGGCCTCGGTGCAGCCGAAGCCGTCCATCAGCTGGGCATCTGCGCGGTACCTGGGGTGTAAATCCTGTGGTGTTGCTGGTAGCGCTGCCGGTGTCCTCACACTGCCTGCCTTGACCTGACACAGAGTTTTCACTCAGCCAGACGGCAAAGCAGGCTGGGGAGGGACCGTAAGACAGAGACACCTCAAAGGAAACCCAGTCAGCGGACTTCTCGGAGCCTCACTTTTCTTGCATGTTTTGCCAACATGACAGTGTATCTGGATATCTGGATTTTAAAACATCTTCCCTTGCCTTCCAAAGCCCCTTCCACACTCCTTTCTTCTTTCTCCTGCTCATCAACTCCTCTCACACAGCTTCTTTCGTTAGTTATGCCCCTTCCTCCAGAACGCTCTTTTCTAATACCAAGACTTCTTTGGTATTCAATGGTTTATGGTTTTATATATTGTCTACACATTAACAATCTCTACATTTCTATCTGCAGCTCAGAGCTGCCTCCCAGACTCCACAGTCACAAGTTCAATCTCCTACCCAACAACAGGACCAGTCAAATCTCTACTGCAAACGCAATAGGTCCACATCTGAACTCTTTCCTTCCAAACACGCCTTATCCACAGCCTTCTCCAATAGAACAGGTGGCCCGTGAGCCTTCTAACATCCTTAGGATTGTTCTTGGCCTTGTTCCCTGCATTGTAGGAGTAGATGAAGCACCGAGTGAGTAACGTCCTGAGTGGATGTGTATTGTTGACGTGAGCAAGGTCATGTGGAGGACTCCAATGCTTCGGCCTCGAGAGTGACAAAGCCTTCCCTTGGGTGAGGCTCAGAGAGGGAGACAAAGCTCTCCTGGGAGTCTGAGTCCGAGTGTTTATGGACAGTTGGTCAGTGTGCCCAGAGGCCAGTGACGGCAGCTTCCTCCATGATGTTTGTAGCCTGAGACAGCTCACCTACAGAGACTAGCCAACCCCTCCCCCTATGCTGGGCCTAATAAACTCTGGATTGAGACATGTAGCAGACTCCACCTGGTCCCAGTTTACTCTGTATGTCTGTCCTTTCTTCAGTCCCTCACTGCCTCTAGTGAGGGTTCCAGAACCCAACCCTCGAAGAACACAGCACTACACAGTCCAGCTTTCCACTCATGGGCAGAACCTATCCGTGTGTTCCAACAATTCCCACATCTTTACTGCTGCCTCCTGGGCCAAGCCACCTTCTTCTCTCACCTCATGGCTGCAATGGCTTCCTACAAGGTCTTTCTTCCCCTCCGTGGGTCTGCTCTCCACAACCTTCTCAGCATTCTAATCATAGTGGTACTACTTTAAAATGTAAGTCAGGGGGCCCAGAGAAATGACCCGGGGGTTAAGAGTGCTTACTGCTCTATCGGAGGACTAGAATTCAGATCCCAGGCCCACATTAGGCAGCTCACACATGCTTATAATTCCCATGAGTGCCCCCCAACACACACACACACACACACACACACACACACACACACACACACACACACACACCTTTTTAATAATAATAATAATAATAATAATAATAATGCAAGTCGTACCATCCTTCTACTCAAAGCCAGAGTGAAAGCTGAGGCTTTGTAAGAGCCATTCAGTCCCTTCATGACTCACTGCCCTGTTTCTCAGTGTGACTTCTCCTTCCCTCATTTACTTAGCCCCAGTGTCGTAGTGTAAATAGGAATGGTCCCCAGTGTACGAGGCCACCTGGTCCTCAGAGTGAGTTCCAGGACAGCCAGGGCTACACAGAGAAACCCTGTCTCAGAGAGAGAGAAAACAAACAAACCTATAAAAATTATATTTATAAAAATTTTAGTAACCCTTGAAATGATCATTCTGTAAGTGTTCTAGAATGCTCATTTTAAAGGTAACGAAATCATTGAGTCTGGGCTAAAAACAAACAAACAAAAACCAAAAAACCTCATACCAAAATACTGCAGAGAGTACAGTAAAATCTATGAGCAGTTTTCCCAGGTTGAGAAGGTTTCGACAATTCTCTTATTTGATTCCAACTAAAAGATAGTTTTGCCAGGCAGTGGTGGCGCACGCCTTTAATCCCAGCACTCGGGAGGCAGAGGCGAGTGGATCTCTGTGAGTTCGAGGCCAGCCTGGGTTACCAAGTGAGTTCCAGGACAGGTTCCACAGCTACACAGAGAAACCCTGTTTCAAAAAACTGAAGAAAAAGAAAGTTTCAGTTATAGCCTGTAACTTGTCAAAGCTAGTGTCATTTTCCATCTGGGAAGGAGAAAGATGTTATTACATGTTACTTGGTAATAATCTCAGAAAGAAAGTAGAGCAGAGAGGGGCGCTATGCAGTCCTGTACCCCCCAGACCTCCAAATCAAGGGTGGAGAAGGTGATGGCACCTGGGTCCCAGGTAAACATCTCCGTGGTACTGCTGTCCCAGCTACGTGTCTTATACCTGGGTCCCAGGTAAGCACCTCTGTGGTACTGCTGTCCCAGCTACGTGTCTTATATCTAAAAATCAAGGACTTCCAATGTTTTCCTCTTCTGTAACTCCCTTTTCACTAACTTTTAATATTTTTAGATCTTTCTCATTCCTTCAAGATTATTGTCTGGAGGTAAACTCACGGCAATGAAGTCCCCCCTGTACAATGTTATAACTAAGGAGAACACAGCACACGGAATCAGTCATCCACGCTGCTCATGGCAAGAAAGAAAGAAAGAAAGAAAGAAAGAAAGAAAGAAAGAAAGAAAGAAAGAAAGAAAGAAAGAGACCGAAACCATTTTCCCTACTCCGCTCACAGGATCATTCTCCTGTGGCAGATTAAAAACCAACAGGGAGCAAACAAATAACATAAAATCAAGTTCAACTATAACGAAAAAATAAAGAAATCCTCACTCTTAGGTAACGGTTTCATATTCTAAAAGTAATTTCTTGCTTTTTTTAACTGCCATTGCTCACTCTCTCTTCTCAATGATACCTATAGGCATTCCCTAAGAATGATGAATAATATGTCCGTCTATTTAACTTACTTTGATTTCATTAACCGAAAACAACGCCGGAGTTAACTAGCCCCCACTTCCGCTTTCTGTACACCCCCCTAAGGCACGGTTGGTTCTCTTGCCCATTTCTCCTGAGGCTACAACTCCTGATAAGAGAGACAAACCACATATTAATCCTCTAAACCCAGAGGGGTTTTAAAAATTAAATTTACTTTGATATCCAGAACCTGTTGAATGCTGAATTCTAAAATGAGCCTCCGAAGTTAAGATAAATATCCAACCACACGCTGAAAAGGTAGGAAGCGCAGCGGTTGAGAGCGCATCAGATTCAATTGAGAGGAAGATAAGGGGTATTCACAAGCTTATAATAACATACAGCCACCGCAGCAGGAGGTGGGCGGGCACAGGGACACAGGCTCTGTTCACGCTAAGCCAGTGGGGTTCCCAGCCTGGCTGTGCAGAGGGAGCTGCCTCAGGGTAAAGCTGCCTTCTGCAACGGCACCCTGTCGTATCAAGAGAGGACTCCCTTATCTGTGCCTTAATAATCTGGATAATTACACAGGGTTCCTGGTGTAAGTTTTTAAAGTATTTTAGGTAAATAAAATATAAAGCCTGGCCAGGAGCCAGATAATCCCAGCCCCACAACTTAGGTCTTCAAACACCATCAGGGAAGTCGAAGGCAGGCAATTGCCCTAACATCTTCATAACAGACTCGTTATTCTCAAGTGGGCTTCAAGTCTTGACATAAGAAAATAAAGCACATTGCTAAATTGTGCTGAGGAAACCATGAGGTGACCCCAACACACACACACACACACACACACACACACACACACACACACACACACACACACACACGTTCAAGCTAGAAAACAAAGCTTTCAAACAGGCAACTGGCAGGATTTCCAGGCCATTTCCTTCTAGGACTTCAGCCTTAGAAGCCTAAGGAGCCCCACACAGGCACTAAATGCACTCCTGAAAAAAGTAAGCCAGGTGAATAGAAAAACCCCAAACCATCCTTAGAACAGGGGTAATGGCGGCACTCACACCCCCGCCTCTTCCGAGCTGAAGGACGCTCAGCCATTCTCTAAAGGCAATTTCCTTTTTCCAGAAATAAACAATTATTATATTGAAAAACTAAGCTGGGTGGGAGGGTACACTCTTATAATCCAAGCATTCCAGAAGCTGAGATGGGGGCAAGGGCAGACTCCTATAATTTCAGAATCTGGGAGGCTGAGATGGAGTGGGGAAATTCAAGTCCAGGGTGGACTACACTACAGATCCTGTTGAAAGTCATAAAGGGAGAAGCAGGAGAAAGAAAGAGAGAAAGAGGGGGAGTGGGAAGGGTGAAAACTAAAATGAATTGTATTTTCTTTGTACCTTTAAAAAACGGAGGGTGTTTATTTTATGTGTTAGTGTTTTGCCTGCATGCATGCATGGATACCGTGTGCATACTTGGTGTGTGTGTTGGTCAAAAGAGAGTATCAGATTTCCCTGAAACTGGAGCTCTGGGTGGTTGCGAGCCACGATGCTGGGAGCTAAATCCAGGTCCTCTCTCTTAGTTACTGTTCTATTGCTGTGAAGAGACACCATGACCAGGGCAACTCACATAAAAGAAAGGATTTAATTGAGGGCTTGCTTACAGTTTCAGAGGGTTAGTCCATTATCATCATGGATGGGAAGCAAACAGGCATGGTGCTAGAGCAGGAGCTGAGGGCTTTACATCCTAATCCTCAGGCATCGGGCAGATGGTAGTGGGGACTGGACCTAGCAAGGGCTTTTGAAACCTCAAGGCTCGCCCCCAGTAATACATCTCCCCCAACAAGGCCGTATTTCTAATCCTTCTCAAAGAGCTCCACTCACTGGAACCCAAGCATTCAAACACACGGGCCTGCGGAGGCCGTTCTCACTGGGACCACCACACTCTCTGCAAGATCAACAAGTATGCTTGGCTACTGAACCATCTCTCCAACCCCATTGTTTTCCTGGTTTTCCAACACAGGGTTTCTCTGCGTATCCCTGGCTGTCCTGGAACTCGCTTTGTAGACCAGGCTGGCCTTGAACTCAGAGATCTGCCTGCCTCTGCCCCCCCCCCCCCACCAAGCTGGATGACCTGAGTTTGATCCCCAGTGCCCACAAGGCAAGAGAGAACTGATGCCCACAAGTTGTCCTCTGATCTCCACACATGTACCATGGCACACATGTGCCCCCCCCCCACATACATACATTCATACTCACTCAATAAATAAAAAGTGTAGTTTTTAAAAGATAACCAAGAATTCCAAAAGCCTTCATTTATCCATTTTATAAAATTACCATCATCTGTTACAGCAATAAAAGTAGTTAACAAAATATGGGCATTTTTTCAAAGTCAGCTCTTGTCATAAAACAAAAGGATGGCGCCATATTTATTCAGCCTGTATCCTCACCATGGGCTCTCTACTCTGCTCTCTAAAATGTCTCATCTATCCATTTGGTACAGCCTGGATTTAAGTCAAATTCAAGTAACTCACAGCTCATTCAAAGTTTTAAACAAAACATTACTTCAGGAGGAAGACCTCTCTAGCCATCCTCTTTCAAACAGCGATGCCTCTAGGTCTCTTCTCCTTCTCTCTGCTTTATCTCCCATCACGGTTCTTGTCTCTGCTGAACATGGCAGTGTAGATGTTTGCACTTGCTGACGTCTGTGTCCCCCCATTCCTGTATACTTTTACCTTTCGCTCCATGGCACTTCTCACAGGTAACTTGCCCCTGACTACTGTATTCCGTGCCAGCTGAACAAGAGTCTAGCACATACATAATCAGATACTCAGCCGTGTCCTGAAGACTGACTGAAGATCTTTTCATCTGGTATTTCATCCATTCACAAGGGTTTGTCAGTGTCCTCACTGACAGGCAATCAGCAAGAGTGCCTGGCGTATAGAAAGCAAAGTCAGGTCTGAGCAAATGAACGAACGTGTGAGCCGTCGGAGGAAATGACTCCGTCCGATCTTTGCCTGCACCACGTTTGGTTTGGGGAAGGCGGAAGGGGCACGAGGTGGGGAGAAGAGGTGTCAAGCAGAGAAGTGAGACAGGAATGGCAAGGGACGTTGAAGGCAGAGCTTTCTTATGACACAAATTTGTTTAAAGAGCCAATGAAGACCACGCACAGGATCTGAGCACCCAAACCTCCTGTGGCACATAAATAATCACGGAATAGCAGGAGAAATAGTCTTCCCCAGGAAACAGCACACCAACTAGCTATCCAATACCAAATGGCCAACCCTGAAAGCACACATACAAGTAACGGTATAAAGACGTAGGAATGGAATGCATACATGGATGCATGTAGGCATAAAGACACAGGAATGGAATGCATACATGGATGCATGTAGGTATAAAGACGCAGGAATGGAATGCATACATGGATGCATGTAGGCATAAAGACACAGGAATGGAATGCATACATGAATGCATGTAGGTATAAAGACGCAGGAATGGAATGCATACATGGATGCATGTAGGTATAAAGACACAGGAATGGAATGCATACATGAATGCATGTAGGTATAAAGACGCAGGAATGGAATGCATACATAGATGCATGTAGGTATAAAGATGCAGGAATGGAATGCATACATGGATACATGTAGGTATAAAGACAGAAATGGAATACATACATGGAGGCATGTAGCAACAGTTAGCGAGAAAAGAGGCCATGAATTTGAAAGGAGGTAGAGGTAGGGAGGACTCAGCCCTAAAATTCCACGGCAAAAAAAAAAAAAAAAAAACCTTCCCTGTAAGATGACAACTCAAGGATGCTATCCATCTTCACCCCCTTTCTTCAACCTTGTCCTAGAATTCCTAGCTAGTGAAGTTAGGCAAGAAAAGTAATAAAAAGCAGAACTACTCAAAACGAGTCAGCAAGACTACCATTAGTTGTAGACAAGTGCTCTATATAAAACAATTATTCAGTAACCACTAGAATTCATTAGCTTGGCAAAAATTGATCACTAATCAAATCAAGCCAGACGTCTGCACCTACATACTATGATCCCCAAACTTGTCACCCGCACCCCACTTTCACAACTTACAGATAACCATCCAGCTGTGCTTGAACTGGCCCACAAATCCCAGCACAGCTGTCACCACAGGCATCGGTGGCTGTATCTGAAGATTCGGGGACAGAAGCTCAGGAAACCTAACAGCCTGGTTCACACAGCTGGTGAATGGTAATGGCAGAATTAGAATCCAGATCTGGCTGACCCTACGAAGACGCTTCTCTGTCTAGGAAATGAAGAGGGACCCCGAGGATAAGGCCTGAAAGAAAACAGCAGAACACAGTGGTAAAGGGAAGGACTGGTGATTCTTTAAATGTCCAAAAGGACCTAGAGAGCTTCAAGAGTCTGAGACTCCAGAATCGCGATGTCCTTAATAAAACACAAGGAAAGCGTGAGGGAAATCGGGTCTAAGGGAGGTAAAAGCTTTAGACACAGAGAGCTTGTTAGATTGCAGGTGCTTTTGACAGCAAAGGAAAGAAAGGGTAACAGTTTCTAGGAACAGGGTCTCATTTTCTTTGCAAGACAGAAAACCTTAAGATACACAGTAGCTGAGCAAAGTCAGAACCGGCCTCGCCTCGGTCTTGGTTTCTCCTTTTGAGTTACAAGATGGCTGCCACAGGCCCAGGCCTTCTAGACAGCAAGGGTATCAGCATCTCCGTTTTCCATCGGGAAACCAAAGGCCTTCCTAGAGTCTCTCAGTGTTCTTCCCCTGTGTCACTGTGGCCAGTGACACCTGTGTGACGTGGACACCTGGACTGGAGGAAGAGACTGGAAGAAAATCGGCTCTTTTTCTTTTCTCTCCAGTTTCTGTGGCAGTGGAGGGTGAAGGCAGTGTGGCCCCCAAATGTCAACGGGATTATCACAAGGGAACTGCCCTGTGCAGACACAAACGCACCTGGTCTGTAACATGTGCCTTGGGCACCAAGTTTAGGTCATCGTCACAGGTGGAGCAGGAGACACGGAAGAAAGGGCATTATGAAGAGGACAGACAGAAGCCACTCATGTTTCACTTTTCCACAGGAGACCCACGTGCTTCACAGAGAGGCAGCTGAGTCAACACGACCAGCTGGAGACCTGCTGCCACCCAGGCTGTTCTGCTGTTTCCCTTGGGATGTACAGATGCTTCCCTATCCATCATCCACCCAGTTATTCCATCTCCTTCCTCTTGGTGCTCAGAGAGGTCAGAGCCTCCCTGCACCTTCCTTCTCTGGGAGAAAAAAGCATAGGATGGCTGCTCTCTTCCATGCCTCTCTTGAGGATGTAGCTTTAAATCTGCCAGAAGCAAAACCAGCAGCCCATGGCCTTGGGGGAGTAGTCTGGGAGGTTAATCTGGCACTAAGAAAGGGTTATGAAAGCTTATAAACCCAGGAGAATTCAGACAAAAGGACGATGCTAGTCTCACCATCACTGGAGAAAGCCAGAAATCTACCTGGGAAACCTAAGGAAGACAGGATGCTGGGCACTACTTTTCTACGGAAAATTCAGCCTCCCAGGCTCCAGGCAAGGGACAAGCTACACAGGGTCAAGGGTGCTCTGGGCCAGCTGCCCCTCTCACAGGCTCACTGGTCCTTAGGCGTATACCATCTCCCATGTCTCCTCCCTGAGGGCACCAAATCTGACCATGCTTCCCTTTCCTAAAGCCCTTCTGCAAGTAAAATCAGATCATAACACTAACCCTGATTAGACAGCGGACTTGCTGTCCTTCTATATACATATATACAGCATGTGTTCCCATGGTCGTCAGGCCACAGTGAGCTGTCCCGTAAGAAGCTGCAAACAGAGAGATGTCAGACATGAAACTTAAAAATAATATATTACTGACCTCACAGAAAGAGATCAATGGACACCACGTGCCTTTTGATGGAACTCCATAGTTCTCCTATTGGAGCTCTTACCAAAATACCAAGTCAGAATTTGATCAAGCTCTAAAACCAAATGCCAATTTCAGGGACTACAGGTGCGAAGGAATGTGTCTCTAAAAACACCACAGGAAAACAACTAAAATTGAGATGGGAACCAAGCCCACAGTTTCAAGAAACAGGGAGAAACAGAAAGAGAAATTTAGGTATTAAAACATATCTGAACTAAACAAATAATCTGCATTCTGATATAAACAAAGTGAAAAAAAGTTTTGAGATAAACAAGGAACTTTGAATGTTTGAATATATTAAGGCAAAATTTGTAATGTATAGTAATGGCATTTTTGGTGGGGGTTGGGGTTTTTTTGAGAGATAGGGTTTCTCTGTGTACCCCTGACTGTCCTGGAACTCACTAAGTAGGCCAGGCTGGAACTAGGAGATCCGCCTCCCTTTGCCTCCCAAGTTCTGGGGTTAAAGGCGTGCGCCATCACCACCAGGCATTCTTTTCTTTATAAAGAACCCTCACCTTCTTGAGATATGTACCGAAATGTTTGCAGATTAAATGCTGCATGTGGGAACTGCTTCAAAATAACCCAGGGGTAGGATGCTGGGGAGAAGCTCAGTGGGTAAAATACTGCACACGTGCCTGACAACCTGTGTCCAGAACCCACACAATAAAGCAGGAGTAGTAGGTAGCATGCATCTGTAATCCCAGCACCCCTGCAGCAAGGTGGGAGGCAGCCACAGACGAATGGGACAGGAGACCTGGGGTCAGCTAGCACATCGTGTACTGTGGTGGAGGAAAGGATGACCTGCTCAAACGAGATGGAAGGTAAGAGAGGACGCCGAAATGTCCTGAACTCAACACCCACACACTGCAGCACATGCACACCTGGGCACACACACACATCATACACACACACATCATACACACACAACTAACTAACTAACTAGATAATCAAGCCCTGGGGACAGAGAAGAATGAATGGGCATAAAAATAAAACAGGACTAGCAGTGAGTTATTGATTTATCGTTGGAGGCGGGAAGGGGTGGAATAGGAGAATCTTACTATTCTATGTATTCTGAAATTTTTCCACAATAAAAATAGATTGACTTTTTAAAAACAGTTGGTTAAAATAGTTCTGAAATGCCTCCCTGCCCCCACTCCAAAGCCAGGATTCACATCAGCCAGGAACCAGGAGCAGCAGAGGCAGATGCAGACAGTGTTAATCCACCACCTGCACCCTCCACCTTGCCAGAGAGCTGCAGAGGCCACCTGGGGCCAGAGGCGATAGTGTCTGTGGCCACCTCACCCTGGCCCTGTGAGCACCTTCTACAGTGAGGGCACCAGGCAGGTGCTGGAGATAAAGGTATGACCAAAATACAGCGGCTGATGCCGAAGGATGTGGACCGAGAAGCAAGCAGGCAGCTACCACGGAGTCTGACGTCTTGTTACAGTGGACAGAGTGTGCCCTGGGAGCTCTTGCAGTGCCCATCTAACTAGACGATAGCACAGCAAAGCTGTCCTCAGGTACCCCCGGAATTACCTTGTGATTAGAATTCAATTCCCAGCTCTGTGGCTCTGGGAAAAGAACACACTCTGAGGGCTGGAGATGTGAGTGAGCGTCCTGACCTCCCAGCAGCCTAGCTTCTCTTTGGAAATTCAAGAGATGTGCTTCTGCTAAGAGCTGGATTCTCCCACTCAGCTGGCCTCTGGCACGACTGCATTAGCCAAAGGATGAGCGCGTCCACTTGTCCAGTGGTACAGATTTATCGCCGAGTTAATGACTTGTTTCTAAGGTCTTGGGAGTCTGGTGCCTTGCAACCATCCCTGAAACACGCATGAATTCTCAACGTGCTGACAAATCAAGAATCCTGGAGTACGGGCAAGGCCAGCCCAGAGCCCTGGAGAAAGTAGCAGAGGAATGCCATGCCTGGGGTCCTGCCTGGTTGACACCAGCCTCCCCCAGAGCCACAGTTCCGCTCTACGTGCCTCTTGGATCGTCTCGCCATCCCTCCAGAGTGAGACCGTAGCTGACGCTTCTTGGATTCCTGAGTCATCTCCTCGCACCATGTGTCCTACAAAGTATTTTGGTTTTTAGCAAATGTGTTCCTTGATTTCTTTCAGTCTCATTCCATCACATCAAAATAGCTAACATACCACCGATATGGGGGTCAGCCACAGGCAAAGGAAGCATCAACAGTGTGTGTGTGTGTGTGTGTGTGTGTGTGTGTGTGTGTGTGTAGAGGAAACATGAATACAAAAATTTAAAAAAAAGAAAAAGCGTGGTTGCCTTTAAAAGATGACAGCCTGTTGGACATAGCCCACCATCCTTGACCTCATCTTCTGCTTCAGCCTGTGAGACAGTGGTCCTCAGGGAGATTCATCGACTGCACTTCCTCAAAGCTTTAGAGAGTTTCAAACAAAAGGAAGGCAAACTCTTTGCAGAGAGAAGATGCTCCTGTTACCTCTAGTAGTTCAGCATCATTCTCCGGGGTGAGCTGCTCATCACGAGCAAAGGATGGCAGTGCTCTCCGTGAAGGTTCACCCAGTCCATGTTTAAGCTCTATGGACCACAAGCCTCCTCGCAGCTACTCAGCTTTGCCGCTGCAGAGTGACAGCAGCCACAGACGATACGTAACCAAGTAAGTGTGGCTGTGTTCCAATAAAACTGTTGATGCACACTGAAATTTGAATTCATATAAACTTTATGGATCGTGAAATATTACTCTTTTTATTTATTCTCCAACCAATCAGGAATTCTAGAGCCATTCTTGGAGGATTTACAAGCCACGGTTTGCAGATTCCTGCTCTGCTATGGTTGAAACAGGCAATGATTCGCCAAACACGTGACTCGGTGATGCCCCTTACCCACCATGCAAATCACCACCTAGAAACAGTCCTTAAAGCCGCAGGAAGCCAACTTAAAACCTTTCACTAAAATTCAATAAAGGTCGTCACATTGTTTTTAAAAAGTGCCATTTTACTATTTTAAATCCCAAATAGTAGGAATTACACAATTTTTGTTTTTAGTTAACCATCCCAGCTCAAAAAACAATCTAGGTAAGATCCATAAGCAGTCTGTAAACCTGCTCTACATTCATGAGTTCATTGAAACTTCTCGGTGTTGGTTTATACGTCCTAATGTCTGACAGCATTCCAACTTTTAGGTGAGCATTTATAGACCACAGTCCATGACCATAAGCAGTTGACACACAAAACGCTTTGCATTTTCTTTCTTTAGCCTAATCAACACAGCTACATATTTCTGAGCTGCACCTTCTCTAAACTCACATGGAAGTTTAGGGAGTATTGTCCTGGCCAGGATTGCTGTGTAGACGTGCCAACCGGACACTTCTCTGACTTTGTTTCCCATGTCAGTTTGCTTCACTTCAATTTCCCTTACGTATATCTTCACTCAAGTAGACCTTTCTGTTTCTACGTTCTTTCCCCTTTTCAAAGTTTGGTGGGTGGGTGGGTGTGTGTGTGTGTGTGTGAGTGTGTGTGTTAGACGTGTGGATACACATGCATGTAGAAGTCAGAAGTCAAAGCTGGGCGTCTCCCTTGACCGTCAATCTCAACCTTCTCTTATTAGACAGGGTATCCTGCTGACCGTGAGGCTCATCATTTGGCCTGGCTGGCTGGCCAGGGAGCTCCTGTCTGCCTCTCCATTGCTGTGTCTGCAGATGTTTGCGGCAATGCCAGGCTTTTTAACACAGGTGCTGGGAATCCACTCAGGTGTCTGCACAGCAGACATTTGACTGACCGAGCCATCTCCATCAACAACACCCTCCCCTACTCTCCTCTATTCCAGTCTCTGGGCTCCTCTTTCTTCCAGATATCACACTCCTGGTCACTTGGTGCATGCGCACATTGGAACTACAGTTCTCAGCTGAACTTCCTATGCTCCCCCAGCAGCACAGTCCCAAATTCCACTTCACTGCATCATCCTGTCTTTTCTTATGCATACTTGGAAATGCCCATGATAAAAGATTTAGAAAACAGAGCATGTCTTCCTGTACTCTAAGGAACTCTAAAAGGAACTTGAGGAGAGAGGGGTCCCTTTCCACATCTGTGTGCCTTTGCCCAAGTTTCTTGTCTGTCTGTTCAGACCTCCCTATTCTCTGTCTCTGGTAGACTAGCCCTCAGCCTCTTAACGTCCAGGCCTGACTGCACTTCCAAAGCACGTTACACATTCTTGTTAAAACATTTATCCTCAGACTGCAGTTACACAGTTACCTAGCTACCCCACCACAAAGCCGTCAGCACCCCCAAGCCAGGAAGCAACTCTCATTGGTTGCACCCCCTCAGGGCCTAGTCCAGTGCCTGGAACAAGGTAGTAATTCTGTACCGCTCAGATGCATTGAAGGCCATGCCCCCAGGAAAGAGGCATTACAGAGAGCTTCCCAGACAACTTTCATCCACACTTTAAGCCTTCATTCTTGCTTTTAAAAAATTAACAGACTACGTTTTAAAATGAAACTTGGAAATATGCCTCCCCTGCCCGCTTGCAATGAACAAGCACCTCCTAAATGGCTCTGCTTAGGAATTCTGGGATCAAGGCCACAGAACAGGCAGCCAGGTCTTCACACCGGGAAATAAAACGCACACACGGCATCTCCTAGTTTCCCACGCACTTGGCACCTGCCCTTCTTCCTCCCTTCCATTTGTCCGCCGTTGCTGGGAGGTGAGTTTGAGATACTCGGTAGCCTCCTTTTTCAAACTCGGGAAGTAAGAGATAAGTGCAAGATCAGAACTCGAGAGCTCTGTTGATCTGTCCGTCTGCCTGCATTTCAGTCACGCCAGGCTCAGGAGGAACTGGTTTGGTTTGGCTTTTGCCCATTACGAATGGTGGCATGACACTGTGGCACCATGTGCTGGAAGTCCATTCCAAATACAGCCAGGTAGACAGATGCGCAGGTAAAGACTTCATATCCATCCCACTCACACTGCTCTATGACTCTGCCATAAGTCCTCACTGAATAAAGGATTTCCACTGAATTACTGACTGATCAAAAACTGTACACTATGCATTTCTGCAAGGAGAAGTATGTTGCTTACTACCCAAAATTATCACTCACAAGGATGCACTGCTATTTATAGGTTAAGTGCAGGCTCTTGATTATCTCTTGTTTTATAATTCACTTTTCCTAAAGTATTAAATTTAGATTACTGATCACATTAGCAGACTCTCAGCTTAAATATGACTTTAATTCCTCCACAGAATTTTGGATGACTTAACCATCTCTTCAATTGTCTTACTGTTTACTGTATGTAATTTCTCTAATATTAGTATATGCCACTTTAGTCAGAAGTGGGGCAATGCCTGCCAAAAATATTCTTGCTACCGTGTGGTAACTAAAAGTCAAGATCATTTGTCATATTACGTTATTCAAACGAGTTACATTTAGCTCTCCTCAATTAGTTAATATCTTTTCATCAAAGGCTCATATGAGTAGAGCATGCATAGCAGGCCGCATTTAAGATCTTCAAGTTTGATCCGGTTACAAATCTGTTCATTGAAAAAATTTCAATATGGCAGAGCACAGACTATTTCCCACAAATGCAAATACAGATATCATGCAGCTAGCTGCAAGATGTGAATCACTGGTCTTTGGCACCAAACTCTGAGATTCAGAGGCAGTTCACTCTGCAAGACATTTTGCTTGTTTCTTCCAAAGTTCAGATGCATCACCTTTTTCCTTAGGGTAATAAACTATAATTGTTAACATACTGTGTGATGTTTACTGTTAAATTTGCAATCTGGACAAACAGAAAATTACACTGTCAGCGCCTGGAAAACAACTGCAATCTGTTGTCACCCACAGCACCTTCCTCAGAGGCTGGCCAGAGTCAACACTCTCTGAGGTTTACATGTCTCTTCAGAGTGAGGGTCTTTTCTGCAGAAATTAAGACGAAAGCCACCTCCCTGTGACCTTCTTAACACAGACCTTGAGTGAGTGCCCAAGGAAAGAGAGCTGCGAATTTCACCAAGGGACTTGACAGCTCCCTCCACTGCGTCCCTCACTCTTGGTTTTCAGAAACAAAAAAGGTGACTCTGTCTGTACCTGCATGAGCCCCCCACCTCTACCCCCGCCCCTCCGGGAAACTTCAACGACATTCACCCTGAGGGCCTGGACAGTCTGAAGCCGGTATGGATGCACTCCCCCAGGTCTTAATGCCAAGGGAAACCACCCACCCACCCACCCACGAGTGGAGCGTGGAGTCTGCGGGGCGCAAGGGGACCGGGGCAGCCTGGCGCCTTGTTCCCCCCCCGCGGCGCCGCATTCTGTCCCCGGCACGTGGAAGGCTCTCCCGCAGGTGGCACCCCACGGGCGGCTCCCCGCGATCCAAATCCCGCACCCCCGGGCCCGCATACCTTTTATCCAGGCAGGCGATCCACTCGGCCGAGGACGGGGAGTGTGCAGCGTGCGCAGCGACCATGTTGGGCAGCGGCGCGCGGTGGCCCCGGGCCGCGGCCACCTCCCGCGCGCCTCCCGGCGGGCTCCCGCGGCCTGCGGGGCGGGGACCGAGGGGCGGGCCAGGCGCGGGGCCCGCGCTGCACTGCGGCGCCCGCCCGCGGGGGAGCCCCGCCACCCCGCCCGGCGCCCGCCCGCCCGCCAGGAGCCGCGACCCCGAGGCACCTGCGGCAGGTGCCCCGCTCCGCCGGGCCCGCGCCCACCCTCACCTCCTCGGGGCCTCTGCAGCCGGTGGCCACCCCGGTGCTCGTGGGGAGGGGATGTTAGACTCCTCTATATTTTTCGTACGGCAAATGCCACTAAAATGGCTGCTGCCTCTCCGTTTCCTTAGAAACCCATTAGTCCTCCTCAGCGTCTGTCAAAACTTGCCGGCTGCTCCTGGCTCACCTTTGCAATCCTCCCCCCCACCCCGCGGCCCCCCTTTAAATAGGGAAGAGAGAGGGCAGGGCTGTGAAGGCTCGCCCTGGGGTGGGGGTGGGGGACACCATGGTCTCTTGATGTGGATCCCAGAGGGTAAATGATTCTGAAGGTTGGGGGCCTTGGGAGCTGGGAAGGACAGAGAGAGAGGCAGTGTGGTCACTGAGGCAGAAGGACCCAGGAGACCAGAGGATAAGGGGGGGGGGGGGTGCAAACTGAAGTCGCTGGCCTTGACACTTGGACTTGCTTGGGCTCCATGACCCAAGCACGACAAAAAGAAACAATTAAGAATGGGGTATCCCTGAGTCCCAAGCAGAGCTGCGGTTCCACGTCTGGAAGCCAAGGAGCCAAAGGTCCTGGGCACTCCAGGAACTTGGGTGGTAGCCTCTCCTCTCCCACAGCTTTCATCTTCCCTGACCCAGTGCTGAGGGTGGCCACAGCTGCCTGTCTCCCGTAGGTGTTCACACCAAATGTTGTGCCTGGAAGTTGTTCAGTTACACTCTGCCAAAAAAACAACAAATTCACGAGGACTGTTGTTCAGGAATCTGGGGACAAGTTAAATCTGTTGGATTCCTACCAAGCGATGTTTTGATATTTGTGTCACACATTTAGGAACAGGCAAGGGTGGAGAGGGACATTGTTGTGCCCTCTTTGTTCATTGCTACTACTCCCACCCCCACCCCCACCTCTACTCCTTCAGGGCAGATTCAGGGAACCTGGGGAGAAGGAGGCAGCTCATGCCTTCTGGGATGCTTTTGTTCTCATAAAAAAAACCTTGACCTTCAATCTTTCCAGAGAAATTTCCATTTCCCCATGTCCAATAGACAGGATCTGGTTTCAGACCTGGCACCAGCTGCCTTCAGCAACACCTCCCTGCTCAGGCTAGTCCCTCAGCTGAGCTTCACTCTGTTCCTTTCTATTATTTACCATAATATCACTTAACATATCATACCACATTAAGATTTCCAAAGATGCCATTTTATATGGATTGAAGGAGAAGGTGCCTTCTAAATAGTTTTGTTTAAAAAGGTATCAGAGCTGTTGGAGCATTTCAAGGTTACCGAAAGCTTGCTCAAAATGCCTGAGGAATATTGGGAAGTAAGGAGCAGAGGAGAAAAGGACAACACATCACCTGTCACCATGCAGAGCTCAAGGTGGCCATGGGAGGTCACAAAGCTAAGAGTATTTGCTATTTGTTAAGTCCACTAGGTTTTGGACAGTGGGCGGCATTCTCATCTGAGAGGCAGAGACAGAGGGATGACACTCCATAAGGGACACTAAAGATCTTTGAAAATGGAATGAGAGAGTGGAAAATTATATTTTGAGGGAGAAATTGACTGGCTTAAAGGAAGACACTTGTTGTGGGGGTAAGGTCCCCAGGAAGTCTCCCACACATATGAAGCATGTTAAGATCTGCTGATAAAATGCAGGGGCTTTGTTTGTTATGTGGGGGGCACTGACTTACCTCTAAGCACAGGCAGAATTATTGAAATATTAGCTAGAAGGAGCACCAACAGCTATTAACTCGTTCAGAGCATGTGCATGACTCCATCATCCTGGAGGTAGGTGCCAGGGAGTCACCACGACAGTGAGGGCCACACAGGACCCATAACCCAGACATAGAGTCACCTCTCTTCCCTTGAACTGGAGCTGGGTGTGTCTAACTTCAAGGTGATGTTTCTGCTGTTTCTGTCAAAGGAATGAGAATATAAGGTCTGTCCAAAATGACTTCCTAAGTGATAAGAACTAAATGGTTGTAGACTGTTACTCAAATACAAGAATGGAGAAACATCTCAGGAACTAAATGTATATAGAAATAATCCCCCTGAGGCACAGTCTTATTGATATACAGATTATTCTCATGGTCTGAAAGGGATTTGACTGATATCAAGAACTACAAAAGTAAAGGAGAATGTGCTACCTGATTACTGTTACTGTGAAGAGGGAAAAGGCCAGGCAAAGAATAAAAGAATATTCTTCTATCTTTCTTTTTTGCTAATTCTTCTTTCTTTGGCTTATTTACTTTATTTTGTATGTGTGAGTGTTTTGACTGCATATATATAAGGGTATCACATGCACACCTGGTCCCCATGAAGGTCAGAAGAGGGTATCAGATTCCCTGGAACTGGGGTTAGGAATGGTTGTGAGCTCCCATGTAGGTGATGGAAACCAAACCCAGGTCCTCTGCAAGAGCAGCAAGCACTCTTTACCATCTCTCCAGCCCCTCTTTTAAAGGACATAAAAAAATACCAGACTAAAAAAGACCATACACAAAGTGTTTCCATTTTGGAAAATGTCTAGAGAAGGTAAATTTATAAAGATAGAATGTAGATTGGGAATTGCTAGGAGCTGGGCAGCAGAGTTGGGAAGAGGGGGCTATCATGAACTCAATAAATGACTTAAAATTTGTCTGTAGTAAAAAAAAAAAATTGCACGACTCTGAGATACCACCTTACACCTGTCAGAATGGCTAAGATCAAAAACACTGAAGACACCTTATACAGGAGAGGATGTGGAGCAAGGGGAACTCTCCTCCACTGCTGGTGGGAATGCAAGCTTGTACAGCCACTTTGGAGATCAATATGGTGCTTTCTTAGAAAATTGGGAATCAATCTCCCCCAAGACCCAGATATACCACTCTTGGGCATATACCCAAGGAATGCTCACTCATACCACAAGGGCATATGCTCAGCTATGTTCATATCAGCATTGTTTGTAATAGCCAGAACCTGGAAACAACCTAGATGCCCTTCAACTGAAGAATGGATAAACAAAATGTGGTACATATACACAATGGAGTACTACTCAGCAGAGAAAAACAATGACATAACGAGGTTTGCAGGCAAATGGATGGATCTAGAAAAAATCATCCTGAGTGAGGTAACCCAGACTCAGAAAGACAAACATGGTATGTACTCATTCATAGGAGGATACTAGATGTGGAACAAGGATGACTGGACTGCTACTCACATCACCAGGGAGGCTACCTGGAAAACAGGACCCCAAGAAAGACACAGGGATCACCCAATGACAGAGAAATGGATGAGATCTACATGAATAACCTGGACATGAGTGGGGGTAATGAAGGGCGAGGGTTGAGGGAAAGAGAGCTTGGGGGAGCGGGAGATCCCAGCTGGATCAACAACAGAGAGGGAGAACAAGGAATAGGAGACCATGGTAAATGAAGACCACATGAGAATAGGAAGAAGCAAAGTGCTAGAGAGGTCCCCAGAAATCCACAATGATACCTCCACAGTAGACTACTGGCAATGGTCAAGAGAAAGCCCGAACTGACCTACTCTGGTGATAGGATGGCCAAACACCCTAATTGTCGTGCTAGAAACCCCATCCAATGACTGAGGGAACCGGATGCAGAGATCCATGACTAGGTCCCAGATGGAGCTCTAGGAGTCCAATTGGCGAGAAAGAGGAGGGTTTGTATGAGCGAGAATTGTTGAGACCAAGGTTGGAAAAAGCACAGGGACAAATAGCCAAATGAATGGAAACACATGAACTATGAACCAATAGCTGAGGAGCCCCCAACTGGACCAGGCCCTCTGGATAAGTGAGACAGTTGATTAGCTTGAAGTGTTTGGGAGGCATCGAGGCAGTGGGACCAGGACCTGTCCTTAGTGCATGAGCTGGCTGTTTGGAACCTGGGGCTTATGCAGGCAGGGATACTTCGCTCAGCCTGGGAGGAGGGGACAGGACCTGCCTGGACTAAATCTACAAGGTTGAGCTGAATCCCCAGGGGATTCTTTGCCCTGGAGGAGATGGGAATAGGGGGTGGGTTGGGGGGAAGGCGGGGGAGGGGGGAGGGGAGGAGGATGGAGGACAGGGGAATCCATGGCTGATATGTAAAATTAAATTAAATTATAAAACAATAATAAAAAATACAGTGCTAAAATACTTATGAATAAATTTAGCCTCAGGGGGGAAAAATTGCTTGTAGTGAGGAACACACATGTCATAAATTCGAATAATCCCTGAATGACATGTTTACAATGAGTGAATGTTCCAGCATGCAAATGACATCACAATAAAACTCTTTAAAAGAAACAGTAAACTTATCTACTGTGGCGTGGGGGGGTGGAGAACATGCATTGATTAGGAAAAACGTTAAAGAAGAAAGTTATAGGAGAAAAAGTAAAAATTATCTACAGTTCCATCACCTACAGATGACCTCGTTAGTATTTTAGTGATCTTCATTCTAAACTTCTCTATTTAAAAAAAGACACAGGCAGGGACTGGAGAGATCGCTCAGTGGTTAAAGGCACTGGCTGCTTTTCCAGAGGACCTGGGTTGGATTCCCAGCACCCGCATGGTGGCTCACAACCACTTGTAACTCCTGTTCTAGGGGATCTAATGCCCTCTTTTGGCCTCCACAAGTACTGCACACAAGATACCCATGCACACAAAAATAAATGTTAAAAAACAACAACAAAAACACAAAGAAACAGGTATGTCCACTGTAATGATGCGGGGCATGGGAGGCTTTGGCAGGTAGACCAAGGTGCCCCTCTACGGGTGAGGCAGACAACCGTGCGGACCACAACGCTGCACCATGGGAGTTACTCACATCCAGGCACATGTCCACACGGAAATGAATTTATTTTGATGGAAAGATAGAAAGAAAGGCGGGGAGGAGAGAGGACCAGGCGGGGAAGTGAGAAAGCACAGAAGAGATGAGATGAAGGGAGGGGATTTTCCTTTAAAAAGGAGGCTTTTACACCAAGACTCAGAGCAGGTCCCCAAGGGGTGGGTCAGAGTACTAACACTCACAAACACATACGTAGAACTGGCTGTCTGTATTCAACCATCTATGTTTTAAATGTGTATAAATATATTCAAGCAGGCTTGAAAAAATTAATAGATCATAAACTTTTCTACTAGTAATGGAATATGTTTTACATGTTCAAAATATCTTCATTGGGAATTTTTATTGGTTTCTGAATACTCAAATATACTGCTTTAATTTACTTTAGTATTCTCTAGACTTGTTTTGATGGTTGGCAAAAAGTTATTTTCTGCCTAGTCCTCTCCTTGTGGTTCAGTGAATTCTCTCTATGACAGCTGACATGGTCAAGGGAGGTCTCTATGACATTCCCACTAGGTGCAAAGTATCCTTATATAATGTATATCTGCTAATGCTGACCGGCCCTTAAACAAGTCACTTACTGTTCAAGTTGCATTTTGTTTATCTGAGCAGAAGCTGAGTTAACAGTCTGGAGGTAGGCCCCTCAGTTCAAACTGCAGTTCCTTCTTCCACTAAGAATTTGGCCTTAAATAAATTATTTAAGATTCTATTTTGAGTGGGGTGGGGGATGGGGGGTGAATGCCTTTAATCCCAGCACTCAGGAGTCAGAGGCAGGCAGATACCTGTGAGTTTGAGGCCAGCCTGGTCTACAGAGTGAGTTCTAGGACAGTCAGGGCGGTTACACAGAGAAACCCAGTCTCAGAGAGAGAGAGAGAGAGAGAGAGAGAGAGAGAGAGAGAGAGAGAGAGAGACTCTGTTTTATTGGTACATGGAGATATTCATGGCACTATATGTGAGAATCAGGCTTGTAGGATTTGTAACGAAGCACCAAGTACAAAGTATGAATTTACTAGCTCTTCAGTATTATTCTCTGCACAATACAGATAGATAGTATGTACCCTCTGTGTTTCCTGGAAACGCAGTAATAAATTATTGAGGTCCCTTATATTGATGGCCTTCTATTTACATTCTGTAACTTCACATTTTCCACTGTGAAGGACTCAGGAGATGGTTCTCCCTAAGAAACAATAATGCTTCCTACTCAGGCTATTTTGAGCTTCCCATCACAATCAGCGCCATTCACTCTCTGCACAGCTCCGCCGTTCTTCAAATGAGAGCTGCACATACGTAACCCTGGATAATTATTGCCGTATAGAAATCAAAGGCACAGCAGCAAAAATCAAGAAGAGCCCTGCATCTCCCCATCCCTGGAAAGTCCATGGTAGACTGGGTGTTCATTGACATCCTGTCGGCTTCCATGAGGATAGAAGCTGAGACCCAAAACAGCGGGTGGGGTGATCCAAACTGAGTTCAAAGATCTGGGCTCCAATGATGCTCATAATATAAACCTAGGGCAGAGGACAGAGAAACGTGGACTATGATGCCTGTGTTCAACACTAGGACAGGAAAGGAGAATGCAAATCCCTCCTTCCTCCACTTCTTGCTCTGTGAAGTTTCTTAAGACTGGATGATGGCGGACTCTGGAGGAACACCGGCTTTGCTGCGTCTGTTACGAGTCATCTGCTGGGGTCCTCCTGTTCATCTGAGAGAGACAAGTGGTGGATAGCCAAGGAAAAGCTCTCAGACGCTGTTCTCTGGCAGCTTCTGTATCCTTGGGCTTTCGTTCGGCAGGCAGTAGAGTGATGGCAGCAGGGAGTGGCAGCAGGTGGTACTTTCGAACATCACAGCTTCCCTGTAGGCCTCAAGAGCCGGGATCCTCAGTCCCAGGGTGAAAAAGAGTTTTTATCTTTGGTGTAGGCCAAGGAAGTCCTTAACCTTGTCACAGCCCCTGAGCTGTTATGGTTTGAATCCCAAATGTCTCTGGTGGGTTCACGTCTCTAGCCAGTGGCACCATTGGGAGAATCTGAAAACTTGGGGAGGTGGGGCCTGGCTGCAGGAGGTGGGGGTGGTTGCTTAGAGCCATGTTGTTTTGCTTGCGTACTCACACCTGCCCCCTAATTCCTGGCCCACTGTAACATGAACAGAGATGCTCTGCTGTGCTGTCTCCACGCCTCTGAAACCACAGCCAAAATCCATCTTTCTTCCCTTGGTATTTGGACATTGTCTTAGTCACTGTTCTGCTGCCGGGAAGAGGCACCATGACCAAGGCAGCTCTTATAAAAAGAAAGCATTTAATTGGGGCTGGCTTACACTTTCAGAGACTTAGTCCATTATCCTCATGGCAGGGAACACGAAGGCACACAGGCAGACGGGGTAGCTGAGAGTTTTACATTGGGACCCACAGGCAGCAGGAAGAGAGAGCCAGTGGGCTGGGCTTGGGCTTTTGAAACCTTAAAGCCCAACCCCACTGCCACCTTTCCTCTAACAAGGCCACACCCACTCCAACGAGGCCACACCTCCTAATCCTTTCAAATAGCGCCACTCTCTGATGACAAAGCATTCAAATACATGAGCCTAGGAGGGCCAGTCTTATTCAGACCACCACAGGCACCTTGAGAGGAACAGAACTAATACACAGACAGGTCTAGGTGTGGGGACTCCCTGGCCCTTGGCAGTGGCTACTGTTCCATCTCCTGGTGCTGTGGAGTCTAAGACTGCTTCTTCCACTGCTGTTACAGCGTCCCAGTCACAGCTCCATGACACTGTGGTGTCTCCAGTCCAGCTCCCCTCTTGGTTCCTGCTGCCACTGTTGTGACCGTCTCTCTCCTTGGTTCTGCCACAGCTGCTCTGTGGCCACTCTGGCAGTTCTGCCACCATCACTACCAAGTTGTCAGGGCCACCAGCAAGGTCACCACACTTCCTGTGGCTCCACCTCTTCCGTGGTTCTTGGAGCCATGGTGGCTCTCCAGCTCCCCACCTCTGTGACTCCGTCTGTCAGCTGCTCCATGTCACTGCTGCCACCTCTCCTTTCTTTGCTTCCGGCTCAGCCCACTCGACCAACGTCAGATATCAAAAGCAGGCAAGAAAGGGCCTCTTGAGAGAAGCCTTGTTATTGAGAGAAGCCGGGTTGACATACCAGAGAGGCTGCGCAGAAGCGTGCCTCCTGGTCAGCTTACAAAGCTGTCTTCTCATGCAGCCAGACACAGGGCATGGAGTTGTCATCAAAGAAGATCTTCATGCAAATGAAGGACCCTGTTTATACCAATCACGGCTTTGCCCCTTTGGCACCAGTCACAACTATTCCTCTGTTAGGCCACCTTAGGAGTGCTCCCCTTCTGCCTGGCTGGAAACGGGTGCAGAGAGAATCAAGCAAAAGCTGTCTGGACCACATGTGGCTGGAGCTGCACCTTTGGATGCAGAGAAAGCAGCAGCACTTGTCATGTAGTTTCTTCATGGTGTCCAAGGAGCATTCAACATGGCCGGTGACGGCATAAAGGTAGACCAGCTGGCTATTTGACCAACAGTCCTCACAAGACAGCCAAGATATTGTGGGAGAGTCTAACAACTGTCACTTAGGCAGTTACATCACCCTAGCCCTTGTGGCTTTCCTTATTTGCTAACAGGAAAATCAACCTCAGAAGGTATGCCTATAATAAACTGCTTGCTAATGGTGGTTTTAACAAGTCTTCACAGAACTTTGACGATGCTTAACACCTGTCTGGCACCCAGGTAGCGGTGGGTCCCCCTAATCTGCTTTAAACCCAGGGATTCGCCGGGCGGTGGTGGCGCACGCCTTTAATCCCAGAACTCGGGAGGCAGAGCCAGGCGGATCTCTGTGAGTTCGAGGCCAGCCTGGTCTACAGAGTGAGATCCAGGAAAGGCGCAAAGCTACACAGAGAAACCCTGTCTCGAAAAACAAAAAACAAAAAAAAAAAAAAAAAAACAAAACAAAAAAAACAACAACAAAAAAAATAAACCCAGGGATTCAAATGCTAATCTCATGGAGAAAAACCCTCAGAGACAAACCCAAAAACTGGGCACCTCTTGATGCAGTCAAGTTGACACATGAAACCAAGCCGTAGACTCTACAAGCAAGCTCTCGCTCAATTACCACCTCCTCAGCACTTCTCTCTTCCTTTGTACTTGGGTGTTTTTGTTGAGAACCCGTGTCTCTGCTTCTCCCCATGGAATTTCATCTCCCTTCCACTTCAGTGCCTCAGGTTACATTTACAGGGTAACAGCTGTGATTTGGGCTAAGGATGACTGTATGGAGTCAACTTCCTCCTCTACACCTTCATGCACGCTCCCACTCAACTAGAACAATTGCCTTTCTAGGTGAGGCGACTCACCTGGGAGTTGTAAGGAATCCCACACTCATTAGGAAAGTACATCTCTGTGGGCCCTTGAGCTTTCTAAGGAACAAGTGTGTAATTAAAACCACCTGATCAGGAGAGCGCCAATTTGTGGCTTATATTAAAAAGGTTGTGGTTTTGCAGATATGTCCAGGATATATCTGGATTACAGTTTTAAAAAATAATAGAAGGGATAGGAAATGGCTAAAATTTTGCTTATAATAATACAATGGTCTTAAGTTTCATCGATAAAGCAAAATCACAAATGGTCCATGTTTAGAACCTCAGTACTTACAATACTAAATTCGGCATTCTTAGATTTCTTTGTAGGCTTTTTGTTGTTGTTGTTCCACATTTGATGTGTTTTGTGTGCATGTATGTGTATATATGTGTGGGGGTGGGGGTGTGCCATGGCATTCATGTGGAGGTTTGAAGACAGCTAATGACAGTCCACTTTTTCCTTTTGAATGAGAATGAGGACACGACCACTCCAAGGTATAGTTGAGGAGATGTTTTTTATTGTATATAAGGGAGAGCACAGCCAGAGGCATCTGGAAGAGTCCAGACTGGGCATGGCCGACAGAATAGACTGGACTTTGGGGGGCGGGGTGAGAGAGGAAGAAAAGAGGGGGCCAGGAGAGGGAGAAGAACCAAGAGAGCACATAGCCAAAATGGCCGAGTCAGATAGGAATGGGAAGCTGGGGGAGGGAAGGGAAACTCAGGGACTGGAGAGGAGGTTTGGGGAGGAGGATGCGGAGTGTTGAAGGGAGCCAGGACTCTGTAACAGGTACTTGTGATACTCAGAGGGCCTGACAGCCATCGTGCACTTTGGTATGCTAAATAGACACCACCATGGTTAGCCATTTGTCCTGAGTTCTTTGGGACCTAACTCCGGAACTACCACACAGTACATCTTTGTTGTCTTAAGGACTTCAGTCACTCCATTACAGCAGTCCTAGGAAACTAATATACAAGGCAACCAGCTGTGTGGGGTTGTACCACCCACACAAAGCGCTCACACTTAATCCTTGCCTGAGGTCTGCTTTCCAGAGAACCATTGCTATGGCAACCAAAGTCCTGGATCAACTGGAAGAAGGTTGGTTGGAGGATGTTTGAGTTCCTAGAGTATTGACAGAGGGAAGAGTTGCATGAAGGGCCTGACCTGGCTGCATGCTGTGGGGAGGACTGAGAAGATAAATTCGTTGGAGGAATAAAAGACGTGATCCAGGACCACGGGGAGGACTTGAGTTTGTTGTTTCCCTTCTTGCTGTATGTCAAGATAGAATTTACATATTATAATAAAATGTCCAAATCTAAGAGTACCTTTTGTGATTTTTTTTAAATTAAAATATAACAATCCAATATATGACTGCTGTGCTCGATGGTTTTATGTCAACTTGACATAGGCTTGAGTCATCTAAGAGGAAGGAACCTCAATTAAGAAATTGCTTCCATAGATAAGGCTGTAGGCAAGCATGTAAGGCATTTTCTTCACCAGTGATTGGTGGGGGAGGGCCCAGGCTACTGTGGGTGGTGCCATCCGTGGGCTGGTGGTCTTGGGTTCTATAGGAGAGCAGGCTATTAGGAGCAAGCCAGTCAGCAGCTCCCCTCCGTGGCCTCTGCATCAGCTCCTACCTCCAGGTTCCTGCCCTGTTTGAGTTCCTGTCCTGACTTCCTTCAGTGATGGACTACAATGTAGAAGTGTGAGCCAAATAAACCCTCTCCTCCCCAACTTGCTTTTTGGTCATGGAGTTTCAGCTCAGCAATAGAAACCCTAACTGAAACAGCTGCCATCCAGATAAAATTGCCATCACCTCATGGAATTCCTACCTTTGGCCAACATAACTTACCAGCTTACTAACCAAAGATAACTACTAGCTGCTTTTATCATCATGGGTTTGTTTTGCATCTCGGATGGTGTATAACGAACCAGATGGTGGGCACTACTTGTCCTCAAAGTAATGCGTTTGAGACTCTTCCATTGCAGAATGCGTGCTCCCCCTGTGTACACAGTGGAGGAGCACCACACTGCCTGCATAAACCATGTTTGTTTACACAGTCCCCAGCTGACAAGTGGATTGAGCTATTTGCAGCTGAGGCCTGTAATGGGTGGACCTGCTAAGAGCTAAGAGCGTATATGGTCACTTCCTTTCTTTAGCAGATGCAACCATTTCTCTTGTATAAAACCACCCATGGAACTTTCTAGGTCAACAGCAAAAGGTTCATGAAAACTTCTTTAGTTTTTCAAAGTGACTGCATGGTTTTGCACAATCCGTGAGAGCCATAGTCATTCCATAACCTCACCAAAAGCTGGAATTGTCAATCTTTCTAATTTTAGCCTTCGTGGTGGGTGTACAGTGGTATTCATCGTGGTTTTAATATGCATGTTTCCTGATGACTAATGATGATCTCCTTTTGATATGCTCATAATTACTTAGCTTCTTTTATGCAATGCTCATCCACGTGTTATGCTTTTGTTTTGACCACATCCCACATCCCACATCTGTGTTAGTCATCTATTATCACCTTACGAATCACTCTCAAACCTTCCAGCTGGAAGGGCCAGGAGCCTGGGAACAGTTTAGGAGGTGTTTCAGCTCAGAGTCTCAGGCTACAGTGGCGACGTTGACTGGGGCTGGCATCATCCGAAGGCTCCATGGGGTCAGAAACACCACTTTTAAGCTCTGTGCTTCATGGGAGAAGTGCTTAATGCTACTCGGTAAAATATTAAGAGCTTACAGAACCCCTGCTACTCACACGGACCTCTTGCTCTCAGTTTGAAAACCCTCATCTAGAGGGTGGCAAAGCGATGCAAAGCTCACAACTAGCTGAGAGAGGAGCAGTAGAAGCGTCTTCAGGAGCAGAAAGCTGTTTGCAGTGGCTTTGCTGTCCCCAAGCCCCCCTACTGCACCCAGTCATTTAGTGTTTCCAGTGGTCTACAAACTGCCACTAGACCCCAAACCTCCCTGCAGAAAGGCACACCCGAACTAGAACGCAGAGAAAGTGCCAAACAAAACTGTTACCGATGCATCGTTAATTAAAAATCTTGAACTATGGTGTCATTAAAGACTCAAACTGTGGCATGAAATGGAAAGTGACAGGTACTGTGCAAGGGGACAAAAGTAAACAAGTCCTGGGCCCTTACCCTGTTACCCAGGAAAAGCAAGCTTTTGACTACTCAGTCATAAAACATGAGGTTAGACCACAAAGCCAAACAATTTAGAGACAAGGATCCCTCTAAGCCTAGGGCAGTGGTTCGCAACCTTCCTAACGCTGTGACCCTTTAATCCAGTTCCTCATGCTGTGGTGACTCCCAACCATAAAATTATTTTCGTTGCTACTTCATAACTTTGATTTTGCTACTGTTACAAATCATAAAGTAAATATCTGATATTTCCGATGGTCTTAGGAAACCCCTGTAAAAGGGTTGTTCAACCTCCGAAGAGTTGAGACCCACAGGTTGAGAACTGCTGGCCTAAACCAATATGAAACCAGTCAAGTTAGAGGTGGCCACATAAACAATAATCAAAGACACAAGGCACTGTGAGAAATCGGAGACTCAATTATACCTTCCAGCTTCGCTTGTACTAGTTAACTTAAAAAGCTCTCCTCCTGGCAGCCACCGTACATTCTTGACATCTCAGACCCTGCTGAAGATGCGTTGTTCTGGGTAGGGGAGGTTTTGCACGTTCCTTGGACCCTTTGCAAAAATCTGAAACCCTAAGGCACTAACCTTTTTAGTTTTTCCTTTGTACTGGGGACAGAACTCAGGACCTTGTGGTTGCTAGGAAAGCACTCAATTACTGAACTACATCCCCAGACCTTTTTTATGTTGATTTAAAAAGCAAGATCTTGCTAAATTTCCCAGGATAGCCTAGAACTGTTGCCTAGAATGGCCTCAAACTTGTATTTCTCCTACCTCAGCCTCCTAAGCCTAGAAGTAGCATGCTTGGCTAGATCGGACTCTACTACAGCCTCTCTGATGGGTGACTAAGATGGACTGGCATCTCTACCTTCATATTAAGTCTGTCTCCTGTGCTGCCTCGACCACTAAGTCAGACTCTACTAAGCCTTAGGCATGTTGGTCGGTTGAGATTTTGTCCACAACTGTAACACAGCATTAACTTGACCAGCTGCCCCTTGGAGGCACTATATGTTTCTCCTTCTCCACCCTTGAGCTTTCTCTGCAATATAAGTGCCAGCAGTCCATCTGCCCAACCATAAGGCCTCAACCAAACCATGAGGCCAGGATGCTCACATAAGACATTGAATAGCCCAGGAGTTCCTGACAAGGTCCCAGAGGCCAGTTAGCTTGCAAAGTTAACGTTAGAATGCTTGTGCACAAGATAGAAAACATCTTCAAAAATTGTGCCTGTGACCAATAGACAATCGCCAAACTACAGCCCACCCCTAGAAAACCAGTAAAAGCTTGCTGCTTCCCTTGTTCATGCCTCTGGCTCGTGCTAGCTGCCTTTGGCTTGAGCTGTCCAACATCACTTACAATAAAGGAGCTTTGCCTGTCTTGTTCATAATATGTGGCTTTGTCTCATTTCTATTATTTCCATTCCATAAGATTCCAGTGTTTAGTATTATGATCATTAAGAAGTAATCATCAAGAGGGCTTAGGAATTAGAATTAGAAATTCTAAGGAATGTCCACTGTTACATAGGAAAAGTAAATGAAAATTGTCATGTGATGTCATATATATATATACACACACACATATATATATACATATATATGTACACATGAGAGAAATAAGAAAAGAAAAGTATAATAATCATGTAAAAATGATAGGATAATGGCACCCTGGTCTTACCATTACATATTATATTGATTTATTGAAATGTCATACTCAGCCAGGCAGTGGTAGGACACACCTTTAATCCCAGCACTTGGGAGGCAGAAGCAGGTGGATCTCTGTGAGTTCGAGACCAGCCTAATCTACAGAGTGAGTTCCAGAACAGCCAGGGCTACACAGTGAAACCCTGTCTCAAAGCAAACAAACAGAAAAAGCAAAAAGAAAAAAAAATGTCATAGTCTATACCATAAATAAATGTCTCTATTAAAAATAAAAATATGTATGCTAAAAAAGAGAAATGAAAGTGAAGTAGGCAAGCACAGGGAACAGCTTAGCCCCTGGGGACTCCACTTTTGGGGGGCTATAGGCACACCCCCTCCCCGAAACGAACCTAGCAACCTAGCACTCCAGCCTGCATCAAGCGGCACACACCACCACTCTGAACAATGAAGCACATTTTCTACCCACCAACTATGAATGACCTATCTCTCATGGACAGTTTCTATTCAAATACTTTCCAACCATATGCCAATCTGGGAATGAGGGCGCAGATACGGCCCAGACTGGGTTGGGGTGCATGCAAATAAGACAAACTGTGTCCTCTGAGTGAGGTTTTAGGAAGAATCTGTTATTTGCTATCTAGTGCCCAATGCATATGATTGGGAGTACATATGATTGAAATCATGCTTATCATGGAGGGGGGGTATATAACTTTAACCTATCAATCAAAGTAGAGACCCACTTGCTCTGCACCCTGGTGGCCACCTCCTCCTCCTCCCCAAACAATGACTTGAGCCCTTTAGTACTCTTTCTCTCAAGTGGTCCACTGCCTCCCTTGGCAATAACTTGTCCTTCCTCTTTGTCCTTAATAAAACTTCCTGCTTTCATGTGTGTGTGTGTCTTTTCCAATTCTTTGGACAGGCACAAAGAACCTGGAAACACACAGAGATCACCAGTGATAACAGAATCATGGGTAAGGTCCCCTCACCCTCCCCACGAATGTTTTCCTTTGTAGACACAGACTCTTATGTAACCCAGTCTGGCCTCAGACTGGCTACATATATCACCAGAGATGACCTTGAACTCCTGATCCTCCTGCCTCTACCTCCCAAGTGCTAGAATTACAAGTGTATGACCCTATACATGGTGTTACTTACCACATTTAGCAGTAGATTTTATACTTGAAGATCTGAAATTACTGATTATCACCCCATCTTAAATACTGAATTTGATACAGTAAAAATAAAATAAAATACAAATTATTGAAAATGTTCTTTCTTTTTTTGTTGTTTTTTTTTTTGTTTTTTTGTTTTGTTTTGTTTTGTTTTTTGTTTATTTGGTTTTTTCGAGACAGGGTTTCTCTATGTAGCTTTGCGTCTTTCCTGGAACTCACTCTGTAGCCCAGGCTGGCCTCGAACTCACAGAGATCTGCCTGCTTCTGCCTCCCGAATGCTGGGATTAAAGGCGTGCACCACCACCGCCCAGCTTCTCATTCTTTTTTTTTTTTTTTTTACCGAATTTCATTTGAAAATTTCAAAGCTACAGAGAAGTTGTGAGTTTGGAACAACCACAAGGCCTGATAACTGTGCCACCTGTACCTGCTGTTCCCGGGATGCTTTTCCTCTCTGGGTACCACACATCACTGGAGACAGTTTTAGGTCCCACATAACATCTGTGTCTGAGAACAAGTGTAGCTAGAGTTTCCCTGCCTGGCCCACAGTCAGGACAAATCTCTCTCACCTGCCAGTCCCACAGCCACTCAGACCCGACCAAGTAAACACAGAGACTTATATTGGTTACAAACTGTATGGCCGTGGCAGGCTTCTTGCTAACTGTTCTTACAGCTTAATTTAATCCATTTCCATTAATCTATACCTTGCCACGTTGCTCGTGGCTTACCGGCATCTTCACATGCTGTTTGTCATCGTGGCGGCTGGCAGTGTCTCTCTGACTCAGCCTTCCACTTTCCAGCTTTATTCTCCTTGTCCCGCCTACACTTCCTGCCTAGCCAATGGCCAATCAGTGTTTTATTTATTGACTAATCAGCAACACATTTGCCATACAGAACATCCCACAGCAAACAAGTGTCTCCCTAGCTCCATGATCTTTTCACCCAAGCAGCAGCCGTGTTAGAATCCTCTTATCAAATACAAAGTTTAACTTTCTACAATATACTAAGAAACATTCTTTTGTCTATTGTCTGTGTGTTCTAGTTAGTTGGGCCTGTGTTTAATGTCATGTAAGATAATCCCTTCAACCATTTTTTTAAGTCTTTTCATGATATTGACCCCTTTTGAGACACTGTCTAGATTAGATATTTTCTGGGCCATCCTTCAACTTTAAATAGATCTGTTTCTTCATGATTAGAAATTACTTGAATTGGGGCTGGAGAGATGGCTCAGTGGTTAAGAGCTCTGACTGTTCTTCCAGAGGACCCGAGTTCAATTCCTAGCACCCACAAGGCAACTCACAACTGTCTGTAACTCCAGTTCCAGGGAATCCAACACCCTCAGACAGACATACATGCAGGCAAAACAGCAATGCACATAAAATAGGAATAAATAAGTAATTTCAAATGTTTTTTAAAAGAAATTTATTTCTCCACTAACTCATAGATTTCATTTTGCATTGAAATGGTATTAATTCTCTCCTACAGTCTTTGAAACAAGACATCTCTATCAGATTTGTTAAAGGCTGATGCTGTGGAATAATCCTCTTGTACACTGTAAAGATTTGTCACTTGAATTCGTTTAATAAAATGCTGATTGGCCAGTAGCCAGGCAGGAAGTATAGGTGGGGTGACCAAACTAAGGATGGTGGGAAGAGGAAAGGCAGTCAGGATTCACCAGCCAGACACAGAGGAAGCGAGATGAGAATGTCATACTGAGAAAAGGTACCAAGCCAGGTGACTAAGCATAGATAAGAACTATGGGTTAATTTAAGTGTAAGAGCTAGTTAGTAATAAGCCTGAGCTACTAGCCAAGCATTTATAATTAATATAAGCCTCTGTGTGGTAATTTGGGAAACAGCTGCCACGTATTTGGGAATTGTTGGTGAGACAGAAACTTTCACCTTCAGGCTGAGGTCTTGGTGGATGCTGTGTGAGTTAGACTCAGTCATGTGTATCTGAACTCAGCCTTCAGTCCTCTGCATGGTAGTAACTGAGTACCTGTAGTTTAAGAGCCAATTTATCATCTGGGTAGTGGTGGTGGCATCTGCCTTTAATACCAGCACTCAGGAGGCAGACGCAGGTGAATCTCTGAGTTCAAGGCCAGCCTGTTCTACACAGTGAGTTCCAGGACATCCAGGGCTACAACAGAGAAACCCTGTCTAGAAAATAAACAAGCAAACCAAACTATTGAGAGCAACTGGAAACTCCAGTCACCACGGCAGAAGGGAAGGGTCTGACGCTTTTAACTACCCGAGGCTGCTTTATATCGAGAGAGCGTTTCCTACTCTTCCTGCTCCGCTATTTGCTTTCCAGGCCAGTCAATAAACTAGACAGGGAGTTAATCAGTCATAGATTTAAGAGCTTGTGGTACCAGAGAGTAAGCATCTGCATAGCCACTGTTCAGATGATGCAGCCTGCCAGCCTTCAAAACTGTTTTCATTAAGCAGCTTCTTCCCACCTGAAATTCCAGCACTCCATAAGCAGAGGCAAGATTGAGAATTGGAGCCTGGCTTAGGCTATATAGTGAGAGTCTCTCACAGAGTAACAAATAAAATAAAATAAAAGTGGCTTTAACTAGAATTTTTGAGTGATTAAAAAAAAAAATACCTGAATCTTGAACTAATCAAGCAAAATTTAGGTGGTGGTGGGGGAGCAGGGGTCATCTGAACTTCATTTATTACTTGGCCTAGTCAATCTTCCAATAAGATATAGTCAATCTTCCAATAAGATATAGCAATTTCTACAAATAAGAGCCATGGCAAGGTTGCTGCCTTGGTGGCAAATCTGAGTTGGATTTCTAGGAATAGCCTTCTGCAGGCAGCAGGGGCTTGGCTGCAGCCCCAGGGATGATGTAGTTTTTGAGCCTATGCCATGGTTCTTACCTCCCCTGCCTACGGCAGTTATTGGTAATTAATCATCGTCCTTTCCTATGAGCCCAGACATCACCTCAACAGTTTCCCAGCACAGCACTACAGGCCTCAATGAGGATAATCTGGAGTCGATGCATCAGATGAAATTTTTATATCACTTCAAAACACTTTAATAAATGCCATCTACATTTTAGTCTCTCATCTTTACAAGCATGTGAATGGCAAAAGTCTAAAAGAGTGTATTTCATGAATGACCTCCTGCCAATAATTAGCAAAAATTTAAAATTTAGTAAAATTTCATATCAGAGGTTTTCCAGTAGGTGTTTGGGCAAAGGAAGAAAAGGAGAGTGTATTGGGGTTGGTCGTTTGCTATAGCAGTCTGATTTCAATGTATATAGCAACGGAAACATACATTCTCTGCTCCTTAAATAATCTGAACTGGTTCCAGGTTTGGGAGACAAAAGTAGGGGCATTCCATTCTCCGCCAGGAAAGATTCAGGCTGGTAAAGGCTGTGCCGTGTGTGTGTGTGTGTGTGTGTGTGTGTGTGTGTGTGTGTGTGTGTGTGTATGTGTATGTGTGTGTGTGTGTGTGTGTGTGTGTGTGTGTGTGTGTGTGTGTTCACTCCTGTATATAGAAGCCAGAGGTTTACCTTGGGTGTCATTCTTCAAGGGCTACTCCTCTTGTTTTGGGGGGACTGGAGGAGGCTGGTTCAGCGAGGCTGGATGACCAGCAAGCCCCACGAATCTACCTGTCTCTGTCTTCCCAGAACTGCAGTTACAAAGGCACCACCTTTATTACATGGGTTCTAGAGGTCAAGGTCCGGTCCTCCTGCTTTCAAGACAAGCACTTTACCAACTGTGCCAGCCCCACCCCTGACTTCAGCACCGAGGGCCTCTCCATGCCCTGGGTTGTTGTGGAATATTAGTTGAAGATGTGTTACATTCGTTTATACTGTGGAATATTTGTTTAATGATGCAAAGAGGTGTTGCATTCTTTTATGTTGCATTTGTTTAACTCTGTGAAGCTGTGTTACTTTGCCTGTCTAAAACAGCTGATTGGTTTATTAAAGAGCTGAACAGCCAATAGCTAGGCAGGAGAAAGGATAGGTGGGGCTGGTAGGCAAAGAGAATAAATAGGAGAAGAAATCTGGGCAAAGAAGATCAAGGATCAAAAAAAGGAGAAGGAGAGGAGGACACCAGGGACCAGCCACACAGCCAGCTACAAAGTAAGGAAAGAAAGTTATATATCTATATCTATCATATATAGGATATAGTATATATTATTTATCATATATAGAATATATGATATATATAATATATATATATTATATATATATATATAATAGAGAAAAGTAAAAGTCCAGAGGCAAAAGGTAGATGGGATAATTTAAGTTAAGAAAAGCTTTGCTAGAAACAAGTCAAGCTAAGGATAGGCATTCATAAGTAAAAATAAGTCTCTAAGTATTTATTTGGGAGCTGGGTGGCAGGCCCCCAAAGAGTTTTTTTTAAAAAAATACTACACTGGGTGGTAAGGAAATCAATACAAAGAAACTCAAGTATGTGCTTAAAAGAGGCTTGCATCAACTGTACCCTCTTTTCTTTACTAAACACCATTCCACGGCCGTATACGACTGTCCAGGAAAAGGGACTGGGCAACCCCACAGCCTCTCGTACACAGGGGTTGATGAGAGCATTCAAGTGCCCCTGGCACTGTGCCAGGCATGACATCCAGGCCTTTGCATAACCCCAGATATAAGGATAAAGTCAGGAATTCTGCAATGGCCTTATGAAAACTTAGGACATTTTAGTTCTCTAAGATGTCTTTAAAAATAGAACTGGAAGTTAGGTGTGGTGGCTCACACCTCCAATTCAAGTACATGGGAGGCTGAGGCAGGAGGATTGCCATTCTGTTGCTGCACAAACCTCATGGTGATGCTTGCAGGAAGGTGGACACAGCTTTCCTAGGCGATGTCATCTCAGAGGACCACTACCGTATGGATGGTCTTAATAAGGTAGAAAAGACCAGTTACTAGATACTGATTTGGTGATTTAGCGAGGGATTCACTAAAGCAGTGCTTGTACTGCCTATTTGCCAAACACGGCTTCACTTGCTTCCTGAAAGAATGATCTGGAGAAATAGCTGAAACGGTGGGCCATTGCCCTTAACAACCTGCTGACTGCCATGTGCACGTCTGTAAAATCTTGCTTGCTTGCCCACCCTGCCTTGTGGCTTTGGAGTACCAAATGAGACTCTAAACTGGACCCAGGAGCACAGTTCTCCAGGCACTGGGTTGGGCCCGTCGGTGGCATCCCTCCTCCACTCTCCTTGGTGTCAGAGTGCTTGTCCCAGACATTCCTGCAACAGTCTGTCGTTAACTGAAACGCCACTGTGCCGCACACATCAGTATGTGTACATCACTTATTAAATGAATTCTGTGGATCTAACTTGAATAGTTGCGTTATTCGGCAATGTAAACAGCAGGGTGCAGTGTAGGGGTGGGATGAAGAAGAGACCAGAACAGCATCTAGGAATTCAAGTAATCTAGAAACAGTCACACGGGAAGTCTTTATATATAGCTATTAAAATTGAATGTTTCTGTAAGAACTGCCCAACAAGGACAGACAACTTAAGAAAGAAAAAGGAGTTGGGCGGAGGGATCTCAATTAAATTTGGTGTAAGATGAAAAGGATGACCTCTGACTTAACATACAGTGGAAGTTGGTACCCATCAGCAGCTGAACTGCATGCATTCCTACGATTCTTTCTATAAGAAGCTTAAGGACGCTGCAGTAGGAGCAATCTTCGATTGAGAGCGTTCAGTTACATGACGGCGCTGTTCTGGCACCAGAGCCAAGCCATCTGCAGGATGTGGATGTGATGACTAACCCCGGAGAGAAGGACAGTAGCCTCAAAGGGCAACAGAGGTGCAGGATGGGGACAATACACAGTCAGTATCATCCTACATGTTTCTTGTGTCTCTGGATAATTTTGCTGATGTCCGGTACTTCCAGCAGAGGGCAGGCAGAGATAGGGAAACGAAGCTGGAAAGCCATGTCTTGATTGCGTGAACAGCCAGCCCTGGCCCTGCACACAGCTTGGAAGGTAACTGTGAGCTGGAATCACACAGCCATCCCAAGGACAGCAGGGAGACAATGAGTGTCTGTGACCTTTAGCAACTTCTGTGAAAACATTGAGACGTCAACATTTAACATCTATAACATTTACCATTATAAATGCAAAAGAAGACGCCGTGAAACCAGGCCTTAGATCACAGTTTGTAACTTTAGAAATAGGGACAATCGAAGTTTTCTTTGTAAATCAAAATTACAAAATAAACTTTGGGTAGTGCCTTGAGTCTTGTCCTTTGTGCCTTATCTAGATATCATAGTCCTTCCTAAATCCGGGTCAGTGTATAACGTCATACTTAGCACTTCCCACGTTGTGAAATATCTCCAAGATCTGCTTTCATGTGCCCTTCTTTGCCGGTATCACGTCTTCTGGGACATCTTCATCTCAGCCACTTTCCAGGATTAAACAAAGCGGGTATCTAGACTTTCCCATGGTAGCGACGTCAGTGTGTACCAGTGGTCCGCTCTTCCCTCCATCACTCTGCGCATGTTTGAGCCGAGTTTCACTTCCAACGTCATCTTTTGTTTCTTTACTGTGATTTCCTCGTTGTCCACCAGCTGCCTTAGCTTTAGTTACCTGGTTTGGTTGTTTGCTTGTTTGGTTTTCAGGATGATACGTGGGTGAATCAGAAAGCACAGATGAATTCGACTGTCCTTGGCTGGAGTGACACACAGTGATCATTCAGCACAGACTTTGAAATGATGATGTGACAGGTCACTGATAGTTATGCATCTGTTATTTACACAGTGCTTTGTAAACCGAGCTAGTAGTGAGGTGTGTGCTTTATTCAGTTTCTCATGATTAATGTATGATACATCTCAGCCTGCTATATGTTGCTATAAAAGGATAGCATGAGATTGGGCATTTTATTTTTAAAAAATAGAAATTTATTTCTCATGTTTAGAAAACCAAGATCAAGAAGTTCGAATGTGGTAAGCTCTTTCTTGCCTCATCCTAAGGCAGAATGGCAAGAGAGAATGAGGGACAGCTAGAAAGCTACACTTTTATTTTACTTTAAAAAAAAAAACATTTCTTTTTTTTTTGTTTGTTTTGTTTTGTTTTGTTTTTTGAGACAGGGTTTCTCTGTGTAGCTTTGCGCCGTTCCTGGATCTCGCTCTGTAGACCAGGCTGGCCGCGAACAGAATGCAGTATTAAAGACGTGTTGGTTTTTATATATACACACACACGTGGGTATTTTGCCTGCAGGTATATCCATGCACCATGTGTGTGCCTAGTTCCCACAGACACCAGGAGAAGGTGTTGTATCCCCTGGAACTGGAGTTACAGGTGGCTGTGAGCTGCCATGTCAGTGGTTGGACCTGAAGGTGGGTGCCTTGGAGGAACAGCTGGTGCTCTTAACTGCTGAGCCATCTCTGCAGCCCCCAGAGTGCAATATTAAATTGGTTGGTTTTTAAAATACATTCCATAGAGCTCTCTAAGGAGACACTGATGGATTTTTTTTCCCTCTACAATAAAAACGACACTGTAGGCTGAAAGTCACTCTAGACAGAGATGGGACCATGAATTATATGCCAAGATTGTACTTCAGAAGAAACAAATGCTGATTTTTTTTTTTTTATCGCTTTGTAGTTTCTAGCTCTCCAATGAGGTACTTGTGGTGGTTGCCATGGTGAGTCCTCTGGGCAGTAGCTCTAATTCTCCTCATTAGCAAGTAGCATATGGTGAGGTTATACTGTGCATTTTTTTGTGTGTGTGTGCTAGAATAATAACTATGGAAACTTGCGATGTGAGTGAGGGATAGGCAACTCCATTTCTGCTGCTTGGAGGCAGAACCTTAGAAGGGTGAGGGCATTTCTCCCATCATATAGCCTCGTGAATGACACATACTTATTAAAAGAGTAAGGTCATACTAATTGTTTATATATATTCCTCAATTTGGGGGCAAGGCCAATTTAATTGTTGAGGCCAATTAACATCTCTAAATACCTCAGAAGACGGTACCTCAATTAGCACAGACATATTAAGCTCAGCACGGATTACTGAGCATTGTACCTGGAGTTTTCTCCAGTCCCACCCGGGCCCACAGCCACTTAGACTCAAATAAGCACACAGAGGCTTATATTAATTAAAACTGTATGGCCTAATGGCTCAGTCTTCTTGCTAGTTAGATCTTATATCTTAAATTAACCCATTTCTATAAATCTATAGCTTGCCACGTGGCTTACCAGTATCTTTACATCTTGCTTCTTATGGTGGCGGCTGGCAGCAACTCCTGACTCAGACTTCCTGTTCCCAGAATTTTCCTCTCTGCTTATCCCACCTATACTATACTTCCTGCCTGGCTACTGGCCAATCAGCGTTTTATTTATCAACCAATCAGAGCAGCACATTCACAGCATACAGAAAGACATCCCCAGCAGAGCATCACTGCTCAGAATATTCTAAAGATGAGGACAGTTGCTCCATCCATCATGATTAACATGATGCTATACTTGGGTAATCCACAGCCACATAAAAAAATATTCCTAATGTGGCAGAGGCTGGGGAAGCTGCATGTTTACAGAAGAAAATACCAGCAGGGTCTATCTAGATCACTGGTGACACTTAATCACAAGGATGTAGAACTATAAGAATAATTTCAAATCGAGTTTGGTGGCACACTCTCATCAGCATAGCATTCAAGAGACTAAGAGTAAAGAACCATAAGTTAGAGACTGATTTGGGCTATCCAGTGAGACCTTGTCTCAAAAAAAATCATATATCTTGAAGATATTGCAGTATCATGAATAAGCAGTCTCACTAAGAATACTGAGAAACTCTACCGATCCTTTTTTTAAGATTGTGTGTGTGTGTGTGTGTGTGTGTGTGTGTGTGTTAGCCTGTGTGTACTTGTAGGTACATGTCTGGATGGCCTGCATTGTTATGTAGATACTGGGCTCCCAACTCCAGGCATCACGATTTCACAGCAGGCTTTCTTAACTACTGACCCGTCTCTCCAGCCCTCAACTACTCTTTATAAAAGATGTTCATTGGAAGAATTGTAGCAATACAGAAATATAAAGCAATGCAATGTTTCTGGGAAAAGGAATCAGAGGTATATTACAGATAGGTATGTAGAGTGTGTTTGTGAAAAGTACATTCATGGATGTCATCGGAGGAATGCATATCATGAACACTAAGTACTTCCCTTGCTGATCAGCCCTTTCCAGCAGAATGTGAAAAGAAATGAATCCAAATGGCCCACAGAGGTGTTCCATTAGAGTGCATTTTGCTAACATTTTCTATTCTAGTATATAGATCTGCTCGTCCCAGAAAATATACAATTAAAAGGTACTAAATATCATTTGGGGATCTAGATAATAAATTGCCTATTGCTGCACAATAAACTGCCACAAAGTTACTGGCATAAATCAATGCAATTCGTTTAACCTCCCCATTTCTTTGGGTCCATTTGGGCACAGCTGGGTTTCTGTTTTGAGTCTCACAAACCTGTAACCCGGGTGCTAGGCAGGCTATGTCTCAGCTGGAGACTCAAACGGGGAAGGATCCTCTGCGAAGCTTACTCAGATTACTGAGCTGTAGGATTTAGGGTCCCGGCTTCTGGGTGGCTGAGAGCTGGCTGCAGCACCTAGATCTAGCAGTAGGTGCCACTTGGACTTTTCCAACAGGGCTACCTATGTCACTGCGCCAATCAAGCTGTCGCAGCTGGCCAGCAAGATGGAGTCACAGGTGGGGCAGCATCTTTTAGCAAATTTGATACTGTTTTCAGTTTAGTTGACACTACCAAGACTGTTCCCAAAGAGAAGGAAAAACTTGGTTACTACAATCTAGGCCATAGAGATATCACTATCGAGGCAACACACACCAGCCCCATAAACAAGCCAGACTTACTGAGCCTGCTGCCTAGTGAAGGAGATGCTACCATTTCTTACCATAAGACTTATCTCCACTGAGTCACTTCGATATTTATGCAATGTGGTTTAAACACAGTTCAAGCGAAGTCGAGTCACTGAAAACAAAGATATGCACTAGAGCCTGAAGGTAATCCCAGATGCTTCCTATGTGTAGTGGGGCCAGCCCTTAATTCTCCTAAACTGGAAGAATTGCTTACACACTGACAACAGCCATCATCTGGTTCCCTCTGACTGGAGAGCTGTGACTGACCACCAAATTCCTTTTGGCTTGTGTGTGTGTGTGTGTGTGTGTGTGTGTGTGTGTGTGTGTGTGTGTGTTTTGTTTTGTTTTGAGTCAAGTTGTCAATGAGTATACATAGTTTCCAGATACAGTGGTTCCTATGAAGTAGAAAAAGAATAGTCTAACTCATGATCCAGCAGATATGAATTGGGCGAACACTCTGTTCAAACCCTGGGCATGGGGGATTCAAGGATTCAATAGTGAACAAAATAGGATGTCCTCCTGTGAGTGAGGGACACTGGTGAGTAAATCGTTATATATGTGTGTGCTAATGTGACAAAGATAGCAGCAGAGAGTGTCTGTGAGGTGTGCGAAGCTGCAACTTGACACATCAGTGTCTGGGAATTGATGGAGGGTCAAAGAAAGTTCCACAACGTGGTGCTAGGGATCCTAACAGCCACCAGACCTTAGCAAACCTGACAGCAAGACTGAAGTACCACTCAGGCCTTGGAACCCAGCATGTAGGCAGCCCCACCTGCCAGATGAGCACAAAGACCTAATTCATCAAAGTCCATAATTCTGGGAAAGTCCCTAAACATACTAACCTTGTTTTTTAACTGTTTTTGCTAACTGAGGTGTGTCAACCCAGGATGTAAGTTTTGTCCTTAAAAGTCCACCTTAAGAAAGGCTCAGTACTGGGTGGTGGCACACGCCTTTAATTCCAGCACTTTTTTTTTTTAATCCCAGCACTTGGGAGGCAGAGGCAGGTGGATCTTTGAGTTCAAGTCCAGCCCAGTCTTGGGGGGAGGGGGGCAAAAAAAGAAAAGAAAGAACAGCTCAGGACTGCACTTGAGTCCTGAACACTGTCCGAGTGGTCTCCTCTGATGGAAACCTCACAACAGAAGAAAGGGCCTCCTGCAAATGTCTCAAGCATTGACAGACAAACAGCTTCAAATTAAGGACAACTTTCTCCTGTCTGTCTGTCTGTCTGTTTATTGTGGCACTTTTATATGTTTGTGGCAGAAACATCTCTCTAAGAAGATATTGGATAATAAGTGCACTGAGTTCACCCTGGTTTCCAAACACAGGTCTGTGGTTTTACCTCTCTTCCTTCCCATTTTAATTTTTTCTTCCTCTCCCAATATTTTCCCCATATTGACTGCAGCAGAGAGAACAGACATGTCGGGAAACAATAAGCTGCAATTTCGTGACCCGTTGGTCCTGTTCCCACAGCAGCTGCCTAAGTAGCTTCTGGTGATCATTGCTGAACCACGCCCTCCCAGTACATAGGGCACATTAGGCCATGAGAATGCTTTCCAAAAGAAAATACTTCCAGCCATCATCCCCTAACACTTCCCCTGGTACAAAAGACAGGGAATAATTCTTTGAATGTGCTAATTTGGGGAAGTCAAAAACCAAAGAGCACCAACTTAGCAGAAATGACCAACCAAGACACCCACCAACATCATCCATAAAGCCGTACATCACAAGCTGCTAATCCTGAAAGTTTAATTTAATCAATTAAAAAGTTAACTTTAAATTTAACTTAAATTTCAGAAGTTAAATTTAATCAATTTAGGTACCATCATGTTCACGGGAACTCTTCAAGAATGCCAACGTTTTGACATTCTAAACTCAACAGTTAAATTTTCTAGTGAAATCTTGCTGCCCTGTGTTTCTTGTAGGATTTCCTTCTGATGGATTCCACATAGGAAAACCAGCAAGTCAGTCAAGTCTTTGTTTAAATCTCAACCGCCCAACGTGGCTACTAGAAGGTTCTCTGCCCTTGCAAGTGTTGTTGACTCTTTCTCACTTGTATTCATGTACAAACACTTACAAAGCGCCTCCTTTGTGCCAAGACTGTGTTTCAGCCAGAGCTGAACCTAGTGCGTCCTCTCTCTAGTTAGCGCTAGATGACTACATTGGCCTCTGCCACAAGGGGCGCTCTGCCTTCCACCGTGGGAAGCACAGCAAGAAGGCCCCTACCAGATGCAGCCCTTCATTCTTACAACTTCGGCGTCTAGAACCACGAGTCTAACAACAAACGTCTATTGTATATAAAATACCCGGGCGGTGCTTTTCTCTTACAGCAGCCCGAGACAGACTAAGACAGGGAGAAAGGAGCCAGCATGACGTATTTGTACACTAAGGAATGAACTTTCCAAACTTTGGTTCCTGTCTAACCAGTAAAACTGTGGCCCACTGTGACTGCCAAAAGCAACACTCTTCATCATTTTAAAATCAAAGCAAAATGTGGTGACGTCACCGCTGCCTTTTCAGCACAGGACCGGAAATCACAGGTCCCTAATAGTTGTGCAAATGGGCTTGACTTTCAGACTGAGGAGAGAGACGGGAGTGTTGGAACTAAAAGGTCTGCCATCCAGATAACGCTTGTGATTTGTGGCTAAAAATACAGCTACCAAACACAGAAAGGAGAGCTATGTCTTAGTGGGAGATGTTGCTCTGATGTATGATGCTAATTTTAAACCCCAGGCAGCTTGAAAGGGCAGGACATGAAATTGGAGCCTCGCTGATTCATAGACTATTATGGAACCAGTCGTTCTGGGAAGGTGGGGAGTTTGCCTTCCTCTCTGCAGACTCACTCAGTGTTCCAAAAATGCTTTTCTCTTTCAGGATCAAAGACGCTGTTTTCGTCACAACTCTCAAGACTTTCTATAGAAACAATAAAAGGAGCAAGATGTGCCCTTTCCGCTCTCCTGTCCAGTTGGTTTGCTCATTTGTAGAGTAAATATTACTGAGGTACATCTTCCTCCAAGTTACCCTCCTAAAGTGGATTTAGACTTTTGCTCCATTACTTGATTTCGATTTCCTTGTAACTGTGAAGATAGAATTTTCTTCTAAGACATCATCTCTAAGAGACTGGCTCTTCCAGAAGAGGAATTTCCCAGCACCCACGTGGTGACTCACAACTGTCTGTAACTCCAGTTCCAGAGGATCCAACACCCTCTTCTGGCCTCCTAGGCATCAGGCATGTAGATGGTACACAGACATACATGCAGGCAAAATACCCATACATACATACATACATACATACATACATGCATAAAATTATTTACAAGACAAACATGGTGATTCTTCTCTCTCTTCTATAATGTGTTTGACTATGGACACCAGACAAAAAAAAGACAGATTGCCCCTTACTGCTTATTTATGCCCTGATTTATGACATTATCATTATGTTCCATATTATGGATATCTTTATAGCAAATATAATCAGGTAAACAACAGTCTTCAAAGAATTTTCATAACCGTTATTAGTTCAGGTGTTTTTATAACAACCCCTCTCCTGAAAAGTAGATGAAAAATACTTATCAGCGGAAGTAACTGAGGCCCCAAAACATTAAGGGCTTAAAAAGGAAAATGTTATCTTAGAGGTATATTCCAATCTGTTCAAGCAATTTTATCTTAAAAATTCTTAATGAACAAAAATTATGTAGCTACTTTTTACTAATATTGGTCAAATGCCAATTGCATTTATAATGATAACTTACATCATAATTCTATGTAATATTGGTACGTAAGGTAAAATCTGAAGCCTCTCAATGGTGGGTGAGATGACTGCAGCAGACTGTGAAGCATCCTGTGGCTTATTTGTGGAATATATTTTACCTTTTCTCCTTTGCTTGATGTCATTAAGACTGGGAAGGAACTCTGCCCAGGAACTGCAACCATAAAGGTTAGAGTAATTGAGTTTGTACAGTTAGTTGGGAGACATGCACAAGAGAGCAAGTGTGAAGACATTTGCAAGTTGTGGCTGTGGTGATACACGCCTTTAACAATAGATGGAGAGAAGATCAGGCTCTCAGAGGAAGCAACTGAGGCCCCGAAACATTAAGCACTTAGAAAGGAAAACACTATTTTATAGGTATATTCCAATCTATTCAAGAAATTTTGTCTTTAGAATTCTTAATGAACAAAAATGACATAGCTACTTTTTTATTAATATTTGTCAAAGGCCAATTTAACTTAAGAAAGAGGAGCAGAGGGATCTCTGTGAGTTCAAGGCCAGCCTGAGATACATAGGGAGTTTCAGGACAGCCAGGGCTACATAGTAAGACCATGTCTATAATAATAATAATGAAAGTAATAATAATAATAATAAAAGTAATAATAAACAAATAATTAAATAAAGTCTGTAGTTGTAAATGGCAAATACAGCACATAATATTAGTTAACAAACTCTGATAATATGAAATTGTGGAAATGCTATTGTTTTGATTAGTCTGTCACTTGAAACAAACTAGTCATCTGAAGAAACGCTTCCATCAGGTTGACCTGTAGGCAAATCTGTGGGGCATTTTCTTGAATAATGGTTGATATGGGAAGACCCATCCCACTGTGGGTGGTGTCATCCCTAAGCTGATGGTCCTGGGTTAAACAAGAAAGCAGAATAAAAATCATTTTTAAAATAAAGAAATATAAATCTGTCTATACTAAGGCAGTGTCCAAAGTAGTATCAATGATCAATACTTTGATTTGTTGAGCCATTTCCTCCTTTCCAATCCTCCAGCCTCAGCCTCCCAAGTGCTGAGAACATAGGCATCAGGTACCATGCCCAGCTAAGAATAAACAATGTCTAAATGCCCGTTAAAACAGTTTTCCTATTCACGTGTATATTCGTAGTTCTTGTGAATACCTAGCCTGTTTTTCCAGGAGTCAGGCAAGACGGGATGCAGCCAGTGTGGGGTAGGGGTGTGGCACGATGACGCCGGCTGTGGGAGGGAGCTGTGCACACCAGTGATGTGCTGCACCTGTGAGGAGAGAGAAAAAGGAAGCAGAGAAGTGCTAATTGGGGAAGCTAGAAACATCGTAGTAGGTAAACAGAGAGGACTGCAAGGCAGAAGAGTCACGTCTAAACTGAAAATAAAACAGGTACATGCTTAGAGCGGGAAAGACTCTATTGGCTTCCTTGTTTCTGTTATCACAAGACGAATTTCCACTCCACACTGGTGTACCTAGGGGCTACTTTCATGTAAAGAATTGAACTGTGGACTGGGGCTACCTGGAAAAAGACCCATCTGTCTGGAAGAATCTGCATACTGATTGACTGACTTCAACTCTGTGGTTGTGGAAGGCTGGATTGCTGCAGACGGGGAGCCAGAGTGCCTTGGGTTATGTTTAGTCACCTCAGTAGCAATTATTACCAACCTCTGTGTGGGGGCTCAATGAGAAGGACCCACACAGGCTCATATATATCTGAGTCCTCGGTGCCCTGTTGATGGAACTGTTTGGGAAGTATTAGATGGTGTGGCCTTGTTAGAGGAGGCATGTTACTGGAGGAAAGCGTTGAGGTGTCGAAAGCCCACACCGTTTCAGTTAGCTTGCTCTCTCTGCCTTGAGTTAGGCATAAACAAGCAACCAACCAAGCACGTATGCTTTCATTTCTCACTGCTCTTGACTGTGAGTGTGATGTGTTTGGAGTTTCTGCCTTGACTTCCCAATGATGGACTGTAACCTGGAATTTTAAGTTGAAATAAACTGTTTCTCCCTCAGGTTCTTTTTGTCACCACAACAGAGATGAAACTAAAACATGCTGTAACTGGTCTAATATCTCGGTGACCAACACAGATTAACTTAACGGGTCACACTTTCCCCAAGTCTAAAAAGCAATAAATGTCATCTTGATAGCCTCTGAAACAATAGCAGAGTTTCTGCACTTCATTCTGGTCTACCCACCTGATGTCCTCGTGAACGTGCTTAGTGAATGCACACTAATTTATGATTTTCTTTTGTCCTAATTATCAAAGTGCATGTAACTATTTTCAAGGTGGAACATGTCATTTCATACAACCTCAAGACATGTTCCAGGGCTGTGGTGACTCATGTTTGAGGAAGAGTAAATTCTCTCTTATTCCCTTTGGAGCAAGAATCAATAAACTTTGAGGTGAAGAGTAATTATGTTTTTAATGGATGGTGTTCTGATTTCACTTGTTGTCTTGATGAACACCATGACCAAAGCAACTCAGGGGAGGAAAGAATTGGAGGAACGTCATTTGCTGGTTCACTCACAGGCTCGTATTTAGCTACCTTTCTTGTCTAGCCAAGGATCATCTCCTGGGGTGGTGCTGCCACAGTTGGCTAAGCCCTCCTGTATTGGTGAAATTATTAAGGCCACTCCACGTAGTTAAAAGGAGATTTATTTAATGGCGTAACTTACAAATTAAGGGATAGGTAGATCGCGGAGTCTGGGGAAGGTGTATCACAGTCCTGCGGTGTTCTCTGGAGCTCTGCTCGGTCCACTTCCACTATCCAGGGTCCCGCAACAGAGAGAGCGCCCGCCGATCCAGATCTCGGGTCCCCAGGCGCCTCCCTTGGCCCCGCCTTGTAGGCTTGACAGTTGCCAAAGTCTCAATGGGGGTTGGAACTTCCAGATCAAAGCTGGAATGGCTACCCACTACATCTCCCCCTTTTTGTCTAAATAAGAAAGTTCTAACCTAATACAAGACTATATACAAAGGAATGGTTATCAAATATAGTCCAGGAATAATGAGGGATAATGACCTAGATAAGATGGAAGTAAAACCAATGCAAACAATATCAAGCAAGAAACACTAAAGTCCAGAGAAGTATAGAGCATAGGTAAATGGCATGTTACAAAGATCATTCCAAAAGGTGTCCTATCCTAAAGAACCTGAATCTAATACTTAATATGTCCTATCTACTAAGTTGTAACTATAACTGCTAGTCTTCAATCCCATCAAAGACCTGAGAAAGAATATAATGCTACCTGAGAAATGGTAGATGGATGCAAGCAACTTTCGGGAATCTTGCGAGAGTAGACCGAGACAGCTGGCAGCCTGGACAGTCACCTAATGTTTCTCAGCATAGTTGGTGCATTCAAAGTGGCTACAGGCCTAGAGTATCTGATAGACCATTTTCAGAAGCAGGAATTCTGAAAGACCATCTTACCCTGTCTTGGCAGAGTACAGTGGTCGCTTTCCTTGTGTCCCGCTTGTCCAGAAAGGATAGCATTGCATTTGTGCTGTCAGCCGTCGAGGCAAGGGCAGTTCTTTGCCCAGTAGGCCATTTTGTGCCAAGAAGACAAACTTCCAAATGGGAATGTCTTAGAAGCCCAACATTCTCTCGGGATCAAATTGGTGCAGCCAGGAGCAATTGTGTCTCACATCAACAGAATTCTAAGTTATTTAAATGCCATATTCTCTAGGTCTATGAAGTGTTTGAAGATTACCTGTCCATCTGACCTATGTATCTGTAAATCTGGATAACCTAACTAACGTAACTATAGAGATGACAAGCATAGGTGACTATAAATCTATACGTCTTATCTACCAAAATAACCTAAGGACTAAGGCTTTATGTAAACAAGGTAAACAGTCTATAAGCAAATGTATGGTAAAGAACAATGACTTCAAAATTGTGACAAACACAAGATATTTATAACAGAGGTAGGAGTATATAGTGTGATATGCAATATGACAATAATCTTAAATATATATCAATATTTATAACAGAGGTAGGAGTACATAGTGCGATATGCAATATGACAATAATCTTAAATATATGTCAATATACTGAATATCCTAAACAGAAGTAGAACATACATATATGACAGATATAAATTTACATTTGTATCAATATACAAATATTTCATATAAGAGTAGAAATATATGTACATTATAACAAATATAGTTCTGTATTTGTATCAATATACAAATTATCTTAAACAGGAATATAAAAATAGTTTACATTTGTATCAACATATAAGAATCCATAACAGTGCAAATTATTTAAGGCTGTGCTCCTGCATCAGCACATCAAGACAGTCTTCCATAGGCCATACTCATCTAGGAGACTCCTCAATGGAGATTTTTCTTCCCAGAAAACTCTAGCATATGTTAATTTGATCACTAAGGCTAACTAGAACAGATGGTACGATCTTGGACTATTCAAATGTCTTATGCTTCATTTATCAATTAAAATATATATATATAGTTGCAAATAAAATATATGTAGTTGCAAAAGGCACTCAGGATATTTTTGAGTGAAGTATGGTAAGGCACAGAGACAGAAATTTCTGTTCTGAAGGAAGAAGTAGTTTGCGGGCTTACTACATAAGCATAGCCTCACAGAGAAGCACACGGAGCAGTCGGGAGGCAGGGGCATGGACCAGGAGAGGTGGACAAGGGCCTTGGTTGTGGTTTCTGAGTGGAGAAATGGGCAGGGAAAACAGATTGAGAATTGACTGGTCTGAGGGGCTAACTGTGGTCATCCAGCACTTGACCTCTATGATTAGAGAAGGGATGTAGAACTCCTAAAGGGTAAGGGGGTAAATGCTGAACTCACCGGCTTTCATATGAAAGGCAAGTTACTTGCCACAGGACTTGCACAGCCCTGGGAAGGGTGGTCCCTCCAGAGTAGCAAAGCCTCCAGTACAGAACTAGAAGCCATAGTTTCCACACGCATTATTGATGTCACCTTGTTTTCCTCTAAAGAGTATCAAATACCATTCTCTGCAGATACAAAATAATTCTATATTCCCTAATGCTCTCTACTAAGTACAAATACTAGAATCTGCATTATCACCAGATACAAAGACACCTCTGTACTCAGGTACTGATCTCTCTGCCTGTGGCTCCTCAGCAAATAAATACTGCAGACACTTCCAATAAAATGTTAAATGCAGCTAATGACAGCACAGTGAATCAGTGATAAAACTTGGAACTGGCCTTCCACTTCCCGATTTCTGTATACTGTTATCTGATAGGATGATGCTGGAGCTGGAGAGAGGACTCAACTGGTTAAGAGCAGTGGCTGCTCTTCCAGAGACCTGGGTTCAAGTCTAATCACCGTCATGGTCCTCACAACTGTCTGTAACTTCTGTCCCAGGGACTCTAACGCCCCCCTTTTGGCCTCCACAGGCACCAGGCATGCATGTGGCACACAGACATACATGCAGACAAAACACCCATACACATAAAAAGTAAGATTTTATTTAAAAGTCTATATAGCTGCCACTATCCAGAAATTCTAAATAACACACTTCTGTTAATGATGATCTCATCTTTGGTGTGAAATCAGGAGATGCTTTTTAGAAAGGTCAACTCTGGGAATTTGAGAAAATGTCCAGAAAAAAAATAAATATATATATATATATATATATATATATATATATATATATATATATATGTATGTATGTATGTATGTATGTATATATATATATGTTTTTCAAGACAGGATTTCTCTGTGTATCCCTGGCTGTCCTGGAACTCTCTGTAAACCAGGCTGGTCTTGAACTCAGAGATCTGTCTGCCTCTGCCTCCCTAGTGCTGGGATTAAAGGCGTGCGCCACCACTGCCCGGCTAGAATCTTCTCTACTCTTGCATTCTGGACTTGCAACATTCTGTGGATTTATTCCCAAAGATGAATGGTAGCAAGTTTGACTGAAATCTGGAACCTGGTATCTCATAGGCATCAGTCATAACTGCATGCCAGGGCCTGCCAGAGCAATAAGGAGCATCCTGACCCCTGAGCTTCTGGCCTCTCTATCTGGGGAAGTGAAATGAAGTTTAAGAGACCCTGATAACCCTTCAGTACCGCATCCTTATTAGTCCCTAGATGCAGTTTTTATGTCTTTGCTTCCTAGAGGAGAAAACAGTAATTAGCTATGAGTCACAAACCTTATGAATCACATCTATGATTATTATTTTTCTACAGCTAAATAAACTGTATACACCCTTCATGGTTTAATTGTGAACTCTTGCTGCTTAGCTACAAATAGAAACTTGGGTGTTAAAATGTCCCAAATGTTGCTTTAATGATTATTTGAGTCTCTCATCTTCCTCTTGCCTCATTGGAAATGATGGCCTCACTGGATGGCTGCTCCACAGGCCACAATCAGATGTCAACCCACCTTGGAGAAGATTGTTTCATTGATTGGCCACCAGCGAGGCTAATGTCATTTGTATTCCTGGCAGAAAGAGGGAAGTTTATTTTAAGTGACTTATATAGGAACAGAACATTCTGCTCTTTTGAATACAGATAGAATCTTTCCCATTACTTAAATCTAAACTACAATATACTATCTCATTTGTAAGCTACTTACATACGTCTAGCTAGCATGATCAGATATTACATCGATTTGCATAAACAAAAAATCAAACAAAATCTACATTAAATAGTATTAATGGTTTATGGCTGAGTCATTTTCCTTCAGCAGAAATAATTCTATATTGGATGGAGGATACTTCTATTTGTTTTGTCTTTGCTTTTGAAGAGAAAAGCCTCACTGTAAGAGTGAACACTGAAGTCTATGAAAGTCTCATAGCATTTTATAAAGCACTTTCATAGCTATTGTTTCATTTTGATTTGTAGAAACCTCATATGGAAAATGAGGCAGGCATTACCATCTCTATCTTTAAAGGTTAAGGAAAACCCGCCATGTATTGTGGTGCATGCCTTTGATCCAAGCCCTCGGGAAGCAGATACAGACAGATGTGAGTTTGAGGCCAGCCTGCTCTACAGAGTGAATTCTAGGCCAGCCAGCCATTTACAGTGAGATCAGATCTTTTTTTTTTTTTTTTTTTTTTTTTTTTTGGAAATCCTGCATAGAAGTGGAGAAGATTGCCATGGCAGATCTCCAGTCTCAGTGGCTGTAATGACAAACCCTCTCATGAGGTTTGTTCTCCCATCTGGTCTAAGCTGCTCTTCCTTGGAGCACTGTGTGTACATCCATCCTCTCCTAGCAATGGAGTCTCACCATGCCTAAAACATTTTTGTGCATACTAAGGCCCATTAACAACTGAAAGTATTGAACAGTGTCTGTTCCTGCTCTGGACTGGGCAATGCTGTTCCTTAAATGTTTCTCTGTTGAAATCACCATCATGCTGGCAAATGGCCCTCTAGGAGAAAGGGACCTGGTTTGTAGTCACTGCTAATTTCTGTGGTATAAATGCTTCCCTTGTGGCTAATTTAAGGCTGTCCAGTGGTTTAACAGCTGACTTGTAAAATCCTGAACATGTAACAGTTTCTTCTGCAGGTGGTACAGGCTGAGTCCCACCAACCACCTAGCACCATTCTTACACACAGTTCATGTGATGGTGACCTATCATTGCCATTCCCATTTCACAGACATGAAAACCAAAAGTGATCCAGGAAATTGTAGAGCTGGGATGCAGGCCTGGGCTCTGTATGACTAAAGCTCAATTAAAACTCAATGTAAAATAAAACTAAAGTGTAACCAATCAGAAACCCTCAGCTAACATCTTCCTGTGGATTTTGATAGGCAAACGACACTGGTGGTGATGCTGGTTACCAGCGGAAAAGTCACGAGCCATGGCCACAACTCCCAGAGTTACAGAGAGCTTTATTAGGAGGGAAAGGGGGTGGAGAGAGAGGGGAACCAGGCCTGGGGGGAGGGAGAGATGGTGAGAGCAGAGCAGAGAGCAGGGAACAGAGAGAGAGCACGTGGGGTCTGCATCCAGCTTTTTAAGGCACATATGTAGTCATCTGTGCCCTCTGATGACGTAAGATGCAAGACCCCAGCTGCGCATGTACAGGATCCTAATATTCCAAACTTTTTGCTTATTATAAAAAGTGAGTGAATAGGAATAGGGGCATCATTTCTCCCAGAAAAACTGACTTGGTGGGCATAGGTTGGCTCTTGAGGGGGTTAGGGAAGGGGGCCTTCGAAGGTAGACAGGCGTTCTGGGATGGTGGACTGTTCTGTTGACCTGGAGCCGTCCATCCCCCTTGGCTTGGCACTCTGGCCACTTTTGGATCTGACAGGATGCTGATGAGACAGAAAAAGCCTGAAGGAGATCCAACCTATCCAGATGGATTTAAGCTGGTTTCTGGAGCTTGGGAAAATTTTTGAACATGTTAAGAAGCAGCCATGAGAAAATTAGTGACCATTTGTAGTGTTTAGTACTCCGCTTGTATTGGTTAGTGTTAATGAGAGAGACAAAGAGGTTGGAACATGTTAAGCTTTATCAGAGACAGATTATTTAAGACACCTGTTTCCTTTACTAGTTTGGCATCCAGGAGACACAGGTGATCAATTGTTGAGAGCATTTAACAGAATTAGATGGTTATATTGAAGTCTGTTTTTGCAGAGCCCAGATACTTTTGGGTCTGGGGGTGTCAATACCTTTTAGCTGTTACAGTTTCTTACTTGATGATCTGTGGACTCCAGTTCTGTGGTGGTCCTGTACCATTAGCTGAGCAGTTAATTAGAAGAGGGAACTGGGAAGAGAAAAGCTTGTGGGGTGAGAACTCACTCTTTTGGAATTAGGGACAAGGCAGAGAGCAGGGCCCTGTCTGTGTGCATGAGGAGGAGAAGCACTGTGACAGGTCTGGAGTGAGGCACATGGAGGGAGCAATGAAATGAAAGTTCCTACCTTAGCTGGAAAATCTTTTTCCATTAAGTAACCCTGAAAGTGCAATTAAATCTGGGGAGGGGGCCGGGCGGTGGTGGCTCACGCCTTTAATCCCAGCACTCGGGAGGCAGAGGCAGGTGGATCTCTGTGAGTTCGAGGCCAGCCTGGACTGCCAAGTGAGTTCCAGGAAAGGCGCAAAGCTACACAGAGAAACCCTGTCTTGAAAAACCAAAAAAAAAAAAAAAATCTGGGGAGGGGGTAAGGCTGTCCTCCCCACCCTGACAATAGGGAAACGAGGAGAGGTGGGACCCCAGGACTGAGTAAGTGGCTCTGGTGTCCAGAAGGAAAGAAATGGATTGCTTCCATGCTGCATTCTGGGTTCCCTGTGAGCAAGCCTGTGGCCAAGCCTAGGTCTGCTGGAGGTCTTTGTGTGTCCCCATGCCACTCGGGGCCTGGGTACAGTCAGCTGACCGGTTGTCTTTCTAGGTGGCACTTTCAACAAGGCTCAATTGATGGCCTGGCAGGGCATGCACTAGCCCTCGTGGCCTTTTTTTGGGACCCAGCAGCTTTCAGGAGACAGACAGCATGTGCCAGCACTTGGCAATTCTGTTCTCGGGCTTTTTCCATCTCTCCCCTGGTACACCTTAAATGCCACAGCTGACACTTCCACCTGGGGATCAGGAGCCTTGTTCTCCAGATGCTTAAGTTTTAGTCCTATGTTCGGGGAGGTCTGGGGGACAAGAGACAGATTTTACTCCATGTCTTGAATTTTTTGATGTCTGCTAGCTTGAGGACAGCTTTTCAAAGACCCACCAGGAGGCAGGGTGTGAACTGATCGTAAACTTATTTGCATGTATCCGAGCCCACTTTCAGACCTGTCTGGGCCTCTCACAGCAGCTTGAGAGTGAGTGGGAGGAATTAAAGTGAGGTGAGTTAAAGCCCGCCCAATACCAGAGAGCGGATAGTGGAAGTCAGATAGACAGAAGGGTTGCACATGGCAGAGAAAGAATCAGAAGTGGAGAGGGGAGTAGGGGTTAGGTTCAGAGCTTTGGTAGAAAGTTTGGGGATAAGGTAACTCTTTTCATTTGCCCGTTCACTGGCAGAAGTTAGATAATTCCCATGAAGCCATGCGACCAAATTATGCGGCCAAATTTACTGGTATCTGCCCCTATGTCCCATGGCTGTAGCGTCAAGAGAGAAAAACAAAAAATTAAAATAAAAAACCAGGATCAGACTCCAATCCCAGGCATCCCTGAGGTAGGAGAAGGATCTATGAATCAGCACTGGTTACTCTCCAAGTTGTCAAGAGAGGAGTGAGGGCTGAGAGCGTACACAGCACGTGGACCCCCCAGGGGTCCAACAGCATTGACCCCTTCATCAAGGGAGAGAATGAGTCGTCACCAGCACAGCCCGAGGATCCCCTGGGGGTCCGGCACAAGGAATATAGCTCAGGCTGCAGCCTCGGGAAACAGCGCGGGGTGGGGGGGACCTCACCAATCACACGTGTGGTGGAGGGAGACACAGCGGTGGTAGTCGACGGTGAGCACAGTCCCCACGCGGTACTGCAGTGTATTGCAGTGGCAGTGGCGGGCAGTCGCAGGTCCTCAGTATAGGCTTCTGAATGCTTAGCCCCAGACGCAGAGTGCACAGAATTTCCTATCTGAGTTACGACACCAAATGATAGGTAAAGCACTGGTGGCGGCGCTGGTTACCGGCAGAAAAGTCAAGAGCCATGGCCATGACTACTGGAGTTACAGAGAGCTTTATTGGAAGGAAGGAGGGGATAGGAGAGATGAGAGCCAGGCCTTGAGAGAGAGAAAGATGGTGGGAACAGAGCAGAGCACGGAACAGAGAGGGCAGAGACAGCGCATGGGGTCTGCATCCTGCTTTTTAAGATGCATATGTAGTCACCAGCGCCCCTTGATGACGTAAGATGCAAGACCCCAGCTTCCCGCATATACAGAATCTTAACAGATTTTCCACTTTAACTGCTGCTGGGGATCAAACTCAGAGCCTTGCACATCCTAGCAAGCACTTTATTACTAACCCCCACACCACCATCTTCAAATACACATGTACATGTGTACACGCACATGCACATGTGCACACACACACACACACACACCACCACCACCACCACCACCACCACTACCACCACCACCACACCCTGTTTTAACTTCCTTCTGCGAACACCTAGGAAAGTTTTCCTTTCCCCAGGCCTAGGGGAACACTGAGTCTCTTGTCGTCTGCTGCAGCCTACTTTGTGTGTGCGTGTACAAGTGTGTGTGTGTGTGTGTGTGTGTGTGTGACTGAACTTTGCTCATATTTACCTCCGTCACCCTAACAGTCCCCTCACTGGTCCCCTTCCTTCCCTAAAATAACCTGCCTTCTGCTTTCTTGTCGTATATAATATATAGATTTAGATTCTGCATTTGAGGGAAACATCACATTTTGTTTTTGTCTTCTACTATTACTCTCTCCTGTCTCCACCTAACCTTTCCTTTAGAACACTCCTTCCTCACATATCTAGCCCCCCCCCTCTGTCACACACACACACACACACACACACACACACACACACACACACACACACAGTTCCTTCACCAGAACCAATAAAATTCGAAGGCATCTCCTGAGCACTTACAACATGAAGGCACTCCACACTTTCATTTTAAGTAAACTCACAACCTCCCTGGAAAACAGACTCTGTTGTCATTCTCTGTTTACAGGCAAGACACTCCCGGCACCCACGTTAAACTACTCAAAGGTTACACAACTCAGGATGTATCCAGGATGTTCGTGCTGGACACAGTCTCAGAGCCTAGACTCTGTGTTACCCCGTGCGGTCCCTACACTCCCCATGCCACTGTGCTGCCTGATTCAACATGCCAGCAGCTAACCAGTGTGCATTTTTTGTTGCTGATGTTGTTTGTGTTTTTCTTGGCACACTGTATCTTTTCCTACCCTAACAATCTCTCTCTCTCTCTCTCTCTCTCTCTCTCTCTCTCTCTCTCTCTCTCTCTCTCTCTCTGTGTCTTATCTAAAGCAGGGGCCTCCAAATTATCTCAGGGCTAATCCCCAATCTTGCCTCACTGTAAAACTGTCTGAAATGAACCACCCTTCATGGGTGACTCTCAGAGAACTGAGTAATGGGAGCTAAAGACTCCAGTTATAATTGGGACTACAAAAGTTTTCCATGAGTCTATGTGGGTGGCCAACTGGCCTCTAACATTTATGGAGCCTAGAGCAAGAATGCTAATGGAGGCTCACCAAATCATTTTTGTCTACGTGGAATTATAAATCAAAGCTAGTAAATGTCTGCAATAGAGTCTGGTTTTCTTACCTCCTTTGGAGGCTAAGTTTGAATCTGGAATCACTGAACCCCTCAGAGTTCCTCTCAAGGGGGCAGGGAAAATTGGTCCTAAGCCACCCATGGTCCCTTTCCTCCTTCCCCCAGCTCAGTCTTGTTTTTCTGCGCATGAACACAAGCATTCCACCCCCATACAGTCAAGCTTGGTCCCCCTCCCAAACAGACAGCTGCTCTGGCCACCTCTTGGGTAGACACACGGGGCCATAGCCTGTCCCTTGGAAGATAGACCTAAGGAGGAAGACTTTAAGCCCTGAATGTAAACTAGGTGTTTGGGCAGGCAATTCCAGGGTCCATGAGTGGGAAGAGATACCTTGAAACTGGAAGAGGATCATGGCCTAGCCTTCCAAAGCACAGAGCTCAAGATCCAGGCCCCTATTGTGCAGTACTCCTGTGGTAGTACCATGAGCATGCTCTCCCGGAGGCACAGCTTGAAACCTGTGGGTGATCATTTTCAGTGATTCAAGTATTTGACAAATGGATGAAAACTAAGTGAGGAAGGAATCTCACATTAATATTCTAATTACATCATTATGAGGTGATCACTTCCTAATGGCTAAAAAGTCACCTGTTCAGGCCCTGATGACTAGACCAGTGTGAAAGCTAATGCAATCATTTGGCTAATGAGTTATAATAAACGTGATGCGGTTCCCCAATGCTCTCCTGTTTATGATCTGAGTTACCTGGAGCTTTCTCCTCCCATAGATCCAATCTCAAATATGCAAATTACACAAGGAATTTTCTTTATTTAGTTCACCAAGTATGAAAGCAAATGATTTCCTAAAATTTAAGCTTTAACACTTAAACTTTCTAGATTCTGACAGAGAAAGGAAGGGGAGCAAGCCAGTGCCTTGGTACAGACACCAAAAGCCTGAGCAGGGAGCCCTAAGAGCTCAGGACACACAGACCAGCCACTGTGCTGGGAGGTCTCAGTGAGTACACCAGACCTGGCGTGCTCTAGAAAGTTCTGGAACTTCCTAATGTACCAAGTCACCTGGCGGGCTTGTCTAACAGGCAGCAGAGCGCTGACTCCCTAGGAGTTTCTTTCAGTCTGATTCGGGATCTGAGGCTGCATTCTCATCCAGTTCCCAGAGGATGCCGATGCCACTGGTGTGTGGGATTTTGTCACGTTGGGAAGTTTTTGCCTTGGGGTTTTCATAGTCACTCTCGCTGTATCCCCAGCTTAGCTCTAGTTCATGAATGTTCCCCCTTCCACCTTCCCGAGAACATAATTGACAGCTCATCTCTGCAGCAGGAACCCACACCAGACATTGAAATCAACAGTAAAACTAATCTGAGGGAGGGAGGGAGGGAGAAAGGGAGAGAGGAAGGGAAGGAGGGAGGGAAGGAAGGAGGGAGGGGAGAAGATGCATGCACTTTCCCAAGGTAATAATATGTTCCAATGATCTCAGAGATCATACCATCTGTTTATCTTCTTCCTACAAGCATCCCATCCACAGCCACCACACCTGGTGTCTACTTTGCGCATAGTCCTAAGTTCACTTACTCTGGGTCTACAGGACCACTTCTCGTATTTCTACTCATTTATTAGGACACCAATGCTCAGTCCCTTCACATTTTGGTCTAAACTATTGAGAAGAAACTTCAGAGAGTCTTTTCCCAGGTGGCGCTTCCCCTGTTGGGACCATCCCTGGTATGGGAGCAGAGAGGCCAGGATGAGAGAAGAAATGGGAAGGGATAAGGACTGAGTTCATGGGGAGCACAGGAGTGAAAACATTTCATCTGTCCTCAGATAATGTCTTTTCAACTCACAAATGAATGGCTATAGGATATACCTGATGCAGACAGTGGTAAATAGAAATAGTTTTATGAGTACATTACAGCTAAGTATCAAAGTTTTATAATAGGGTTTGAGTATTAACATTACTTAGTTTTGTGCTACATCATGTACTGAATAAAAGAACGCTTGTGGATAAAAATAGTCATTACACAGATTTTAATTATATGATTTATTCCATCAAAGAAATAATATTTTTACATGTTAATATTTCTGATAAGAAATAGAATAAATGACCTGTGAGGGTGTGAGCATGGTGTGAGCATGGGAACATTCCATCACAACCAGGACAGATCAACTGGTCACAATGGGAATCAAGAGATGCCTGCAGACATCAGCAGTTTTCTCTAGAGTTACCTTATGCAGAAATCTTTGAACTCAGGCCCACTTTGGATATATGAACCCAATCTAGACTCTTCTGTCTCCAAATGGTCATGGGAATCCTGCAATGTCATTTGTTTGTTATATGTACAGTTTCTTTGCTTTTTTCAAGATTTATTTATTCATTATGTGTACAGTTTTTCTGCCTGCAGGCCAGAAGAGGGCACCAGACCTCATTATGAGTGATTGTGAGCCACCATGTGGTTGCTGGGAATTGAACTCAGGACCTTTGGAAGAGCAGTTAGTGCTCTTAACCGCTGGGCCATCTCTCCAGTCCCTGTTATATGTACAATTTCTATGCTATACACTGAGCTGGTGTTTCTGGAATACTGAAGGCCTGGAGTGGGAAGGAGACTTGCTTTTCATTGTTTGTCTTTGGTTGCATTTGATTTTTGTGTGTGATGGGGGAATCAATTTTATTTGATGGGCTATAGTAGACTTTCTTCTGTATGTCCCCTTTATAGTCACAGGATTTTAAATTACATAGGTGACAGAATGCTGACACAGAGAGTTCAAAGCCTTTGAAAGAATTTGTCACCCAGTTTTCCCGATAGGGATATGTCCTATTATTAAGGATCAACATCTGTGGTGGCTGGATTATGAAATCTGTCCCATAAGCTCGAGATTTGAACACTCAGTCCCCAGATGGAGACACTGTTCAGGAGAGTTATGGAAACCTTTAAGAGCTGTTGTGGAATATTCCTTTACACTATGAACATATGTCCTTGTGATTGGTTTACTAAAGAAGCTGACTGGCCAATAGCTGAACAGGATAGTGTTAGGCTGGAGAGCCAAAATGAGAATTCTGGGAAGAAGGGCAGGGTTGGAAGAGTTGCCAGCAGGTACAGGGAGAAGAAGATGAGCATGCTATACTGAGAAAAGGTACCAAGCCTTGTGGCAAAGCATAGACAAGAAATACGAGTTAATTTAAATGTAAGAGTTAGCTAGTAGCAAGCCTGAGCTATTGGCCATGCATTTGTAATTAATATTAAGACTCTGAGTGGTTATTCAAGTGTTGGAGCTCACTGAGGTTTCCTAGTGGCTTTACCCAGCAGGACTACATAAGAGGCTGATTGGACCATGGGCCTGAGTACCAGGTTTTTGGAAGGATCTACACTTGGCTGTATCTTTTGCCCCTCCCCTTGGCATTGTTATAAAATACCCTGTTGAATAAAGTTCTGGGCTGGTGGATAAGGAACCAGGCCCTCACGAGGCTGGATTTCTATCTGTTTCTCTCCCCTCTATTTTTATCTAAATCTCTTATCCCTCACTCCTCAAGAGTCCCTGGGTTAAGTGGAGGCTGGTCTCCCACATTCAAGAGCGGCTGCCAGCACAGGAAAACTCAGCCTACAAATGGTGTTCCAACATGGAGCCAGAATTTCCACATAAGACCTGACAAAGCTTTAAAAAGGATTCTAAACATACAAAAATGGAATCAAGTGCAGCTTCTTGGTAACTGCCTTTTCTCAGTAGGCTCTGTTTGCTAGCAGCAAGCAGAGGCATGGCTCCTTTAAGAGGTGGCTTCCTAACTCAGTGCTGGCAGCAAAAACTGTGTGGCTCTTTTAAGAGGCCCTGCTACCAAACACTTAAATGGGGTTTATGAGCAGTGGGTGGTACACTATTGGGTGGCAGCATGGACTCAAAAACTCCCCAGAGTTGAGGAAGTAAACGTGGCTCTTGTTGGTACCTATGCCGTGAAGCTAGGCTCTCAGGGAACCAAGGGGGTGGAGTCAGTCGCCAAAGCAAAGGCTTTGGTCCTAGCCACACCACTTAACAGTTTAAAGGCTCATATGGTCAGAAAAAGATTACAGATATGCAATAAAGAGAGATTCAGACAGAAAAAAACCTCTAAGCAGGTTACAGTGTATTTAAAAATATACATAGGCTTGGGAGAGGAAAGATTAAGTATAGACAATCGTAAAAAAAGAAATATATAGTTTTAAAATAATAAAATCCTTAAAAAGGGAGTAAAGTAATATAAAAGAAATTAACTACATAAAGATGGAAAATACACAGAGAGCCTGTATCCTATATGCTACTGTGTTGTCTTTAAATTTTTTGGTTGCTAAGAGACACTGGATTATAAAAGGTACTGGATTAAATCAACCTATATATTTTAAAAATATCTTGACTTCAAAATTTAAGTCAAAGGATATGTTACTTTGAGGAAGAGATTATGTTTTTATTTCCACAGAAAATGAGAGGCTGTGGATTCATTCAAGGTGAAAGATGATCAGGTTTGATCAAGGAAGACCCCCTGAAAATACTGACTATAAACATAAAGAAATAAACCTAGAACTACAAGACACGTGATGTATATTTTACCTGCTCAAAGATAAAGCAAAGAATCACCTTTGGCTGACTTGTGTACAACGCACAATCTATACTTGTATTAATACAGACATGTATGTTACCTTCAAAAGTTTATGTATTTTCAGAACAAGGGGACCAGACACCAGGTGATTCAGCATCCAGAACAGCTTCAAGGCTTCTGGCTGAGATGGTCCAGCCTCACAAACTATTCCAGCCAAGACCTAACTGTTACCCTGATTTTCTCAAGGTTCCCTCAAAGAACAGAAAGTAGTCTAGAGCATGACACTCATATTCCCAAAAGATGGGTTATGGATATTTATTATCATTTAAGGGGGATTGGTTACAAGTTGTTATTGGTAATGGTCAAGAAAAAAGCTAAACAAAGGAGTTAAATTCAAATATCTCTTTCTGAAAAGAAAAAGGGAGAATATAGACATGATAGGATAAAAGGTAGATTATTGAATCTTCTTTTAAATCAAAAAAGCAACTACTAGTCTTAAATATTTTATGTTGGTATGGATTTTTGTATATTGATAGAAATTTAAAGTTAATTTTGTTATACTGTATGTATATTTCTACTCTTGTTTGGGGTATTATGTCTATGGAGCTCATTTAAAAATGTAATATATAATTAAGAAATGCAGATTAATAGTCATCTATAGTAGTCAAACTTATAATCATGTTAGGTATGTTTTCAAGGTCATACACATATATTTAGGTAGATAGATGCTCTTCAAACACTTCAAAGACCTATAGAATATGGCATTTAATATGTTTAATAATATAAGGCTTTTCATGACAGTGAAACACACCTGCTCTTGACAGCACCCATTTACTTCAAAAGAAGATGATGGGCATTGAAGAACCTCTGTATGGAGTTTGCTTTCTTTATGGCAAAAGTTAGCCATTTGGGCAAAGAAACTGCCATTGCCTCAGTTGCTGACAATATACTGTCCAAACTGAACCAGCAGGAAAAAAAGGAAAGCAATTGCCAAGCCTTGCCAAGACAAGGTAGGACAGTCCTTCAGAATTCCCTGCTTCTCAGAAATGTCTGTCAGATATATCAGGTCTGTAGGCCAAAGTTGGATGCCCCAATGTTCCAGAAGAACCTAGGGTGACTGTCCAGGCAGCCAGATGTCCCTGTCATTAGGTAACATTTCACCCTTCTGGAATCTTTGATAGAGTTGAAGACTAGATAGTTATAGTTTTCCTTAGTTATGATAGAAGGTAAATTAGGTGCAAAACTTTGGAGTCACAAAGATAAAATAGATAATAGAATATTTTCTCTAATTTTGTCAAATACAAATAGACTAGATATTGTAACTGCAACTCTTACTTGATAACTGTTTTTTGTTGTATATAATTTTACTATGTTAAAGTTAAAACCTTCCTTTTTGATTAGACAAAAAGGGGGAAATGTGGAATATTCCTTTACACTATGAATATATGTCATTACAATTGATTTACTAAAGAAGCTGACTAGCCAATAGTTTAACAGGATAAAGTTAGACAGGAGAGCCAAACTGAGAATGATGGGAGGAAGAAGGGTGGGGTCAGATGAGTTGCCAGCAGCTGCAAAGAGAAGCAAAGAAAGGTATCAAGCCATGTGGCAAAGCATAGATAAGAAATATGAGTTAATTTAAATGTAAGAGTTAGCTAGTAACAAGCCTGAGCTATTGGCCAAGTATTTGTAATTAATATTAAGACTCTGAGTGGTTTTCTAGAGTGACTGCTGGCACAGGAAAATTCTACCTACAAATTGTGGCCTTGCTGAAGGAAGTATGTCCCTGGAGGAGGGCTTTAAGGACCTATAATCTCACCTTATGTCCAGTTCACTTTCTCCTTCATGTGTATGGATGGAAATGTGACCACTAAATGTTACCATGCCTCCCTTATCATTATGGACTCTCCCTGTAGAAACAAAAACCAAAATCAACTTTTCCATAGCTGCTTTTGGTCATGATGTTTTATTACAGCATCAGAAAAGGTAATTCATACAACAGGGAAACACCAAGTTTGGTTAAAAAAAAAACAAAAACAAAAACAAGCTTGGCCTGTAGAGTCCGAGTGGCTCTAGAAGTCTCTGGGGTATCTGTAAGTCTCTGGTGGTCTCTCTTTTTCAGGTACCTGATTCTGAAAAGATTGAGGACAAGAAGATATGGGGTTGATGTGTGAGAACAAGATGCTCACTGTGTTGGAGCTAGTGAGCCCTGGATGGGACAGTCTCCTCCTAGATCTATAAGGCCCTAAATATTAGGGCATCAAAAATACAGAAGATAGGAAAATATAGTCAATATAATTCGCTCTGTGATAAATAGATACCAAGTAGACTAGTACAGAATCTGAAAAAGTACAGTTGAAATAAGATGATAGAAAGGTAATCATTTTTGGTGCAATTAAGTATTTAAAATATTCAGTTTTGTAAATTCTACTCTGTTGCTATGGAAATGGGTATGGTATAAATGTTCAGATAAATACTAGATTTACATATTGCATATTGAACATGTTGTGACATTACAGGCTTGAGCAATTACAAGGTTTCAATAGTTTTTATATTGAAGTTATACAAGTCTACATTTGCCAAAGGAAACACACAGCAAATGAGTTCAGAAGACAGTTTTCAGAGATCAAACACGGGTTATCAGGTTTGGCAGCAAGCTCCTTTACCCACTCAGCCATCTCGTTGGCCCAGAAGTTACATCCTTTTTATAGCCCAGCTTCAGACACCCACATTCTTCTACTCCAAAAACTCAGAATTCACAAACCCTGTCTGATCCAAAGACAGTAAATCAAGATCCGTCTTGGTGAGAGGAATGTAAACCACGCCACAAGCACGTGGGAGCAATAAATCAGACACCCAGCCTGTCACAACCAGCAGCCTGCTTTCACTCAGCAAGGAAGCTCCAAGTCTAGCCCAGCTTTGGAGCTCAATAATCTCCTTCATAAGTCGTGGGCCTGCCGGGGTTACTTTCATAAATAAACAAATGCAACACGTCACTAAGTAGTTAGTACCATCTAGGTTGGAAACAAAGACCTCTTCTGACGCTTGGTTCTTGCTCTTTGAAGGTGGTCATCAGAACGTGTGCTAAGGACAAGCTATGTCTCTACTGCCTAAAAGGAACTCTGGCATGGCTAATTAACCAGGACTCTGGGGTGGAGTAGCAGCGCTGAACTCACACTAGCCTAAGTAGATAAGAACTCATTGTTCTGGGAGTCTGAAGTGTCCAAGGCTCCAAAGGGACCTGACTGCAGCATTCAAATATGTCGTCAGGCCTCTGTCATCTCTTCTCATCCCTCGGTTGTTTCCCTCTGTGCTGGTGGAGTCCCCAGGATGCTCTCTCCCTGAGGTCATAAAGGGTCCCAGCTCTTCTACTCAAAGGTGTGTCGAATTGGTTAAGTGTCTCACTTACACACTCAGAGTCACTAATATGTGTCTGTGTCACGTCAAAGAAATCAGAGACTTCCTCCTGAAGTGGTTTAACCACAGGCAAGCTGGAATTTGAATTCTCCACGTCTCTCCCGAGTCTTCCCTCTCTGTCTGTCATGTGAGTCCGAATCTGGGCCTGTCTGGATGCTGTCTTGTCTTAACCTGTACTGTCTGTCCCTAGCAAAGGGCTTTTGCTCTGTATTTACTGAACATCACAGAAAGCGTCACATGTGGAAAGAATGATGGATAATTTACAGAAACCTTTAGGAGTTTTACAAGGGCTTAAGTCACTGGCTCCAACTGACCCCAACTGACCCAGATAACAAACAAACAAACACTATCAAGCCATATCCGTATTGTGTTTTCAGTATTTATGGCAGATCTTTGTTTTATAAGGCAGCTTTCACCCATTTGCTGTTTTCAGCAAATGATTTTTATAACACACCTACAAACACAACTGTATTGCCCTCTGGGTCAGGAGCATGGAAGAATGCATAATTTAAGATTAAAACTACGCATTAGTTTAGGTTGTAAAAGTTCATCACAGGGGCAATCCAAGGCGTAGTAAGATTGACTGTTATAAAAGGCAGGTTAAACAGGCTGAGTACAATGCAAGATAGCGGTCCTAAGTGACCTCAAGAGGTGTTATCAGCTGGGCAGTGAGATCCCTCAAAAGTTCCAGTTTCTTAGAATGTAGGAGGTGTTTCCGCAACACAGCATCACCAGAGTGTGCGTTGTTTGTGGTACCAGGAGAGCGCTCCCCAACCTTCCTCTTCAAATCCCTAATAACTCCTGAAAAAGGATTCTGACCTCAGGGGGTCAACTGTCCTCCTCATGCCCCTGGCCAGTCACTTCCCACTGGGAAACCCTGACTGCAGCTCTGAAGACAGGATGATGAGAGCATGATGGGCGGCTGTGTGGCGTGGGAGCAGAGATCCTTGAGTGCGACACAGAGGACCCCAGCGATACAAGGCAGGACAACTGGCTGCAAAGCCACAGCCACGCGCAAGACTAGCGTAAGCTTTCCTTCAGCAAAGTTTTGGCTACAATCTTGGAAAAGCGAAAAGCAAGAGGAATCAATTGAATCTCAAATTAGGAGCCCCCAGCGGGCCGCTTCCGGGCTCTTCAGTTGTGTAGGGCGACACAACTGTTTCTTTCTTTTTTCCCCCTGAGACAGGGTTCTTTTCTTGGTGCAGCCTTGGCTGTCCTGGAACTAGCTCCATAGACCAGGCTAGCCTCGAACTCACAGAGATCCTCCTGCTTCTGCCTCCTGGGGATTACAGGTGTGCGCCACCACCGCCCTGAGACACAACCATTTCTATCCAACTACTACTAAATGTTTATATTTATCTTGCGTGTGAGCACGTGCCACGGTGCCTGTGGAGGGTCAGAGGACAGCTGTGTGAGCATCTGTGTGGGTTCTGCAGGTGCACCTCAGATCATCAGACATGTAGGCAGCCGCCTTGACCTGATGAGCCTTCTTCCCTGCCCTGGGATGTCACATTTTTAGCGGCAGTGTGTTAGCCTTGCCTGGGATTGTTTCATCTTTGTCTTTAGCCTAAGCTGAGGTCTGTGGTCTCTTGGGTGACAGCTAAGTTTAAAGGCTACTCTTTTTTTTTTTAAGTCTGCTTTCCCTTAAATCACACAGGAAAAGTAACTGCCTTAGTAACTGTTAGACTATGACTTATGAGTCCTTGCCTCAAGTTTTTATTACTATAAAAGAATACTTTTTATTAATATCGTTTCCATTAATATTGCCAGCCATGAGCCATAAAATTGACTCTGAGTATATTCACAGGCCTTTCTAAGATTCTTTCTGAATCACTAGTTTTTCTCTAAATCATGTAAAACATTTTGGTAACAGAAGTGACAACCGACTTGGGTTCGGTTTTTCACTTTCTTTTCCTGACGATTAATTTTTATGGTCAGCTTGATAGGAGTTAGAATCAGCCGGGAGACAGTCCTCTGAGGGTGTCTGGGACGGCGTTTCCAGAGAGGTGTGAATGTGAAGGAAGGCCCTCCCTGAACATGGGTGGCATCATTCCACGGACTGGGGTCCCAGGGTGAATAAAAAGGGGGAAATAAGCTGAGCACCAGCGTGCATGTCCCTCTGCTTCCTGAGCACAGGTGTGATCAGCAGCCTCAAGCTGCAGTCCCTCCCCCCCAACGCCCTCCCACCCACCGTGGTGGACTGTGCCAGCCAGCCAAGACAAGCCTTCCCCTCCCTAAGCTGATCTGTCACAGTAATGAGAAAAGTAATGAAAGTATCTTCCCCAGCAGTGGAATCATGGCTGTTCACAGCGTGGGCATTCTTAGAACTCATCTCCTCTCACTCCCTTTCTGTCAAAGAAATGAGTCTCGGGTCCTGGTAAAATGATTACCTCACAACAGACTGGAGGCGTCTGTTTGCTTTGCAAACAGTTCTAATGACTGGAAATTGTCCCTATTTTTCCTCTTTGACTCCCCCACAGAATCAGCCTAAATCAGGTGGGTCCCAAACGTCTTCCTCCTTCTTTCCCACGGGTTTTCTGGGGCCTTTCTTCTCCAGGCTCCATGCCCCCCGTTCTGTCTACCTTCCTGTGTACGACACTGGGCCTCCCCTCTCAGCACCGCTTTGGTAATTCCGGTTCCTTTTGGACTGTCCACGGTGACAGATACCCTCTTCTCTGGCTGCCATTTTTACATCTTATTTCTAAAGCTCTCAGAAGATTTCAGACACTGTTTTGTCACTGATTTTTGTCTAGTGAAAGCAAACTACCAAAACAGGAAACAAGATGAGTTTTCAGGAGAACTGTGTTTTGGGTCGTCTGCCTGAAATTGAGATAGACATTATGTCTGCCTGGGGACATGTCCCACACCCAGTGCTACAAAACCAAGGCACGTAAGTGGGACTTTGGGCCGTTATTAATCGGGCATGTTAAGTGGGATCTACAGAATTGCTGGAGCCCACGAGGCTTGTTATTTTGAAAGCATATTTGGGTAATTAAATTATTACATACTAGTGAATCAAAAGAGAGTGGCATTTTCATAAAACCTTAGTGTTTTTGTTGTTGTTCCCAGTCATGAACCACACTGAGTGTATCCGAAAGCTTCGATAAAATTCTTTCTTTAATTAAAAGAATAAAATTCTCTGGAACGTAGGGTGCTGAGTGCTTGCTGCACAATCATGAGGGCCTGAGTTCGAATCCTTAGAACCCACATAAAAACCAGGAATGATGCCAAGAGAGAGAGAGAAAGAGAGAGAGAGAGAGAGAGAGAGAGAGAGAGAGAGAGAGAGAGAGCCCCCCCCCACAGGGCACTCGACCTTTTCAGGTCTCTCTGTGCGTGAATCGGCACATATACTTACACACATGTGCACACACACCATACACATCACACACACACATGCGCGCGCACACACACACACACACACACACACACACACACACACACACACACACACCTTTTATAACATTCTTTGCCCAAAAGCCCTGTGTGGCCTCTGAGAAAAAGCAAGGGGCTCAGAGACCGACCCTGGACTAGCAAGGCTGGAGTGAAGCGGTGCTGCCTGCAGGCAGAGCCTTTCTTTCCACGCGTGGTTTCAACAGTGTGGAAGATGACAAGGCAAAGGAGACAGGGACTCCGTGTTTCCAAAAAAAAAAATATTTTCTCTGATCACAATCTCAGCAACAAGCCAATCCCAAACTGCCTTCACGTGGAAAGGAGGCCAACCCACTGTCCTGCCTCATTTGTGATCCCGCTCCGTACTGAAGCTATCGTGACAGCAGCCGCCGAAAGAGCAAGCTGGGGCCAGCTTCATACAGTCGTGCCACAGATGACGGCCAGAGCCTAGGACGTGAGGAAGAGCTGGGCCAGAGCAAACACGAGTCGGTGACACAAAGGAGGAAATTAAATGGACAGGGTAGTGTCAGCCATGTCAAAGAAATCAAAGTGATCACTCTTTGCCGGGTCCCACTCCCATGAGCTCCTGGGGTCGAGGTCCAGGTGTCTTTCAGAGTTCAGTGTACTGCACAGTTTCTAACCTTTTTTATTTCTGCTCCCCATTTTCTGAGTCTTTTCCAGAACAATATTTCAGGAGATACTCAGGTTATTTGCTAACATTTGGATGCCTTATTTCAATAGCCCCGGTCCAAGACAAACTATATATGAAAAAAAAAAGAGGCCAGTTTCTCGGGTGCTCTCCCTGCCTACAATTTGCAGCTCCCTCTTTCTTTGTACTTGAAAAATGCTGAACCTTTCCCCTGCCTTTGATCATCTACTCTTCTTCCGTTTTCCATGAGCCATCAAAAACTATTACAAGATTTCATCGCTCTCGCCCCCAGGTCCCGTTAGTGTCCTTGGATGTAACTGCGGCAGGATAATATTTTGAGATGTTATCTGAGATTCCTTCTCTGAATTTCTTTTCCTCTTTGTCCTCGATTCGTTTAATCAGTCCATCCATTGCCTCAGGGAAGGGTGTTACAGCAGAAAAGCAAAGAAAATGATTTTTTTAAACATCTCAAGCATGTAACTTAGGACATTAAAAAAAATATAACTTAGGCCTGGAGGGAAGTCAGGTCATAAAAATTAGATGAGGGATAAATGGCTCTGAGCAGCATTGTCTGTTCTCTCTGATCCTGCCGCAGCCCTGCCGCCCTTCATCTTCAACTCTGATCACGAAAATTTAGTCACATGCTGGAGGGAGATGCTCTAAGTCTGTTGGGAAACCCAAGCACAGAGAAGAGCGAGAAAGGATCAAGCCAAGAATTTCCTCATACCCAGAAAACAGCACATGGGTTGTAAGGAAAAAGTCTAGCGATCAGAGACATCCTCATCCATCCCTGCACGACGACTTCCCAGGAGCCCAATAGTAGCAGGGAAGTGAGAGAAGCCATGCAAAGATGGAGGCCCTCATGCATGCCTGCATTCCTCTTCCTCGTCAACACTGTGGGACTTCATCCTCGGCCAATGCGGATAACCCCCGCCTGCTGGGGATATCAGCTGAATTCTAGTGATTAGTTTCACATCCTATAGATTTCATTTAGAACTACACCATCATCACCAACACCTGAACTCTTTCTGTATCTGGAACCTGACCCTGCAACCACGACACCCCTGACATCAGAATTTCTGAAAGCAGTTTTCTTGCTCTGCCTGGCAGATGTTTCTAATTGGCCACAGCGAGGTTACGCTCTGTGCCCCAGCAGCCAAGCAGTCCTGGTGAAGGAAGACACAAGAGTTTTCTCGGGCATCCAAGGCCCCTCGAGATACTGTGAGCCCCCTCAAAACAAGCCTTCAGTGCCTCCTTCAAGGCACTGGGGATACAGAATAAGACTGTAAGTGTAATGTGACTGCATGAGATTGCATGTGTAGTGTGTGTGTGTGTGTGTGTGTGTGTGTGTGTGTGCGCGCGCGCGCGCGCGCACGCGCGTGCGCTCACCTGTACATGCACATAGAGATGCCAGAAGTATCTTCCTCTATCACAGAGGTTCTCAACCTGTGGATTGTGACCCCTTTGGGGTTACACACCAGATATTTACATTATGATTCATAACAGTAGCAAAATTAGTTATGAAGTAGCAACGAAAAAATTTTATGGTTGGGGTCACCACATGAGGAACTGCATTAAAGGGTCACAGCATTAGGGAGGTTGAGAACCACTGCTCTATCACCTCCACTTGGTTTTTTGAGATGGGGTCTCTCACTGAACCTAAAGCTCTCCATCAGCTGGCCTGAATCCGCCCCAGGGGTCTCCCTGCATCTGCTCCCCAGCACTAGGATTCCACGGGTGCACTGTGACACTCAGCTTTTCTTTCTTTAAAGCTGGGTGCTGGGATCCAAACTCAGGTCCTCACACTTGCACAGATGCACTTACCCATCCACTCTTCCCCATGAATCAGTTCCAAGAGAGAAATCTTTGCATCTTTCACCTCCCAGGAAGCATGGGCACAAGCTTGCATATTAACACCTTTGCTCACTAAACTCTAACATTGCCCAGCTTTCCAGCAGGACAGTAGGCCTGCCTGTGCTGTCTTCTTGGCTTGTTTCCTCCTGGGCATCACGTTCTACTGGAATGTGACTAGACTTGACTCGTTTAGTCTCAAGTACATGCTATTCAGGAAGTGACCCCCCAAATGGCATCCTTGGAGTTACCAGCAGAACAGTATTTATACATTTCCGCCCAATGAATGCATGCTTCCTTTGTACTTTGAACATCCTCACAGCGCTGTCCACACTCTTCCCATCTTCTTCATAGTTTATCTTTCCCCTGCTTCTCCTCATGTTGGTGACCATCCACGGCTTGCTCTGCTTCCTGGCCCATTTTGAGGGACCACTGGGAATGGACGGCGCTGTTAAAACATATTGCATTACACATTTGGCAGATGTAAGGGCCTATCAGACAAGGCATTAGGGGAGCTATGGAGAATAAAGACCTGACCAGTTCATATTAAACCAGTTATTTTTATGCTGTAATGGGGGGGGGGGGACTGCCTCTTCCATTCTGTTTCATATAGAGCGTAATACAGCCTTCATTTAAAAATAAATTTTTGCACAAATAATTTCATGCTGTACTGTAGTTACACACAGTACGCTAGCTGCTAAATGTATGGCATTCTTCCTATACACTGCTATCGTAAGAATACCACTAGAGCATCCGTCTCAGGCACCTAGGACAAAACCAGAGAACAGTGCAGCTTTTTATGCTTGAGTCAAATGTAAAATGTACTGCTCATGTGCTGTTTTTAAAGGGACTTTTCAACATTTTCTAAACTTCTGATAAGCAAGTGGCAATATTTCGGTCACAGCTATGAATTTCACCCACTGTCCCGTGACAACTGTAGGCACTTCCGGAATCTTAAACAATAATTACTGAGTTTATTACTAGGTAAAACTAGAACATTTTTGCTCAAGAATCCCTAACAATGTAAAAGGACAGTTGTCACTACTCAATAAGTAACTTTTTTTTTTTTTGAGACAGGGTCTCAAATATCCCAGATGGATCTGGAATTCATTATGTAGCCAAGGATGACCTTGAACTTCTGATCTTCCAGCTTCCACCTCCCCTGTAACCCAGAGAGTATAGGCATGTGTCCCTGGATTACTAACATCTACCACCTACGTGGTAATAGGTCTTAAACGCAGGGCCTCATGAATACAAGGTAAGCATCTATGTCCCTAGCCAAGTAACAGCTTTAGGAAGCCAACAAAAGAGACAATCTTGTTTTTTCCTATTAAAATCTGCTAAAGGAATATGAAGACTACAGGGAAAAAAAGTGGGCAGGAAAATGTTTAATTCTTTCCAAACACAAAAGCAGAGCAAGTGGTACAGCAGTTTACGAACAGGATTAGTAGAATAGGAATGCATCCACTTCTGAAATGAAAAAACGCCACAAAGCATTGGTTTATTATTTTTTGAGTGTCTTGGGTTTGACTATGGGAAATTTAATAGTACTGAGACCAGAAGTTAATCAGGTATAATGAGAAGTTCCTTCAGTAAAAACAACCAAATTTAACCCTGGCCACCTATCCTCGGGAGCGTCGCACTTCCTTGTAAAACTGATGACATAAACTCAGTTTACCGGCTAGGGTTCTTCCCTAATCAGTCACTCACAGCGCCACGCAGCTCCTTCCCACCCCTCCGTAGTTGTTAGGGACTTTATTGATTTTAAAACAAAGAAACAAAAACCACAGGGACTATGTAGCCCTGGCTGGCCGGAAACTCCCTATGCTGACCAGGCTGGCTCACACTCAAGAGATCCACTAACAGGTGTGCCACCATGCCAGCTGGACCTTACTGATTTTCACAGTGAGAGGAAGATGTGGTGCTTACGTGCTGTCAGTGAGGGATAGGACAGGATCTGTCTTGGCTATAAAAGTTCAGGCATTCCATTAGCATTAAGTGGAAGGTAGTGCTGGCTAAGTTAAGGCCTTCCCTACAGTTATTTCTACTGTGGAAAGTTACTCAGATTTATTTGTATAGCTTTTCAAAATTACCCATCAGTTCTCCATCTATGCATCGCTGGTAGTACACTGGATAATGAAAACCTAGGGTAACTCAAGCCACACAAACTCTACCACCTGCTTTCTCATTAGACTATACACTGGACACCTGCCTCAAACACCTCTTAAATTAGGAATAGTTAAGAGCGTGCATGACACCTAGCTACAACTGGAGTTTCGATTTATTTTGTGAGGTGCGCACATGTGGAGATCCAAAGACAACTGACAGGGTAGTTGGTTCTTTCCTTCCACCCTGTGTGCTCTGAGGAAAGAACTAAGTTGCCAGGCTTGGTGGCCATTGCTTTTACCTGCCGAGCCAGCGTGCTGGCACCTAGTTCCAATTTCCTGAACATTTATAGAATGTAGAGCCTTGATGAAAGAGATTGCTCTTTAAAATACATGAGCATATTTCTAAAATTCCTTAAGTGACTCAAATTTATTTAAGAAGAGCTGATCCATGTTTTCAGTTTACTGTCACTGAGAAGACATACTACAGGAAAATTCTGCTTCAATATCTCCTTATAGGAACTTCACAGTGGAAGACACTGACCACTTTTAAGTGTAAAGGCATCAAAACCAACGAACATTTTAAACTTGAGTGTGGAATATTCTTACAGCCCCTCTCCTACAATGCACTGGCATACTCATTAACTGCCCAGGTTATAAAAATCACTTGCTATCCACTCCCCAACCATCAATCTGTTTTTATACCTACACAACATAAAATCAGTGCTGGCGGACAAAACAGCTCACCTTAAGAAGCTATAAACCTTTTAGGTATCTTTAAAAGTAACTCTAAAAAAGCCCCGCCCTAGAACATTTTCACACACAATTTTCCATCCATAACCATGATAACAAAGCAAAAAGGTGCCACACCTTAAAAAGAGACTAAAGTAAAATCATTTTACTTGTCTGAAAACATTTCTTAGCTCTTAAATGGGGGGGGGGGAGACTTTTTAATTCCTTGGAGAGGGAAAAGTATTTCACAAGTAAAAATAGTACATTTATTGACAGTTGTACAAAAGATTCCAAAATATTTCATCCTTGCAAGAAAATGTAATTTAAAGCTAATAAGTGTAATACATGGAGTAAATGTCACTCATGAGCATAGTCTATTATTTCTTACAAAGTCCTCAATTAGGAAGAGCAGGTATAAGGTGTGTCTTTTCCAACATTTGGTCGTGTTAGCTAAAAATTTCTGGGCCAATAAGACCTGAGTTTCAGCTCCCTCACCTCTCACCTGAGGATCCTGAACTGACCACCCTGGAGCATTCTCAATCTACATGTTTCGATCATTTGGTACAAAAATTCTACTTTGTGCCATATTGCATGATTTGGCTTTTGTATTAAATATGTATATATTTATGGGACATGGTGAAATTTGATAAATCCTGTCAAGAGCGAGATGTTTTAACTCATAGCATTTTCCAAACCAAACCCCCAAGTCCCTCCAGTTAAGTGGCAGAGCACACTTTCAAATACCCTTTTAAAGTATTTCTTCATCACTAATAGATGCGGTAAGAGCGTCCCTGACAGATGACAGTGGTCAGAAGGGATCGCTCAGGCTGTGGCTCCGATTCTGTGTCACTTTGGGTCACTCTGAGTGAGAACCAAGCTGTCACAGGCTGCTCCACACGTTGTGTTTTGACACAAATAACGTCCTAATACTTCAAAGCATTTGCAAACTTTAAATTACCATACAGATACAAAGGATTTTTGTAATCAATCTAAGATGACTTTTCTGATTAAAAAAAAAAATCTGAGTATTTTTAGAAAAATACATGTCCTTAGAGTCACCACTTAAAACCAAGGTGACTAAAATCATCCTACTCTCCCTGTTCCTGATTCCGCTTTCAATTGTACCAGGCCTGAGATTCAGATTACATCCCCTAAAGTCTGGCCATCTGACCTGGAAACGGGGGAACCAAAGTGACCAATCCAAGCTGTCACTTTGCCAACAGCAGTGGTGTCCCGATTCACTCAGAAGTGTGGTTTCAGCCAGGCCAGCCATGAGCCTTGCCTAGTTTGAGAAACTCATCTCCGGCCTTCAGCCTCCGGATGCCTGGAGCAGATCCAGAGCAGACCCAGAGAAACTCAGTCTTTCCGGAGCTCCGTCGGACAATCTCAACAGTCAAAGGCTCAGTCGGGGGCACTGAGCCTTTCTCCCTGGCTTACTCTCTGATGCTCCTTTGCCTGTTTGAGGAATAAACATTTCTCTCATCAGCCAGACACACCCTTCTGGGGCAGCACTCAGGAAGCTAAGGAAGGGCATCGTGTTCAAGGCCAGCTAGGGCGACACAGTGAGACATTATTTCTAAAGAAAATCCCTTGCATTGATCCTGAGCACAGTGCGCGTGATCTGGACTTAGCTCTGTGGGGAACCATCATCGTTAATGCACTGCAATAAAATTATGCCACATCGAGTAATTTCAGCAGACAATGCATGTAGATGCCGAAAGGTCCTACTGGTACCACTGTGTTCTCCCTTCGTGGGAGACAAGAAAAGCATCTGATGAGGCATTACTACTAACAGATGACAGAACTCCAAAAGCAGGCCACTAACCAGCTACTCCGCTTTCTTTAGAAGATGTTTCTAGCAGAAATAAATGAAAAATTAAAAAAAAAAAAAAAAAAACTCAACTTCCTAAAGAAACCCAGAGACTTCACACTCCATAAGACTACCACACACAGGGGAATTGACCAAAATGATGAGTGTTTAAAAGTATGTCCAATTAATCAAACATACAAAATAAAGTTGGTATAATTAATCCTTTAGGAGCTTTGGCGAACACGATTGTGAAGTCACACGTAACATGTCTGGTACAATGTGGCTCCAAACACATCTCTTCCAAACCTAGCAAAAGCCACACTTGGACTGTCCAGGCATCCCACGTGCATCTAGGAGCTTCGGAATGTGGTCATGTCTTTCGGCTCTCTGCTGGGGACACACCAGTCATCAGCCTCATGGTTGGTTCTGTAATGCTTCCAGGCAGCTTTGTTATACACAGGGAGTCTCTCGATGGATTCTGTTGACAGAGCCTGGGATGGAAAAGAAGTCCTCTAAGTCGGGCTTTTTAAGAATTCATTACCTGAGATTATATGTGGTGGCAAACACGACTACAAAGTCAACAACATTCTCCTGGCATCTTATCAGCTAACTGCTGACGCACACCGTCTTCAGGGTGGACATGTTTGAAACATGCTATTTACTACATCTGTGGCACCAACGATGACACAGTGATGGGTTTGATGATTCATTCATTCCCTAGCCAGCCAGCCTGGAAACATCTACCAAGGCAGAACGGACACCTCTTAAAAAGTGCACGCCAGCCAGGAGCCAGCTACCTCAAAAGGCTGCTAAGTGTAAGAGCAGAGAAATCGGTATCTCTACCTTAATATATGTATACAGATTGAATGAGGAGAAACCCAATCTTCTTCACTATATAGTAATGTATTATTAAAAACATTAATCCATTACAGGGATGGCGATGGCTCAGTGGTTAAGAGCCTTTGTTCTTGCAGAGGACCCGGGTTCAGTCCCAGCATCCACATAATGGCTCACCACCATCTGTAACTCCAGTCCAAAGAACGTGATACACTCTTCTGAGCTCCACACACATCAGGCAGGCATCTAGTACTCAAACATACATGGAGACAAAACACCATAAAATAATCTTTTAAAAAAATTAAAAACTGAACACACCAATCTGCTCATCATTAATATTAAGCTAATCTAAGACATCTTGGCTTTCCCATGGACAGTGATTGGCCCTTGTTTGGACCTCCTGTTTCCCCACCCCCACCCTGTATCCAGTGCTGGAGACTGAACGTAGGGTCTTGTACGGGAAGCAAGCACTCTATCACTGAGCAACACTCCAGTTCGAATACTGTGGTTTCTTCTTCCTCCATTAGTCAGTGTGGGTCACTGAACATGTATTTCTGTTTCCTAAACACAGGCATTCGTTCACTGTCCTATAGCTTCCTATAAACAATGGAAACCAGCGAAAAACTATACTTTCTGTTACTGTCTTCACAGTAGGAATTTTCAGAGTTTTGACAATAGGCCATTGTTTTTCCCAAGATGTTGACAATGCAGAACTGTCATTTCCTCCTGATCATGCTCAATGAGGTCTTTGATGTGACTATGTACGATGACTCCTTTAAAATGCCAGTATTCTAGTTCTTCCCAAGTAGAAAACCTTCCCACCTGTGTGCTCTTTGAGTAGTCTAAACATCCATCAAAACATTACATTTAGTAATAAAAATACTTCACTGATATTATCATATTTAAGTTCCTCACAACATCTTAAAAATAACATGGTGGTGCTGGAGAGATGGATCAGTGGTTAAGAGCACTGATTGCTCTTCCAGAGGAGCTGGGTTCAATTCCCAGCACCCACATGGTGGCTCACAACTGTCTATAACTCCAGTTTTGGGAGACCCGACACTCATGCATGGCAAAACAACAATATATATAAAACAATAAATAAATAAATAAAAATAATGTGGCTATAAGAATTTAATCTTTTCAGGCCAACTTTTCCCCACAAAATTCTTGAGCATAGCCTATAAAATAGGTGCCATCTAGTGGCCAGAACAAGAAACTAGAGCACCAACCACGGAGCTAGTGCTTTTAAAATACTATTACATTTATTTATTTGTGTATATGCTCAAGCAGGTAAAGATGCTTGTCATCAAGCCTAAAGACCTGAATTTAATGTCCAAGACCCACACGATCAGAGGAAGGGACTCCAGCATTGCCCTCTGACCTCCACATACATGCCCCCACACAACACACTCTAAATAATAAATACATATTTTCAAAAGAACTACTTTAGGTGGCTGGGGAGACGGCTCAACAGTTAAGAGCATTTGCTGCTCTTGCAGAGGACTGGAGTTTGATTCCCAGCACCTACACGGAGGCTCACAATCATCTGTTAACTCTAGTTCCAAGGGATCTGATGCTGTCTTCTCCATGGACACCAGGTACAAATGTGGGACATACATACATGCAGGCAAAACACACATACATAGAAAATAAAAGTAAATATTTTTTTAGAAAAAGAATAATTATTTACTGCCAGTTGGGGAGCACTAGCCTAACTTGTAGAAGGTCATGGGTTCTCACACTCTCTCTCTCTCTCTCTCTCTCTCTCTCTCACACACACACACACACACACACACACACACACACACACACACACACACAGGAAGGCTGGGGGTTACTATTGCCTGGCAAAATGGCTTAGCAGCTAAAGGTGGTTGTCACCAAGCCTGATGACCGTGGTCAGTCTCCAGAACCCACATGGTGAAAGGAAAGAACTAGTTCTGGAAAGTTGCCCTCTGATCACCCTGCATGTGCACACCCACGACACACACACAATAAACACACACACACAAATGTAGGGTTTTGTTTCGTTTTTTTAAAGAGCAGGTCAATGGCTGGTCATATATTTCAATTAAAACCAAATTCACTTTTTTCTTTTTCCTTTTGTTACAGTGTTGTAGAGTGAACCCAGGGTCTTTCTTGTACACTTAGGATTTTCTACTTTAACCTAATTTTCTACTTCTTGCCCCACTGCCCTCAACGATCAAGATGGGTACATTCCTACGTAACTATCACTACATTTATTAAATAGCATTATACTTCTTCTTTGGTACCTTTCTTTACCATTTAAAAAATTGGACAAGGGGCTGAAGAGATGGCTCAGTGGTCCAGAGCACTGGCTGCTCTTACAGAGGACCCAGGTTCAGTTCCCATCACCTACATGGTGGTTCACAACTGTCTGTAACTCCAGTTCCAGGGGATCCAATGCCCACTTCTGGTCTCTAAGGGTACCAGGCACATACATCGTACACAGACATACATGTAAAAATAAAAAAAAAAAATAAACATACTTTCCAATACAGTTAAATCAGGAAGCTTTGGTTATTACCTTAATATAGATAACAGCATCAGTCCCGTAGCCCTCCAAGGAATACAGCTTTAGGTCTCCCTGGAAGTACTGTGCATAGAGGCGTGATATGGGCAATCCATAACCAAAACCAGCCTGTTCAATGAGAAAACAAAGTTCTGTTCAGAGACCCACACCCTGAAACACTTTTCTAACTAAGACAAATGCCACTGCAGAGCCACTGGCCTACGGACCCGAGAGAGCTTATAAAACACAACACGTGGAAGGATTCAGCTGGAGTTAGGCTGAGCCCATCAACGTCTCAGTTCTGGACCCAAAGCCCTTTGCTGTCTATAAAATAACTGTGTGGTCTGCAGAAGGCACACTGCTTTCCTTTGCTGTCATGCCTCAGGGTGCCCCAGGACATCTCTTGGCAATTTCATATAAAGCACACAGTTTCATTTAGGAGCAAGACTAAAAAAAATGCTTTGTTGCAGCTTTATTAGCGACAGGTAAGAATCTCAGGACTTCACACCACAGATTTCCAGCCTTTGTTCTGAACCTGGAGCTAATATGTAACAGTCCACTTCCTTAATCCTCACTGACAGATCACCTCCCTGCTCCAAAATCTTCAAAGCAAACCCCTACTCCACTACCCACTCCCTGCCCTGGAAATAAAAAGCCCAGCTTCTAGAGAGAGCTTCTGAGACAAGAGCAGGTCTCTGCCTCCTGCTCTCCTATCTAGCAGAACCAACCTCCTTCCCCGAGTTCCCTAAACACAGAACTTGTGGATCTTGGTTCAACATGTTTCCAGTATCTGGAGAGACTCCACAGACACTTGGATAAAGGTAAAAATGGCTTCCATCCAATCATGCCTTTGATGGCATTCCTCACAGATGTTAGTCAGTGTTGTGTGAACACAAGAGTCGCTGCACCAATAACATGCTTAGGCCTTGGTTTCTTCTCCCACTGATTCTTTTTTTTTTAAATTATTTTATTTGTGTGTTTATGAGTGCAGACATGTGTGAATAATGTTGTATGCATTAAGGTGAGGACAACCTCCAGGAGTTGGTTCTCTTCTGCCACCACGGGATCTAGGGATCAAATGATGTCATTGGGACGGTAAGGCAAGTGTGTTTCCCACTGAGCCATCCCACTAGTACTAATGATTTTACAATTCTAAACTCTGTGTGTCCCTCCAAGTCAACTACCCAATTTTCAACCTTGTCCTGCCCTAAGGCTCAGCTGTATTCATGTTTCAGTTCTCAAGGGCCCTGCGCTGGAGAATCAGCAGGACAGAAGGAGAAGTCACGGTAGTCGCTCCCCACTTCTCCCGTTAGGGCACTTTGTTCAGGGGTACCTCTGAGAGTAAACAGCACCTAAACAACTATAATTGGAGTCAGACTGGTGAACTTAAAAGATCAAAACCTGGAGGCTGGCAAGATGGCTTAGCAGTTAAGGATGATCCACATGGTGACTAACAACCATCCATAACTCCAGTTCCAGGGGATTCAACAGCCTTTTCTGGTCTTCATGGGCTGCACATGTGGCGCACTTACCTACATGCAACCAAAACACCCATACACATACAATCATAAAAATACATTTTTAAAAAAATGTAAAAAGCTGGGAAAGCGTGGTGCCACAGGTCTTCAATTCTAGAACCCTGGAGGCAAAGGCAGGTGGCTCTCTGTGAACTGAAGGCCAGCCTGTGCTTCACAGTGACACCATGTCTCAAAAAAAAAAACCCAAAAAAACAAAGAGATCAGAATTTCAGTTGAGTCTACACAATGGGGTCTTTCTAAATACAAATACTTGAGGGGGAAACATCAATATTAAAGATTAAGCCAATGTTGACCAATTATTTCTACAATCCATAATTTAATCTTCATATTGAAATATACTGTCCCACAGGGTTTACCACAGAGAAAACTGCCAAGAGTGGCAGGAAACTATAATCTCTCTTGTACCTATTTCAATTGAAAATTAATCCCAGGACTGTTTAACAGAAGTTTGTCTCTAAGGTTTCAAAGCATCTTCCTTCCCTGGGAGCCCCTGTGCAATTGGCTTGGCTAGTTTGGTGGAACCCCACCCGATGATGGCTGACGGGCACCATGGCCTCCCTGAGTCACCTACCAGGGGCACTGCGCGGGACGTCTCAACACGAGGCCGGGGTGCAGTGGAGTACATGTAGTTGAAGAGTCTGTCAATCTTCCTCAGTGGAACACCACCTCCTCGGTCACTTATCTAAGAGGAGAAGAGCATACGGTGATCAAGTCCTACATGTTATCTATCGTCTCACAACTCAGCCTCTTCAGGGAGAACGCTGCTCTGGGAAACCACAGCCCAAGCTGCAAACGCTGCTCTCGATGGTGCAGCTAACACAAAGCTAAGCCTTCCTGGTGGGCAATATGATAACCAGGATCAAATAAATAAAAAAGACAAGGACACGCTACACAGCAACACCACCTCCTAAGTTTATCCTAAGAAACTAAAACATGCAAAGGATACAGGAGAGTATCCACCACAGTATTAAGAAAAATCAGAGAGTAACCCACATAGGGGACTATATAAAGCACACTCTAAAACAGAATACTATGTAGTCATTTAAATATTATGTAGAACTCTATGTATTAGCAAGAGATGTCAACAAAAAAAACAGGCAACAAAGAACAAGTTAGAAATGCTCATAATTCTAATTTGTAGATATATTATAAAACCTAAGTTTGAAATGGGCTCCACAGTCAAGAGCACTGACTGTTCTTCCAGAGCACCTGGTTGGTCCCCAGCTCCTACATGGTGGTTCTAAACAATCCAGAGCTCCAGTTCCAGGGAATCCTGAACCTACTTCCGGCCTCCATGGGCACTGCACTCGTGCACATAACCCATAAACACACACATACATATAAACTAAAATTAATCTTTTTTTTTTTTTAACGAATTGAGTGTAGTACTACACACCCGAATCTCAGCATGTAGGAGGCTGAGGCAGAAGGACTGCCACAATTAGAGACCAGCTTATGCTATAATGTAGCATTCTATCTCAAAAAAACAAAAGTAAGGTCAATGCGATGGCTCAGTGGCCG